>NC_059074.1:174078601-174686101 GCF_020497125.1 Mauremys mutica | reverse complement strand
TTGAGCTAGATTCTCTATCCTGTACATCAGAATTGTTTACTAAATTCCAGTGGAAGTGCCGTGTTTTGTCTTCACTTACTCATGTGTTAGCAATTGCAATGCTATAGCAGAATTTGGTTTGCAGAATCTGTATTGCTGTGATTTCTTATTTAGACTGTGTTAATTCGAACAGTGTGCTTGGTGGTTTCCAAACACGGAGAAAGACACAATTGCTGTCCTATAGATCATACCATCTAAATACAGAAGGACAAAGGATGACAGGATGTAATACTAAAGCAAAATGATCAGTGGGTGATACATGTCTTAATTAGTACTTTGTTGTTTTGTGATTTGGGATTTTATTTATTTATTTATTTATTTAGTTTGCTTTTTATTTTTTAAAGTTAAACAAAGTACATTGCCCTCTCCTAATCATTGTAATGCAGGAAAACAAAACAAAACAAACCATTTTGACTTTCAGATCCCAGGATGAATTTCGGGGTGGTTGTTTGAGAACAGAAATATTTTTAAGCTTAGCAGATTTGCCATGGAACTAATTGAGAGACAATAACTGGCACCTTGTGATCTGTAGTCCTTTTTCAGAGTAGAACCACACTTCAAAGTGAGACATAAGTGTAAACTAAATTTATGAGCTGTTGGTTATAAAATTCTAGGTTGAAAGTGTAATTTTGGTATTAGAACTTCCTTTGATGTTAATTACAGTTTGTGTGATTTTTATTGTTAGTATATCAGTTTCAACTAGTCATCAGGTAATCTAATTTTATACATCAGTACTTCCTGGTTCACTGAGTGTATCCTAGAATATAAATACCAGACATCGCATTGCAACGTATGGTATTTGTGATACCACAGAGTAATATATTTTGAGATACCTTCTATTTAAAAAGTAATCCTGCAACAAAATCTGCAGGTAGTGCTTTCTAGCACTGTTCCGAGAAGCATGCTGGCCTTGTGTTTAAGGAATTGGGGTGGGAACAGGGGATCTGGATTCAATTCCCCGTTCTGTCACTGATTCCTTGAGTATCTTTATGTAGCATTTGAGAGGTGTGATTGCAGCACATGCAGGTGTACCTGAGCTAGGTTGAGTAACAATAATAGTGAAGCCACTCAAGTATGTAACCAGGATTCTGCACAGGCACGACTAGTGCATGCAGCCGCCTGTGTTTCCACAGTTTCATTGCTGTCATCACTCGAGCAGGTATGTCTACATGTGCTGCAGTCACATCTCCTGAATGCAGGGTAGACATACCACCTGTGTGACCATGGGGCTCTCACTTTATCTCTGTGGGTCTTGGTTTCCCATCTGTAAAACAGGGACAATAATCCTTTCTTCATTTAAGTGAGGTTAATTGGCTTCTGATGCACAAGAGGTCAGACTAGATGATCATAATGGTCCTTTCTGGCTTTAAATATATCACTCTAACTCTGAAAGCTGCAAGAGAAAATAGAACTCTTGCCTAACCCTATGCTGGTCCCCACTACTGTAGTTGCTGAGTAACTTCATCAAGCCTTGTTATTGTGAGTTTAAAGGGATACTGTCCATTTAAAAATCCAAATTTTAAAAATGGGTTTTCAAAATCTATTCAACTTGAACCTGAAATGGTTTGTTTAGGTGGTAAATGTTTCCAGGCTGGTATTTGAAACTGAACCAGAGAGCACAATCAGACCCATTAAGCATGGCTGGGAGGAGCACTCCTGTAGTGCTAAGTCCCTCAGGCTGACCTCCTAGTGCAGAGGATCTGCTGACCTTGCTGCATCTGGGTTCTGTATTTCAGAGGAGAGGAAGTGAGTCCAGTCCCTGTTGACCTTGCTGAGGGTGGGCATGGAGCATTTGGAAGTGAAGAGCAGTGCCAGGTGCCTGGAGGCCCCCATCTTCAGAGTATGCGTATGTGAAGTTGAACACCCAGCATACACATCCTTCTTCCCTCTCCCACCTGACTGTGTAAAGGAACACCCAGGTCGTAGCCTCAGCCCCTGTCGCAGGAGATGAAGGCTGCCCTGCTGTTTGTGTACTCCACCCGCACCCCACAGGGCAACTTATCTTTCTTAGTAAGATGCTTTGAGCATGAAGACCCATGTGTGGTGTTAAGGGAGGTCAGTGCATGAGGGGACAGCACCATGCATGGGTTGTGACATGGAAGGCTTTTGTGTAGTGCTGGGATGGGAAGGGTTCCAAAAGGGTGGTGTTAGTAAGTGATGGTAATGTCTATGAGATGTGGGCATAGTTAGCATTGTGTATGAGTTGGGTGAGGAGTTTTCATTTAGGAGGATGGACTGGGGAGTCAGGTGACGTATGGGTTTGCTGTCTGAGTGGGGAGGCAGTTGTCAAACATAGTGTAGTATAGCTCAAATTTTGACAATAAACGAACAGGTGAAGTATAGTTTGAAAACAGTGATCCCACTCTTCATAAAATGAGATTAAAAATCTGATTAAATTTAATCATATGCACATAGATTGAAGGTAAAAGCAGCAAAGAGTCCTGTGCCACCTTATAGACTAACAGATGTTTTGGAGCATAAGCTTTCGTGGGTGAATACCCACTTCGTCGGATTGGAGGTGTTTCCCTCCTCAGTTATGCTTCTTCGAGTGCTTGCTCATGTCAATTCCATTCTCGTGTGCCCACTTGCGTGGTTGTTGGAAATTTTTGCCTTAGCCGTATCCATAGGGCCAGCTCTGGCGCCCCCATGAGTGCCACGCTCATGTGTTGGTATATCAGGTACTGCCGGCCCTACACCCTCTCAGTTCCTTCTTACATCCCGTGGTGGTTAGTCAGAGCACATTTCCTTGAATAGCAAGAGCTATCGATTTCATCTTTTCTGACTTCAAGCCTTAGGGCCTTGTAAATAGTTTATAGTAGTTAGTGTTAAGTAGTTAAGTATAGTTACGAGTTAGAAGTTAGAGTCCCAGTGGGGACTTTGCCCCAGGCGGGGCATGCCACAGTCTCCAGGGTTGAAGCCCTGCACGGACTGTAACAGGCCTATTCCTGTTAGTGACCCCCCCACAGTAGCTGCCTCAAGAACTTGGGGGAATCACATGTGAAAGACAAGTGTCGTATTTGTAAAAATGTTTGACCCAGGACTCAGAAAGAGTGGGATATTAGTTTCCGGCTCTCCTCATGGAGGCTACCCTTTGTCCAGCTTCCAAGCCGGCCCGCCAAGACTAGCCTAATATCTCGGCCTCGTGTGCAGCGCACCCCGGCAATGGTGCCCAGAAAGAAAATGAAGAAACGCGGCTCCCCGGCACCGGGCAAGGAAGGCCATAGGGCTTCGGGCAAAGGACTCACTTTGGGCCACCTTGCCACTCCAGAGCCATGTGGACATGCCTCCCAGTCAGGGCCCTTAGCTGCTTAAAGGATCCACCGCCGACTCCCGGGAGCGGCAGGGCACCCAAACTTCTGGCGGCATCAATGCCTTCCCAAGCTCCCCTGGTGCCGAGAGAGCAGAGGCCTGCGCCCGTCACACAGGCACCATGTGTGCCGCAGGAAGCAGCAAAGGCTCCCTCTGAGGGAAAGCCAGCTGCTAAGATCCCTTCAGGGGGCAGGTGAGTGCCGCCGATCCCCTGAGACAAGGCAGCACTCTCCATCTCCGTTCCACAGATCTCTGGCGTCGCAGCCCAGATCCTCTGAGGCTCGCCCTTGGTCACCAGCATCGCGATCCCCACCATCTTGATGTGGATCGCCTTGGGAGAGGCACCAGTCTCCATTCCACTGGCATCGTTTGCCCTCCCACCAGTTGTCCTCTTGGCGCAGATCTCGGTCGTCTGCCCCGTGGGAGCGCTCCCCGTTGCGATTCCGCTCCCCCCTACCCCCTTGATACCAGCACCGATCCTCCCACTCCAAACAGAAGTCTCTGGTGGCGACGATCAGCAGGCAGACAGGCATCAATGGCCCTGCTGTGATCACCAGCAGGGGATTCCTCCAGGACAGAAGGGCAGTTCAGACCCTCACCAAGACCCCACCAGTGCAAATGGGCCACGTCGACGTCTGTGGTGCTGGGTTGGCAGCATGGCCAGTGCAGTGGCCTTATCGGAGGAGGTGGGGCATGCCGGTGATAACAATGTCCCTTTCGCACCGCTCATCTGCCGCTCGGTGCCTGAGACCTGGTCGGAGTAGAGGAGACAATGCCCACCCCAAAAAACCTCTCCCCAGGGATGATGTCCTGGAGCCTACCCCGGCAGTACATTCGTCCTCAGCCCTGGACGAGGTCGTTGCGGGACCCTCAAGGGCCAGCCAGCCAGATGATTTTAAGGAACACCAGGCCCTGCTTCAATGGCTGGGTGAGAACTTGGGCTTAGAGGTGGAGGAGATGGCCGAGCAGTTGGACACCTTGTTCAATGTGTCTCAGCCTCTACCCTGGCACGTTTTGCACTATGATAGAATAATAGAATATCAGGGTTGGAAGGCACCTCAGGAGGTCATCTAGTCCAAACCCCTGCTCAAAGCAGGACCAACCCGAACTACATCATCCCAGCTAGGGCTTTGTCATGCCGGGCCTTTAAAACCTCTAAGGATGGAGATTCTACCACCTCCCTAGGTAACCCATTCCAGTGCTTCATCACCCTCCTAGTGAAATAGTTTTTTCTAATATCCAGCGTAGACCACACTGCAACTTGAGACCATTGCTCCTTGTTCTGTTATCTGCCACCACTGAGAACAGCCTAGCTCCATCCTCTTTGAAACCCCCCTTCAGGTAGTTGAAGGCTGCTATCAAATCCCCGCTCACTCATCTCTTCTGCAGACTAAATAAGCCCAGTTCCCTCAGCCTTTCTTCATAAGTCATGTGCCCCAGCCTTCTAATCATTTTCGTTGCCCTCTGCTGGACTCTTTCCAATTTGTCCACATCCTTTCTGCAGTGGGGGCCCCAAAACTGGACACAGTACTCCATGTGGCCTCACCAGTGCATGACGGGGTCCTGAAAATTGCCAAGGCCCTCTGGCAAACCCCGTGCTCCCTCCTCCAAAAGGGCCGAAAAGAAGTACTTCGTCCCAGCCAAAGGGTTCAAGTACCTTTATACCCACCCACCTCCAGGCTTGCTGGTTGTCTCTGCGGCCAACGGAAAGGTCAAGCAGGGACACAGTAGTTCAACTCCCAAACAAGAGGCCAAAAGACTGGACCTTTCTGGGAGGAAAAATTTATTCAGTAGCCAACTTGCAATTTGGGGTGGCGAACCATCAGGCCCTCTTGGGCAGGTACAATTTTGACTTATGGGACTCCCTCCGTAAGTTCAAGGAGTCTTTCCCTCAGGCTCTGGCACAAGAATTCAGCACCCTGGTGGAGGAAGGCACCGTGGCGGCTGGGTGTTGTCTGCAGATGGAATGGGACGCAGCAGACTTGGAGGCTAGGGTGGTCACGTCAGCAGTAGTCATGAGGCGCAGCTCCTGGCTTCAGATCGCTGGCCTGTCCCACAAGATGCAGACCTCTATCCAGGACCTCCCATTCAATGGGAATGGTCTCTTTTCAGAACAGAGAGATGCGAGGCTGCATGGGTAAAAGGACATTCGGGCCACCCTTTGCCCCCTGGGCATGCAAATGGCACAGTCTCCACGGAAGCAGTTCTGGCTGCCCCTGCCACCAAGGCCTTGGCAGCCTAGTCAGGGACCTTCAAGGAGAAGGGATAGAGACATGAGCTTTAGTCATCTCCGCCCTTCCTCCTACCTCTCACCCATGCAGCCCAGCCCGGAGAAGCATCCTGGGGGCAGGAAGCACTCATTTTGAAGGTGCACTCGAGGATGACACCTCAGTCAATTCCCCAGATACGCCTTGTTCTTTCCTTCACCATCTTCATCCCTACCTTTCGGCCTGATTGCATGTCACCTCAGACCACTGGGTGCTGGACATAATATCTCAGGGTTATACCCTGCCATTTTCGGCCGCCCCTCATCCCACCTCACCTCTTCCCTTTCCCTCTTCAGGTACCTTCTCACGAGCAACTCCTTATCGAAGAGGTCGAGAATCTCCTGCACCTGGGGGTGGTGGAGGAGGTCCCCTGGGACATGAAGGGAAAATGGTTCTTTTCCTGCTACTTCCTAATTCTGAAAGCAAAAGGGGGCCTCAGACCCATTTTGGACCTGTGTTGCCTTAACAAGCCTCTCAGAAAGTTGAAGTTTCACATTGTCTCCTTGCCCTCCATCATCTCCTCCTTGGATCTGGGAGACTGGTACGCAGCTCTCAACTTGAAGGACACTTACTTCCATATTCTAAAGGCACAGATGCTTCCTCCGTTTCATAGTCGACAGACGCCATCTTCAATTCATGGTGCTGCCTTTTGGCCTCTCATTGGCCCCAAGGGTGTTCACGAAATGTATGGCACCAGTGGCTGCTTACCTGAGATGTTGAGGGGTTCAGGTCTTCCTGTATCTCGACGACTGGCTCATCTAGGGCAGGTTTCAGGAGCAAGCACAGAGGAGCTTTGATCTGGAACATTCCACCTGGCGCAAACTGGGCCTGTTAATAAATGAGAAAAAAATCCACCTTAATGCCTGTCAAGTAAATAGAGTTCATTTTGGGGTGGTTCTTGACTCCACATGAGCCAGAGCCCTCCTTCCGGAAGTGCATTTTCAGGCCATGTCGGACCTGATCTCCCATGTGACGAACCACCCACTCACCACAGCTCACACCTGCCTGTGGCTGTTGGGCCACATGGCTGTGTGTACATACGTCCATCTCTGGCCTCTGCAAGAGTGGCTGGTGTCGGTCTATGTCCCCCAACAGGCACAACCTAGACCAGGTAGTCAGGGTGCCAGACCACTTCAGGTCCTCCCTGGATAGGTGGTTGGATCCTGGGTCAGTGTTGGAGTCCCCTTTGCGACCCCATCCCTGTCGTTGGCCCTGGTCTCCGATGCTTCAGACCTGGGCTGGGGAGCCCACTTGGGCAAGCTCAGCACCCAGGGCTTCTGGCTGCAGAATTATCTAGCCCTTCATATCAACATCAGGGAGCTCAGAGCGGTTTGCTTGGCCTGCCAGGCTTTCTTGCCCCCTCTGAAGAGCAAGGTGGACAATACTGCTGCGATGTATCAAATCAACAGGCAGGGTGGTGCCAGGTATTCGGCCCAGCTCTCCTCCTTTGAGATTTTTGTGTTCAGCATGGCATTCATCTGATAGCCGCGCACCTGCCTGGAACCAGGAACGTCTTGGCGGATCACCTCAGCAGGACTTCCTTGTCTCACCACGATTGGTCGCTTCTCTGTTGGAGTTGCTGGAAAGAAGGAACGGAGAGAGAATAGGGCCAGTGGTGCCTGATATACCGACGCATGAGTATGGCAGTCAAGGGGGCGCCACAGCTGGCCATACAGATACAGCTAGGGTAAAAATCTCCACAACTGCGCATGGGGGCACACGCACACCAGGAATGGAATGGACATGAGCCACACATCCTGAAGAGCAACAGTTACGAAAGGTAGGTAACTGGTTTTTCTACAGAGTGAGCGAGTGGAATCCATGTCCCTCTGAGACAAATGCATGAGTAATGTGATGGCACCATTTTTCTGCACAGAAGCAGCAAATACCAGCATGAGTCAGTGACCGCTGCAGTTTGTATAAGAACTATAGAAAGATCTGAAAGCACATTTCACTTAGCTGTTTACTGAAATATAATGACTATTATTTATTTGATGCCTTTAAGATGGGTAGTAATAACTAATTTTTAGGGCTGTCGATTAATCGCAGTTAACTCAGGTGATTAAAAAAATTAATTGTGATTAATCACAGTTTTAATTGCACTGTTAAACAATAGAATAGCAATTGAAATTTATTAAATATTTTGGATGTTTTTCTACATTTTCATATATAGTGTATTCTGTGTTGTAATTGAAATCAAAGTGTATATTATTTTTATTACAAATATTTGCACTGTAAAATGATAGACAAAAGAAATAGTATTTTTTAGTTCACCTCATACAAGTATTGTAGTGTAGTCTCTTTGTTGTGAAAGTGCAACTTACAAATGTAGATTTTTTTTTTGTTACATAACTGTACTAAAAACAAAACAATTTAAAACTTCAGATCCTACAAGTCCACTCAGTCCTACTTCTTATTCAGCCAATCGCTAAGACAAACATGTTTGTTTACATTTACAGAAGATAATGCTGCCCTCTTCTTATTTACAATGTCACCCGAAAGTGAGAACGGGTGTTTACATGGCACTTTTGTAGCCGGCATTTCAAGGTATTATGTACCAGGTATGTTAAACATGTGTATGCCCCTTCATGCTTCGGCCAACATTCCAGAGGACATGCTTCCAGGCTGATTACGCTCATTAAAAAAAATAATGCGTTAATTAAATTTATGACTGAACTCCTTGGGGGAGAATTGTATGTCTCCTGTTCTGTTTTACCCGCATTCTGCCATATATTTCATGTTATAGCAGTCTCAGATGATGACCCAGCACATGTTGTTCATTTTAAGAACACTTTCACTGCAGCTTTCACAAAACGCAAAGAAGATACCAATCTGTGATTTCTTAAGATAACTACTGCACTCGACCCAAGGTTTAAGAATCTGAAGTGCTTTCCAAAATCTGAGAGAGACAAGATGTGAAGCATGCTTTCAGAAGTCTTAAAAAAGTAACACTGCAATGCGGAAACTACAGAATCCAAATAACCAAAAAAGAAAATCAACCTTCTGTGGGTGGCATCTGATTCAGATAATGAAATTGAACATGCGTCGGTCCGTACTACTTTGGATTGTTATCGGACAGAACCTATCATCAGCATGGACGCATGTCCCCTTGACTGGTGGTTGACACATGAAGGGATATAAGAATTTTTAGCGCATCTGGCATGTAAATATCTTGCGACCCCAGCTACAACAGTACCATGAGAACGCCTGTTCTCACTTTCAGGTGACACTGTAAACAAGATGCAGGCAGCATTATCTCCTGCAAATGTAAACAGACTTGTTTGTCTGAGTGATTGGCTGACCAAGAAGTAGGACTGAGTGGACTTTCAGGCTCTAAAATTTTACATTTTTTTAAAATTTACATTGCTTCTATTGCATTTAAAATAAGGCTCACAGTATGGGTGAGAAGTCTCTGCAATGCAGTCAAAGGAAGCAATGCCAGTCAGAGGCTGTGTCTCCGGAAGAGTTTGCCACAATTCACAGCTGGCCGCCTTCCACAAGCCTTATTTTCTCTATGAGTTCAAGATGGCTTGTAACTAAGGCTGCGAGTTTGTCACTGATTCTGTGACTTCAGCAGCAGCCGGTGTGGCTGGCCCAGGGGCCACCTGAGCAGCTCTGGCAGCCTCTGGGCCAGCCACACCAGCAGCAGCTGCCTCAGCAGTGGGAGTTTGGGTGTGGGAGGGGGCTCAGTGTTGGGACACAAGGCTGGTGCAAAGGTTGGACCCCTTTGCACCAGCGGGAATCTTGGGCTGCTCTCCGCAGAGCACCCACGCCGCCCCTCCCCCCAGAGCATCTGCAGTACCTCCGGGCCATCTCCCCCCGCAAGATTTAGTCAGGGGTATATAGTACAGTACATGAAAAGGAGCTTGGATAACAACCTTGAGTACTCCATTCTGAGCAAGTTTACATGACGAAAACTGAAGGACGGCTTTGAGAACTTCCAGAAAGAAACTCCTCGAAACTCCCCTCCGCATCCCAATCGAAAAAAGCGTAAAGCAAGGAGATACGATTTCACCAAAACTATTTACCGCCTGCCTTGAAATGGTTATGAACAAGATCAATTGGAGGAGTGGTGTTAACATAAATGGAGAACAATTATCTCATCTCAGATTCGCAGATGACATCGTACTAATTGCTGAAAGCACCAACCAACTGCAGAGCGTACTACGAAGTCTCAACAAGAAAAGCAGTCAGGTCAGTCTGAAAATGAACCGCTGCAAAACGAAATACATGCGATCAGACATCTTACGAAAAGCCTGAATAATGGTAACAGGAGAAGAAATTGAAGAAGTGGAACAGTACATAATATGTGCCAAGACATGAACAGAGAACTCTCGTGAAAGATTTGGGCAGGATGGTGTGCGTTTAATTCTATCAAGGATGTCCTCAAAGCAAAACTCGACAAGACCACACGTACAAATATCTTCAATTCAACAGTGCTGCCAGCCATGCTGTATGGCAGTGAAACGTGGACACTGACGAAGAGAGAAGAATGGCGGCTGTCGGTAGCTGAAAGGGCAATGGAACGAGCTATGTTGGGAATTTCCCTTCTGGATCGTATCCCAAATGAAATAATTAGTGAACGCAGTGGTGTGAAAGATATTGTCGTGGAAAGCAGATATAAGAAGATATGATGGGCGGGCCACATACATGGCTCACGGACAGTAGGTGGACTGCAATCATTACTGAGTGGTACCTGCAAGAACAGAAAAGACCACTTGGTTGGCCTCCAAGAAGATGGGACGATGACATTGTTAAAAGTTTCAGACGAACGTGGAAAAGAGAGGCAAGAATGCGAGAAGAATGGCGGCCGTGTTGTGATCAGCAGAGTCTTAACAGCTGAAGACCAATCAATCCAGGTGGTCCAAGTGATATAGTACAAGTGATGGACAGGTCACGGGCCGTGAATTTTTGTTTACTGCCTGTGACCTGTCCATGACTTTTACTAAAAATACCTGTGACTAAAATGTAGCCTTACCTATAACTAAGGTTTTAGTCCTGCTTTCTGTAGAAAAGGGGCGGCCCTACAATTTGCTTATATATATCCATCACATTCACACTCACTCACCATGCATCGGTTCACTCCCATATATGCTGTAGATATCCATTCTGAGTGGTTCATCTGTATTATATTGAGGTATTAAAGAGGAGCTAGTGCCTGTCTTTTTCTTTTTATTGGTAGCTGTAGAGCTATTTAAGCAGGCGTTAAGCTGTACGCAGTTGGTGGACAAAGCTGAGGCATGCTTACAAATAAAATTATTGGGCCTTCTGCAAGAGAAATATGTCCTGACACCTTTAAAGGGGTTTCTTGTTTCTTTCCTCTCTCACTTTGCTCACCAACATCTTTTAAAATACGGACCTCAGCCGCAAGTCAAACATACAACCTTGGGTATAAAGGCAATGTGGGATGTGTGATGGTAAGCATTATCGAGGAACTAATAATGGTTCCATGGTAAAGGTTGCAGTGGGATTTTTCCTTTGATAGCCCTTATTTCTTAAATTCTAATATGAAGCTGAAACACACTGACTTGTTTTTTAAAAAGTGAAAAATGCAAAGCATTCTTTGAGAGGCCTATGAATTTTTAGTCATTGGCAATTGTTCCTGGAAAAAGAAATAAATCAAATAAAACACTTCACAGATTTTTTCATGTTTGCTCTCACTCACTAAATTTGTTCTTCATTTAACACACAAGCTACAACAGGCACCAAAGTTCCCCTTTGAAGCCAGAAGACCATGAGTTCAAGTTTCACCTCTCCTATTGGTGGAGGTAATTCTGTGCACTTTACAATCCTTGCTATTGATCAAGGCTTCAGATACCATCCCCCTGTGTTACTGATGATGTAACTGAGTACTGTATCTGAAATGTCACATGACACTTCTAGCAGAGCTGAGAATCAAAGCTAGGACACTGTGGCCAAATCATGTTTTGTCCACACAGCCATACAGCCTCTCAGAAAGATTAGGCCAAATGTGGTTGATTACATTCTCTGTTATTTGGGGCTACTCCTACATATGCAGCTCTACAAATTACTCCTGGGGGGATTCTTTGCCATTAATGTTCTGTGCAGAATTTCCCTTTTCCTGCAGAATTGATGCTACAGAGCTGCTGGCTGCCACTAGAGGCTGCTGGACCCAGCGGAGCCCAGCTCGCAAATACAGGACACTGCCGAGAGGGAGCGGGGGGGGGGGAGCTGGAGGGTTCTGGGCAGCTGCACTTCCTGGCACGCCCTGAAGGAAGGAGGTGGCATGAAGGAAATTCTGTACAAGCCCAGGATCCACCATGAGGCTGTTTCTCCCTCTGGATCCCTGGACTCTAAGGGGGAGGGTATGCAAGTGTCTGGGCTCGGAGGGGTGCTCCATGGCTGGGCTCTGGAGGAGAGAGGGTGCAGGTGTCTATCATAGGAGTGTTCCTTTGGTCTGCTTATATCATGTCAGTTTATTAATACATTTGTGGCGATCAGTGTACATTACAATATGATTAGCTCTAATAAGGAGGGCTACATTGGCACAGGATTTGGTTATGATATTAACTATTGTTTAATGAATGACAAATATAACTAGATGGAGCCTGATGCTGGTGGCATGTCATATTTATTTATAATAACTTTAAAAGAGCTGAATGGCTTGGGAGATAAAATGTAGTACTGGACAAAATATCTGGGATTTTGGCTTGAATCCAAGATGATGTCCTAAATAAATGCATCACAGAACCACTACAGATCAACTCAGATTTATGTGAGTGACTTATAAGAACCCTAGAGCGAAGCCAACATTGTGATTAAATTAGCTTGTACATTTAGAAAGGATTCTCCCTTCAGGTCAGACTTCTAAGCATTGGTGGGCTCATAGAGAAGTTCGCATTGTTGTGGATTGAAGTAAAACTTTGGTATCTAGAGTTTCATAACTTTTGATCTTTAACAAGCATGACTAATTAAAACAAAGGAAAAATGTGCAAACAAATGAAAAGCTAGAAGAATTTTCAGTAGTGCTACTGTAGTGAAGGATCTGCTAATCTTCTGAATATAGCCATTTGCAATTTGATGTATTTTATTGATGCAGGGTTGAAATTTAGCCTTCATGTTCTCAGACCTAATGTAGTATCTGGTTTACTCTTAAAGGGTAATGAATAATGAGCTGTTCTATAACAACATGAAGATTAGTTGTCAAAAAAGGAAAATTTGACAGGCACTTAGTATATACTTACCCCGCTGCAGTGTGCACAGATGTAGCATTCATGTGTGCAAATATGTCCAATTATTATGCAGTGATATTAATTTGAAATTTTTGTCCTACCTGTCTTTTTAATAACAATTTTAAAATCGGATTTTAGAATAAGGAGGTAACTATCAGGCTAAACAAATCTATATTTATAGGTATAGATAATAAAATACAATGTTAATTCTATTTTTAACTGTTTTGTGTGTGTGTTTCATTAAATTTTGATTTTAAATAAGGCAGGAAAACATTTATCCAGCGCAGTAAAAAAAAAAAAAAAAGGTCTAATTTGACAAGGAATAGAATATACTGCATATTCTAGGAATTTGACACACAACAGAGTTCTTGCAAAGAGATATTGAGAAACATTAAGAAAAAATCAATGGGCTAAGGTAACTCTACAATAGAAAAAGTGGTATTAAATTTGAGGTCCCTGTAATGTTGTTTCTTATGTTGACAATATACTAGCAAATGTTTTGTTAAATTGCCATTGTCTGCACTTCTCATTTATCTCGTTTATGCATGTTCCAATATTTCAGTAACCCTATATCTGTATTTTTGTGTCTCAGCATGACGTCTCACAGACTTTGCTCAAAGCAACTCTGGACAGTGTGGTTGAGGAGTGTGTCAGCTTTGTAGGAGTAGATATTAACATCTGCTCTGAAATACTATTAAGGTGGGTTGAATACTTTCCTATTCCAGTAATTACATGGCTCTGGATCACAGAGTCTGTGTTTAGTCTGCCATCCGACTCAAACTCAGCTGGAGCAAATGGCTCTTGTGTTAAACTTCCAATTACATGAAAATGACATATTAAGACAGTATTTCACTGGAGTATTAAGGGTCAGCTTTTTGAAAGAGGGGATGTGGTTCTGCAAGGTAAAACCATTCTTCTGAGGGAGACAAATATTTTCAAAGTAATAACGCATATCATAAAACAAACACAGCATTCAAAAATAACATGGCATAATAAATATGATATTAATATTGCAAAGGAAGGATTTTCAAATGTTCTGTCTGTGAGAAGATGGCTGTACAGATTATAACAAATAAAGCTAGTTGAAAAACAGAGAGAAAATTCTGGAAAATGTTCATGAAAAATGTATCCCTTTTTCAATGTGTACATTTAAAAAAAATTACTAGCTCTATAATGTACTGGAAAATGTTATGATTTTTTATGTAAAGTTTTTGTGAAATTTTATCTAATTGTCTGTTGAAAAATCAAAATTCAGAAAATTTCAACCATCTGGTCCAGCGGACTGTTAAAAATAAACAGTGGGAGGAGGTCATGCCCATAATCATAGAAAAGTAGGACTGAAACAGGTCATCTAGTCCAGTCCCCTGCCCTGACAGGTGTTTGTCTAACCTGTTCTTAAAAACCTGCAATGACAGACACTCCACAGCCTTCCTAGGCAATGTATTCCAGTGCTTAACTACCCTCACAGTTAAGAAGCTTTTCCTAATGTCCAACCTAAATCTCCCTTGCTACAACTTAAGCCCATTACTTCTTGTCCTGTCCTCCGTGGTTAAGGAGAACAATTTATCACCCTCCTCTTTATAACAACCCTTTCCATACTTGAAGACTGTCATCATGCCCCCCCCCCCCACTCCCCACCCTGGTATCCTATTCTCCAGTATGCTCTTCTGCTTCTGTACAGGGCTTGTCTACACGGCACCGCAGTGTGCTCTAAAGAGATGTGAGTTAGCATGTTGCACACTAACTACCCCATCTAGACCCTGCTGGCAACTACAAGGTACTTAGTTCATGCTGATGAAGTCCTGTTTGAACTACATTACATGAACTACATGCACTAGGTACCTTGTAGTTCATGCCAGCAGGGTCTACATGGGGCAGTCAGAGCACAAATGCTCTGCAGTTCACACCCCTTATAGCGCACACTGTGTCAAAAAGCAATGAGTGTCCCTGAGAACTAAGTTGTAGAAAACAGAGCATCCCAGACAGGCTGATTACCAACATTGCTTACTGCTCAGGTATGTGATATGTTAAATGTATTCATCATCACCTGTTGCATTTACAAGACATGTTATATCTCTGCAGGCATGAGAAGTTAGATATGTTCTCTGAGGCAGATTAAAGATCAATGGAAATTTTGTGAGCTGTATTTTTGAGGTATATACCTTTGTCATCAAGAAGAGCTGTTGTAAGCCATTGTGAAATGAGAGTATGTCAGAGTGCATTGTGGAACTTCCAGTGAGCTGTCACAGGTTCCCTGTTTTGAGTTAGTGTGCAATAAGCATGTGCATTGGAGAGTCTAACACCCTGGCTTACCATGCACTATCCACTGCCTAGATAAGAGCTTAAAATCATGATCTATTTCTTAACATTTCTAAGAATGACTTGCCAAAATTTTCATTCTTAATTAGTAGTATTTTTATTTTGTGGGTTGTTACGTTTCAAATTCTCCTTATAATTCTGATATCTCAGCAATGCTGAGTTTGTCACTCTATTCCAACTTTTGTTGCATGAAGGATGAGACTGTTTGGGGGAAATTTTTCTTCTCTTTGCTATTTTGTGTCTTTTGCATCAATTGCAGGTGCTATTTCTTTTGGAACCACTATCAGTGACACTCCATGAACAATTCTCTGCTTCCATTCACTTAGAACCTGAATGCAGATTTGGGTCTGATCCTGCAGAAATATCCTCCCACACAGACCCTTATACCCAGATAGTCCAGAGACTTGTTATGGATCCTTTTGCAGGATCATGTGAAGATGGATCCTTCAGTCTTTGATCTTGCACTGCTTTTGCAAACTATTTAGTGTATTGATATTTGTGTTATCCGGCCCAGATTTCCATGAGCAGTTTGTATCCTTGCTGTTAATTTGTATCTGCACTACTTATTGTTTATTTGTAACTAATATAATTTGAAAACTTTGCTTCTCAGACATATTGCAGGACTGAATGCTAATAGGGCTAAAAATGTAATTGAATGGCGAGAAAAGAATGGACCATTTATAAGTCGGGAACAGCTCAAGGAAGTTAAAGGACTGGGTCCAAAATCCTTTCAACAGTGCGCTGGCTTCATCAGGTTTAACCAAGAATATATAAGAACCTTTTGCAGGTAATTACTAAGGTGTGAATTAAACTCAGTAACAGCCATGCATTCACAAGCCCATTCCTTCTCAAAGCAGCAACCAAGCAGAGCTGATTGAGTGTCTAATGGGTTTGTTGGCTATAGCTAAGGCTAAGATTTTGTCATGAATATTTTTTAGTAAATGTCACGAACAGGTCACCGGCAATAAAGAAAAATTCACGGAAGCCCATGACCTGTCCCTGACTTTTACTAAAAATATCCATGATAAAATGGGAAGTGGCTTGGCAGCTGCGGGGTGGCTGGGAGCTCTGGGGCCATAACCACCCATGGGGACTCAGAGCTCCAGGGTCCCCCTGCCCCAGCAGTGGAGAGCTGCGGGAATCCTTCTGCTGCCATAGTGGGGAGCTGCCGGGGGCCCCCCTGCTCCACTGTGGAAGCAGGGAGCTGCTGGGTATCCCCCTGTCCTGCTGCGGCGGCCTCAGACCTGCCAGGGATCCCCCTGCCCTGCCCCGGCGGCAGGGAGTTGCAGGGATCCCCCTGCTTCTGCTGCAGTGGGGAGCTGCAGGGGTCCCCCTGCCCCATCACAGCTGGTGGGGAGCTGCAGGGATCCCCCTGCCCTGCTGCGGCTGGTGGGGAGCTGTGAGGTAACCCCATCGTCCATGGCGGCTTGGGGACTCTGCCTCAGGCGGTGGGCGACGTACCGCACAGCTCCTTGCTGCTGCGGAGGCAGCAGGGCCCTGCAGCTCCCAGCCACCAGGGCTGAAGTCACAGAGGTCTTTGGAAGTCACAGATTCCGTGACAAAATCATAGCCTTAGCTACAGCCCATTATTGTGAATTAGGATTCCTGGGTTTTACTCCTTGTTCTGCCACTGACTCATTAGTTACCTTGGGCAAATCTCTTTAGTCTCTCTCTCTGTGCCTCTGTTTCTCCATCTGTAAGATACTAATAACTCACAGGGGTGTTTTTAATGCATAATTGTTTGTAAATTACATTTTTCGAGTGCTTGCTCATATCGATTCCAATTAGGTGTGTGCGCGCTGCGTGCACGATCGTCGGAGAATTTTTACCCTAGCAACACCCGATGGGTCGGCTGTGGAGGCCAGGAGCCTAATCCTGATATCAGATAAACAGATGCCTATCGATGCATGTCTTGCAAAATCAGGTGCTGCATTGAAAAACTCGAGTCAAAATTAGGCCCTGACTGCATTGCCTCTGCAACATTTCTGGTGGGCCCAACCAACAAAAGATATCCTGTTGTGGGCCAGAAGCCAGTACATCTCTGCCACTGGGCCATCAGCATTAGAGCTTTATTTGTGCTAGTTCCCATGTTTTATATTTGGCAAGTTAACAAAAACATAGCAGTTCTCACCTAAAATATTGATCTGAAAGAAGTTTAACAGTCTAAACTTCTTTCTGGGCGTCAAGAGCTTGATTCACTCCACTGATGGAAACCAATGTATGAGTGGTGAACACTGTGGTGGAGGGCCCAGAGCTATTCCACACTGCCACAACAGTGGGCAGTGCTGAGCAGGTCTGAGTACAAAGATATGAGATGAGCAATTTATATCCTAGGGAGACTTCACTGTGAGGACTCATTTGATGCCCTAATCATATTTTAAAGCTGCCCTCACTTGGTGGAATTGCCAGGGAAGGGTGGCAGTGACAAAAGCACAGCTCACATGAGGGCAAGTCTCTTTTCCTTTCTTCCTCCCAGGATAGGATGTAGCTGCACCACTCAGGCAGACGGTGTGTCCAGTTAGTACTCCCTTTACCAGTAGGGGCAGTCAAACCCTAGAACTATTTGTGACTTTGCAGTTTGTTCAATATCTGAATTGTTCTTAAAAATCTGTAGAAATAATTGATTGAACTTACGTCATTGAGAATGTAGGATATAACTAGTATATTTCATAAATGCGTTATAAAATGCCTAGTGACTATTCTGAAGTGGTAATAATTTTAACCATAAGTTTTGTAGTGTTCCAAACATTTCAAACTAATTTCTTTTGGTCTGGGATTTCCCTGGTTTTGTCTTAGCCCTGGTTTGAGCAAAATCATTTCAGCTAGTTGAGTGAAAAAATATTTTTACCATCTGATCTCGCTGCTCATATAACTCATAATCATCTGACACCTAAACACTTCTGACTTGAATTGTTCTGTAGATTTCACCGAGACATAAAAATAAAGCTATAAAGGTATAAAGTTCCAAAATAGAGAAATCTGCTAAACCTTTCAATTTCAGACATTTTCGGGCTCCATTAAAGATAGCTGTTAGGACACTCAAGTCCAGTCCATTTTCAAAGGTGGTAGAGTTAGTAAAGCCTGCAAGCTGCACAGGAACTTAATAGGTTAGTCAAAAATGACTCTGTTAAGGACATCTCTGTTGTAGCTGTTGTGGGTAAGGACCCTGTAGAGCTGATAAGCTCTGCATGAACAAGAGTTACAGAAATCTTTTAGCATAGGCCTAGGGTCAAGGAATTTACAAGTACTTACATGGCTCTGGATTATTTTCCCCTTTAAAAACAAAACAAAAAGTGGAGAATGAAATAGAAAAATCTCATACCAGTGCAACATTCAAGATTAAATATCAACTATTGAAAAGTCTGGAACGTTTTAACAAAACAGAACAAAATAAGTTATCCCATAGCACTAACTTAGCCATATTGTATCTAGCTAGTATTTTCTATTGCTGTTTTTCTTTTAAAATGACATGAGCACTTTCACTGACCACATCACTAGTACATTTCACTGTGAAACTCCATAATTGATTAATGTGGTTAACTAAATATTATCTGAAAACATCATCAGTGTATAGAAAAATTAATTTTTGTGTTTGCTTGCACTTGTCTAGTTAGAAATGTATGAATAACATTATACTAGTAGTGTGTAAGTGCAAATTCTATATACACATTCTCCCTTCTTTAAAAAAGGTTTAAGAAAGTTTATGCAATATTTGGAGAAGGTTATACTGACTTTATTAAGACAGCGTTAGGGTAGGTCACGTGAAAACTACAATTAAGATACATTGTGTCATAGTTAAACAAGAAATAATAAAATACACAATATGACTTTATGGGTAAGATCCTCATCCCTCCTCCATTCCTTTTACACCAGGTAATGGGGCCAGAGCAGCATAAAGGGTTTCTAGAAGCCCAAGATCTGGCTGAGAAAGAATTTCCTGGAAGAGAAACTGAGACAGACAGCTCTATGCTGTCCTCCGAGGATCCCCTTACAAGCCATAGCATAGGGACCAGACCCTGAGGTGGGAGGATGGATGATTGGCAGGGCTGCAGCATGTAGCTCTGCAGACATTCTGGGTAGCACTTCTCCCACAGGGCTGTCTAAATTACACCTGGGGAGCTCTGACCCCTGGAGCAGCCTAGGATTGGGAGGGCACAAACATGGCTTAAGGCAACTGTAGTCTCCCCACCCCCCTGGGCTGCACCCCACAATATCACCCTAGGTGTATTTCTCTGGGAGATAGACTTCTAAACAGTAATATATTACTGTAGTATCTGGCTCTAAAGGATGACAGAAATGTCCTGTTCAATGTATAGTATATGGATGCTCCCACTTCTGCAGTGCTTTCCATCTGCAGATCTAAAAATTTTACAAATATTAATGAAGTAGTCCTCTCAGCACCCTGTGAAGTAGGGAAATAGAAACTGTGTGTCACATGACTTGCCCAAAGGTACATAGTCTGTGGCAAAGCTGGGAGTCAGTTGTCTCGAGCTTAGCCCCAAGACTTATTTCTAAGTCCTCTACTCTAATTTAATGGTGTGGTTTTGTTTGTTTCATTTGTTGCTATTTTCTATTGCCTGTAACCATATAATCCCTGCATTGTTCAGCAGTTGGATGCAACCGAGAGACACACTTCCCATAACTTTTTAAGTGGACTTGTGAATGTGCCGCTGTGCCATTTTAATGCTTCTTAACAAAGGCTCCTATGTTCACGCTGTGAATAGTTTATATTGAGTATCATATTATGCTTTTACCCTCTCTTTCCCATGAGAAGGAGCCAGAACACAATCTTATTTTGTAATTTAAAAAAAATGAGCAATTAAGGGCTGAGTCTTTATGGAATGAACAAATTGCAAAAGCTGATCACTGTCTGTGTGTGTGGGCACTTGGAAGGGTGTTCATATACCAAGAACTATGTCTCTTTTTGAATTTTGACAGCAATCAGCAAACTAAGCTTGCAGCAGAAGGTCATGCACTTATGGCTAAAGCAGATGTTCAAGTCACAAGCGAAAAACGGGGCAAAAAGAAGAGCAAACCAGCAGCAAACGTTGCAGTATGGCCAAATCCTTTGGACCAAACTTGTATCCACCCAGAGTCATATGACATTGCAAAGAGGTAAGCAATGGCAGAGTTTCTGAGCAGTTTATGCAATTAGTCTTTTAAACAGTGAGCAGTGATTTTTCTTACATAATGGAGAAATTTGTTAAACCTTTGGGGACCCAGAATACATATGCGTTAATGTACATGTGCACTAATCTCGCCCTTCCCCAAAAGAGGGACGTTCTCATGTGAATGAAGGACTGGAATCCATTTTGTTTGTCCATTTATATGTTTTCTCAGTTTTTCAAAAAAGGGCGATTTTCAGACAAATATTGTGTGTTTTTGTAATTTTATTTCAGTGAGGAAAATGTGTTCCAAAGTTTACGTAGAGCACACAGACTGCACTAGTGAATTAGGGTGCCATTATGCTGTATCTTTGGACATTCCAACTATTAAAATACAAGCAAATATTCTTCCCACTAGCCCTCTCACTTTTTCTTCCAAGTGTGACTCTCATCACCTTGCCACCTATACTGAGCCCCTTTCCGTCCATTTGCCAGCTCCATTATGCCATACCCCATAACATTCAGGTTCTCTGCTTGATCAAGTGCAGAAGCAAACTGCTGATTGTTCTGTAAATCTGAAAGATTG
Organism: Mauremys mutica; assembly: GCF_020497125.1. Classification (NCBI taxonomy): domain Eukaryota; kingdom Metazoa; phylum Chordata; order Testudines; family Geoemydidae; genus Mauremys; species Mauremys mutica. The sequence goes on along the minus strand of NC_059074.1, from coordinate 174,665,283 downwards.
TGGCTCTGTCCCAGCCCCATCTTGTATATTATGGGAATAAATAAAAAAGGCAGTGTTTGCATTTTCTGTAACCTAATGTTTTGTGCAGTATTATTTCCCTTCCGTTTTTCTCCATACATTTAAATTCTCCTGCAATGCCACCAAGTGATAATAGTAGTAGGTGTAAAATTCTTTTCAGCAAAGCTATGGGAGTTAAACTGGGTGTTACATCAGCGGGATTGGATCACTTTATACCCAGCAAACGCACTTCAGTGTCTCTGATTGTGCCCAGCCTTGCTTGGCAATCTGTTTATCACAGTGGAACCTGCAGCACCTTACTATTCATGAGAGCAAAGAGGGGCCATCAGCAAAGTGTTTCATGCATCTGTGATTTGTTAGTAATAAATCTGGTTTTAGAGACGTTTACACTGTAATCAGAAGCCCTCATTTCAGGTAAGTGTAACTTGTGCTTAGCAAAAGTAAACAAACAGAAAAAGTATCTAGTTAATACTGAATTTATTATCAATTCTGGTCTCCATACGGTCTTTGCCTGAAGGTAATTGAACCATGGTTTTCTTTATTCCTAAAAGTAATACCATTTAAATGCAGTTCAAATTATGCTAAGGTACTAAAGAATCACCAATTGCAAATTAATACAGTGTGTTAATGTGTTGGCTGGTCTAAGCATAAGAGCGATTGCCTTCTAAATAAAACAGACTTTCTTTGTTCAGTAAAGATTGTCCATTAAAATAAATGTGTATATGTTTGTGTATGTATATCTGCACGTTTATGAATGTGTCATTATCATTAGCCTTTAAAATTAAATTCAGATCTTACCAGGTGCTAAGATGTCTATTTTAAATTCCAAATACTTGGAAGTTTTAGCATGGGACCTTTTGCTGAGAGAGGAAAATGTTTTTTCTTGTAGGTTACAAAAAACAGTAATTCAGAGACCATGTGTGCCTCCCTTGTTAGGGGGCAAAGCAGCTGGTAAATGCTTACTTAAGATGTGATCTTCTCTATCATCACCCTAAGGTTGAAATTAGACTCTTCTTTCCTCATGAGAAAACATTATCTCCTCCTATAAACTAAGTAGTGCCTATTTATTTTTGAAACTGAACAGGTACTTTTTGTAAACTATACTGGAATTAATTTAAGTGGCAGTTAGACTTTTGGGGTTCTTGTGAACTCTTTGATATCACTGTGTCCAGAGAAACAAGAAGTTTGTGTTTTCTATGTTATTAAGTTGGATGGTTAAATTAAAAAAATAAAAGCATTTAAAGTTAGATAATTTTAGACAGACTGTATAAGACCATTTTCCATATTTAAAGTAATGTAATACTCTAATAAGTACTTGGCACTTCTATAATATCTTACTAGAAGGTCGCAATCAACGCACACTTTGTTGCTTCTGTAGGCCGAGTGCATTGCAGACACTAGGGGTTCCTTGGATTACTTCATTCCCCTCCTGTTCATGACCTTCCCATCCTGTTCTATTTCAGGGACTCCTTGCAACTCCCACTCCATCCTCTCCCTCCTGCCATGGGCTCCGTCTATGTCCCCTTCCCCAGGACTAGGGTCCCCCATTCTCCCTCTATGCCAGGGACTCTTTGTGTCCCCCATTTCCCCTTGCCCCCATACTGCAGTCCCCATTCTCCCTTCTCTAGGGGTTCTGTGTGTGTCCTCCATTCTCCCTTTCAGTTTTTCTGATTTTTTCACCAAAATCAATAGGATTCTGGCCACTGATGCGTAGAATATTCCCTGAAATTTTGGAATTAATCAGCTGTAATGTCCAAAAATTATTATGTTACAGAGAAACACTGAGAAATGTCCCTGAGTTGAGTGTTAGACCCCATTTCACTTGGCAAATCAGAACATCTCAAAACATGAAAGAGACATTGTTAGATTTAAACATAAGAATTGTTAAAAGTAATACTGCACATTTAAAAATGAAATCATTTTAAACTCTAATTACCTGTCTGCATTCATGCAGTTTGTTTTGGTTTTACATTTCATTCAGCTTGAAAACTGAACAGAGACTACTTAGTTTCACTTTTTCCTATAGTCAATTTCACTTTCTGGTTCTCCTGTTAATACTGTAATTAAGACCCACATCACCTGTTTACATTTGAGAGGAATATAGAAGGAACACTTCAGGAAACAGAAGTACAGCCATTTTTTGTGTGGAATACAAGAGTTATATAATAGTATGCAGCACCACCATAGACCAAAGAAAGATAGAAAATAAAGAATAGATCTTTATTCTTATTTACATCAAGACCCCTTTATACTATTCTTGCTGTGGAAAGTGGAGTGTAGGAATTTTAGTGTAAATAAGAATCTTAATCACCATATCCAGCTGAAATTCCAGAGGGATTACCTGATTTAGAATTTGGCCAGGACCCCAGGGTTAGCACATCTTATAAAAAGTGTCATGGAGTCTTTAATTGACAGAAGTGGTAAGGACCTTAGTTTGATACCTGATCCATAGGCTAGTGCTTGCTAACATCATATGAGGTACTGTCTTTGCAGTTATTCAGAGGAAAGACTGCCACCTACTGAATCACCAGCTCCACTTCATGCACCACCTAAAAGTTCCTTGGAGCTCTTTCATCTATGTACTGACCCTGTTTAGCTTTTTGAGTTCTGAAGTGACCACAGCAACGTCGTACGGCTGCCAGCCATGCTATGTTTCATATAATTTAGTCTCTAATACAGTAATTAAAAGACATTTTCTGACTGAATAATTCTGCCCATTGTGCTTCTGACTGAGCATTTTGGCTTCTCAATGTAAATATTTCTGCTGAAATATTTAGACCAATGTTAAAGTTGTAAATATTGTGTCATCTGGTATGCTTACACAGAAGCACACCACTTGATTCTGTTGCTTAGGTGTGGAGAAATGGAGAATCTAACTAAAGTGAGGAGCAAGAAAGATAATGAACTAACCAAGTAGGTAACTTAAAGTAAGTGAACAATGAAACCATTCCTAGGATTACTTCCAGTCAGGGAAGGCATTGCATTAGTCTTGACTTTGCTGACTAGTGCATGGTTGTTACATTAGACATTTATTTATTTTAGTTTCAGTCAATGATAGAAAAGCTCCTGGGTAAACTAGATGTGAACATGTACTCACCCATAACATGAAGGTAAGAATGCAATAATGATATCTGTAAATTATTTTAATAAGCTTTTAATACCAATTCCCTTTTATTTGAGTTTATCCTATAGGTTGGCAGTGCCTTTTGCTAATGTGATGTAGCTGGATGCAATAGGCATTTCCCAAAGGTTTCATTCAGATGAACAACATTATTGACTGCAGATAGCTACACTTGAGAGAAAAGTTATAGTTCTGCAGAAAATTGACAAAGGACAGGAAATATAATATTAAAATTGACACTCATTATGACGTTAGGACAGAGTGTAAACTGAATTACCTTTCTTCTGGCAATTTACATCACAACTTTAATACAGTTTAAATATTATTGTTTATAATTTTTTTTCTTTATCTGTATTTTGAAGGATTATAAAGAAAACAGCACTTAAAAATAGCTTATAACCTATGTAATTAAGCAGAATTCATGAAACAGCTGTTCTAGACTCATTCTGGTTTGTTGGATAAATATGGTTTAAGGATAAAATTCTACTAATACTTCAAACTTCAACATTGGTTAAGTATATGGGGCCTGATCCAATGCCCTTTGATTTCAATGGAAATAGTCTCACTGACTGAATGAGCTCTGGATCACATGGAGGGCATAATTCTTCATTGCTGGATCTATGTTCATGAAAAAGCAACTGAAAGATAATGGACTAAATTCTGCTTGCATTACTGATACAAGTTGCCCTGTTGAAGTCAATCAGAGTCATAGCCTGGAAACTAATTTTGTTTTTAAAAATGTTGATCGTTTCAAAAAATTTTGGAACTCTGCTTTATATAAAAAACATTTTCATGGTTTATTTTTGTATGATAAATTCCTAATGTGCACTAGAGCCATTAAGAACATTGGATGAGGATTAAAATGAGTGGTTTAATTTGTCTATAAATCTGAAATTCATTTCACCGCAACTGTATTTTTCCCCAGTAGAAGGGAGTAAGGTTTTTTTTTCCATATGCAGCTAGAGGTCAATCTTCTTGTTTGGTAGAACAACCTGCAAAAGTAACGGGGGTGCTTCTGGGAATTCTGACATGAAGTAAACAAAACAGCAATGTCACAAGACTTCTCACATTCTGTAAGATAAACTACTTATTCTGAGTATTGCATTATAAAATGGAATCCAACAGTTCTTTTCACTGTACTGGCAAATGGTGGGACACGGTGCCAATTAACTGAATTTCTACCTCCTTCCTGTAGTCACCCAGTTTGGGAAAACTGGGTGTCGTCCCCCTGATGGAATCGGAACTGTGCAAACCAGGGAGGTAATTGAAAGGGCACAGAAGCAAATGTTCAGTGGCAGAAAGTAGAGATTGGAAAATCCACCCTCCTTCTGCTGCCTCCCTCCCTGGAAAGCAAAATTTTCTGTTACCATCTCCCAGGGCATCATCCCCTGCCCTTAGTGCAGGCTCCTTAGGTGGTGAAATTCAGTTACATAAAAGCTGGGATACTGCCCATTAGCTGTTGAATCTACTCTGTAACAGGCATTGGCTGTTGAGTGTACTCTTGTAACAGTCATCCCTAGCCCTTGCCTCAGCAAATGTACAAGATGTGACCTAAACATAAATAATCACATCTTAAAATAACACCCAGATGAGGCACAATTCAGCAAAGCATTTAACTTCAGACACTACATTTCAATGAGACTTAAGTATATGCTTAATATTAAGCATATGATTAAGTTTATTGTTGAATCCAAACCTGACTGTTGATAACAAAGAGCATTATAGATACACAAAATCTGGTTGAGGCATAAATCTTTAGTTTAAGCAATCTTGTAAATACATTTAAAAGAACTCTCTCTCAGTATGTAGCCAACCACATTAAGTAACATCAGCTTATACTAGACACAAGTCTTACAATTGTATAATTTGCAAAAGAACATTCCCACTTGCATAATGCTAAACCACATCTTTAAACCCCTTTTATAAATAGAGGCACAAGATTCCCAAATTGTCAGTCTCGCTGAAATATAACCTGCATGCCAGATGTTGCAGTTTGTGTACATCATATACATATGCTGGTTGCCGTCCTTTAAAAATGAGTATGGTTAAGATTCTGTAATGGCTATTTTTAGTAAAAGTCAGGGACAGGTTGTGGACAATAAACAGTGACCTGTCCTTGAATTTTTCTAAAAATACCAAGGGTGGGGGTACAAACAGAGCACTGCCGGAGCTAGCAGCTGCTCCAGCCCCGCTGCTGGTCTGGCGGTCCTGGGGCTAGCCACCGGTCAGCTGTTCGGCAGTCCTGGGGCTAGCCGCCGGTCAGCTGTTCGGCAGTCCTGGGGCTAGCCGCCGGTCACCTGTTCGGCAGTCCTGGGGCTGGCCGCCAGTCAGTTGTTCCGGTGCTGCATTCTCTGCTCCCCTCCCACTACCTCTCCTCTGCTCCAGAATCCCTGGGACTGGCTGCCAATAAGCTGTTCTGGCGGCCCCGGGGTTGACAGCTGCTCAGAAGAAGTCATGGAGGTCCCGGAAATTCACGGAATCTGTGACTTCAGTGACTGAATCGTATCCTTATCAATGAGTATTTTCCATGGGATACATATATACTATTTTTTAAAAGCTTACATTTAGTGATTAGAAACCAACTGGGTCCAGTAGATGGATACCATGATAAGAAATGTTGCCTTTCCTTCTAAAGTCTCAGATTATAGGCATATGACCGTTACCTGGTTCTAACTTCTTTAGGACTTCCTAAATGTTTCCTTAGTTTTTCTAGTGGCTCTTTTACAATATGTCTTCAGAAACTGGATACCTGGTACATGGTGTATTAATTGTATGAAGAAGGATGTGCCTCTGTAAGCTGGTGTTCATAAATAGACTTTTCAGAAACTTAAAACACAGTTCCAGTTTTTCAGGAAAATATGCTGCCTAGGATGAGTTTAGGCAGAAATTCCTTTGGTTTAAGATCTAAAAGGCCATTTCTTTATCTTTTCTTTTTTTATTCAGAATATTTGAACATACTTCGATGTTTGATTAGAATGGATCACAAAGCAAGGCTTTGATAGCATGAAACCATGAACAAAAAATGTTCTGATAATGTTTTGATATGTATTATATCGTCATTAAAATGTTTTCTAATTCTTTTACAGCAATTGTACAGATTTTGAGTTAAGAAGACTTAATGTCATAAATCAATATATCAGCACCATTTGTGCTGTTATTAGTAAAGATTACCTAAGTATTTCCATTATGAAACCCTCTATTTTTCAGGGGTTTCTAAATCAGCCGTAAAATTGGTTCTCGTCTGAAACTTGGCAAGCAGAGTTTCCACTTGGGAACAATTTTTTAACCAAATTTTAAAACAAACAACAACAAAATCCTCCATGGCCTTTAAAGCAATAAAATATTTCAGAAAAAGAAAATTAGTGGTTTTAAATGTTGGTGGACTTCTGTACCTCAAAAAAATTATTTAAAAATGGATGATTTTGTATGTCATGAATCTGTAATGTGGACTTGTGCCTCTGAATAATTTGAATCGGAGTAGTGTATAATAAATGCTGGCTTATTTTGTTTAAAAATAAACAATTTCATATGATAACTTTTTAATACAATACATTTTTGTAAAATATTTTTCTCATGCAAAAAGGAATAGCCCGTGCAGAGAACGACTCCTTACAATTTCTTTGTACAATGTGTAGCACAGGGGTCGGCAGCCTTTCAGAAGTGGTGTGCCTTGTCTTCATTTACTGACTCTAATTTAAGGTTTCGCGTGCCAGTAATACATTTTAATGTTTTAGAAAGTCTCTTTCTATAAGTCTCTAATATATAACTAAACTATTGTTGTATGTAAGTAAATAAGGTTTTAAAAATGTTTAAGAAGCTTAATTTAAAATTAAATGAAAATGCAGAGCCCCCCAGACTAGTGGCCAGGACCTGGGCAGTGTGAGTGCCACTGAAAATCAGCTCACGTGCCACAGATTGCCTATCCCTGGTGTAGTACATTTTGCATGGTACTATAATAAATAATAAGGTTTTTCAAATTAAACTAGAAAGCATCTTTGTTTAACATTTTGTGACTTTCCAAATTGTGCAGTGAATGTGCCCTCAGTTGTTTAAGGAGAAAAATAAGTGTCTGTTCATCTCCCCCACCCCCTGTCCCCAGGACTCCATTTGGATTCAATAATATAATGCATACAGTCCTGCAAAATCTTCTTTCGGAATAAGTCTCCTATGTTTAGGAACTTAAAAGTGCAGATTATGACGCAGAGTATGCACTTCATGATACTTGCAGCTAACCTTAAGGTACAGACTTTCAAGCCTATATTTTCCAAAATAGAAGACTAATATCTCCTTATTTAGACACCTAAATAAGTGTCTTGATTTTCAAAAGTGCTGAGCACCCAATGGCTACAAGTGGCCCCAATTCAGCAAAGTACTTAAGCACTTGGTGAAGAAGGACCATTCAGCATATTGGGAAACACTGTATTTGATTCTCAGCACTTCTGTAAATCAGGCTGCTCATTTAGATATCTGAATAATAATTTAGTAGCCTGGTTATAGAGACTCTATTTTTGAAAGTGTTGGCCTTCAACATATATCATTTAAAATACATATTTTTACATCATACATATACTTTACAAGTCTTATTATTGGGGTATATTTTATCACAGTGATTGTAATTACACTGCAATTGCAATATAATTACTAAAGCTGATCAGAAAAGGTGATATTTTTCATTGAATTGTCAACATTTGAAAAACTTCATTCAGCTCTGTAAGTTGGATGAAAAGCAGCTAAAAGTTTTGAAGGAAAAAAATTGGAGTTTTGTTCCAGCTAAAGTAGTTATTGTGGTTGTGCTTTTTTCATAATTAATAACCACTAATCAACTACATGACTGAAACTTATTATCTATTTAGTATCATACATAATGCACTTGGATTCAAGAAATATATGTATTAACATGATAATTTACATGGTAATTGCTCTATGTAATGTAGTTATCCTTGATATCTTTTTAGGTGAAAGTGCAGTAATTATAAGGGTCAAAAAGCATGACTACAATGTAACTACAGCGTATTAGCAAACTACCTACGGTATGGTATAATAACTATACCAATAGTTGTTTATTTCCATTAAAAATTATTTCTCAGATAATTTATTATACATTAAAAATTATGTATCTTAATGTTTAGGGACTACATATCTATATATAAATATTAGGGCTGTCGATTAATCTCAGTTAATTCATGTGGTTAACTCAAAAAATTAATCGTGATTAAAAAATTAATCGCAATGAATCACTGTTTTAATCGCAATGAATCACTGTTTTAATCGCCCTGTTAAACAATAGAATACCAATTGAAATGTATAAGATATTTTAGATGTTTTTCTACATTTTCATATATATTGTATTCTGTGTTGTAATTGAAATCAAAGTGTATATTATTTTTTATTATAAATATTTGCACTGTAGAAATGATAAACAAAAGAAATAGTATTTTTCAATTAACCTCATACAAGTACTGTAATGCAATCTCTGTCGTGAAAGTGCAATTTACAAATGTAGATTTTTTTTGTTATATAACTGCACTCAAAACCAAAACATTGTAAAACTTCAGAGCCTATAAGTCCACTCAGTACTACTTCTTTTTCAGCCAATCGCTAAGACAAACACGTTTATTTATATTTACAGAAGATAATGCTGCCCTCTTATTATTTACAATGTCACCAGAAAGTGAGAACAGGTGTTTGCCTGGCACTTTTGTAGCCGGCATTTCAAGGTATTTATGTGCCAGATATGTTAAACATTCATATGCCCCTTCATGCTTTGGCCACCATTCCAGAGGACATGCTTCTATGTTGATGACGCTGGTTAAAAAAATAATGCGTTAATTAAATTTGTGACTGAACTCCTTGGGGGAGAATTGTACAGTAACTCCTCACTTAAAGTCGTCCTGGTTAACATTGTTTCGTTGTTATGTTGCTGATCAATTAGGGAACATGCTCGTTTAAAGTTGTGCAATGCTCCCTTCTAACATCGTTTGGCAGCCGCCTGCTTTGTCCACTCCTTGCAGGAAGAGCAGCTTGGTGCAGCTAGCTGGTGGGGGCTTGGAACCAGGGTGGACCGGCAGGCCCCCTATCAGCTCCCTCTATGAGCTCCCCGCTCCCCTAAGTTCCCTGTGCAGCAGCTGCCCAGCAGGCTAGCAATTGCAGCTGTCTCTCCCCCACTGCCATGTGCTGCTCCTGCCCTCTGCCTTGGAGCTGCTCCCCGAGACTCCTGCTTGCTGTGCAGGGGGGAGGGAAGGAAGAGGGGGGCTAATGTCAGGGTGTCCCCCTCCCCACTGCTCCTGCACCCCACTTACCCCATCTTCTATAAAGCAGGGGGGACACATGAGAGGGCTCAGGACGGGGGGAGCTTGCTGGCAGCAGCTGGGGTCTCAGCAAACTGATCTAATTAACAAGGCAGTGTACTTAAAGGGGAAATGCGCCCCACACACACACACACACACACACACACACACACACACACACTGTGTGTCTCTGTCTGCGATGCTGTCTCTCCTCCCTCCATTCCTGCTGCCTTGTAGAGTGTGAGAGTTAACTCTTGAGGACTCAGCCAATTGCTAGTTCATCATTTAGCAGTAAGGCATTTCCTGGAAAATATCCCACCCTCTGACTCCTCCACCTCAACCAAGCTTCACAATCATCATCACTGTGTACCAGTATTAAATCGTTTGTTTAAAACTTATACTGTGTGTGTATATATACATATAATATAGTCTTTTGTCTGGTGAAAAAAAATTCCTTGAAATGTAACCCCCTCATTTACATTAATTCTTGTGGGGAAATTGGATGCGCTTAACATCGCTTTGCTTAAAGTCGCATTTTTCAGAAACATAACTACGCTAAGTGAGGAGTTACTGTATGTCCCCTGCTCTGTTTTACCTGCATTCTGCCATATATTTCAAGAAGTAGGACTGACTGGACTTGCTGGCTCTAAAGTTTTCCATTGTTTTATTTTAGAATGCAGTTATTTTTTTGTACATATTTCTACATTTGTAAGTTCAACTTTCATGATAAGGAGATTGCACTGTAGTACTTGTATTAGGTGAATTGAAAAATACTATTTCTTTTGGGTTTTTTACAGTGCAAATACTTGTAATCAGAAAAAAATATAAAGCGGGCTGTACACTTTGTATTCTGTGTTGTCATTGAAATCAATATACTTGAAAATGTAGAAAACATCCAAAAATATTTAAATAAATGGTATTCTGTTATTGTTTAACAGTGCAATTAATTGCTTTAATCGCTTGACAGCCCTAATAAATATATAGATATAAATATCAAGACCTGTTAACTATTCATACCAGAGTGTTTGTCTAACCCATTTATATATTTTCATATATATTTGGAAATTAATTTTGGACTTGGCAACCAGTTAGTTTAGAGTAGTACACAAATACTACATGACATTTATATAATCCAAGATAGTAGTTGAAATATTAAAGATTGATATTATGTTGTTTTGTAGCAACACTACAAAAATCTTTAATTTGCTTTATAAATTAATAATGTTTGTTTTTTTTACTTGAAACTATTACTAGATATTTATGACTCTTTTGGTCCATATAGTTTAACTTTTATTTGGTACTGGCAAATATATGCATTCTGTCTAACTGTGCACATACTAATACAAAGTTATGTTTTAGAAGTGATAGTGTTGCATTACCATTAATTCATGTGTGCACTATGACAAGATTTAATGGCATATCATGTTGCTTTCATGTAATGAACCCAGTACTCTCAGCTCTTAAGTCATGTTGCTGGAAATGATTACAGAAAACAGAATGACTGACTAAAACCCTTATGTAGCTTTAAGAACTACTGTATATCACAAAGAAGCTGCTGCTTGTAAACAAAATAGTTTAAATGCACTGCAACTCTCTGTTGGAAATAATTGTTGCTTTTTCTAATGATCTTTGCAGTCTGTTCAGAAATTTGCATTTTCTTTAAGCACTGCAAGGTCTGTGTTATAATTTTATGCAGATGTGTATGTTAAGAGAACATGATGTGCTTATTTGTTACATCTATGCTACATTTTTACTTTATCTGAGTAAGATGGATGAAATTATGTATTAAATAAAAACATCAGTGACTTAGCCATGAGCATTTCTGCATGTTCTGTAACATCCCAAAGGCTGCTGTAGAAATGAAAGCTTGCTGTAGAAATTCATGAGTAGTATGTGCTATCCTCCTGCAGTTTTGATTTTTTAAAAAAAACAAGATTCTGGTAGCTTTACCGCCGTTGACATTCCTTTATATGAAAAGGATTCATCATTAAGTCAAACAATCAGTATCTGAGGACGGGGGGACAATATATCCTACTTTATAAGATTGATCAAAGTTATGAAGAATCTCACCTTTCACATGTCAATTTTTGTGGAACTTTTTAAACATTATTGGGTTTTTAGAGAGAGATGGTAGCTGTTGCTAAACTATATTTTAACTACTAATTACAACTTGTTACTTTACTCATATGCATACACAAGAAAATACTTAGAGAAGGGGACATTGTTTGTTTACTATGGGATCTATAATTTGCTTTCTTGCAGAACTGGAACTGTCAAGCTTGTTAAAATTATGATTTCAAAGATAGTATCATCCAGATTAAGTGTTTAACATAACTAAAACCATAGTAAGGGAAGTTGCTTGTCACACAGTCTATTCTTATTTTTTCTAACAATATCAAAACCTTTCTTTTCTGACTGTAGTTTTTCTGACCTTGCAGTAACCCCAAGAAAGTTTTCTAAATAAGAGAGCATTTAACTTTGTTCTTAAGCAATGACATTTAAAAATATTGATGATCAATATAACGCATTACTGCTGAGCAAGAGCTTTGTGCTTTATATTGATTTTTGTTGTAAATGCCCTCAAGGCACACATGTTTGAGTGAAAAATGATATATGAAATATAGAACCAGATTAAACAGTCTCTTTTTAAAAATTACATCTGTAGTCACTATAATCACTTAAGTAATATCTTTATATGGAAATATTTTAGCATCTAGTTTCTTATCAGGACCTAAAGGATTGAGAATCTCTAAAATAAGAATTTTATTGTTTCTATTGAAGATGCTTATATTTGTTGGTGTTGGGCATTTGTATAAATACTACAGAGATTCTAGTTTTGTCTTAGCTGTCAGTATTATGAGCTGTTAATGAAAGGAATTTAGGCAAAGACCAGTTCCTCTGAAAAGACCCCCAGTTCAGGAAGGCACTGAAGCAGATGCCTAACTTTAATAACGTGAGTAGTTCTATTGAAGTCAGTGGTAAGTCTCATACTTAAAGTTAGGCATCTGCTTCAGTACCTTCCTGAACTGAAACCAAATTGCTGATCATGACCTTACCAGTATGAAATGATTCAGGTAACTATGATTGGTAATTTAGGACCTGACTCCGCCCATCGTCACTCATATGAGTAAGCCTTATTCATTCAAGTAGTCCATTATCTTCAATGGGATTCCAAAACCAAAATTTACTTGTGCGAAGAAGGATTTAAGGATCAGGCTCCTGGGCTTACTCAGAGTCCTATTTCTTACTAACTGCTTTTCTTCCGAAAAATCTGCACACAATACTGTACATCCTGATTACATTATCCACACATTTGAAAGATCTGTACATAATTTTTTGTACATCTGTGAACGTTCCATGTGGTTACATTTATTAACAGTGAAATGTGCCCTGTTATTGATTTACAATATGAATGCACTTTATGACATTCTAATGGTGAAAAAATGTTACTTGAAGGTACTCAAGCTGAATTTCCATTTCTGGTAAAAATAAAGCCAAGTGCACGAATGTCAGCAGACTTGTTTATAGGTCTGCTTTGTGAAGCATATATTATTTAGAACGTTGAGTCAGGAGGCTGGCTGTTTGTAGGGATTGTCATGTTACATCTGCCATGTCAGTCAAAGCTCAGGCAGCTGTTGCCTGCCACTGGTGTTCTGGTGTGGCATTGTCCATCTTTCAGCACTTAACAGTAAGCAGCTCTCTCTCAGCTGTGCTGTGCAGAGCACACTGCACAGGCCTACACACATTTTCAGTATTGTCTATACAGTCCCATGAATGTTCTTTTCAGGTAGAAGGAGAATAGTACATGTCCTTTTTCATTTTGGTAGTGATGGTTCTTTTGGATACAGCCCTTCTTTTGGATAACAATTACAGTTGGTTTAAGGAAATACCGGTATGCTTACGTGAACAGCAATAATGATGTTGATAAAAATTGCATTTGCTTTGATACTTTACGTTGTTATCCATCCAGTTAAAATAGTAAAGTGACACCAAAAGTTGAAATCTGTTGATTGAGTTAAAATAAATTAATGGGGATTCAGGGGCCAATGCCTATCACTAAATTCTTGGGTTTAGTGATTTTGTAGCCACATTTTCAATTTTTTTTAATACTTTTCTCTCCCTTGTTACTGTGTGAAAGAGCCACATGAACGGGGGAAGCTGGTTGACACTGACTACAGGCGGGAAGCTGTGAAATTGACTATGCTCAAATTTCTATCAAAGGCAAAAATAACCTGAAAAATAGAGAAAATAACTTTATCTAATAATTTTCAGATGTAATAATCTTAGGTGTTACTTGAATCTAGAAAAAAATCATTTAGGAATATAATTTATAAACCCACAGTATCCCGTTGCTTAAGCTACCTCTGTGAAGTAGGGGACATTATCCACATTTCAGCTGAGAGGGAGACACTGGCTGAATTGACTGTGTCACATAGTAAATCAGTAGAAGAATTGGGAATAGAATTCATAAATCTTGATTTCCTATTCTGGGGTGAAGTCCTGGCCCCATTAAAGTCAATGGGAGTTTAGCCACTGACTTCAATTAGGCCATTTTTACCTTTATTAATATTCTTTTGTTTTAATTTTCTGAAAGAGAAAATAAGTTGTTCCCATGATTAATACCAATTTAAGATTTGCAACATTGTATAGTAATTAGATTGATATATATTTATCTCTTCAACCCCCCTCTGAAAATTATGTAGCTATACCGTGAACACAAAAGCATGCACTAATAGCAGTTGAACAGAGAGCACATTCAGTTGCATCATCAGAAGTGCAATGTCTTTGGTTTCAAGGGAGGAAGTCAGTGATTCACACATTAGCTTATCTTAATGGCAGAAAACTAGACAAAGATACAAAGATAGGCCACATAAGAGGAGAGCTATCCATTATATTGTCAAGTAGACCCCCTCAGGTAGAAGAAAAATAATACTTCATGCTGAACAAAATACTTATCTCAATTGTGCCTTTAAGGCACAGCCCTTCATTGGGAGTAGAGTGAAGGTTACAGCTGCAGGGGAGTGCCAGAATGCATTGTCCCAGACATGTGAGAAGAAAAACAAGATGCAAGGGATGTGGTTTAATTAGGCCACAACTTTATTAACTTAATTCATCTGGGAACTATATGGCAATAATTCATACAGTGCTGGTCATAATTCCATCCTTAATCTTTTCTACCTATTGTAGGACTGCCATCAGTCCCCCCACCCTCCACAGCTGGTCCCCAGCGCCCACACCTTGTTAAGGGGCTGCGGAAAGGCCATTGTCTCCTCACTGTACCAGATGTTAGGAGCCCAAACCTGTTCCCAGCTTCTTTAGGGTATGCCTTTCCCTAACTTCACTTCCAGTTCCAGTTACGAGGGAACCAGACCCCCTATGGAATAACTCCTGCACTGGACCACCTGCTAAGTTGTGACAACTAAAACCTTACTTCCTGACTTACCCCAGGGTCCCTGAGCTGCTGTGTGTAAGGCCAAAAAAACAAACAAACAAACAAAAACACCCCAGCAATCTAGCCCCGGTCAATCTGGCACTGAGGGAAAAATTCCTTTCCAGTCCCAAAAAAGGTGACTTGCACTATGCCAGCAGCAGACCAGAAACCCCAGGGATATGTGGTGCTCATCTGGGTGTGAGGGGAGACAGAGTTTATATACCTTCCCCCAGTGTCCAGGGCCAGTGGCTTACTTGAGCCCTACCGGCCTGCTCACCAGCTCAAGTGATGCCTTCCCATCCAACTCCCCAGGGGAATGGAACCATTAAAAGAGCCACCACCTTTCTTTTCCCCACCAATCCAGACAACCCACACCACCACCAGTTGCATTGTCTTGGGGATGAGGAGGTGGAATGCCTCCTACAGCTCCCTGTTGTGCAGGGGATGTGCCTGTTACTACACCACTTTGTGGAGTGCAGCATATTCCCATTCTTCCTCCATCCTATGTGCAGGTTTTGTTCTACAGGCTGGTGCAGTGGTGTGGGATAGGGCGACGAACCCTGAGGGTGGAGAGTAGAGGGAGCAGACCCCTGTGATTCCTTGAGCACAAGGACTGCAGTTGTTCCTGGCTGCCATGGAGAACATGCTAGGGCAGAGGAAGTCTTCCTTCCCATTGCCCTACTGTGCACCTTCATAAAGGACAAGCATAATCAAACCCCATGTGAATCCTGAACGAGGAGAGTTCTATTTGGTGAAAAAAGTCTATTTACTGAACACCAAGACTAGGCAATTAAGAGATGTCTGTGGTGAATAGTTTTAAGAAAAGGACAGATTGCTTCATTTTATAAACATAATATTCCATTATTTTTCATAATAGAAAAAGTATTTAAAAACCACTCGTTTTGAATTTCTCATCCTTTTATTGATATGAGGCTATTTAGCCATTGTCACTGATAAAATAAATATTATGTAAGACACAGCATAAAAATGTATGCTTTGTTTGTGAGCATATTCATTAGCTAATTCCCTTCAATATCTATGCATGTAAACTAACTATGCTCTTGTGCATTGTGTATTCAAAACCCAAGAACTATGGTCAGGGTGTTTATATCTTTATTATTAAATATAATATAATATAATATAATATAATTAAGCCAACATATGCAGTTTCTTGATTTGGTGGACTAAGAAATACATCAGTCAAATAGTGACCCTGGTGTGAATTTCTTCTGTTAGTATCTGAACACTTAATTATAATTAGCCAACTTTTATATGTAGCTCCGAGAGAACAGATTATTTTGTAAAGTTTTTTCATCCTCTTCTTTAAATTATAAAATTCAGAACCAGAAAAGTTTCTTTGTACTTCTGTAAGATTTGCAAATATTTCACTGTATTTTCGTTTTAATTGAATTAATTAAAAGTCATATTAAAAGAATTATAAACTGATGAAATTTTCACTTTTTGAAGGCATGTCCATGGTAAGTCGCATTTTTTCTGTAAATATTTAATTAATTTTGGGATAAAATGAATCATCATGAATCTAGGAAATCATTTTGGAAATAATAGGGCTCATGGATTGCAAGTCCTAAAGTTAAGCCTGAGAAGTGGATTCTATTCTGAACCTTGTATTCAATCATTCATATTCTTCAGAAAAAGTTATTTTAGACTCAAACTTTACATGCGTGGCCTCAGCCTGAAAGTGAATTGAGAAGTGCAGAATGTTTGAGTTATGTTAAGATGAAAGAAATAAGCTTTTCTTACTGTTACTTTTTAAAATGAGATGTTTTTGTGCATGTAAGAGTTCAAAAATAGTTTGAACTTTATACTTGGCAAGATTTCAGTCCTCACTGATGACTGTATAAATATCTCTAATGATCTTACAGGTTATTGTCTTTTTTGTTTTAATTTTCAAGGTTTTTAACTTTAATTGGAGAAAACCCAAATGATATAGGAAAACCTGATATGCAACAAAAAGTAAATGCTGTAATTCAGAAAGAAGGAATAGAAGGAGCAGCAAAAACACTAAATACAACAGTACATACACTCCAAATAATCATTGATGGTCTGACTCAACCTGAAGGCTTTGACATCCGAACAGGTAAAAACTGAATGCCTTCCTTTATAAAGGTAGTTTTGTTGTAGTCTGGAATTTAGAATGTTGTGGGTTTCATTTTTAAACTGCAAGTTTTCTTCTAAACTAGCAGTAGATTTAGTGGATGTGTAGGTCAACTGACTCCCTCCCTTCATCCTGTCGAACAGAGAAGAATGTAGTACAGCATGCAGTCAGTCAGATAGTATTTGCTGGCTCGGTAATTAAGGAGTGTGAATCCTGTCTTAAATCATGACCTTTTGAGCCATAGGAAGGTGGGCTGCATGGCTTTTAACAGATAAGACAGTTGTAATATGTTGACTGTACTGATTAAATCTACTGTTGGCGGTTGTGGGAGAAGCATGAGACGACTGAAAACACTAGTAATAAAGATCTATGGAATAGTAATATAAAATTCTGATTTATTAGAAGTTTGGGTCACACACTCCTCGGAGAAGAGTTTAATTGGAGTACATGACTCATGACCCACACTGGTTAGATCTTCACAGCAGTGCAAAACAGTTTAGGGAGGAGGAGAGTGAGGAAGACGTAGGAGAGGAGGCGGATATATCAGGAGGTGCAATTGTTCAATGAACCTTACAGTGGATACACTCTATCCTCTCACAACTGCAAGAGATAAAGGTAGGCAACAAAAATACAGGCGTGTAATAATAAATAGTAGACTGATGCTAAAAGAGAAACATATATTTCCACTCTCTCAACATTCATTGTTTTGCTTCATTATAGTTATTTATAAATGCAGCCCACTAAAGACTCTGGAAATCCATTTCCTATCTTGTAGTAATTTAATTCTGGACCTCTAATGTCTAATTTTCAGTTAAATGGAATATCTAGCCATAAACGTAAAAATACATTGTGTTACTCAACACCAAAATAAATGACAGTTCTTAATGCAAACATTCATATTTTAATGCACCAATAGCAGTATAATGGTGGAAGATTTTTGGAACAATCTGTTGTAGAAAAGGCCTGTGCCTGGAAACTGTGCTAGTAGCAATCGTGCTCAGAAATGTTTTCTTAATATAGACAGGAATTTTGTTTGTTTTGGAATTGAACTAACCCATTATTAAAATTTTTTGAACTGAGCTAACCCATTGTTAAAACTTTATGCCTTAAGAACATAAGAATGGCCATACTGGGTCACACAGGTAGTCCGTCAAGCCTACTATCCTGTCTTCTGACATTAGCAGTACCAGATGCATCAGAGGGAATGAACAGAACAGGGCAATTTATCAAGTGATCCATCCCCTGTTGTTCACTCCCAGCTTCTGGCAGTCAGCTGTTTAAGGACACATGGGGAGCATGTGTTTGTGTTCCTGACCATCTTGGCTAATAGCCATTGATGGACATATCCTTCATTAACTTATCTAAATTTTTTTAACCCAGTTATTCTTTTGGGTTTCACAGCGTCCCATGGCAATGAACTCCACAGGTTAACTGTGCGTTAAAAACAAAGTACTTCCTTTGTTTTTAAACCTGCTACCTATTGATTTCATTCAGTGATCTTTGGTTCTTGTGTTATGTGAAGGGTATAACACTTCCCTCTTCACTTTATCCACACCATTCATGATTTTACAGACTTCTATCATATCCTCCCTTAGTCTTCTCTTTTCGAAGTTGAACAGTCCCCGTCTTTTTAACTTCTCATACAGAAGCTGTTCCATTTCCTTCATAATTTTTGTTGTCCTTTTCTGTACATTTTCCAATTCTAACATATCTTTTTTGAACTGGAACGACCAGAACTGCATTCAGTATTCAAGGTGTGGGCGTAACATGGATTTATATAGTGACATTATGACATTTTCTGTCTTACTATCTATCCCTTTCCTAATGGTTCCTAACCTTCTGTTAGCTTTTTTGACTGTCATTGTATATTGAGCAGATGTTTTCAGAGAACTATTCATGATGACTCCAAGATCTCTTTGTTGAGTGGTAAAAACTAATTTAGACCTCAACATTTATATATATATATATATATATATATATATATATATATATATATTTGGGATTATGTTTTCCAATGTGCATTACTTTCAATTTTTAACATTGAATTTAGTCTGCTGTTTTGTTGCACAGTCACCCAGTTTTATGAGATCCTTTTGTAACTCTTTGCAGGCAGATTTGGACTTAATTATTTTGAGTAGTTTTGTATCATTTGCAAACTTTGCCTTCTCACTGTTTACCCCTTTTTCCAGATTATTTATGAATATGTTGAACAGCACTGGTCCCAGTACAGATCCTTGGGGCAATCCAGTTTTTACCTTTCTCCACTGTGAAAACTGACCATTTATTCCTAACCTTGTTTACTATCTTTTAACCAGTTACTGATCCATGAGAGGACCTTCCCTTTTATCCCATGCCAACTTACTTTGCTTAAGAGCCTTTGGTGAGGGAGCTTGTTCAAAGGCTTTTGGATAGTCCAAGCACACTATTTCCACTGGATCACCCTTGTCCACATGTTTGTTGACCTCAAAAATTCTACTAGATTGGTGAGGCATGATTTGCCTTTACAAAAGCCATGTTCACTCTTCCTCAAAATATTGCATACATCTATGTGTCTGATAATTCTATTCTACATTTTCAACCAGTTTGCCTGGTACTGAAGTTAGGCTTAATGGTCTGTAATTGCCAGGATCACCTCTGGAGCCTTTTCTAAAAATCAGCCTAACATTAGCTATCTGACAGTCATCTGGTACAGAGTCTAATTTAAACGATAGGTTAAATTGTTCTGGAATTTCATATTTGAGTTCCTTCAGGACTCTTGGATGATACCACCGGATCCTGGTGGCTTGCTACTGTTTAATTTTGCTCCCCATGTATGTACTTATAGACAGTGATCAAGTCACCCCTTAACCTTCTCTTCGTTAAGCTGAATAGATTGAGCTCCTTGAGTCTTTCACTATCAGACATGTTTTCTAATCCTTTAATCATTCTCATTGCTCTTCTCTGAATCCACTCCAATTTATCAACATCCTTTTTGAGTTGTGGGTGCCAGAATTGGACACAATATTCCAGAAATGGTCACACCAGTGGCAAATGCAGAGGTAAAATAAGCTCTCTGCACCTGCTTGAGATTCCCCTTATTATGCGTCGAAGGATTGCATTAGCCCTTTTGGCCGCAGCATCAGACTAGGAGTTCATGTTCAGTTGATTATCCATTATGATCCCCAAATCTTTTTCAAGTATCAGAGGGGTAGCCATGTTAGTCTGGATCTGTAAAAGCAGCAAAGAATCCTGTGGCACCTTATAGACTAACAGACGTTTTGCAGCATGAGCTTTCGTGGGTGAATACCCACTTCTTCAGATGCTTGCATTCACCCACGAAAGCTCATGCTGCAAAACGTCTGTTAGTCTATAAGGTGCCACAGGATTCTTTGCTGCTTTTACAAATCTTTTTCAGAGTCTCAGGATAGAGTTCCCTGTCTTGTAAGTATGGCCTATATTCCTAGTTGTATATATTTACATTTAGCCATATTAAAAAGCTGGATTGCTAGTGCCAGTTTACCAAGCAATCCAGATTTCTCTGTCAGTGAGCTGTCCTCTTCACTATTCACCATTCTCCCAATTTTTGTGTCATCAGCAAACTTTATCTGTGGTGATTTTGTTTTCTTCCAGGTCATTAATAAAATAGGGCCAACAACCAATCCCTGTGGGACTCCACTAGAAACGTACCCATTAGTTGATGATTCCCTGTTTACAGTTACATTTTGAGATCTATCAGTTAACCATTTTTAATCCATTTAATATGTGCCATGTTCATTTTATATCTTTCTAGGTTTTTTTTAATAAAAATGTCATGCAATACCAAATCAAACACCTTACAGAAGTTTAAATATATGACGTCAACACCATTACCTTTATCAGCCAAACTTGTAATCCCATCAGAAAAGATCACATTAATTTGACCTGTTTTCCATAAACCATTGTTGATTCATTAACTTCATCACCCTCCTTTAATACTTGATTAATCAAGTCCCATATCCGTCTCTCCATTATCTTGCCTGGGATCAATGTCAGACTGACAGGCCTATAATTACCCAGATCATCTTGTTTACCCTTTTAAAAATATTAGCACAACATTAGCTTTCTTACAGTCTTCTGGAACTTCCCCATTGTTCAAAGTTTTATTGAAAATCAGCATTTACAGTCCTGGTTGCTCCTCAGCCAGCTCTTTTAAAATTCTTGGATGTAAGGTATCTGAACTTGCTGATTTAAAAATGTCTCACCTCAGTATCTACTGTTTAACATCCTCCTGAGAAGCTACTGGAATGGAAAGAGTGTTAAATGATATGACTACATCACTACTTTCTTTTCTGTATTATTATTGATACTCCTACCATTTCAATTTAATAATGGATCAATAACATTGTTAGGATTCCTTTTGTTCTGATATACATTGAAAACTCCTTCTTATTTTCCTTAGCTCTGCTGGCCATAGATTTCTCCTTGTCTCTTTGCTTCCTTAATCAATTTTCAACAATTCCTAGCTCCCGATTTATATTCATTACTATTAACTTCCCCTTTCTTCAGTTTGTTATATCTTGTTTCTTGTAGTTTAGTTTTCTAAAGTGCTCCCTTCAGTTTGAACTGAAATACTCTATTGTTCGCTGTTTAATGCTCCTCAATGAGTTTAATAGAACATGAAACAGGAAAAACTATTTGGGGATGGGAACTAGAAAGATGATTTTAAAATACATATTTTTAAATGTACTAGTAACCAACGTACTCCCCAGGGAGTAAATCTCAAGAGTTTTGCACAAAGGAACTAACTTAGAGCAACAGTTAAATGGCTGATCAGGTAACTGTGGACAATCTGCAGACACTGGGTCATGCCAGGCTGGAACAAAAAGCAGCATTTTAAACATTAAATGGTTCCCATGGTTTCTCCCAGTCTCATCCCTGCCAGTGCCCTGAGCAGCTATTTAGTTTCTTTTTGCATTGAAATGCCTCTGCACAGTGTAATATTACAAAAGGATTAATTGATTTGGAGTCAAGTAATTAGGTGCATTCCTTCAGTGGAAACTTCAGTGTCATGCAGGGTCTACTGATGCCACCGCCAATCTGGGTAATATTTTAGGGCCTGAGACAAAGCACACTGCAGTCGCACAGACTCCCATTCAGTGAACTTTGGCTTTAGGCCTTTAACTTGTGTTTTATTTTTTTAAAGACAAAAGGGGAAAACATTTAAAATCCCAGTCTAACTTTTGTGAAATTTAGAATCTCTCTGGTAATTGAGTATATTACTTCTGCTAAACTATCAAACTTAGTGCATCAGGAAGAGGAAAGACAGCTGTAGGGGAGGGCAGAAGGGCAGGTATGAAAGTGGCACAAAAGGAAAGAGGTTTTGGTAAAGGATCAACAAATAAGTGAGTAATAGGAGGGGGGAAAAGTCCTATCAATTCCCACATACTGTACTATATAGGCTTGAATATACCAACAGTGTGCATTTAAAAGTGTATGTGTCTGCTTCTCCACTCTCATCAGTGTAAATGAGGAGTGACTTCCTTGAAGTTAGTGGAATTACGTTGGTGTCAAACTGGTATAAATGTGTAGAGGGCATATAGGACTATCTCTGAGGCATGGTGGTATGAATAAGCCATTTGAGTGACTTTCCTTCTGCTTAGTGGTATCACCAGACTACCTCAATTGAATATTCACTTAACTATGTACAATTATGTGCACTAAAATATAACCATGTATATGATTATAAATCTGTGCTAAGAACCACCTGTAAGAGAAAACCCTTCTCCCAAGCAAATGCTTACAGGGCTTTCAATACACTGTGTAGCCATTAGTTATAAACCCTATCAGGCAACCAATTTTTGTTGGTCTCTTGGGGTAGCCTCTTGCCATAGGTTTCACTATACCTGGCTCTCCATATACAGTAGTATAAACTGTTTTAAGTGACCAGCCAAGGGGCTAGCAAAATAGAAGAAAATCCATTGCCTGGTAGAGGTAATGCTTATATGAAAGCCAAATGAAAATGTATTGGAAATCCTGGAGCTACTTTCAATTAGTCTCCAAAAGTAGAAGGCTGCCTATTATAGGTGATCCTCAGCACAAGTTTAATTGTACTGTTGTCTTTCCAGTATCTTATTTCAGAAACTTGATTTTCATCTCTTGTTTTTTATGACAGATTTTGATAAACCTGATTTCAAGAGAAGCATAGTTTGTCTTGAAGACTTGAGCATTGGCACTGTTCTGACTGGAAAAGTAGAGAATGCTACTCTCTTTGGAGTTTTTGTTGATATTGGTGTTGGTAAGTCAGGATTGATTCCAATTAGGAACATAACAGAAACAAAACTTTCTAAAGCCAAGAAGAGAAGAAGTCTCGGATTGGGCCCTGGAGAAAGAGTGGAAGTTAAAGTACTCAATATTGATATCCCTCGATCAAGGATAACGTTGGACCTTCTTCGTGTTTTATGAGTTTTTTACCACTGATAAGACTTTTATTTCTTTTTAAAAGGTTCAATGTTGTCACCAAGATTCTAAAGGTTTCAAGTTCAAGTATTTACTGAGTATACTGGATATGAAGGAATTAATCCAACTTTTGAAATCTTCAATTTCACTTTTTAATTCCAGAAGCTTTTCCAGAACTCTCTAAGCTCCCTCCCCTTAACAGTCACTTTAATACCAGCCTTGAAGTGGCTTTCACCCTCTTATTAGGGCATACACCTTCTTTTTGCAGAATAAGTGATATCTCAATGCACTGCCAGACAGATCTCTTACCTGTTTTCTTCTGTGCAAGATTTCCTCTCTCAATCCACCTTTGGTCTGTGCTGCTTCAGCAGACTCAGCCATGTTCTTTCATACTGAAAAACACCACTTGATTGGTCTGTTTCCATGCTGTTTTCTTAAGGAGGGATTAAAAGTGGACCTTGGTAGAAGCTAAAATAGAACCTTAAAAATGCCCTCTGCTTAGACCAAGGAAGAATAGCAACACATAATACTAAAATCTGGATATAATGGTAATAGTATTATTGGGTCAGAAATTTTCTGTTTTTACTTGAGCTACCGTGTAAAGATTTTGGTTTTTTTATTGATTTTTTTTTTATTTCTTGGGCAATCATCATATTAATTAACACGGTGAGGTCTAATTTGTTCAGAAAGTTGCAAAAGCATTTATTCTGTACCTGTACATAATAAAAATCTTTCTGACCTATTTTTTTCAGTGTACTGATTACATAAACTATCTGCACAATCCGAGGGCAATCCTGTCCCTTCCCAACAACCACTGTTTGTGCACCAACAACATTCCACTCTAGGAAGATAATTGTGAGGATGCGCTTGTCAGAACATCATGTTACTTAATTGTAATTGTTTTTTCACTAGCTGAAGCTTCAGATAATATTTTCAGCAGAAACTATGGGAATAGAGAGTGCTCAGTACTTCATAGAGGTGTTCAGAACCTGGTAGGATCAGGTCAGTCTTAGATTCCAAGGCCAGAAGGGACCATTGTGATCTCTTATATAACACAGGCCATAGACCTTCCCCAAAGTAATTCCTAGTGCTGATCTTTCAGAAAAACATCCAATCTTGATTTTAAAATTGCCAGTGATGGAGAATCTACCACAGCCCTTGGTACATTGTTCCTTGAAATGTCTACTCTGAAAAAATACATAATGAAAACTAAATGACAATGACAAAGTCTCTGGTTGTCTGATATCAACTGATCTTAATGAGGCTAGAGATTGGGAACCATGATGCAGGAGGGTAATCAATGAGCTGTTTATTTAATCTGTACTCTCTTCCCTGTCCCATTTTGATTTTCTGGCTGAAGTAAGTCATAATGAGTTGGATTTAAGTAGTACAGAGCACATTGCAAACAGTTTTGTTTGATGGAAATGAACTCCTAAATGAACTGGGATGACTGCCAAGGCAATCTGTTCCACAGAAAAGGAGGTATAAATTACCTCCCACTCTTCATATATAGGATAGTTCTTCAGATTAAGCTTGAGGTCATGAGTAGCTGTATGGTGTGAAAAAACTAACTTTGAGGCTATCCGCACTGTAGATTAATAAAGGACCTGGTTTTACTGGTCATTCATTCTTTCACAGTGAATGGAAACTTGCACCTGAAAACATAAAATTAGTTTAAAAAACCCCCACAACACACATCCATTGAAAAAGAGGACAGATGATTTCTTTGTAATTTATGCAACTCAATAAATTATTTATCTAAATTAGGGTGGTCAATTAATTGCAATTAACTTATGCGATTAACTAAAAAAAAATCAAAATTTAAAAAATTAATCGTGATTAATCGCACTTATAACAATAGAATACCAATTGAAATTTATTAAATATTTTTGGATGTTTTTCTACATTTTCAGTACTGATTTCAGTTACAACACAGAATACAAAGTGCACAGTACTCACTTTGTATTATTACTTTTTATTATAAAAAATTATTTAAAAAAGTAACGATAAACAAAAGAAATATTATTTTTCAGTTCACCTCATACAAGTACTGAAGTGCAATCTCTTTATCGTGAAAGTGTAATTTACAAAGGCAGATTGGTTTCATAACTGCACTCAAAAACAAAACAGTTTAAAACTTCAGAGCCTACAAGTCCACTCAGTCCCACTTCTTATTCTGCCAATCGCTAAGACAAACAAGTTTGTTTACATTGAAAGGAGATACTGCTGCCTGCTTCTTATTTACAATGTCACCTGAAAGTGAGAACAGGTATTCACATGACACTTTTGTAGCCAGCGTTGCAAGGTATTTACATGCCAGATGTGCTAAACATCCGTATGCCCCTTCATGCTTTGGCCACCATTCCAGAGAATGTGCTTCCATGCTTATGATGCTTGTTAAAAAAATGTGTCAATAAAATTTGTGACTGTACTCCTTGGGGGGAGAATTGTATGTATCCTGCTCTGTTTTACCTGCATTCTGCATATACTACATGTTATAGCAGTCTCAGACGATGACACAGCACATGTTTGTTTTAAGAACACTTTCACTGCAGATTTGACAAAACACAAAGAAGGTACCGATGTGAGATTTCTAAAAATAGCTACAGCACTCAATCCAAGGTTTAAGAATCTGAAGTGCCTTCCAAAATCTGAGAAGGATGAGGTGTGGAACATGCTTTTAGAAGTCTTAAAAGAGCAACGTTCTGATGCTTAAACTACAGAACCCAAACCACCAAAAAAGAAAATGAACTTTTTGCTGGTGGCATCTGACTCACATGATGAAAATGAACATTCATCAGACTGCACTGCTTTGGATCATTATCAAGAAGAACCCATCATTAGCATGGAAGCATGTCCTCTGGAATGGTGGTTGAAGCATGAAGGGACATATGAATCTTTAGCAGATCTGGCTAAATATCTTGCAATGCCAACTACAATAATGCCATGTGAATGCCTGCTCTCACTTTCAGGTGACGTAAACAAGAAGCAGGGAGCATTATCTCTTGCAAATTGTAACCAAACTTCTTTGTCTGAGTGATTGGCTGACCAAGAAGTAGGACTGAGTGGACTTGTAGGCTTTAAAATTTTACATTGTTTTATTTTTGAATGCATTTTTTTTTAAATTTTTTTACATAATTCTATATTTGTAAGTTCAACTTTCATGATAAAGAGATTGCACTACAGTACTTGTATGAGGTGAATTGATAAATACATTTTTTTTTGTTTTTTACAGTGCAGATATTTGTAATAAAAAATAAATATAAAATAAGCACTGTACACTTGTATTCTGTGTTGTAATTGAAATTAATATATTTGAAAATGTAGTAAACATCCAAAAATATTTAAAATAAATGGAATTCTATTGTTAACAGCGCAATTAATCACAATTTTTTTAATCTCTTGACAGCTTTAATCTAAATGTTACAAAACTGTACAGAAAGTTTCCAAAGTACTAATAATGATTGGCATCAAATTCAGTAAAATCTAATAGTCTGAAATGACTCCCCAAGAAAGACAAAGAGCTCTGTGACTCACATTTAGAAAGACTGCTATTTAAGGAATTGAGTAAAAAAATTAACCCTAGAGATTTATTGATGTATACCACCCTTATCAGGAGAAGGAGAGTAAAAAATATCTAGATAGTTCAGTGAAAGTTTGTTACTTAAGTATTAGTTCTTCTCCCAAACTGTTGTATGGATCACTGAATACAGTCTAATACTGTCAGACAACTAGGGCCCCTCTCTTAGAAATGTCTTGCTCAATTCCTATACTTTATGAGATAAAGCTTTGTAAAACAAGTTGTTTGTAATAAAATGCAGAAATTCCATTTTTGTAGGTGCATCTTGTTATTACAAAGGCTAGAGAAAATGAATTAATGAAAGTTAGTTTATGTTCCAGTGGATTCATTTGAAGATGTAAAGAAGCATTGAATATATAGAGAGGCTGGGAACAGGTATGTGTACCTGATGGTATGGGCCCCTTTTGAGGGCCTTTTTTAGGGAGGAGGGATAGCTCAGTGGTTTGAGCATTGGGCTGCTGAACCCAGGGTTGTGAGTTCAGTCCTTGAGGGGGCGATTATAGGGATTTGGGGCAAAAATCTGTCTGGGGATTGGTCCTGCTTTGAGCAGGGGGTTGGACTAGATGACCTTCTAACCCTGATATTCTATGATATGTACATGATCTGATTTTTAAATATATTTCTAATCAATCTTGCAAAATATTCATGACAATTTACCAGCCCAGGCACTCTATATTTACCCACTCTTGGCATGACTAGAAAACAAACACATTTAACTTACCCCAAAAAACATTACTTGCTACATGCATGTGAGTGAATAGAACAGTGCAAGGTTGGGCTAACCTAACCCTTCTATCTTTCTAAATGGATGCTTTCCACTTTAGAGTGCCATGCCACTGTGAGGCAGTATTAAAAGGTGACTGGATAAATATTTTTGGAATCTATTCTTCAAGGGAAAAAAGCTAGGGTTGTCTATAAGGCTGAACCTGTCTATGGATGTACACAAGCAGAGAAGGACAGAGAGAAACCTTAATGTGGTGTGAGTATGCGATGGCCACACTGCTCAAAGGTGATTAGTTATGCAGGTTATCTCAAGTTGGCATGCAGGTCAATGGGATAACAGAGTTAATGTTGTGATGTTTTTATCTATGGAAAAACTGTTATGGATCAGGGCATAATTTTGGTGGGAAGAAGGATGAAAACTTTCTCTGATAGGTTGAATTAACTGGGGGAAAGAGAGACTGAGACTTCTTGGAGTATTAGAATTCCAGGACAAGTCCTAAAAAAATGAGTTAGTGAGCAGAAAAGCAGGTAAGTTGTTCAGAAGTGTGATAAACTGCAGTCATGTGATAAACTTGTCTCAAAGATATCTCCACTGATTTTTTTTGTGAGCGTGTATACCTATATGTGCACACCCCCACAAAAATGCATGTTAACTTTGGGTTGAGGTTGCTAGACTACATATACCACCAATGCAAACCATGAAATACATAAAGTCATTCATCATACATGTAAACTCCTTTCATCAGTTCTCCTGCTCAGACCCAAATACCTCCCTTTCACAGCTCACATATCTTGACACTTCTCCTCAGCAAATAACATGGACAGTTCTACAGGCTAATCTGTCTCACACCTCCTTGAGTTAGGCATTTATTTTTCCAGTTCTCTCTAATACCCTCCTTTCTGTCTGATCTTGAATTGGTGCCTTTTCTTCACTACTGATTTGCCTTCACAAACAAAGTCTACAAAGCCAAGCTGCCTGTAAAGATTTTCTGGATTTCTGTTTTAATACAGACTGTATTATTGCAAGTTGTAAGGGCCTGACATTTCTTTCCTCCACCAAAGTATTTTTAAGTTCAAACTACAAATGCCAAAAGTTATCACCAAGTATGAAACAATATGTGATGCACAAGTCTTGGTACTAGTGAATGAAGAGTATATCAAGAGATGGCACTTGTGTTGTATAGTCTTTCCGTGTCTGTCTGTCTTGGATACCTCTCTCTTTGAAGTGGGCTTGTAAGTGGGCAAAACTCCCCTCTTAACGGATGATCACAAATGTGAATGGGCAACAGTCATGTAATGAACATCAAACGTCTTTGTTAATGGCGAGATTCCTAACCACAAATGTCCAAACAGCTGTTGGCACAGAGATTATGAACTAGTTAAGAGAATGTGGTATCATTTAATCTCCCAGCTCTGTGCTGTATTAACTTCCAAAACTAAAAAATAACTTCTGTGGCCCTACAGAGGATATTTTTGGGATTCTGAAATCATTGTTGGGTGGGGAAGGAGAGAGAGTCCTTTTAACAGTCTTATTACATTTTGTTTGTCCAAGTCAGAGCCCTGGTCAAAATGCTACAAAAGTCAACAGTTTAAATACAAATTTTTCAGACTTCTTCAGGCCTTTGATCTGTTCATATAGTACTTCTGCTTCTGAATAAGCCTTGTTAATGTGAAAGTGCTTTATGGGACACTCGCTGGTGATTCTATCATTGTTGATAAGGTAAATGCAAAAAAAATCCCCAAACCTCCAAAAAACTAGTTCAAAGCAGAAGAGAGTATTCATTTGGCCTGAAATTTACCCTTTCAGACAATGGCAAACATTAATATTTGCTTCTGTCTATATATGGAGGTATATTTTAAGTCGGAATTTTATATAGAGCCAATCTCTGTGGTAGCTAGGCACTTTTCTTCTTCGAGTGCTTGCTCATGTCAATTCCATTTTAGGTGTGTGTATGCCCACGAGCACAGTTGTCAGAGATTTCAGCCTTAGCAGTATCTGTTGTAGGGTTGGCTATGGCACCCCCTGGAGTGGCAGTCGCATGCGGAGGTTTATCAAGTGCTGCTGGCCCTGAGCCCTCTCAGTTCCTTCTTACCGCCCATGACGGTTGGTTGGAGCACCTTGTCTTGCTTCGCAAGGCTTGCAGAGGTTATCCATTGACTGGTTTAGTGGTTGTTGTACATAGTTTCATAGGTACAACAAGGAGTCCGGTGGCACCTTAAAGACTAACCGATTTATTTGGGCATAAGTTTTCGTGGGTAAAAAAACCTCACTTCTTCAGATGCATGGAGTGAAAGTTACAGATGCAGGCATTATATAATGACACATGAAGAGAAGGGAGTATCTCACAAGTGGAGAACCAGTGTTGACAGGGCCAATTCAATCAGGGTGGATGTAATCCACTCCCAATAATAGATGAGGAGGTGTCAATTCCAGGAGAGGCAAAGTTGATTTTGTAATGAGCCAGCCACACCCAGTCCCTATTCAAGCCCAAATTAATGCTGTTAAATTTGCAAATGAATTTTAGTTTTGCTGTTTCTCTTTGAAGTCTGTTTCTGAAGATTTTTTGTTCAAGAATAGTTACTTTTAAATCTGTTATAGAATGTCCAGGGTGATTGAAGTGTTCACCTACTGGCTTTTGTATGTTACCATTCCTGATGTCCGATTTGTGTCCATTTATTCTTTTACGTAGGGACTGTCCGGTTTGGCCAATGTATATGGCAGAGCAGCATTGCTGGCACATGATGGCATATATAACATTAGTAGATGTGCAGGTGAGTGAGCCCTTGATGGGTGTGGCTGATGTGTTTGGGTCCTCTGATGGTGTTGCTAGAGTAGATATGGGGACAGAGTACGCAACAAGGTTTGCTACAGGGATTGGTTCCTGCCTCCCAAGGTCTGTGAGAGTGAGGGATCGTTTTCCAGGATAGGTTGTAGATCGTTGATAATGCACTGGAGAGGTTTTAGCTGGGGGCTGTATGTGATGGCCAGTGGTGGTCTGTTATTTTCCTTGTTGGGCCTGTCCTGTAGCAGGTGTAGAAGGTTAAGGGGTGACTTAATCACTGTCTATAAGTACTTACTTCAGACACCAGGTTAGTTTACAAATAATGCTATTTGCAGGCAATGTAAAGGAGGTGTACAGCTGTGGTGCATTTGCTGCTGGCCAGTAATGTCTGACAGTTTCCTGTAGTGGTTTGATCCAAATGTTCAATGAGACATCTTGACCTGGTATGTTCCACCTATCGCGACCTGGGGTTCATAATGAATAAGAAAAAGTCAACCTTAACACCATTATAATGCATAGAATTCATCAGAGCGGTCCTTGACTCCACTTGGGCCAGAGCCTTCCTCCCTGAGACTCAGTTCCAGGCCTGTGGGCCCACCCACTCACCACCGCCCACACATACCTGAAGCTGTTGGGCCACATGGCAGCATGTACTAACATGGTCAGGCACGCATGACTCCGCCTCAGACCTCTTCAGGCGTGTCTAGTGTCAGTCTGTGTCCCCAGCTGGCACAGCATGGACTGGGTGGTCAGGATCCCGGACAGCACACTGTCGTCCCTCATCTGGTGTCAGGATCCCACATTGGTGTTGGAAGGAGTTCCCTTTGTGGCCCTGGCCTCATCGGTGACCTTTGTCTCCGATGCCTTGGATCTGGGCTGGGGAGCCCACCTGGGCACTCATTGCACTCAAGGTTGTTGGTCCAGTTGCAATCGTTCCCTGCACATCAATGTCATGGAACTCAAGGTGGTTCAACTAGCATGCCAAGCCTTTCAACCTCATATACGAGACAGGGTGATTTAGGTCCTGACAGACAACACGGCTACAGTCTTCTATATTAACCGGCAGGCTGGAGCAAGGTCATCTGCCCTTTGCCAGGAACCGCTCAGGCTCTGGGACTTCTGTCTACAGCACAACATCCATCTTGTGGCCGCTCACCTTCCAGGATCCAAGAATGCTTTGGCAGATCACCTCAGCAGGACATTCTCGTCTCGCCATGAGTGCTCCCTTCATCCAGAGGTGGTCAGTTCCATCTTCCACAGGTGGGGAACTATCCGGGTGGACCTGTTCATATCTTCCACTCAATTGGGGGCATGGACAGATGCCTTTCTGCTCATGTGGTTTGGGGCTGTGAGGTACACCATCCCTCCAGTGCCATTGCTACCCACGGTCCTCATGAAAATCAAATAGGACAGAGTGAGAGTCATCCTCATAGCACTGGTGTGGCCATGCCAACACGGGTTGAGCATTCTGCTGGACCTCTCAGTGGTGACCCCGTTCCAGCTGCTGCTCAGGTCAGACCTGTTGTCCAAGAACCACAGCAGTCTTCTGCACCCGAACCTGGTGGCACCACATCTGACAACTTGGCTGCTGTGTGGCTAAACGTGCAGGAGCAGCAGTGCTCGGCCGTAGGTCAGCGCGTTCTGTTGGAAAGTAGGAAGTTTTCCACCAGAGTGACCTATCTGGCCAAGTGGAAAGGATGGATTGCGGACAGAGGTGTTCATCCTGAGCGTGCTTCGCTGCAGCTTATTTGGGACTACCTCCTGTGCCTCAAGTTCCAAGGCTTGTCCCTCTCATCAATCAAGGTCCATTTGGCGGCGATCTCAGCCTTCCCCCCGCCGTTCGAGGGCGGGTCAGTTTTTGCTCAGGATATCACAGCCAGATTCCTTAAGGCCCTAGAGTGCCTCTACCCATAGAATCATAGAATATCAGGGTTGGAAGGGACCTCAGTAGCTCATCTAGTCCAACCTCCTGCTCAAAGCAGGATCAAGTACTGATTTTTGCCCCAGATCCCTAAATGGGCCCCCTCAAGAATTGAGCTCATAACCCTGGATTTAGCAGGCCAATGCTCAAACCACTGAGCTATCCCTCCCCCTCAGGGTTCATACCATTTTGACAAACAGAATAGACACCTTTGTAGGAGTGAGGACAGCACCTCAGCTTGTTCACCAAAGCATTTTCAACGTGCCCAAGTAGCATCCCTTTGGTCTTAGCTAAGTTTGTTCCAGTCCTCCTTCACAAGCTGAAGGCAGAGGACTGTGATGGGCTACCTGTGGACTACCACAAGACTCAGTCTCTGTGCCATCTCATTGAACATTTGAATCAAACCACTACGGGAAACTGTTAGACATTATTGGCCAGAGGCGTCAGCAGCAAATGCACCACAGCTCTACACCTCCTTTACATCGCCTGCAAATAGCATTATTTGTAAACTATCCTGGTGTCTGAAGTAGATCAGCACCTGACTGAAGAGTACATGAATCCAGAGAAAACAGTGGATGCGGGGAGGGGAAGGTAGGCATTTTTATGGCTATTCAACACTATATTATCATGCTCAATAGCAATCAGATGTCCCACTCCCGCCCTTATCTTCATTGACAAAACAGTCTGCATCCTAGGGACCTGCTTGGAATTCCCATTGACACTGGATATCCAAATAGCTACAGCTGCTACAAACACTTTCCACCTCCAAGCACTGATCGCACAGGTTGATGAGAGCATGCTTGTCAAGAAGTGCTCCAACCCACTGGATTAAGTTCAAGGTCCTGAAAATTATCTTCAGAACATTCAGTGAGTTGTATGTATGCAGTCTTATCACTGGGATCAACTTTTTAATAATAGCCAGAGCCCTCTATTCATTCATGTAAAGGGAAGGGAAAAGGGGAAACAATCTACGTTTAGATCTCCCTACTGGAGTTTAGTATTTTTCAGGTGCTAATACACACCACTGATGAGGACAACATAGATAGAAACAAGCCCAGCTGATGCTATTCTATAATCACAACAAATAAAATCACCCAACCCATGTTTGCTAACAAAAACATCAAAGGTGACTAATTTAGTGTTTACTCTTCCTTTGTTCTCTGATTCGGCTTGAGTGGTTTTTCTTTATTTTATCCAGATTCTGTTTTCCTATATCGCCCTAAAAAATTAGCTTTCTCTTTGTATTCTGGCGAGAAAGAGGCTTTCAGCCTCTGTAAAGACCTACCTAACAAGAATAAGTATTACAACCCTGGCTTTTCTTCCTGGCTTAATGTCTGGAAATAGGATTTTACAATTATCTTCAAAATCAATTTCCTTCTTAAGCTTTGTGACTTTCAGGTTTCTAACATAGGATTTTCCACTTTGTGATTCAAGGAAGAATTCTATCACTGTTTCTTTCCCCCAGTAAAAATCAGGTACTCTTTGATAGTGAGGTCCAAGCTGTGAGATAAAATCCCAGCACCTCTGATGTTGACTCTTATACAGAGTTTCCAGCCTTTAAACTTTCCTTGCTGTTATTGATTTTAC
This sequence comes from Mauremys mutica, assembly GCF_020497125.1. Lineage (NCBI taxonomy): Eukaryota > Metazoa > Chordata > Testudines > Geoemydidae > Mauremys > Mauremys mutica. The sequence goes on along the minus strand of NC_059074.1, from coordinate 174,631,302 downwards.
TTAAAAGCTGCACTCTCCAGTCATTGAATGGGAGGGTTAAATAAAAGACTTCAAGGCTCACTAAATCTCTTACCTCTTAGCCAGGAGTTGTAGATTCCAAGACTTCCCCCATATGACTCCAACTATTGATTGATCTTAGCTGCCAATCTACCTTCAGCTTCCCTTTTCAGTCAAAGACTGTTGACATTTGCATTCGTCTTCCTTCAGTACGAAGAGCCACAAGAAGAACTTCTAAACAATTCCCAGGCTTCAGAAGTTAGAAGAGAGAAATACTTTGGCCAAGCAAGATGGCACTTGTACTCCTGGCTGATGATGATGCAAATCAAGAATTTAAAAGAAGCCATTTCTTTTGGTTTTATTCCTTCCCCGAGGCAGATTTAGACAGGTTATATCAATTTTCCAGAAGCTTGTCATCCTCAGGGATGATTTAGTATGCAGTTAAACATAATAAAATCAATAGGAAAACAAATAAAATAGAATTTTCCTGAGGAGCACACAGTTGGAGCAGCCAGTCCATATGGCACAGGGACATGTCAGAATTTCTTTCAGGCTTTGTATTTTACATGGGGCACATGGTGGATAATATTTTTTTAATACAAGTGCAAATTTGCATGGTGATGGATGGTAAGGTGGGTACAGAAAGGAAAACATTGATACAATGTCTAAAGGGCTTAGGCTGATGAGCATTTGGAAGATAGTAGGCGGCTGAAATGCTCAGTCCTATCAGGGTTTTTTAGTCTGTTTGATAATAGTGCTTTATTTGTGTGCATGGCTATTTCTGTTGAGTGATGAATTCAGCAAGCCACCCTCCCACACACAAAAGTGGTCAACGTTTTATTTTCTCCGTATGCTACAGATTGCTTTATTGTTCTAGTTGACTGTACATTACTAAATGAAAACTGTTTTAATATGTAATCAGTTAAACTGGAATTCCTGTCCTGCATTCCATCTGCCATGGGGCACCCTCTTATCTCATCATCAGTCATGTTTCTAGTAAAGACTATGCCTTTATTTGTGGTTGAGCTGTGGATTTTTTTGGCATGAGACAATGAGGTATATGGAGTAAAGTCATTTATTTTATGGTATTTAAAATCAGCAGAGTAAATGTGTTTGTGGTTCTTTTTAGAAATGGAATGTGAGTGACATCTTAAGAAAGTATTTTTACCCCCAAATTAAATAGCCTGGCAGAAAAATGACACCGCCATATACACAGACCACACATCATACTGTCCCTCTGCCCTTGTATGTGTGTGTGGACGGGTAGGTGGTGCTGGAAAGCTGGTCAGACCCTGGAGACAGTGTTACGGTGTTGGTAGTAGTAAAGTCTGTGGCCCGGATTCTCCATCACGCTTTCAACTTGTGTTGTCATTTACATCAGTGCAAAGTGGTTGTGAGATGGTCACATTTCTCCCTTACATTGCAATGATGTAAATACCCTGCACCTTATGTGGTCAGTGGAGAAATAGGCCCCTTGTCTTTAGGTGGAGGAGCACAGGGAAATACTGATAGATGGCTTAACTTCTCATTTCTTTGCTTTTGTAATAGGTGTAGTATGAGTAACCAGACTTAACTGGTACACAATGTAATGTTCTGGTGTATGAACTTGCATCAGCAGGAGGGAATGCAACCATCATTTGTAACACAGATGCACAATTTATAGACATATAATTAGATTATGGGCTGCTCCTGGATGCTCAGATTGTAGCTGTGGCCAAGAACACTTTTACCCATCTGCACCTGGTGAGAAGAGTAGGATCTTCTCTCCACAGTGGCCTTGTCACAATTGTCCAGATCCCTGTCACCTGGGTCACTGGATACTGCAGTGTCCTCTGCATGGGGATATGTACTGAGTCAATCAGAACCTGAAACTAGTGCAGAATGTGGTTACCTGCTTATTGTGTGAAATTTCACACCAGGAGCACATCACACCAGTGCTCTGGGATCTGTACTGGCTGTTGATAGGTTTCTGGTTCAAGTGCAAGATACTGGCTTTAACCTGTAAAAAGGTTTGAGAGTTGGTCACCTGGGAAATGGCCTCTCCCTCTGCCGTGCTGTGCCGTTGAGATCAGCAGAGACAGTCAAGCTGAAGCCCCCTCAGTACAAACAAGTGCAAATTGCTAGAAGGATGTTCTGAGTGGCTCTTCATGTTGGAATTGGTTCTACCTTCAGCTGGTCCAAGGTAACCCAAATGTGTTCACCGTCAGGGCATGCTGCATGGCCTCTGTGTATTCCCAGGCACTTGGGCAGGGTGCCAGTTGGGGGCTAGAGGAAGTTGTTAACTAGGTCTCCAGTGATGGTGTATTGTTTTTTTTGTTGGATGCAGATGAGATGGGAGGCCACCCAAGGTGACACTGCTGTGGAAGTTTAATTATGGAAGGGTGTCCAGAGCGTGGCATGGGCACCTTTTTATATGTTGTAAGCCTAAATAAATAAATTAAAAGTATTAAAATAGAAAAAATTGTGGCTGACAGCGTGCTACAGCAGCAGTTATCAGAAGTAGAAGGGGTTGCTGGAGCCATTGTGTTCCTCCTCTTTTCCTTCCTCTTTTCGATGTCTGTCGCAATGCTAGCACAGAACAACAGCTCCTCTCTTTAGCCACTGTAGTTGGATGCTGTTCAGGGGAGCCTGAGCTCTTCCAGCTTGTAGACCTGTGCAGGGCCAGCCACAGTCTAGCCCTTCCTGCAGGCCAGAACAAAAGCACCATACCCTTCTCCGGTTGGTCGGAGCGCCTCTTTCTCTTGGCTAGCAAGTGATTAGCGGTTTCTCCTTTGATTCATGCATTAGTGTTTTGTAAATAGTTTTGTTGACAGTAGTTAGTTAGTGAAGTAGTTGTTAAACAATGTAGTTAGTAAGTTAAGGTCCCAGTGGGGACTTTGCCACAGGCAGGGTATGCCCCAGTCTCCGGGTTTTAAGTCCTGTGCTGACTGTAACAGGCCTAGTTAGTGACCCCCATAGCAGCTGCTTGAAGTACTTGGGGGAATCACATGTAAAAGAGAAGTGTTGCATCTGTAAGAACTTTCATCCGAGAACACAGAAGGAGCGCGACATCCATTTGAGGCCCTTCTCATGGAGGCTGCTCTCCACCCAGCCTCAGAGCCATCCTGGCCGGACTCCACTTCCAGTACTTGAGCCTCGATGCACAGTGCATCTCCGGACCAGGTTCTACCCAGCACCGCTCCCCTTGGCCAGTGCCTAAGAAGAAATCGAAGAAGCGTGTGTGATGCGTTGGATCACAGAAATCCCCTTGGGAACTGCCAACTGATATCCCGAGACTACTTCTGCCCCTGCTTTCCTGCCCTGGCAGCTTGGGACTTCAGTGCCCTGCCTGGTTTGAGCCAGACCCGCTAGCTTGCTGCAAACCCAGACCCAGGTCTGAACCAGATTCCCTGACAGCTGTAGGCTTAATTGAAAGCAGTTTAAGAAGTGTTCCTGTCTTTAACACTTAGATACCCAACTCCCAATGGGGTCCAAACCCGAAATAATTCAATTTTATCCTGTATAAAGCTCATAAATTGTTCGCCCTCTGTAACACTGATAGAGAGAGATGCACAGCTGTTTGCCCCCATCCCCCCAGGTATTAATACATACTCTGGGTTAATTAATAAGTAAAAAGTGATTTTATTAAATACAAAAAGTAGGATTTAAGTGGTTCCGAGTAGTAACAGACAGAACAAAGTGAATTACCAAGCAAAATAAAATAAAACACCCAAGTCTATGCCTAATACATAAGAAAACTAAATACAGATAAAACCTCGCCCTCAGATGTTTCAATAAGCTTCTATCAGAGACTGGACGCCTTCTTAGTCTGGGCACAATCCTTTCTCCTGGTACAGCCCTTGTTCCAGCTCAGGTGGCAGCTAGGGGATTTCTCATGATTGCCGCTCCCTTTGTTCTGTTTCACCCCCTAATATAGCTTTGGCACAAGGTGGGAATCTTTTGTCTCTCTGGGTCCCCACTCCCCCCTCTAAATGGAAAAGCACCAGGTTAAAGATGGATTCCAGTTCAGGTGACATGATCACCTGTCACTGTAAGACTTCATTACCCACTTGCCAGCACACACACATCAGAAGACTTACAAGTAAAAAACAGCCATCTGCAGACAACTGTCCTGGTTAATGGGAGCCATCAAGATTCCAAACCACCATTAATGGCCCACACTTTGCATAATTACAACAGGCCCTCAGATTTATATTTCATATTTCTAGTTTCAGATACAAGAGTGATACATTTATACAAATAGGATGAACACACTCTAGTAGATTATAAGCTTTGTAATGATACCTTACAAGAGACCTTTTGCATGAAGCATATTCCAGTTACATTATATTTACACTTATTAGCATATTTTCATAAAATCATATAAAGTGCAACGTCACAGCATGACCCGGCACCAAGCATGAAAGACCCAAGGGGCAACAGGTAAAGGACCCTGATCGGGCCACCCACCTGCCGTGGAACAACATGGGGGTGCCCCCTCTATGGGGCCTTCTAGCCCCTCAAGGGATCTGCCACTGACTCCAGGGAGTAGAAGGGGTCCCAGACTCTTGGTGGAGCCGCCACTTTCCCAGGCCCTCCCAACACCCAGAGAGCAAAGGACTCTCCTAGCACAGCCGGCACCACATGTTGTGATGACCCCGGCAAAGGCTCCCTATGAGGGCAAGCCAGCCATAGCAACCTCCCAGAGGGCAAGCAAACGGCATTGGTCCCTGGAGTTGAGGCAGCGCTCTCTGTTGTCACGCCCCACATCAGCCCAGATCATTGGTTCGTTGCTTCAGATTGTCTGCACCACACTCCCAGTGTCCACCCTCTTGACAAGGTTGACCCAGAGGGAGACGCTGGTCACCATATAGCCAGCACCAGTCATCCTCCCAGCAACCATCTCCTTGATGTAGGCTGCCGACACCTAGACCGTGGGAACGTTCCCCAACATGGTACCGCACCCAGCACCAATCCACGTATTCAAGGCATCGTTCACCTACTGTGACACTTAGCCGTCAGACTCAGGTGTCGACAGCCCCACCGTGGTCACCGTAAGGGGATTTCTCTGGCATGGGAAGCAAGTTCAGCCCTTCACCAAGGCAGCACCCACGCAACAGGCACTTGAAGAGGAGTCCACCTCCGCGATGCCATCCTGGCAGCAGGGCAGGTGGCCAGTGCAATGGCCCTACTGGAGTGCCTGAGGCATACCTGTGCCTCCTTTGCACCAATTGTTGGTCGCCGCTTCAGAAAAGCAACAGATGGCACAGGGATTGGTGCGCAAAGCGCAATCGGATGCCAGGGTCGAGGAGTGAGTGCCCATCCCAAAACCTCCTTCCCCCACGGGGGATGAAGACCTGGCCTTTCCCTGGTGGTCCAGTCATCCTCATCTTCTCCAGATGAGGTTGTTGCATGGTCCACTGGATTATTTTAAGGAGCACAAAGCCCTGCTCCTAGAGGTGGCGGTGATGGCGGAGCCTTGTTTCACGTGCTGTCCGCATCAACCCCCGCATATGTCATGCTCCTGGTGCATGATGGGGTCCTAAAGATTGCTAAAGACCTCTGGCAAACTCCGTCCTCAATCCCACCCACCTGCAAGAAGGCTGAAAACAAGTATTTCTTCCCAACCAAGGGGTTCGAATACTTATACATCCACCCTCCCTTGAGGTCGTTGCTTGTTTCAGCTGCCAACGAGGAATACAGACAGAGGCAATCCAGTTCTAACTCCAAAAATAAAGACACCACGAGGCTGGATCTTTTTGAAAGGAAAATTTATTCCACAGCCAGCCTTCCATTCATGGTCGCAAACCACCAGGCTCTTTTGGGGAAATATAACTTTGACTTATGGGACCCCCTCAGTAAATTCAAGAACTCCCTGCCGCAGGACTTGGCCCAAGAATTCGGGGCTCTTCTTGAGGAGGGTACTATAGCGGCATGGTGCTCCCTCCAAGTGGCGTGGGACGCAGCTGATTCGTCGGCCAGGGTGGTTACTTCAGCGGTGGTCATGAGGCGCAGTTCCTGGCTTCAGATTGTGGGCCTATCACAGGAGATGCAGTCCTCAATCCAGGACCTCCCATTTGATGGGTTTGGACTCTTTGCAGAGTAGACAGATGCAAGGCTGCATGGGCGGAAGGACATTCAGTCCACCCTCCTCTTTCTGGGTCTTCATATGCCTCAGTTGGCGAGGAAGTAGTTCCAGCCACCCCCATCGCCAAGGCCTTGGCAACCTCGATGGGGGTCTGCAAGGAGAAGGGATAGGGACATGAGTTTTAGTCATTGCTGCCCTGCCTCCTCCTGCTCACCTACCCAGCCTGGCAAAACATCACGGGGCCAGAAGCACTCATTTTGAGGTCACCCTTGAGAGCAACACCCCAGTCAACCCCCCCCGGATCCGCCCCATTCTTTCCTCAACACAGCTTGAGATGTGTCTTGTTTGAAGAATCTTGTCTCTTTATGAAAAGGAAGTGTGGAGCTGAGGGGTCTTTTGGAAAACCTTGCTCTTCAGTTTGAGAATCTTATCTGCATGGTAAATAATATCCTAATGCATTGAGTCCTCATAAAGAGAACCAGACTGAGACGTTGTGTGTCATTTCAGGCTAAGATGCATTTCAATATTTTCATGATGTCGAGTCACTTGGCAGATTGGTATATACCAGTGGTGCAGAGTATAAAATAATTAGCCATTCAGGGTTGTTCCTCAGAAAGTAAAGGAGATCAAAGCTTTGCCATTCATAACAATTTGGGACAAAATGTCCTTAAAGTTAGCAAGCTAGCTTTGCATTGGTAATAAATAATTTCAGCATTTCACAGTGCTTCAGATATAGGGGCAGATAATTCAGTTTCTTATCTGAAAATAATGTAAATTGTAATCACAGCTGAAAACAATATTCATTATACCAATCATAGAGCAAAACTAAAAATATAAATATCTTGCCATCTTTGTTCTATTATCGTTTCATTTCTATTCATAAACAAAATGTCTTCACATGCCAATCCATTTTTGTATATTTTGGGCTGATTGCTGGCAAGGTAGAGAGACATAAATATTTCTAGAAATGGACATGCAACAAACAGACCATCAGGAATTCTGAAACTTTTTGGGGTGGTTTTAAAAGTAGGATGTTTGTGGTGAGTTCTGTCAACAGATCCTTCTCCTATGATCAAACAATGTGATCTTTGTTCTGTTCAGGTTCCATTCTATTGAGGGTGCAGATTTATTGATTTGTATTAATGCAGAATACAGAAAAGGGTTAACTTTCTTTCTCTCTCTCTCTCTGAATGAGTTACTTATTTAGACAGTTAATTAAATGAAATTGCACCTTAGCATCATCCATTCCTAACTCTCTGGGTGACTTTTCTGAAACTTTTTTTTAATATTCCCAGTAGTTTCAGTGTTGCTTGTAAAATTCCAGCTGTTGCATGCAACTCATAACAGCACCCTAAGGGAGAAAAATTCATCTTACCAAAAAACAAAAAAACAGCCCCATGACACACAAATGTTTATGAAGAAAAAAAAATTCATGCAATGCTTTTTCTGTATCCTATAGAAACTTTTTTTTTTTAAAGACACAAGTTAGGTAGCAGCACTTTGCTAAAAATAAATATTCAAATAGCTGTTGTCAAATAGAATAGGAAAATTTTAGCAAATAAAATGTTATCAGTGGAACAGATTGCTCTGATTCTCATGTCTAGTATATATTGCTTTGTCCAACAACTTGCCCCAGCAGGCTTTCAATTGTGGTCTCTCTAAAGACCCTCCCAGCTGCAAGAACTGATTGACGGATTCTGTAGGCAGATGCACTTGCCAGACTCCAATAAAGACAGGCCTTGGGAAAATATAAGGCAATTATTGATGGGCAACAATCCACTAATCAGACAATTTCAAAATTAATCCCATATTCCCTTACTGTATTAGCTCTCTTACTTGTTAGTATTTATACAGCAAATTCATGACTTCAGTGAATACTCTCCCCTCCAGCCCAATTATGTCTCTCTGAGGGTATTAAATTAAAAAAGAAGAAATATTGAAAGTGGCTTGCAATTAGTTTCTTTAAAGGGGTGTAGGCACTTGCAGGCTGTGATTCATAATATAATACATAATAATAAAAGTAAACAACATTTTTTCATATTCTTAGGAGGACAAGTATTCTTAATATGCCTTGTTATAAAATGGTTCATTTATAATGGGAAGGAAAAAGTGATTTGATTTTGGAGTTTAATTATATTTTCATAAAATTCTTCTCAAGTATCTGACAAGCCCACAGTGTCTCAAAATAACATAAATAATTTTTACTGCATTTCAATCTGTCTTTTCTTTCCACTGTTTATTGTGATCACTTTATAAAAATAGAATCACGTTCAGTTTGATAATAAACGGACTCTTAGAAAAGGACTGATCTGAAAAGATACATTTTCCACATAAAATGCAACGTAGAGTAAATTTTGTGATGTGACAGTTTTATTGTAAGTAAATGTAGCTACAGTATTCTTGCTTTTTTACAGTTAATTTCATATTCCCAAAACATGGGATTCTGTTTTCTTTTTTCCTACAAAATTGCTTTTGCAGATCTCTCTCTGATTGCAGACTTTCTTTCATTATCGAAACTGAGAAAAACCAAATGTAGATACAATGTTAGCAAAATTACCCAGCTCACAGTCTTTGGTACAGTATTGAAGACTGCCACAGGGTAGGAACATAAATAAAACCCTTGCATGATCATACTATACACTTTTTTCATATAGTAGTGTAGTGTATATGGTGAATGTTATCATGTTTTGGGTAGCATTCAAAAGACCACAGCATATCTAATCAGAGGTGAATCTGTAAATTCAATTTACACATGGATTGGAGAGCATAGGCCGAAATACCAACAATTGTAAGAGGTTTAGGGGAAGCATTTTCAAGTTCTGGTTTAAGCACTAGCCTAGGACTTGGGAGACCCAGGTTCAAGGCCCTTCTGTGCCAAAGACTTCCAGTGTGACCTCGGTCAAGTCACTTAGGGCCAGATTTTTAAAGGAATTAGGCATCTAAAGGTGTAGATAGGTGCCTCATGGGATTTTCAAAAGCATTTAGGTGCCTAACTCCCATTGTTTGGCACCTTGGCCCTTTGGAAGATCCCACTAGGTGCCTATCTGCATCTTTAGGTGCCTATATACTTATAAAAATCTGGCTCTTACCACCTCTTGTGAGGTGGCATCATCCCCATCTGTAAAATGTAAAAATCTCAGTGGGTGTTATGAGAATAAATACATTAGAGACTGTGGGTAATGTCTACACATCAAAGAAAAAAACATGGCTAGCCCAGGGACTCAGGCAGGGGTGCTGGAAAGAATTGTATAGTGAGGGTGCTAAGAGCCATTGAACCCATAAGAACATAAAAATGGCCATACTGGGTCAGACCAAAGGTCCATCCAGCCCACTATTCTGTCTACCAACAGTGGCCAATGCCAGGTGCCCCAGAGGGAGTGAACCTAACAGGCAATGATCAAGTGATCTCTCTCCTGCCATCCATCTCCACCTTCTAACAAACAGAGGCTAGGGACATTCCTTACCCATCCTGGCTAATAGCCATAAATGGACTTAATCTCCATGAATTTATCTAGTTCTCTTTTAAACCCTGTTATAGTCCTAGCCTTCACAGCCTCCTCAGGCAAGGAGTTCCACAGGTTGACTGTGCGCTGTGTGAAGAAGAACTTCCTTTTATTTGTTTTAAACCTGCTGCCCGTTAATTTCATTTGGTGGCCCCTAGTTCTTATTTTATGGGAACAAGTAAATAACTTTTCCTTATTCACTTTCTCCAAACCACTCATGATTTTATAATCCATGTATATGATAGAAACCACTTCAAGCCAGGGGGTGTTGCAGCACCCCTAGTTCCAGCACCTATGGCTGTGGGGCTGTTTCATTGCTGTGTAGACTTTCAGGCTTGGGCTTGAAGCCGAGCTCTGGGACCCTCCCACCTTTCAGGGTCCTAGAACTTGGGCTCCGGCTTGGGCCTAGAAGTCTATGCAGCAATGAAGCAGCGCCATGGAGCACTGCGAATCTGAGTCAGCTGTCACAGGTCAGCCACAGATTTTTCTTCGGTGTATAGACATACCCTGTGAGGCACTCAGATACTGGGGAACGTATAAGCATCTAACAAAGACAGATACTGATTTAAGTATTGAAAGCACATTTCAAATTCATATAATTATGTATAGGTAGTAGATCTCTGAGTAAAATATGCATATTAATTTACATTTTAAGATAGAAGCACCTAGAGGCCAACCAGATTAGAGTCACATTGTGCTAGGCACAGGCACTGACTTTCCAAAGTGCGAGGGGGTGCTTGTCCCCTGGCACTGTCCCAGGCCCTGCCCCCACTCCACCCGTTCCCCCAAGGCCCCACCCCCACCCCTGCTCCACCCCTGCCCTGTCTCTTCCCGCCCCTTCTCGCCCAGTTCCGCCTCCTCCCCCAAGTGTCTCATGTCCTCACTCCTCCACCCTCCCTCCCAGCTTCCTGCATGCCACAAAACAGCTGTTCACGGCAGGTAGGAGGTGCAGGGAGAACGAGGGAGGCGCTGATCCATGGGGCCCGCTGGCAGGTGGGAGGCACTGGGGGGCTGGGGAGGAGCTGATGGTGGGTGCTTAGCACCCACCATTTTTCCCCCACGGTGCTCCAGCCCCAGAGCACCCACGGAGTCGGTGCCTATGGTGCTAGGTGCTGTACAAACACATGTAATTAATTTAAGTGTTCTTTTGCCATTTCCTAAATATTTTATCAAGATGTAGAGGAGGAAAGGATATTCTGTACCCATTCAACTTGGATGAAAATACTAATGTCTTTATTGCTCAAATTGTGTTCATTGTAGGTGGATAATCTAGGGAAAATTGACTCTGACTACATATAATTAAGGCTGCAAGTCTGTCACTGAGGTCACCGAAGTCACGGATTCAGTGACTTTCTGGGACCTCTGTGACTGGGCTGTCCGAGCTGTGGCCATGCGGCCAACCGCATGAGCCCCCCTGCCGCCCCCCAGTAACAGCGGTGGTCCTGAGTCGTTCCCACCAGTGGTGGCTGCAGTGGTCCCGGGCCATCCCCCACCAGCAGTAGCAGTCCCAGACTCCTCCCCCTCCAGCATGAGCTGGTGCCCAAGACCCCTCCCCCCGCAGCACCAGTGGTGCCCCCAAAGCACCCAAGAGTTAATCAGGGGTATATAGTACAAGTCATGGACAGGTCACTGGGCCATGAATTTTTGTTTATTGCCCGTGACCTATCCATGACTTTTACTAAAAATACCCATGACTAAATCTCAGCCTTACATATGAAACAATCCTGCGTATCTGAAAGGTTCCAGGGATGTCCAAAATATTCTGATAATTAGTGAGGGAAATAACCATGGTTTGACCAAATGTGTTTGTTATAACAATATTTAATTTATTTTGCCCCTTCATAAAAATCACAAGACAACATCAACTATTTCAAAGTTAAATAACTTGTACCAATATAATTTTCAAATTAAAAAAGTGGTAAATGTTTCCATAAGAGTTTGTACACACAATAGATATTAATAGTATTCGAATAATATGTATGTGCATATGTATATGTACTACGTTATTTTTTTATTTTGAACAAAACAGAATCTGCATGAACAATATACATTTCAGACTCTTGTAAATCAGTATTAAATAATTAATAGATTGGTCCACATAGAGAACTAAAGTGGGAAGTAACTAAATCCAAAGTAAATAATCTGTTTCCTGATAATAAATTACTTTAAAATCTGCCCAAGATTCTCCTTATAAGGCTACAGTCACTTCTAGACGGAAACAGTCATAACAGACTTGTTAGGGGTGCATATAAAGGGAAGACTTGTACCCATTTTTCTGCACTGGTGCTACCGACATTGGAAGCTGTAGCACAGACAGGGCTAAGGGCTGTCTGTACGACAGCTTCCAACAGTGGAGCTGTATCAATGCAGAAAAACTCTTATAGCTTTTCCTAGTGTGGACAAGGCCCAGGATTGGACCACTGGCTGAATTGATGCTATATAATTTTTATTTGATATATTACTAGAGTTGTTAACACCAACTAGCTCTTTAAACAAAACAAAACCTATAAATATCAGCAACAAAAGTGCAAAATAATGTGACTCTCATTTTAACTGAACTAAATAAAGGGCTGATTACCAGAGGATTAACACCTCCACATGTAACAAAAAAATGAATTCTGTCAGTAGGAAGCTCCATAAGGTGGTAACCTCGCGCAATTTGGAAATATCTGACTCTAGCACAGGAGGACAGCGCATGGACAGTGGGAGGATGGCAAAGAGAAATGTCCTGCAAAAATCCCTCCCACACTGAAGGACGCAGTTTGGAAGCAATACATCTAGACCAGGGATCTCAAATTCAAATAACCACAAGGGCCACATGAGGACTAGTACATTGGCCCGAGGGCTGCATCACTGACACCCCCTCCGGCCCCTGGTCCCACCCCACTCCACCCCTTCCATAAGGCCCCACCCCTGCCCTGCCTCTTCCCACCCCTTCCCTGCCCCCATTCCAACCCCTTACATAGGCCACTGAACTGCCACCAGCTGGAAATCTTCAGTTACAATTGACCTGAGTTGAATTAGAACCAGTCATCAAGAAGTGAAAGTTGGTGTTACCAATCCCCTGAATCATTTGTCTTTTACTCATTATTTCTTTAGCACCAGCAATAAGCTTAGCAAGGCACAATAAACAGAAATAGAAAGCATCTTCATAGGGATCATGTAAAGATTAAATTCCCTGCGCTCTCAGTTGCAGTGAATAGCTCACATTTTTATTCGCTTTGAAATGAAAGAGCTGCATAATATGACTCTCTACTTGAAAGGATGCAGAATCAATGCACTCCCGTCTGGATTATTACATTCAATTTAGGCCATATGAACTCCTGGGCTGAAGGTGTACATCTAAGAACATGGTTGTGAATTGAGCGTGACTTGCATGAAAGAGCAAGTTGCACCTATTCTCTCTAAAAGCATCTGCTTTTAGTTAAAATCACAGTTGGTTTACCAAACAGAGGCCCCAATCTCTCCTCTGTATCACTCAGCATTCAAATGCTTAATATAGTAGCAATTTTATTACGGAGTTGTGCTCGAGACTCCATTGCTGAGGTTGCAGCCAGGTTATTTTATATACGCTGCTTTTAGTCTGCTCCACTGTAGCTTCCACTAAGAAGACTGTCCCAAAAATGGCAAGATTTACTCTGAAGCTTATTTCTGAATGTTTAAATTCTTAGACATTTTTAATTGTAGTGTTCCTTGATCCACATCACTTTCAGCTTTTAATGTTAACTATCAGATCTCCACTTAAAGGTAGAGACTTTTTCCTCTTTTAATAATATGAAAAGCTCTAGACAGCTGGTGTGCTGTGATCCTGATTTTTACTCTAATTATAATTGTCTCATTGTTATTTCTCTGTTGTATCCTTCTGTTGTTTCTCATATTACTCTGATTGTAAACCTATTGGAGTAGGGATATCTTTTTGTTGTATGTGAGACTTCGGGCAGATCTACACTACTGGGCTAAGTTGACCTAAGTTACACAACTCCAGCTACATGACGTATCTTAAATTGACTTATTGCAGTGTTTAAATCACACTGGGCTGATGGGAGAAACTCTCCTGTTGACTTATCTTCTGCTTCTCATTCTGGTGGAGTCAATGGAGTCAATGGGAGAGTGATCGGCAGTCGATTTAGGAGGTCTTCACTAGACCCGCTAAATCGACCCCCGGTGGATTGATCACTGCAGCGTTGATCCATGGTAAGTAGAGACGAGCCCTGAGACTTCCATGTATGTGCATACAGCACCTAGCACATTGGGGCCCTTATAGAATGTAAATTAACAATTAGTACATATTTAAATATTTCATAACACATGACACAATTCATAACTTCTATGAGATTCACACCACTAGAGTTGGCTGAAATTTTCCAAATTTCAATTCTAACAAAAATTTTAATTGAAATCTCAACTTTTGACAAAAACACTAAGCAAGTCTTCACAATCTGCGAGAAGGAAGGTTTGAGCAGTTATAAAGCTGATGAAAAAAAGCTTTATATGATTTTTTTTTTTTTTTTTACTATTTTCTTTACCAATTCTACACACCACCTTTTTGTAAGAATTCTAAGCTCACTCGGGTGGACTTAAATGGGGGTAAAAGTTTCAAAAGCATCTCAATGATTTAGGAGCCAGAATCCTATTTTCGGTGAGACTTTCAGTGAGAGTTTGGCTTCTATGTACCTGTCACTTTTGAAAATGGGACTTAGGCTTCTAAGTCAGGTAGGTGCTTTTGAAAATATTACCCAGGCTCTTTAATATCCAGGTTCTTCAGCCAGAGGTGCCTTGGTTGCTGCAGTACCTTAGGGACAGATCAGCTGGAAGCATTGATGTAGGGACAAATCTGCAGGAAGTGGAACATGCACGACTGAATTTTGTGGTACACTGGGCATCCTTGGACTTACAAAGATGATCAAGAACTTTGTGCGGGGGGGCACAAAGAAGTGGAAGAGAAACGAGGGCTTCTTTGAGCCTTAATTATCCTCTGTTGTCCTCTTTCTATTTAAAGAGGGAGTCATGGTTTTTACAGCACACGTGTTTTAGCCTGCCCGAAGTGACTGTGGATATTTTCATTACTCTTATTCTGCAAAATTCTTGGAGTAATATTTTCCCATAGTTTAATTATTCTTGAAGTAAACTCAAATACCCTTTTCCCTAAAGTATAGACTCATACAAACTTGGAGGTAAACTTTGTCCTTTCCTCTATGTTCAGGGAAGACTCTGGCTTCAATGGGACCAATATGGTTTCATTTCATGAAGAATGAGAGATGGATTTGAGGAGCCTCTGTAAAGTGACACCCTGAGTGCTCAAAGCAGAATCTATAGGGTCTGCCCGTATAGAGGTGGGACACTGGGTCTATGATGATTCAAGGATCTAGATTGCATAATGGAATGTAAGTACTGAAGGAGCTATTGCAGCTCTGAAGCTGCAATACTAGCTGCTGGGTTCTGTGACACTTCTCTGTAGAACCCTCTTGCTTCAAAGTGGCTTGAGTATAGAAGCAGAAGGATTTGACCATTTCTGCTAATACAAAATAAGTTAAATATCAAACCACCAGAAATTGCTTCATTATTTTAGCAGATATTCGTTTATTGGCATTGAACTGAGTTGCATATAAAATCATATCCTACTACTATTAACTTATTAGCTAATTGATTTATTTGAGGCCATCCTTGCCAAATCACACTGGTGAGCCACATTTCATCAAACATGGGAAGTCTTCTAACAGATTCCCTGACACCAGAACCACCTGCAAACCAAGAGCTTGTGCTATTCCCACTACACAACTAACCGCACAGAGTACCATTGCTATACTAGACGCTATGTATAATTATCAGCGCGGAAATATCTTTTGAAGTCTTTGTCTCTTGGATGCAGCACAATAAATTCTGCTTGGTTGGTTTTTGATTCATGGGTTTTGCAGTTGTAAATTTAGTGATGCATCCAGCAAAATTCATTTAACTTGGTGTGACATTGTTCAGTAAATTCATGCAAAATGTATCAGTTAAAAAATCACTCACATTACATACAAATGTTAATAAAATGAAATCCCTTAGCAGTCAAAGGAATTAACTCATAGAGGATAGGAAATACCTAGGCAGACCTTCCTATTTTTATGAAACTATGAATAATATAAGTATCCAATTGATAAAATTTTATTAAAGCTGACAGCCCTTAAGTGATCTAAGTGGTAAATATTGAAATGAAGTTTCAGCAACACCACAGTACCAAGGGAGGCCTAAGGCAGTAATAAGGATTAAACAATGATTTAATGTTGTTCCTTGGGGGTAAGGATTGTTGTTTTAATGGAGAGCAAAAGCTCACTTCCTCTCTAAATAATTAAACTGTGATTTAAGAAATTGATCTAAGGTAGTTGTAGTGGTTTGTTAAGTCCAAAAGAGATAAATGAAGGCAGAGTATCCTGGGGCAATGGGAAGTCAGGTGAGAGCAGTGAAGAGATAGTTTTGCAGGATGGATTCATGACATTTGTCCCTTGTGTGTGGGAAAGCTGGCAATGAGCATATTTTATCTTTTATTTGTAATGTAAACAGACTTGTGCCGCCTGAGGCTGGGTAATAGTTAATGAGCAGGGGGTTTCCATGGGGTGCAGATTTTATTAGCACAGCTTATAAAAAAATGAGATAAATTAAAAATGTGGCGTCTTCTAGATAATCTGATAATCAGAGATTCTACAGGGAGTATATCTACCTAAGCACTGTAAGAGGAGTGAGTGTATTATCATATTTTGTTCAATTACTGTAGCCAGCTTTATGGCTTGCTCACCTTTCTAGCGCAGAGAGAGAGCAAGAGAGAATTTCATGTGCTAATTGGGGATTTGGGTGTTTTGAAAATTCAAGTTTTTTTAATGTGTTTCAAATCTGTCATTTGAACATAGACAGAGGGTTAGTTAGCCAGCATTTTTCTCCTAATGTATGCCTTTTATCTGATTATCTGCCTTTCTTAAGGTGACAGAATGGTGATGGGTATAGTACAAAAGCAAAAAGAAAAGAAAAAATGCATCTTTGTCTAAATAGATAAGTGCTGAGGTAATAGATGAAGATAATGGAGAATTTACTTGAGGTTAACCTGGTACTCTTGGTGGAGAAATAAAGCAATAGAAATACAAACTCTTGCTGATACTAATAACACCCGAGGTTTTTTTTCAGGAGTTAAAGTCCATTTACGGACCAGGAATAGCCAATAATTGTCCAAACCTGTCCACTGAGCACAGTATGATACTAGAAAGATGGGAAGAACATTTTGCCACCCTCCTCAATTGTGAGTTGAGCGCAGGTGATCAAATAGTAGACTCAGTCGAGCAAAGTCCAGTTTGATTTGAAGATCCACTTGAAGATCCACCAACTTTGGAGGAGGCTATGAATGCATTTATGGAAATGGCATATGGGAAGGCAGTTGGAACCAATGAAATCCCAGCTGAGGTGCTGAAACACAATGGTCCAACACATCACAAAGCTTTGCTAGACCTATTTACTTTCTGCTGGGAAAACAAGATTTTACCCCAGGATTTGAAAGATGCCAAAATTGTGACTATCTACAAGTGCAAAGGGGACAGACACGACTGCAGCAATTATCATGGCATTTCGCTCCTCTCCATTGCTGGGAGAACCCTTGGTAGGCTGTTGTGGAAAAGACTTCAGGTTATCACAGATGATGTACTCCCTGAATCCCAGTGTGGTTTTCGTTCATCAGAGAGCACTGCCGACATATTTACCTTACGCCAGTTACGGGAGAAAGCTGCTGAACAACAAATGCCCCTGTACGTTGCCTTTGTTGACTCTGTCAGACGCTCTGCTCTCTGGTGTCTTCTTGCAAAGTTTTGGCAGCCTAGACAAACTAATCAACCCTATACGTTGCTTCCATGACAACATGCAGGCCCCTGTATCAGTGGGTGCTGACTTATCTGATCCCTTTTCTGTAGCTCATGGGGTTAAACAGGGCTGTGTACTTGCCCTACATTATTTACTTTGTTTTTGGCTAGAAATCGCCGCACGTAATACCACTACAGGTGTCGCTCTAACAACGTGATTTGATGGCAGACCTCTAAACCTCCACTGATTCAAGGCCAAAAGCAAATCCCAGTAAAGTGAAGTAAAGGACCTATTGTATACCAAAGACTCAGCATTCATCATCCTTTCCCAGAATGACCTGCAATGTTTACTGAATTCCTTTGCCCCTGCTGTATCCCTTTTTGGCCTCTGTATTAATGTAAGGAAAACAGAAATCCCGTACCAACCATCTCCTGGCAGAAACCCATCACTTCCATTACCACTAGAAATAAAATTGAACTGCTGCCAAATAAACAATGTCAAGTCCTTCTGCTACCTAGGTAGCATGGTTACCGACGACACCAGCATTGCCAAAGAACTTTCAGCACACTTAGTTAGCTGCCTTAGCTTTCGGACATCTACAAAAGAAGACTATTGACAAGATGGGGGATTTAAAGTGTCCATAAAATGCAAAGTTTACAGAGCTGTTGTGCTGCCTTGTCTTCTGTACTCGTTAGAGACCTGCCCCCTTTATCATCACCACAGCCAAAAAATTAACTGTCTGCAACAACACCACCTATGCAGCATAATGGGAATCAAATGGTCTGACAAAATCATCAACAATGAAGTACTATGGCTGGCAGCCATGCTAAGCATGGAAGCAATTCTAGTGCCAGGGGTGGCAAGTTATATGGCCCATGGTGCCCGTGCTCCAGGAATATTCAGGGCCTTTTTCTCTCCCCCTGCCCTGCCTGCCTCCCCCAGAGCGTCTCCCGGCCCCGCCTGCCACCCCCGCAAGCCTCCCCTGGAGCATCTCCCAGCCCCGCCTGCCTCCCCCAGGCAATTTAAAGGGCCCGGGGCCCCTGGCTGCTGCTGCCACCGCCAGCAGCACAGCGAGGCTAAGGTGGCTTCTTGCCCGGCCTCGCTCTGCACAACTCCTGGAAGCGGCCAGAACCAGCCCTATGGCCCCGGGGAGGGGGGATGTCTCTGCATGCTGCCCCTGCCCTGAGTGCCGACTCTGCAGCTCCCATTAGCCAGGAACTGTGGCCAATGGGAGCTGCGGAGGCAGTGCCTGTGGGCAGCAGTGCACAGAGACCCGCCCAGACCCCCTGCCTAGGAACTACTGCCAGAGGGGTGTGCGGGTCGCTTTCAGGAGCCACCCGAGGTAAGCACCGCACCCCTCTCCCTCTCCTGCACCCAACCCCCTGCCCCAGCTAAAAGCCTGCACCTAAACTTCCTCCCAGAGCCTGGACCCCAACCCCCTGCCCCAGCCCAGAGCGTGCACCCAGCACCCAAACTCCCTCCCAGAGCCTGAACCCCTCCTGCACTCAAACTCCCTCCCAGAGCCTTAGGCAGGTGGGGAGTGGGGCACGGGATTTGGACGTATTCTGGGCACCACCAAAAATTATACAAACCTGCTGCCCCTGGCTAGTGTGGAGGCAAATGACCTGGGATGGATAACAATCAACTGTCTAACAGCGTTCTTTCTGTACAGTGAATTTGAAAAAGGCCATAGGAAGGCCGTCCCAAACTCTGCTACAAGGGTTGCATCAAGCGGCACATACAGTCTACCAGGCTAGACTTAAGGACCTGGGAGGCCCATGACTTGTAAGCTTAGCACTCCACTACAAAGGAAGCAGAATGAGCAATAGAATATTGTCATGCCACTTTGGCCAACAGTAGGAGAGAACATAGATACCAACTTGCTGTGGCATATCTCCTGAACCCTACTTGTGGAAACTGATTTCCAGTCACAGACATACTCTAATATGAACGATAGTCATTATAAATATATATATAAATATAAAAAACCTGGTACAAAATGACATGGGTTCCAAATGTCTGGTGGGGAGTTTTCCACTGACCACTTATTTATTTGACTAGTTTATACAATACACCTATCAGTCTCTCTACATGTATATGCAAAGTTTACAAACAAAACTATACCACTCCTCTAAATTTACATCAAATCCAGTGCAACATTTAAAATCTTCTTTACTCTTTACGACTATGTTCATTCCACACCCTCAGAAAAAGCCTGAATGTGAATGGATGGGCCTTACTGTGTGCTGAGAATGTCATCACATTTGGGCCACATCATACCAAAGGGGGGAAGTGAATTACAGGATTATAGGCCATTGAGAAAACTCTGTCCATCTAAAGCTAGCATACCGCAAGTAATATTCTCTAAATTATCTCAATATTTGGGGCACAGCACAAGGGGAGACAGTCTCAGGTAAACCGAGTACAAACCATGAAAGCTATAAGTCTTTATAGCCACAATTTGATTTTTATTTCTTTCAGATGCCAATAATTTCCAACAGTAAAAGGGAGGGAACACAAATGTGTGGAGGTGTAGGGAACTTTGGGACTAAAATGACAGGGGCCTCTTGAAATAAGGGATACTTAACAGTAATGTGCCCTTGTGAGTGTCTCACTCCAACCTCTGCCTCCAAGTTATAGGGCTGATGGTCACAAGGATTGGATATCACTGGCTGAAGTGCATGATGGGCCTTCGGCCACCTGTTCCTTTCTCTGCTAATTAAATGGCAACCTCATCAAATTACAGGCTAGCTGATATAAGGCATGGTTCAGACAATTATTATTATTATTATTTATTATTATTATTATTTATCAATGGTAGCCCCCACTATGTGTTGGGAACGTTCTAAATTCTATTCGGTGCTATATAGATTCTTATACTGTGCTCATCACCATAGTAGCAGAGTGCTTTCTATTACTACATTAAGTAATGTGACTGACTACACATCCTATCACATCCCCCAGAGGAGAAGTTTGTGCTGTGGAGTGTTTTGTTTTGGTAGGGCTTTTTTATACACACATGTTGTCATGTTTATTAGAGAAGGGAAGATCAAAAAAGATGTGCCTTACGCATGGAGCGGTAGGTGGTGATGTTTGTGTTGGTCATTCCACAGTTTCAGACCAGCCCCTGAGAAAGCTTTGCTTCTCACACACATCTAGATCTAGATTTATGGCAGAGGGATTCATTGTACCAGAGGAGCATAGTTGTCAACCACAGTCTTTATCCCAGAGCTCTAGGGGGTCTATCTCAGCTCTAGGCCCTGCAGCACCTTGAAAATGGAAGGCCTTGAACTTGATTTGATATTATGGGAAGCCAGAGTAGAGAGCTGAGGACAGGTCTGATGTTCTTATGGTAGCCTGTGTTGCTGAAGACACATGCTGCAGGGTTCTGTACTAGTATGAGTTTCCTAAGGACTGAAGGCTTCATGACCAAGTATATCACATTGCTGTAATCCAGGCCTTGTCTACACTATAGGGAAAATTCGATCTAAGCTACGCAATTTGAGTTATGTGAATGTAGCTTAATCTACTTTCTACGGGGTCCACACTACACAATGTCGATGGGAGATGCTCTCCTGTCGACTTCCCTTACTCTTCTCGATCTGGTGGAGTACAGGAGTCGAGCTGCTAAATCAACCGCCGATGCAGCAATCGCCATGCGTCGATCCCCCGGTAAGTGTAGAGAAGCCCAGTCAAGAGGAGACAAAGATATGAATAAATGAGGCCAGATCACATCCACCAGGATGGGATGAAGTGTCCTAGCCAACTGGAGATGATAGAATGTATTACTCATGGATGCTGCTAAGTGAGAGCTCAGCATCAGCAAGGAATCCAAGTATTCCTAGACTAGATTCCTAGACTGCATTGCCCATTTGTGGAGCTGTGCCTTCAAGCAAAGACTCTTCAATATACTTTCCTCTGCCCATGCACATCACCTCTTTCTTACTTGGGCTCATTCTTCTTTCATGAGCTGATCCCATCCAAACACTGAGCCACATTGGTTGTAGTGGTATGGTTCTGTGTGGTGAAGGATAGATAGAGATGTGTGTCATCTGTATGTTGCTGGCCCTTGGGTCCATATCCCCTGACCAGTTCATCTAGTGCAGTGGTCACAAACTGGTCGATCCTAGAGGATCTCCCAGTTGATTGCGATCTCTGGCTGCACAGCAGGGCTGCTGCTAAGGCAGACTCCCTGCCTGCCCCAGCCCCACACCACTCCTGGAAGCAGCCAGCGTGGTCCCGGGGTGCGGGGGCAAGGGTCTCCCTCCACGCCCTGCTCCTGCCTGCAAGCACCGCTCCCACAGCTCCCATTGGCCGGGAATGGGGAACTGTGGCCAATGGGAGCTGCGGGGATGGTGCTTGCAGAGACGGGCAGCGTGTGGAGCCACATAACCCCTGCTCCCCCCCAGGGGCCTCAGGGGTGCATTGGCCCCTTCTGGGAGCAGTGTGGGGCCAGGACAGGGAGGAAGCCTGCCTTAGCAGCAGCCACACTGCACCACTGACCAGGAGCCGCCGAAGGTAAGTGCTGCCTGGTGGGAGGCCACACCCCAACCCCCAGCCCTGAGCCCCCTCCCAGAGCCAGCACCCCATAGCCCCTCCTGCACCCCAACCCCCAGCCCTGAGCCCCCTCCCAGAGCCAGCACCCCATAACCCCTCCTGCACCCCAAGCCCCACCCTGAGCCTCCTCCCAGAGCCAGCACCCCATAACCACTCCTGCCCCCCAAGCCCCACCCTGAGCCCCCTCCCAGAGCCAGCACCCCATAGCCCCTCCTGCACTCCAAGCCCCACCCTGAGCCTCCTCCCAGAGCCAGCACCCCATAACCCCTCCTGCACCCTGAATCCCCTTCTGCACCCAAAGTCCCAGCCCTGTCCCCTCTCCCAGAGCCAGCATCCCGTACCTCCTTCTGCACCCAAACACCCTCCCAGAGCTTGCACCCCTCACCCCCTCCTGTACCCCAACCTCCTGCCCCAGGCTCAGTCCAGAGCCCCCCCCACACTGCGAACCCCTCGGCCCCAGCCCAGAGCCCACACCCCCTCCTGAACCCCAACCCCCATCCCAGCCTGGTGAAAGTGAGTGAGGGTGGGGGAGAGCGAGTGACTGGTTGGGAAGTGAGCAGGGCAGGGCTTTGGGGGAAGGGGCGGGGCCTCGAGGAAGGGGCAGGGTAGATCTGGGGTTGCCCTTAAATTCAAAAAGTGATTTTAGACGTAAAAAGGTTGGAGACCACTGCTCTAGTGGCTGCCTGTCCATGTTGAATAGGACTGGAGGGAGAACTGATCCTTGTGGGACTCCAAAAGTGAGTGCTGTAGTGAGGAGCCAAACACTGAGGAAGGATGGCCCCTGCTCCAAAGAGCTCAAAATCCAAGGACAGGCAAGTAGACAGAGTTCTGGGAAGACGAATAATAATAGGTGGTAATTGTTGCACTGGAAAGCGATTGGGACCAGCCTGTTATCAGTTACAACAGCGTGAAGCCAAAGGATTGTCTAGGAAAGTCAATGGAGTTACTCTGGATTTAATATTTAATACTGAGGAGCATTAGAGCACTTGTAATCAATAAATCTTAAAGTACTTTACAAAGAAGGGTAAATATCATTAATCCCCATTTATAGATAGGGAAACAGAAGCATGGACACTTAGGCCTGGTCCACACTAGGACTTTAATTCGAATTTAGCAGCGTTAATTCGAATTAACCGCGCACCCGTCCACACCAGGAAGCCATTTAATTCGACATAGAGGGCTTTTTAGTTCAAATTCTGTACTCCTCCCCGACGAGGGGAGTAGCGCTAAATTTGACATGGCTATGTCGAATTAGGCTAGGTGTGGATGCAAATCGAACTTTGTAGCTCCAGGAGCTATCCCACAGTGCACCATTCTGTTGACGCTCTGGACAGCAGTCCGAGCTTGGATGCTCTGACCAATCACACAGGAAACGACCTGGGAAAATTTGAATTCCTTTTCCTGTCTGGGCACTTTGAATCTCATGTCCTGGTTGGACATCGGGGCGAGCTCAGCAGCACCGGCAACGATGCAGAGCTCTCCAGCAGAGGAGTCCAGGCAATCCCAGAATAGAAAGAGGTCCCCAGCATGGACTGACCGGGAAGTCTTGGATCTGATCGGTGTGTGGGGCGAGGAGTCTGTGCTTTCGGAGCTGCACTCCAACAAACGGAATGCGAAGACCTACGAGAAGGTCTCCAAAGCCATGACAGACAGAGGATATAGCCGGGATGCCACGCAGCGCCGCGTGAAAGTCAAGGAGCTGAGACCAGGCTACCATAAAATCAAAGCGGTAAACGGACGCTCCGGAGCCCAGCCCCAGACATGCCGCTTCTACGAGGCACTGCATGCCATTCTCGGTGGGTCTGCCACCACTGCCCCACCAGTGTGCGTGGACTCTGACAAAGGGATAGTGTCGACGGCCAGTTCCTCGTCGATGTTCGCAGATGGGGAAGATGAGGAAGGAGATGAGGAGGGGGAGGCAGTCGACAGCGCTTCCAACGCTGATTTCCCTGACAGCCAGGATCTCTTCATCACCCTCACTGAGATCCCCTACCAACTCTCCCCAGCCGTTACCACAGACCCTGAATCAGGAGAAGGATCAGTGGGTAAGTGCTTTAAACATGTTAACATTTATTTCTTAAAAGAACAGGAAAATAGACTAGGCGAACAGAAGGTCTATATACAGGGGAATGGAACAGGCATCTTCTGCGGAGATCTCCAGGAAGCTCTCCTGGAGGTAGTCGAAAAGCCTATGGAGGAGGTTCCTGGGGAGAGCTGGCTTATTGGGTGCTCCGAGGTAGCACACTTTTCCGCGCCACGCTCTCAGCTGGTACTCCGGGACCAGTGCCTTGATGAGCATCGCAGCATAGGGCCCTGGCTTGTGCTGGCTTTCATTCAGCATGCGCTCTCTCTCTCTCTCTGTGACACCCTTCTCAGGGTGATCTCGCGCGCAGACTCCTGCATGTAAGTAGAGTGTACTATTAGTATTGGTAGTGCTTCACTGTTCCTTAGAACAACAAGAAGCGTCACTTTAGAGCCACGTGCTGGAGGCTACAGAGTGGCAGCATACAGGGATCTTTTGCAAGGGAAAACCGCGAGGGGGTGGAACAGGGGCAGAGTTTATGCTTTCAGGATTGCCTGCAGCAAGAGGACAGAGCTGGACATTGACTTTTAAGCAGCCAAAAGCCTTTGGCTTACCATGCCTGGCTGCTCCACGGATTAAGCTTTCCTGCCCCGCTTGTCTGGTCTGCAGTGCAATACCCCAGGCAATGAAAGCGAATGCAGAGAAATCGAACTTTCCCTGAGTGAGTGAGCATGAGATAGGTGCCGTCCATGTTCTGGTTCACAGACGATGAGTAGACTATGTTTCATTTTTGAGGAAATTTTTTTTTGTAAGCAATTCACTCCCTTTTCCCCATCACACAGCTTCAACAGTATCCCGACCTGCTCCACCATGCCCCTCACAGAGGCTGGCGCAGATTAGGCGGCGTAAGAAAAGATCACGGGACGAGATGTTTGCTGAACTTATGGGCTGCTCCAGAGCAGAGGCGGACCAGCAGAGCCAGTGGAGGGAGAACCTCACACAGCAGCAGCGCTCACAAAGCGAACGGGAGGACAGATGGTGTCAGGAGGACCAGCAGGCGACTCAAACGCTGCTTGGACTACTGAGGGAGCAAACGGACACGCTCAGGCACCTTGTCAATGTTCTACAGGACCGCAGGCAGGAGGACAGAGACCCCCTGCACTGTGTCTGCAATCGCCCTCCCCCGCCACACACTCCAATACCCACCTCACCCAGAATAACAAGAAGGAGGGGCACCAAGGGCCATGAAAACTGTCACTGCACCAAAGCGGACTGCTAAATTACCCAAAAGTTCACAGTCCCTACATTTTGAAAAGTTCTTACCTTTACTGTGTTGTCGAGTATTAAAAGTAGTTTGCTGTTAATTACTGTTTCTGTCATGTTTGTTTGCTGAAGACTTTCTGTGAAGGGGGGAGAGGGGTTTGGTAATTGCATAGGACAGTCACCATGAACAGGGTACAGACATGGGGGCAGGATCAACAGCAGGTTACTCACTGAGTGCAGTCACTAGGCACCCTGGTCAGTCTTTGAGGTGTTTTTATTGTTCTGTTCATAGGCGGCAGGTGCCCTGCTCCAGGTATACTTGGAGGTGGGTCTCTCCCCCGGCCCTGCCTGGATCGGGCCCTGGCCCATGCGGGTCTCCCCCCGCCCCGTCAATTCCCTGCCTGGAGCAGGTCCCAGCGCCCACCTGCCACCCCTCCCCCGGCGTGTCGTCTCCCCCCACCCCACGCTGCGTCCCTACCTGACAGTAAAGCGGCTACCGGCAGAAATGCTGTCTGCTGCCCCAGGGTCCTAGCGCCTGCCATCCACAAATGGCAAGGCAGGTTGCCCTCACCCTGCCCTTCTACCGTAGCCCTGAGCCTCTACACTGCCCCGAACCCTCATCCCCAGCCACAGCACACAACCCCCTACGCCTCCTCCCCCTTCCCACACACCCCTCACCCCTTCCTACGCCCCCACCCCCAGCCCAGAGGCTGCACCCAAACTCCGTCCCAAAGCCTACACCCCTCACCCCTTCCTGCACACCCACCTGTAACCGTCCTCCCCCCAGAGACCGCTGTAGGAGCAGTAGCCTATCATTCCTAGAGTCTAGAAGCGGTCTCTACATCACTGCACACCCTACCCACCACAGTCCGCGTCCCTGTTTCAACCCTTTAACGCGAAATCATTATTAAAGAAAAGGTTTTTAAATAACAATGCTCCATTAACTTTATTTTTACACGTGTGTTGGAAGGGGGCAAACGGGGTGAATGGGGTATGAAACTGCAGAGGAGAGTCAGCAGTAACTGGGTAAAGAAACAGGGGCAGGTTCAGCTTCTCTGTAAAGCAACTGGACAGTCATAGGTTACCCTGCTCTCTGAGGAACCTAGCTTTCAAAGCCTCCCGGATGCACAGCGCTTCCCGCTGGGATCTTCTAATGGCACGGGTGTCTGGCTGAGCGTAATCAGCAGCCAGGCGATTTGCCTCAACCTCCCATCCCGCCGAAAAGGTCTCCCCCTTGCTCTCACAGAGATTGTGGAGCACACAGCAAGCTGCAATAACAATGGGGATATTGTTTTCGCTGAGATCCGAGCGAGTCAGTAAGCTCCACCATCTCCCCTTGAGACGTCCGAAAGCACACTCCACCACCATTCTGCACTTGCTCAGCCGGTAGTTGAAGAGTTCCTTCTCACTGTCCAAGGCGCCTGTATAGGGCTTCATGAGCCAGGGCATTAGCGGGTAGGCTGGGTCCCCGAGGATCACTGTAGGCATCTGCACATCCCCAACAGTTATTTTGTGGTCCGGGAAGAAACTACCTGCCTGGAGGCGTTTAAACAGACCAGAGTTCCTGAACACACGCGCGTCATGAACCTTGCCCGGCCACCCGACGTTGATGTTGGTAAAGCGTCTCCTATGGTCTACCAGTGCTTGCAGCACCATTGAAAAGTAGCCCTTTCGGTTAATGTACTGGCTGGCCTGGTGGTCCGGTCCCAGGATAGGGATGTGAGTCCCATCTATAGCCCCACCGCAGTTTGGGAATCCCATCGTGGCGAAGCCAGCTATGATGACCTAGACGTTTCCCAGGGTCACTACCTTCGAGAGCAGGAGTTCAACGATTGCGTTGGCTAGTTGCATCACAGCAACCCCCACGGTAGATTTGCCCACGCCAAAGTGGTTCGCTACTGACCGGTAGCTGTCTGGTGTGGCAAGTTTCCAGTGGGCTATGGCCACTCGCTTCTGCACAGTCAGGGCTGCTCGCATCTGGGTGTCCTTGCGCTTCAGGGCAGGGGACAGCAAGTCACACAGTTCAAGGAAAGTGCCCTTACGCATCCTGAAGTTTCGCAGCCACTGTGATTCATCCCAGACCTGCAGCACTATGCGGTCCCACCAGTCCGTGCTTGTTTCCCGGGCCCAGAATCGCCGTCCCATAGCATGAACATGACCCGGTGCCACCATGATCTCCACGGTGAGGTGTCCCGTGCTTTCTGAGAGGTCTGTGCCACTCTGAGACTTCATGTCCTCACCGCGCTGCCGGAGCCTTCTCGCCCGATTTCTCAGCATCTGACTGTTGAAGAGGTGTACAATAAGGTGCGAGGAGTTGACAACGGCCATAAGTGCAGCGATGATCGCAGCGGGCTCCATGATCGCAGTGGAGTGCTGTGGCGTCCGCGCTGTCACTTATAACAGGAAAAGTGTGCGAACTGATTTCCCGCCGGCGGGAGTGACGGTTGAATGCTGACAGTTACCAAGGACCACCCTCGACACAGTTTTCCCCCCAGCAGGCATTGGGGGCTATACCCAGAATTCCAATGGGCAGCGGGGAGTGCGGGGACTGTGGGATAGCTTCCCACAGTGCACCGCTTCCAAAGTCGATGCTTGCCCCGTTACTGTGGACTCACACAGTCGAATTAGTGTATTTAGTGTGGATACACAAATTCGACTTCGTAAGGTCGATTCCACAAATTCGACTTAAGTTGATTCGAAATAGTCTTGTAGTGTAGACATACCCTTAGGGTGAGTCTACACAGGAATTATAAACACTCAAACTGCTACACTGCAGTTAAACAGCCCTGTAGGCCAAGCCTCACAAGCCCGAGTCCACTGACATGAGCCAGCCACAGGTTTTTATTTGCAGTGTAGGCATAACCTCTTGCCTGACTTCATACAATGAGTCAATGGTAGTGTTTAGAATAGAAAAGAACTATTCTATTCTGTATGCAGTGTTGTAGCCATGCTAGTCCCAGGGTATTAGAGAGACAAGGTGGGAGAGGTAATATCTTTTATTGGACCAACTTCTGTTGGTGAGAGAGAAGCTTACACAGACCCAAGGAAGAGTTCCATGCAAGCTCAAAAGTTTGTTTCTCTCATCAACAAAGTTGGTCCAGCAAAAGATACTGTCTGTCTAGTCTAGTCTGGGACAGACTCTAACATAGAACCAAGCTCCAGGACCTATCTACTGCATCATGCTGCCTCTGCTGTAAGAGAAACCAAAATCAAGTCCTTGGTCTTCTGCAAAGGGAACGATCCAAGTCATTTCTAGCATCCACCAATATGTGCACGGCATTAAAGGCCTGATGAAAAGGTGCTGGGATGGCAGTCACTGTGAGGGAAAGGGATTTAAGAAGGTTATTTGAGGAGAATAAATCTCTATAGGAGTTTATGTTCATTTAATACACATGCAGACACACACGCTGCTAATAATGTCAGGGGTTGATGAGCTAACTTTGAGGAAGGATTGCCTTGTGATTATGGATCTGGACAGGCACTCAGGAGATCTGGGTTCAGTCTCTGGCTCTGCCTCAGACTTCCCGAGTGACTTTGAGCAAGTCACTTAATCTTTCTGTCCCTTAGTTTCGCAGGTATAAAATGGGGATAATATTACTTCTTTTCTAATTCCCCTTTTGGATGTCTTGTCTATTAGACCATAAACTTTTCATGGCAGAGTCTGCAATAGAGGTCCCAATGTGGATTGTAATGTGCTTTCAAATTATAATAAATAATAATAAACAAATGTGAAATGTTTTGTTATTGTATCTTTAAAATGCATCTTGGACATGGTCAGGTTTCTTACAATGGCTCTTCTGTGGCAAACCTTGTTATTTTTCAATTTAAATATAGCAAAATCTTCAGCTGGATGAAATTGCAAAAAAGTCACAGTTCATCATGCTGCAAAGTATGAACAATCATGACACAGGTGAAAAACACATTAAAGAAAAATAAAACTTCAAACAGGATTTAAGTAGTTCACTTTTATGTTTTAATAGCTCTTTAGGAGCCTGTAAATATAAAGTCAATTGGATTTCAGACTTGTTTCCATAGTTATAGTACACATAGGGAGTATTCAGTAAAACAAATCCTTTATTTAGTTCCTGACAGGTAATTAAACTGTGCCTATGTATTTGCTTGTCATCTATGGTAGGAAGTAGTATCAATGTTTTCTAATGGCAGAAGCCATTCACTAATATATCACTACTTAATTTCATCTTCTAGGCTGCAACAGAATTGCTAACTGAAGTCTTTATTTAGTGGAAAGTTTGAATCACATTTGGCATTCTAGGCCTGAAATTTCTTTTTTCCTACAACAGTTTGCTCTGAGCTTCAAAGACATCGAGTCCCATTTACACATTTTTCAGAGTAATGTACTGTGGGGGAAAGCCAAAGAGAAAGAAAAACAGCAACTGGCAACGTCTAGCTTAAAAAAAGAAAAGCCTGCTAAATCAGCTCTCTTTGAAAACTTACAAATCTTTCCATTTAAAAAAAAAGATGTTCTTGATTTTTTCATTCAATTAAAGAGGAGATAGAGAAAGACGGAGATTTTCCATATTTTCTAGCATTTTTGTTTTAAAAATCTCTGGTAGTTTCTGTAATGAGATTTCTATATTTATACAGTTTCATAACTGATTGAATCATAGAATGTCAAGGTTGGAAGGGACCTCATCTAGTCCAACCCCCTACTCAAAGCAGAATCAGTCCCCAGACAGATTTTTGCCCCAGATCGCTAAATGGCCCCCTCAAGGATTGAACTCACAACCCTGGGTTTAGCAGGCCAATGCTCAAACCACTGAACTATCCCTATAGTCTCACTAATATGAAATCCAGTACTCTTAGAAAATGAGAACTGTGAATGTGAACATTAACTAAATGTTAGTGACATCTAGCTTCATTGCTCACCTGCTACCTGCATCTGTAGCCATAAGTTCACCAGCTTCCTTCACTTGAGCACTGGGATGAAATATATTGGCTGCCACATGTTGGGTGTCGTGACTAGCCAATGGCAGTGGTTCTAGGGAGAAATCCATCAGGTTTGGGAATGGCTGGACCAGCTGTCTTAGCGTGTGTCTGCAGTGCACTGCAATTAGACACCAGCAGCTGGCCTGTGCCCACTGACTTGGGCTCACGGGGCTCAGGCCGCAGGGCTGTATAATTGCAGTGTAGACTTCTTGGCATAGACTGGAAACTGTGGTCTAGAACTCTGCAAGGTGGGAGCATCCCAGGCTCGAACTGCAGGTTGAGTCCAGAAGTCTATGCTGCAATTAAACAGCCCTGCAGCCCAACTCAGCTGGCATGGGGCAGCTGCATGCTTTTAATTGCCGTGTAGATACCCTTTGGTGCTGGCTAGTTGGCCGGGCTAAGGTTGTGAGAGTTTAATGGACTGAGCAAATGGTGGCCAAGCTAGAAAAGAGGCTCACAGGCTCCCTTTCTGTGCTTACCTCCCATATGCATGCAGGAAAAGCCATTTTAAGGAAGTGATCATGAAATGGCAATTGTCTGCATGACGATTATGTTAGACTGTTGTCAGCTGTCTGTTAACTTTCCCTTGTGTTGCTGTATCTCCCTGTATCTATCTTGACCTGTTGGTTGTGATTGGTTATATACATTGGTGATTTTTCTGTCTTGTTTTCATGTGATTCCAGCTGTCTGTTGTTACTGCATTTATTTGTCTTTATTGTTGCTTAATGTATTTTGCCTCTTCAACCAGTGCTAGCAGGTAATGCTTGTCAATTAAGCAGGGAATGCAGTGGTGAGTCTAGCTGGTAATGTGGAAGTTGGATCTTAAAGTCAATAGCATCTGCATAAGCCCTCACCACTTTCAGCAAAGGGAACCCTCACCAGTTGGGAGATGGCTGACTAATCATTGAGAGGAAGGGTTGTGAAATCCTAAATAGATAACCAGGTTCTAGTAGAGTGCGTTTGATAGTATGGAGACTGTAGATGTGGGGCCTCCTGGCTTCAGAGCGTTGTACAGGGAGGATGTTGTTTTCCAGATGGCATAGTAGGATCCTATGCAGGGGACAGTAATGTCTGCAATGGGCTATTGATATCTAACTGGCAGGATTTGCTGGGTTAGCATGTTGGTTATCTCAGTTCTGTTTTGTAAAGGAATAGTTACTGCAATTATTTGCACACAAATGCATTCCCGTCCCTTTCTGAGGGTTGGCACTCAGCAAAAGGCTTATGTTGCATGAGTATTAAAATATCATAGCTGTGGTACCGAGTTGTACGTACTTCTGGTATAAAACAACCTCTCATTTCTTCTTTAATTTTTGGGTCAGAAACAGTTTCTCCTTTTATTGTCCTTTAAAAATGAGCTCAGAAATTATTACTGAAACTGGTGTCATTGCCCCAGAATGACAAGATTTGCAGTATTGCTGATGGGCTAAGCTAGGCCAATAAAAATCTAGAAAACAGCCTAGGCTGCAGGAATTTACAGGGATTTATGAGTTCTTGGCATGCTAAGGCATAACTGTTTCTGTGAATGGCCATTTTATCAAAAAGAAAAATTACAGAGTCATGTAGCACAAGATGTTTGCAAGGGATAAAAAAGTCTTGGGTTCTGGATTTCTCTTTGCTCTGCCTATGGTCAGAGCTAATTACACTGAGCTGTTCATCTGTTTATTATTGTAACATTATATTTAGGGTGCATATAAATACAGTTCCTTTCAGATAAAGCCCAATAACTGCTTTAAAACAGCCTTTTATCTATTGCTGTTACTGTTCTAACCCACTTATTGCATTTGCAGAGATTGGAGCAAATTTATGTGTTTTATAAACCTAACAGAATGCCTTGTGTACTGATTGATGGAAAATCAGTTGTTCAGTTGCCAGGCAATGATTGATTCTCCAACACAGCTGCTCCAGCTGTGCTACAGATGCTATTTTTCTCAAATATTATAGCTGGTGTTGTAAGCCATTGAATGTGATCCTTACTTGTAATGATCTCTGCGAAATCGGTTGTTTCAGCACTTAATGACTATTTGGTTACCATCTCCAGGTTTGCTTCACACTGTTAACTAATAAACTTGCCATTAGCAGCTTCCACTTTGAGATCACATTATCTAGTGTTTACTTAACAGACTGCAAATTAACTCTTCACAAAACGTTGCATACAGCCAGATGACACCAGTGAGGACACCACACCTTTTTCTCAGAATGCTTCTCATATTCTAGCCCTTTATTTTAAGCCTTGCCCATTGATAAATAATAGATAAAAGTGTAACTCAACAGAAAATTTGCAGGCCTGCTTTTGATTTGGGGAATTGTGTTTGATTGCCTGGCAGTTCTTTCGGATGACCTTCATAATCTAGTCACAGGTCATAAGCTAATCACAGGTTACATAAGAACGGCCGTACCAAAGGTCAGACCAAAGGTCCATCTAGCCCAGTATCCTGTCTACCGACAGTGGCTAATGCCAGGTGCCCCAGAGGGAGTGAACCTAACAGGCAATGATCAAGTGAACTCTCTCCTGCCATCCATCTCCACCCTCTGACAAACAGAAGCTAGGGACACCATTCCTTACCCATCTTGGCTAAAATCATGAGTTTATCCAGTTCTCTTTTAAACGCTGTTTTAGTCCTAGCCTTCACAACCTCCTCAGGTAAGGTTGTGATTTGGATATGCTATCTCTTTCCAAAGTAACATCAAATATTAAAGTCAAGCAATATCAATAATTCATACTTCTATGGCACTGAGGAGCTCAGTGAGACAGAATCATTTGGCTTCGCTAAAATTAAAAGTGCTACTGTGCATAGGACACAAATAAAAGTTTATGGCTTTTTAATGCTTTTCTTATGACAGGTGAAATTAAACTTAACTTCATGTTTTGTCTAAAGCGCTCTAGCTAGTAGGTGTTTCTGCAAACTGTATATTGGCAGTTTATATTTATATTCACATATATTCACAGTATATTCACAGCAGGGTAATATGTCCACTTGCTAGACTACATGGAAGAGCTGGCCGGCTGTTTTTCCCAAAATCAGAAAGACTTCTCAACACTTGATTAAAAAAAAAAAACAAAAAAAAAACTAGTAGAGAGACACCAACATTAAGGCTCGTAGTGCAATGGAGCTCTGATCTGAGTTGGGCCCCATAAGCCCTGCTGTAATACAAATAGTAGATTATAATATATTAATAAGGCTACTGAACTTTGTTTCAATACCAGACAGCCTCCTAAAGTGTAACATTTTCCTTGATTTTTTGCTTTTTTAAAATTATCTTGACATCTCCTTCATTTGGTCTTGCTTCTGATTAAGTTCATTTTTAGAAGGTATTGTGATACCGCATGGCCAGAGGGCAGCAGGAGAGGGTTAGAAGGGAGCCTTATTCCCTGTAAGGGGAAGAAAGTTTGCTATAGATTAACTAGAGCACCTGAAGCTAATTAGAGCACCTGCAGTCAGTCACATGATAAAAAAACCCTGCTTCAATCAGACAGTGTGGGAGTTGGAGCAGAAAGGATTGGTATTGGAGCAGAGAAGAGTTTGAAGGAGTTGGAGTAGAGAAGATTGGTGTTGGAACAGAGAACAGTTTGAAGGGAAGCGGAGGAAAGTTTGGAGGAGTGCTGCGGTGGGCTAAGAAGTCCAAGACCCTAGGTAAGGGGCACCTGGCTTGTGCAGAGGGAGGGCAGGAAGCCCCCCCCACAAGCTGGAGGGTAGGAGAGGGAAGTAGCCCAGGGGAAGGAACTGCCAGTTCAAGTGGTTCACCACTATCCTCAGGGCCCCTGGGCTGGGACCTGGAGTAGAGGGTGGGCCCAGGTCCCTCCCTCTCCACTCCCCTCTTCAAGGACGTTAATATTCCAATTCAGGGGCAAGAAAAGGCGCCCTGAACCCCCCCCAAAGAAGAGAAAGTGCGACACCCATCATAATAGTGCCGGCAATTTGCCACAGTATAAAATATTGGGTTCCTTGAAACTCTTGCAATCTTCTGTGATGTAAATGTTTGTTTGTTTTACACAGTGCCAGGAGATAAGTGATAAAATTTTGAGCTATACAGACTTCTCCTCCAGGTCCTGAAGAACTCTGTATAGCTTGAAAGCTTCTCTTTCTCTCTTTCCAACAGATGTTGATCCAATAAAAGATATTACCTCCCCCAACTTCAACTTCTCTCTCTAATATCCTGGAATCAACATGGCTACAACACTACTACTATGAATTCTAATTTTGATTTTGAGAAAATTGTCTGGGCAAAGACTATGTTCCATATATCCATTCAAAACTGAATGAGGCATGGATTGTTTCAGTCTCTTATTTGGGTCAGTGCATGCTGATCTCTGTCAGATGACAGGAGTGTTAACCTTTTGTAACTTTGACCCATTTCAGATAACTAGGGCCAGCACTCATGTGTGTGCACACTTGTCAAAAGAAAACTAAAACTTTGGCAATAATGGAGCAAATGAAACCACCTGAATCCTGGAACCTTGCAAAGAAGTGGAGGAAGTGGCCATAGCGCTTCCAGATTTTGCTGAAAGTAAACAGTATTGTGATGAAATCAGGGACAGTGAAATTCACCCACTGCTGCATGTAGCAGGCACAGGGGGATCGAAGACCTGCAGTATATCCTTGTGGGAGCATGAAGGTAAGTCATTCAAAAATGTCAAGAACACTTGGATCCATGCAAGAACCTCATTTGGGAAACACACTGGGTTTACATCTCCCCGTGTGTGGCATGGAAGGGGAAGCATAGGAAGGAGACACTGTTAGGCAGTCACTTAAGGTTCTTTGATCCTGCTCCAGGCTATCCCTGGCATCAGTTAGAGCAGCTTGGGGAGTGGGGACTCTTCTGGCACAGGAGCTCTCTCCATCAGATTTTCATCACTGAAGAATCTCCTCCAAGGAGAATTCTCCACTCGCCATTTATGAAGTAGCTCAAAAGGAATCTGGCGTTTTTTTCTTTAGAAGAGACTAGCTAGCAGGGGAGACCATTGGCCATTATGTTACTGACATGTGTAATATACTTAGCCATGTGGATATGAACAGTTAGTAACTGGATTAATTCTAACCCAAATTACTTGTGGAGTAGCTGATTAGCCTAACCACATCAAGGCAGATTATTGCAAGAAATTGAGTTAACTTTCCTAAGGTCCTTAGTTTCACTCAGTCAGTTCTTAGATAAAGCTCCTGTTGATGTTAACGGGGACTAGCCTTGAATGAGGGCTATCGCTGACCCTTAGTTGTATGTATTTATTTTCTCTCGGGTGGGAAGGTTAGTATTGTTGTTCATTGCGGGTAATTATAAGTGGATGTTTTTGTGATTAATAGATTTTAAAGTCAGAAGGGATCATTATATTTATCTAGTCTGAGTGCCTACATACAGTACAAAAACAACACGGAGTCCGGTGGCACCTTAAAGACCAACTGATTTATTTGGGCATAAGCTTTCATGGGTAAAAAATCCACTTCTTCAGGACACCGGACTCCTTGTTTTTGTGGTTACAGACTAACACGGCTACCCCCTGATACTTGACTACATACAGTACAAGCCATATAATTCCACTCTGTAATTCCCGCATGAAGCCCAGTGACTTGTAGCTAAACTAGAGCATACCATTTAGAAAGACATCCATTCTTGATTTAAAGACTTCAAGTCAAGAATCTACCATAGACCTTGTCATAGGTTTCATCCCCACTCTGGACTTTAGAGTACAGATATGAGGACCTGCATGTGAACCCCTAAACTGAATTACCACCTTAGAGCTGGTTTTGCTGCCACCACTCCCAAGTACTAACTCCCTTCCCTGGGTAGTCTTGAGAGACTTGTTCACCAGAAAATTGGTGAAGACCGATCCAAACCCTTGGATCTTAACACAAGGAGAATTTAACCATCCCCTGACTTCCCCCCCACCAATTCCTGGTGAGTCCAGATCCAATCCCCTTGGATCTTAACACAAGGAGAATTTAACCATCCCCCGTCTTTTCCCCCCACCAATTCCTGGTGAGTCCAGATCCAATCCCCTTGGATCTTAACGCAAGGAGAATTTAACCATCCCCCGTCTTTTTCCCCCACCAATTCCTGGTGAGTCCAGATCCAATCCCCTTGGATGTTAACGCAAGGAAAAATCAATCAGCTTCTTAAAAATAAGACTTTTAATTAAAGAAAGGAAAGGTAAAAGAAAAAAACCTCTGGGAGAGATTAGCATACCAGCTACTTTGACAGACAACAGATTCAAAACACAGGGATGTTCCCCTGGGCAAAAACTTAGTACACAAAAGAATTCCCGATTTGATTATTCCTCTAATTGCACAAAGTCACAAAGGAAAATAAACATAAACCTATTTATTCTTTTCTAAAACTTACTACTCTGATAAGAAGCTGGTTCCTTGATCTTGAAACTGAAACTGACCAAGACAAAGGGAACTTCCCTCCTTTCTTTTGAAACATCCTGTCCCTCCATTGGTTCCTCTGGTCAGGTGTCAGCTAGGCTAGGTGAACTTCTTAACCCTTTACAGGTAAAAGAGGCATTAACCCTTAACTATCTGTTTATGACAGACCTTGATAAGTTGTTCCAATGGTTAATTACTCTCACTGTTAAAAATGTGCACCTTATTTCTAGTTTGAATTTGTCTAGTTTACAGCTGGTAGATCTTGTTATACCTCTACCTGGTAGATTAAAGAACCCTTTACTATCTTCTGTCTATGTATATATTCAAAGACCATGATCAAGTCAGCTCTTAATCTTCTGTTCAATAAGCTAAATAGATAGAGCGTAATAAATATCTGGCTACGAGGCAGGTTTTCCAATCCTTGACTTATTCCTGTAGCTCTTTTCTGAACACCTTCCAATTTTTCAACGTTCTTTTTGAAGTGTGGATGCCAGAATGGAACACAATGTCTAGTAATGGTCTCACCAATGTCATATATGGATGTAATATTACATCCCCGTTCCTACTCAGTATTTCCCTGCTTATACATCCAAGGATGGTGTTAGCCTTCTGTGACCCTAAGGACTCTGTATTCACACTGTTGTAATAACCTTTGTACAAAACATGTTATATGAGGTATTATTTGAAAAATAATAACTCACTGGTCATTAATATTCTTGTGCGATATGTGTGCATGGTGTGTGATAAGAGTTATGGATATATGCTGGAATTATCTCTAACATGTATAAGCCAGGCATGTCAGGGGAAGTTGGTGAACAGGTATGCCTTAGGCAAAGGAATGTGTATTTGAGTCTCTGGCCAGCCTTGTCTTCAGGCAGACAATCACAGTCCATTTTTTACATGTTAGGTCAGGGATCGGCTACCTTTGGCCTGCGGCCCGCCAGGGTCAGCACCCTGGTGGGCCAGGCTGGTTTGTTTATCTGCCGCGTCCTCAGGTTCAGCCGATTGCGTCTCCCACTGGCTGCGATTTGCCGTCTCAGGCCAATGGGGGCTGCAGGAAGTGGCGCGGGCTGAGGGATGTGCTGGCTGCTGCTTCCCGCAGCCCCCATTGGCCTGGGACGGCAAACCGTGGCCAGTGGGAGCCGTGATTGGCCGAACCTGTGGATGTGGCAGGTAAACAAACTGGCCCGTCCCGCCAAGGGGCTTACCCTGGCGTGCCGCATGCCAAAGGTTGCAGATACCTGTGTTGGGTAAACAAAGCTATTATGCTAACAAGTGGGGGAAGAAAAAGAGCATGGAGCTTCTTTCACCACCAAACTCCATATCACCTTCCTCATAACTTGAATTAACTTTACTTTGATGGGTGACCCACAGAAGAATCCATTGCAAATGTTCACTGGTCTATAAAGACAAGTAGGCTGACCCTCAAGTGATAAGCAATCAAATCAACTGCTTGTATACAATATTACTGTATTATAAAAGAGTATAGAGTAAGAACTTTTCTGGAAGCTAATGACACACTGGTGGTCAATATCATTGTGAAATGTATGTATTAAACTATATGAGGAAATATGGGTACTTAATGATTTTATGCTTTAAAGTCTATGGCCAAACAGAGAGAAACAGTTTCCCTTCCAAACAAGAGAGAAGGCAGCTATTTACTTGTCTCCTACGTTAATTAATTGTGGCGGATTCAAAACAATGGAAGCACCATTTATATAAGGGGGATGGGAAGCCCACAGGAATGGGAAACAACATGAGATCATCCTACCTCTGGAAGATATAAGAAAAGACAGAAGTGATCTTTGTCATCCATCACTAGATAGACACAAGGGAAAGCTGAGAAAGATGGGTCCTTCAACCAATTGGGGGGGTGGGGAGGATGGGAGGAGGACAAAAGTTTCTGGTACCTAAATAAAGGTGAGAAATCTGATTAGGCGGAGACCTTTCACCCAGGAAGGGAAGAGAAGCCAGCCCTTGTGCTTCTGTGGAAAGTCCTAACTGAGAGAACATCAGCCATGGCAGGAAAAAAAGGAAGACGGGTCAGGGAAACCATCTTGAACAAAGCCTGAATCTTGCCGTGTTTTCACTTTTATTTGCTTGTCACCCTTTCTAACTTTACTCCTTTTACTTGGCATCACTTAACCTATGTCCTATTGGTAATAAATTTGTTTTATTTTTTATTATCAACCAACTGAGAGTTGTGTTTAAATGGAAGCGGGTACTTACCCCAGTTAAGTTAATAAGATGTGATGTGCTTTTGTGTCTTTAGAGGAACAAACAAGACTTATTATTTCTCTGAACTGTCTGGGGAAGCGCTGGACATTGCAGAGTACACAGTTTTGGGAAAATTTGGGACTGGGCGTATGGTGGGGTCACCTTTCTGATTGCAACCAAGGCTGGTGGAAGCCAGAGTGGGGCTGTAGACAGGCTGCTGGGGTGAGAGTTGCTGAACCAGGGCTGGCTGCATACACACAGACATTCAGGATGTGACCAGCATGCTTGTAAACTGGTTAGGAGCATCCCAGGCTGGGAGTTACAGTAGCAAAGCATTGTGAGGCACCCAGGAATTTAAGGCAAGTAGTGACACAACCGTTTACGGTCTGGTCTGGATTGCACCCCAACTCCATAACACCTCTTAGGTATGTCACCACATGGGAGTTCATGTTTAGTTGTCTGTCCATCCTGATCTATAAATCCTTTTCAGAATCAATGCCTTCCAAGATACAGTCCACTAATCTGTAAATCTAATTTACATTCTTTATTCCTAGAAGAATGACCTTTCATTTGGTTGTATTAAAACTCATTTATCTTAGTAAGTGAGGTAGATCTCTCTGCATAGGTGATCTGTCCTCACCATTATTTACCACTCCACTCGTCATTGTGTCATACCTATAAGCAAGGATTTTACATTTTCCTCCAGATCACCATGGGTCCAGAAGTCACCAACAGAAGGAGACATTATAAATTATGGAATAAATAAAATTTCAATATTTGTGCATCTGCTTTTTAATTTTTAAAAAAGGGTTTCCATTTTTTTTAAAGCAAACGACCCGAATGCCAGGACACAACAATTTTTTTGATAAAATAAGCACAGGACTCAGGCTGCCTCTCCCTGCTTCTCCTCGGCCTGTTGGGATTTGTAATATCAGAGATGTGTAGTGACTGCTGAGGAAATTGCTCTAAGTGATATTGGAGAAATTCCCCTTCATTTGAGTAATAAAGGTTGCATATGTTTTATGAGAATAGCACCCCTGCTGTACAGAGAGCTACTGTTATCCATCACTTTAAATCAAGAAATCATTTGACACATTTATTTCCTGAACAGGAAGTGTTCTGTCAGATCAGTTGGAAGCCCTGAAATTTGTACATGTTAAGATGAAAGTAGAAAGAACACACATTGCTGTTTTACTGGGCCAGTTCCATTTTCACAGGGCAGGCCACTCTACCAATGGGATGTTGAAGCTGTATCTCTTTCTTGCCTTTCAAACTATTTTTGAATGGGTTGTATGGATGAGAAATATATTAAAATGGAGTGAGGGACCTTAGTGTTTCAAAGGACCTTAGATCTGATACATTAGGTTATAAAAGTAGATCCAACGTATAGTTTTCAAATTTTACATAGTTTCAAAATATTTTTTCCCGACAAAAGTATCTTTAAAGGGAGAGAAGAGCTTCCATACTATTTTAATCAGGCCATTATACAATGATACATTTAAAAAAAAGTGTATACAAATCATATGTGAATTGTACATGGATAGGTGGGCAAAAACCAATCCAAACGTTTAAGAAAAGTCTTATGCAGAGACCTATTTAGAATGATCAATTGCATTTTATTTCACAATAAACATTATGTCTAGATTGCATCTATTTAATGGGCCTCAAGCCATATTACTAATTGTGTGTGGAGTAAGGCTAACAAAATATTCCAAGGCTAGGCAGCTTTGGCGTCAATATTAGTAATATAAAAGCTACACTGGAGATGTTTGAGCTTTGAATGCCAGCTGCATTTTTATTGGCCGTCTGCAACTTCAAAGGCTTTCCTGCTCTAAAGCTAGACAGGTACCATAGGCTGCCCTGGAATCTGCTTTTGCCGACTTATTGATTCTTAACATGGCTTTTACTTATAAGCCTGTGGATTTGTTTTTGGTGTGAAATTGGCATGTATTTTCTTCACTTCAGTTGAATGTTTATGACTTTTTATGAATATTGGTAATAAATATGTATCTGAGTTTTTGCTCTCTTTGTTTATATTCACTGTTTTAGCTATAAGTGAGGTCCATCTGTTTAAATAATGGACTCTTGAAACGTTGTTTTGTTTTGTTTTAGTTTCCAATATAAAGCTGATCTGGTTACAAGCAGACTGCATGAAAAGCTTTGCCTAAAATGGATCACAGAAGTATCCCCCTCTC
The DNA here is from genome assembly GCF_020497125.1 of Mauremys mutica. Taxonomy (NCBI): domain Eukaryota; kingdom Metazoa; phylum Chordata; order Testudines; family Geoemydidae; genus Mauremys; species Mauremys mutica. Next base: position 174,590,350 of record NC_059074.1, on the reverse strand, counting down.
CCAATATTTGAACGTTATGCTGAGGTTTCAAGCATTTGAGCCCAGACTTCGCAAACACTTAAGTATGTACATCATTTTGCACGTGTGAGTAGTCCTACGTACAGCAATGGGACTACTCCTATGAATGAACTTACACATATGCATAAGCATTTGCAGATTGGTTCCATGGTTTACAAATCTCCATCAAATTCTTAAATTAGAGGTGAAAGAAAGCCTGATGGGCTTTACCTTTAGTACCACTGCTTTCTGCCATAGGATGTATATGGTTCGTCATGCCAAGTAACACACCGGTACGAAGCATTAGATCGATGCCACTACAATTTTAACCATTTTGTTACTATGGGATCATACCTAGTGGAGAGGACAACTCTCCTCATGATGTGTCCTGGCCTTCCGTGCGTTTGAGTGGACATTCCATAAAAAGAATCTGCTAGAATCTGCATTTTTAAATAGCAGTAGTGGGGTGTAGGTGCAGCATTTACCTCAGTCCCTGCCAATCAGGAGAGCTGATATCTTTCTTTGACACTTTATTCCCAACAGTTGTAGAATAAACTCTGAAATTATCTGCTGCATTTATGAAATGTCATGCATAGTGATTGGCCAGAAAGCTGTAAAATAATGAAACATAGCAACATTTCAACTTATTCTGGCTAAATTCTGATCTCAGTTACATTGGGATAAATCCAGAATAACTCCACTGCACTCTGGGTAAGTGCTCTTGTAACTGAAATCAGAATCTGGCTCCTAAATTCTGCTGATGGTAGACTTGGGTGGGGGAGGGGAGAAAAAGTCTATCAGTTGATCACTAAATAGGGTGAACCCACTTCATTTTTAAATGGCCACTATCAAGAAACAGCATGCAGTGATCCAGACAGAACGAAGTCCCTGGCCATTACCATCAAGTAGCCTCCAGCTCCCGATTACGAAAACCTTGGTATTAACCTTACTGGATGGGACACTGAGCAGGTGGCAACTGTCAAATACATGAGGAGTCATAAACAATGCTGGAAGATATTTGAAAGATGTGGACATTTGTATAGCAGCAGCTGCTGCTGTGTTTCAGGCCCTTCAGTGGTCTCTGTAGGGACAGTGTGACATCAAGCTTGCCCTGAAGCTGTGAATCTACAGAACCACAATTATACCAACTATGTTATAGGGGAGTGAAACAGGGGCTGAGGAATGCTGAAGAACACTGGATTGACATTTTTGATTCTCATCATCTTTGTCAGCTGATTCATGTCCATGGCAGGACAAGTTCAGAAATGAGACCGTTCAAAGCCAAACCCAGCACTGGCTCAGTTTCATCAGCTTTCTTGGTATGGACATATTAGAAAGGAAGACAGCAAATTCAGAAACGTGTCTATCAAGGAACGCTGCCACACAGCCAGCGATCACACATTCATCAAAAGCTTTGGTGGAGTGGTAAGATTGCCAGTGATGGACATCAACGCAATATACAGCCAGATCACACTAAGGACAGATCAAGCCGAGTGGCACTTGATCTTCAAGATGGCCACATCCCTTTGGAATTTGCCATGATGATGACGACTGTCACAATAAAAATCATCTATATTTATAAAATGTCCTTCAGAAGGACATTTGTTGCCAATATTTGATTGTTAAATTGACTTCAGTGGGGCTCAGAATGGGCAGAGAACAATACAGGATCGGGGCTTATGGTCCCAATGGTGCAGAGCTGCTTGTGGCACTGGGGCCTCGGCATGTAAGATCTTTGTGGCAGAGACTGACTCTTCCTCTGTGTTTGTTTTGGTTCAGCATCTAACATCAATGGGGCCCCTGATCTGGGATGGGGCCTCTAGATCCTCTTGTGATGCAACTAATAACGAGACCATGAAACGTGGGAAATAAATTAAAAATCTAGTTTACTTGGTTTTGCCTCACTTACTGAAACTAGTTATCTTCTGTTTATAGTCAGCTTCATTTTCTCATTCCGAAGCCTACGGTCCTGATCCAAAGCCCACTGCAGTCAATGAGAGGCTTTCCAGTGACTTCCTTGTTATGTTCGGGTTTCCAGCACTATGAGAGAGTTTTTTAAATTTTACAGAAACTATTGTTATTAAAATAAAAAACAAAGACCCTAAGACCCACTGAGCTCATTGTCTTAATTATGTTTCAGTGGGAATACTTATGAATAAAATAACACACGTGCATAAGTGTTTCCAGAATCAGGGCCCATTTTATGAAAACATTTCTGTTTGTTAAATATTGCATATTTTTTAAAAGCACATTTTTTGTTTAAACAGCATGACAGTCTGTCTCCAATTCAGAGTATGAGCACTAATAAAGATACCCGCCCTAGACGATTTGGTATATTCAGTTAGAAATGAACATAGCCCTTGACAAACTAACAGAGTTAACTTTTAGCTAATCCAACAATTTGATTGCAGAAGTACAGACTACTTACCTGCTTATCAGAATAGTTGCTATTCTTAAGTACCTATTTTTAGGATTTTGAAATTAAAATATGTGTAGTGAAAGTTTATATGAACACAGAGAACATCACTGTTCACATAGGTAAATCTTCCTCGTCATAATTCTGTTTCAGCGTTATAGCTGGATTGTAAGAGGCTGAACATCCTTTCAACCCCAAACCATTTTTAACATTCATTTTAAGCCATTTAAGGAAATTGACAAGCCTTCAGATAAAATCAGTTACAAATCAGTAAGTCAGCATGGCAGAGAGATTTCAGGGCAGTCTACCTGTCTCAGCATTAGAGCAGGAAAAGTCTTTGAAGTTCACAGATTGCCAATAAAAATGCAGCTGGCATTCAAAGTTTAAATGGCTCCAGTGTTTAGTTTTTACACTGCTAATGCTTAAGCCAAAGCTGACAAATCTTCAAATGTTCTCTTGCATACTGTTCCACTTCCACAGTAAACTCGCACTGCCTGTATGATTGACTCCCATCATCTTCCTTTCACTGTGACTAAAAACTCATTGTGAGGGCACTCAGATAATTCAGGGCTCCTGACAAATGTGAGAGCCTTGTGCAGTGGCAATGATGACAAGATCCTCCAGCAGTTCATGATTCCTGTCTGCCAGATACACAATCAGCTGAAGAATTCCAGAAGCTCTGTCTATCCTCAAGCTGGAGGCTTAGCTCATCAACGATGACACGGAGCACATGCTGACATCTCTGAAGTGGCGACCACTTGAAAAATGTTTTTGGAAGATAAACATGTTGGTTACATAAAGTCTTTTCCCCGCCCTGGCTGCTACCAGGCTGCTTTATTTCCTCAGCAACGCCGTGTGGTCCGGAGCCGGGGTTCTCAACCTTTTTCTTTCCACCCCCCCCCCTCTCCCCAACTTGCTATAAAAACTCCACCGCCCACCTGTGCCACAAGAGCTGCATATAAACCCAGGGCCGGCATTAGGGGTAGCAAGCCGGGCAATTGCCTGGGGCCCCACGCCACAGCTACATTGCTCAGGCTTCGCATGCAGCCCTGGGGGTTTCAGTGCCATGCGGTGGGGCTTGAGCTTTCTGCCATGGGCCCCAGCGTGTCTAACGCTGGCCCTGCTTGGCAGCTCCCCTGAAACCTGCTCGCCGTCTACCATGGGGCCCCAGACCCCAGGTTGAGAACCACTGGTCCAGAAGATATGGCAGAGGGCTGGGCATCAGGAAGGAGATGGGTTCTATTCCCAGCTCTGGCCTGCTGTATTTCCTTAGAGAAGCCACTTCACCTCTTGGGTCTGTGTCTTTCTTGTATATTTAGATTGCAAGCTCTTTGGGGCAGGGAACTCTCTCTTACCGTGAGTTTGTAGGGCTCCTAGTACAATGAAGCTCTGCTCTTGCTTAGACACTAGTGTCATATAAATAATAGTAATGGCTGAATTATTCATGAATGGTGAAGCACAAGAACCAATACAATCTTTATGCCACAGGACACCATCATGTGCTTTTCATGTGCCATATTTTTGACAGCAAATCTGTACAGTGAAACCTGTATGAGAGATTTCCCTCATTTTGAGAAATCTCATGTGTTGAGAGAGCACCAAAGTCTCCCTAAATCTACCAGCCCTAATATATCTTGGGTCAAGGTGCTGAATATTGCCTATGCTAGGCTTTGGGGGAAATAAAGTAAAACATTTTATGTCTGGTGGTTTAAAAAAATAATGGCAACTGTTAGTAGCTGCTCAGAGGTGTTGGAAGTAGCCTGGGTGGAGATGGAATACCGAGCAGAGTGCAGCTGAGGTCGTGGTCAAAAGTACATGAGGCTTTGCAGAATTTTCATGGGGTCCCCCTGTGTGTGCATGTGCATGCAGGTATTGTAGATGGTAAAATACCACCAAAACTGTCTGCGAATAAGTTACGAATTTCCCCCTCTCTTTTTCATTCAAATTTCAGACTTCTTGAATTTTCCCACCCAATTATAGAGCTGGTCAGAACACGTTTTTAAAAAAAACTCATTGAAAATGTCTGCTATTTTTTCCTGTTTTTCCATCAACATTTTGAACTTCTTGAAATTTCCCAACTAGCTCTCCTTCTCAGAGAGAGACAGGAAGTGTATTGGGAGTGGCATGTGCTCACCACCTCTCAGAATCAGGCCCTAATGCAGTCAATTCCAGATAAACACGCCTACATTTATTTTTGGTAGCCATATTGCTATGGGGCTTAAATCCCACCTGGTTATGTATGTATGTAATTTTGAGTAGGACTGAAAAACAATTTGAAAAAAGCAAGCACTGCTATTTACAAAATAAATGCTTTCCTGTGCTGACAAAACCTTGCTGTTCAGCATAAATGCATCAAGCATTCATTGGATTAGGAGTGTAGAAAAGCAAACGTGTTCAAATCTTAAACACATCATAATTTTAAGCATCCACAAGTGTTTAAGAAGTGTTACTAGGAATGAGCACACACATCCATTCACTAGTTAAATATCGTAACCTGTTTCTTTTCTAAACATATGGGCAGGGGAACAGAACACATTTAAAACGTTAAACACATTGACATGTTTACAATGTGTTGCAAGAAAGTGTTTAACTTCTTGTGCTCCAAAGCTAAACATTTTGGAATTAGAAGGTTTATTAATTCTGTATTTATTCACTCTGACTTACTGATGCTTATTGGTTAAAGTTTGAATGGATTCTGCAAAAGCAGGCAGGCACACAAATAAGGAGATCGTTTTGATTTCAGAACTGTAGGAGTGAAGTTTGTTAGTGGCGTGCAGTGAAATATGTGTTTCCATGAGCAAAGAATTTAAAAAAGATTGGTCTTAAATTTATGAACCGTGCTACCTCTAATTCCTGTAAGATTTAACAACAATCATTAGTTCAAATTAGAGTTCAAATTAGAATTCAATGAAAAGGTGGATTTAAGGCATATGAAATAAATCTTTAAAAATAAATCAACTTCTGAATGAAACACACTAACTAGAGGGGCTCTCAGATCACAAATATTAAATATAAGAAACCTGACATAGATGGAGTAGTTCTGTCAATATAATGGACAAGGAAAGAATATATCCACCATTTATTGCCTCAGGTGGGATTTTCAGAAGAGCTCAATGTTGGCATAACTACTTCATGGGAGCAAAGTTAGTCTAGTGCTGAGCACTCTGGAAAGTATCATCCTATATGGACAGTTTTACCAGCATTTTGTTTTTACAGGCTAGAGAATGGAGTCTGAGCTGGGATTCCCATCTTTGTTCCTTTGAGGACTAATCTTGAGTCAGGAGCCCAAAATTACTTAACATTGCTCCAAAACCCCCTTATACTTGACATTTCACACAACCTGTTCTCCAATTACCATGAAGCTAAATTTGTGCTTCCCTGACGCTTACTAAGGGCCCAGTCAAACTCCATTTAAGTTAGTGGGGAAAAATGAGAGATGAATCCAAGCCCTAACCTGCTATTTGGAAGGTATCTTATCTTACTGATGCAGGAGAGCCAGGGGCCCCAAGGCTGCCTTCGGTGGCTTGCCTGCAGGAGGTCTGCCGGTCCTGCAGGTTTAGCATATCCGCCGCCAAATTGCCGCCGAATCCGTGGGACCGGTGGACCTCCCGCCGACATGCTACCAAAGGCTGCCTGACTGCCGCCCTCGCAGGGACCGGCAAGGCACCCTCTGCAGCTTGCCACCCCAAGCGCTGGTGCCTGGAGCCGCTGCTGAGGAGAGCTCTGTCATGGATGTTCACACCCAGAGATCTGACTGACACCACCACTGCAGCAGATCAGAGGGAAACCTACAAAATTGCTGATGTCTGCTCCTAATAGCTTGCTGCTTGATGGCTGCTACCCTGCCAGCTAGGTGTGTTGTTACGTTTATGTGTCTGGAAGCTCTGTGCACTGAAGGCAGATTATTATTGATTGCTATTTTGCTGTGCTCCACACAATTGGCTGTTGTATTTTTCAAGCAGATTTGCTGTTTAGCCACAATAGTCACTAGTTAATGGGAATGAGGTTTACGTTTTGTTCAGCTGGGATTGTTCTTTATGGCTTAGTTTGTCTAATCAGCCCAACGTTTTCTGCACAGAGTACTTGCCTGCAGGCAGTCAGTACATTGTGTTGCATCTTTTGATATCACCAGGGACTGCCTTAGGTTTCTGAGGTGCCTACTGCAATATAATCTGAGTTTCTTGGCAGCTGAGGGTATATATGAAATACTATCTAGGATTCTGGCAATCCCATGTTTTCCCTTCATACTCTGTTCAGGTATTTTGTTGGCACAAAAGTGACAGCAGGTGCAAATCAATGTAAAGAACCATGTGGCAAATTTCTCGTTCAATGGCAGGTTTTCATGCAGAAAAGGTGTCTTTGGCAGGCCTAATTAAGATGCTAAACTCATCCATCATGGCCTTGCATCTTTTATGGAAAGGGCCTAACAAATCTGAGTGGGAATCTCAACTTCCAAACGGGTGGGTATGAATATGGAAAGTCAAGAGGCTGATAAATGCGTCAGTTATGATTAATAATGGCATTGTTCAGAGCTGGGAATAACAAACTAGCTGTCTATCAGCAGCATTAACACCTATCTATGGAGAGTTCATCTAGACATGATTGTCTTCAAAATTCAGCCTTCCTGTGAAATTAAAACGCTGCCAGAATCAGAAGTCTTCATGATGAAGAACTGTTTTCGTTGTTCCAGATTTTCATGTTTTTCTAAAACTGTCCGTAACTGTGTGTGATATTTTTGCAAGTCAGAGATGGATTATGCGAGAAGACAGGGGCATGAATAGGAACTTTGACACTCTGAAGTGAACTATCCATAGGACTGTGCAGAATCTGCCATGAAATTCCTAGACTCACAAGACCAAATGGGTAGATTCATGGGGTGGGAGGGGATAAACAGTAGAGCACCTGGATAGTACAACTCAAACTAAGTAAGGAAAAAGAAAGTGGAAAGGCATTCCCTAAAGCTTTAACATTTGCAAAAAACAAAAAGCACAGACAACTACTATGCCATAACCAAGTTAAAACAGAAGTGCGCGGCTGACAAGAACAGTTAGAGAATATATTGAACTGCTGGACATTTTTGAATGAAAATGTATTTGCCCAAAATTGGAAATCTTCTCTAAAATGTTTCTCCTTTTTTTCCCCAACAAGACTAGAAGTAAGAACAGTTGAGTCATTTTTTTATTTTTAGATTTTTAGTGTCTCTCTCCCCTCTTTTTTCCCCCACTGGCAAAATGAAAAAATAATGAAAAGAAAGAGGGGAAAAGGCAAAAAAAAGGGGGAAATATTTTTTAAAAATTGAGAAAAAGGGAAGGGAAAAAAGGAAAATATTCAAAAATGAACATGTCTGATATTTTCTTGAATTTTCAAATAACAAAAAACCCCATTCCTTTCCCAAACCGGAGGAATGAAAGTGACTCTAAGATCTTCCGTTGATTTTATTTTATTTCTCTTTGTCAACCAGCTGTAATAATATATTGATCAGTATGTACCAGGAAAGATCGTACTTGTACAATTGGCCACTGGCACTATTTAGGCATTTGGGAAGCCAAAGAGGTCTGGTATTATTAAAAGTCTAGTATTAGAGTTTCTGGGTGCAATCCTGGCTCCACTGAAGTCATTGGCATAACTCCCATTAATTAAAATTATGGTCAGGATTTCATCCTCTATGCTTTATGTCATTGCCAGGCTATTTTTCATCTGCAGCTACAACTCAAATGGATATATTATGTTTTAAAAAAAACAAACAAAACCTCCACACCTTGAGATTCCTTCTTTAAATCTTTCCACTTTTGAGTGGTTCTATAGTCCCCTGTGCAGGATACAATGTGTCTTTCCCACTGTTACTAGCTTGGATCCACAACAACCAAAGTATGGCCTAATCCTGGCCGCTTTCCCTGGAAGTCAAAGGAACGTATAAGTACAGTTTCATAGAATATAAGGCCAGCTGGGAACATTAGTGTGACCTACTATAAATCTCAGACCATTACATTTCACACATGTACTCCTTTATTGAGCCCAATAACTTGTATGTCTGACTCAAGCCTATCTTTCAAAAAGACATCCAGTCTTGTTATGGAGATATCAAGCAATGAAGAATCCATTGCTTCCCTGGGTAGTTTGTTCCAGTGGGTAATCAACCTCAGCATTACAAATTTGTGCCTAATTTCTCTGGTTTCACTTTCCAGCCATTCTTGTTATGCCTTTCTCTGCTACACTAAAGACCCTTCCTGTATTTTCTACCCATGCGGGTACTTAGACACTGTAATCAAGTTACCTCTCGATCTTCATTTTGACAAAATAAACACACTGAGCTCTTTAAGTATCTCACTCTAAGGCATTTCCTCCAGCCCTCAAATCATTTGTGTGGCTCTCTTCTGCATCCTCTCCAATTTTTGAAAATATATATTTTTTAAAAATATGGACACCAGAACTGTACACAGTATTCCAGTACTGGTCTCATCAATGCCATATACACAGGTAAAATCACCTTCCTGCTCCTACTCACTACTTCTCTCTTTATACATCCAAGGATTGCCTTAGCCCTTTTTGCCACAGTATTGTATTGTCCCCTATGAACGCTAAATACTTTTCAGAGTCATTGCATTTCTTCAGTCTATAGGCATGGGCTTCATTCCTTGCTACTAGATGTATAACTTTGCATCTGGCAGTATTGAAACACATTTGGTCTGAATGGTCCCAGATTGAAGTGGTCAGATTGCTTTCCCTAATCTTTGTCATCTACAATTTGATCACTGATTTTATATTTACTTCCAGATTATTGATGAAAGTGTTGGGTTGGACCTAGACCAATCCCTCTAGAACCTTTCTAGAAACACGTTGGACAATACTTACGGGATATTTGTAGGAGGGATATATTAGAGCACCAGCCTAGGACTTTGGAGACCCCGCTTTGCTGCAGACTTGCTGTCTGACTTTGGGCAAGTCACTTAGTCTCTCTGTGCCTACATTTTCCAACTGTAAATGGGGATAATAGCACTTCCCTACCATACAGGCATCTTGAGAGAATAAATCCATTGAACATTGTGAGGTATGCAGATACTACGGTGGTGTGAGGCCATATAAATACATAAGGTAGATGGAGAACCATGATGTCTGTGCTCATGGCTAGTTCTGGCTTACTGACAATTGTCAATGTATAAAAGTGGCCTCTTCACATTGGACAACATTTTAATTGCCTCACAGGATTTCACTGTTGAGAGGATTTCCCCAAGTAGAAATGTCAGGCTTTTCTTCATTCAGTCAACAGATCACTTTGTCCTCAGGAGACATTCCCTGGATGGTCGTTTGTTTGCTGCCATTGCTGTTGCCTGGTCTCTGATAGCTCATGGCACAGGTTGGTTCTAATGTGTGTCTTACTGTTATGCTGTGTATATCTTGTGCTATGTGTATGGGGTCTATAAGAGTTTTGTTCCTTCCATGTAATTTTGATTTTCTTGTCCACATCTGCTTTGCCATATTGCTGGTGCCATCTGCTTTAGACAGACACTGGAACACACTTTGCTTTGTTTTCTTTCATGCCACCAGAATTGTTTTTCCTCCTAGGTCCCTGACCTCATTTGCTCATGGAAGTGGTGGAATATATTTGTTCAGGCAATTGTGCACACTGCCATTGCCAGTTTCCTGGGTCTGCTTGCCATTGCTGAGACTACATCTTAGGGACACCTCTCATATCATGGTGTTGGCTGTTTTCAGTGAAGGCAACAACTCCCATGACAATGTATTTTGTTTGTCAGCATTTGCAGATACTCTGATAGTACTGAGGAGAGCTGGATTTGTGTGTGTTTCAAGGCCACTTTGTGGCTGGTGGACTGTATCTTAGACAAAGGGTGAGGATATCTACCTTCACTTGCATTACTTGCTTAATTACTCTTGCATCTATATACACAATCTGCTTTTTCCCATATCCCTATTTTGGCTTTATACTCTCCATATACTCTCTGGACTAACCGCCTTTCTACTCTATTTACATCACAGCAGGACACTTCATCATTTCAGGTTACATATTTTCGCAGTTACATGTATGTGTGATTCAAACTCATCCAAGTATTCAAAGCAACTTTTACACCGGCATAGGATTGGGCCCTAAGCACAGCAATACAACAGATTCAGTAAACAATGGTGGTTCATTATTTCAGTAGTTCTCTAATGTGAATACCACCTCAGTTAATACAGATGAAAAAAATATATTAGATATGTTTATTAGGGATCAAAAACATGCAGTGCATACATAATCTTTTTCAGCTTTCTTACACATCATTGGCTTTTTAACTGCTCATCTTGCTTTCAGGCACCTTCAGGTAACTTGACTGCCTTACTTACCATATTTACAGTAGAAACTTGATGCTCGACCAATTGCACACCCACTTTTCAAATAAATACAAATGGATTTGTAATGGATTTCCCCTGGAGACACTTGAAAAACTACGGTGAATAATAATTCTTACTCTTTCATTAAGTCATTACTTTTTTGGTTGCCTACAAACTTTTTCTCATTCAAAACTATTAAACAATTAAACAAATGATCCTCTGCCTTCTGCCTCCATGTGCGCACAAAGCATTCTGTGTTCCACTGTTTCTTTTAAATTAAAATGGCTTTAGACCTTTATTCCTGATTAGCACTTTTATTATTTGAAAGCAATGACCCTAAATTTGAACTCCCAGAATTTAGCAGGACACTTAACCCAGGACATCTCTGGAACTGATGATCAGCTGAATGAAATACTGTCAAATGAAATGAATGAAACATTGTAGAATGAAATAAAGACACTACTTGAATCATTGGAGTTCATCCCTTCTTGAAACTACAGGAAAAGCTCCACCAGTGCAAGTGGCAGGTTTGCCTGTCCACACTAGTACAGCTACTCTGACAGTTGTAATTGGGGAAAAAATCCCCAGTCTAGGCAAAGCCTAATTACATTTATGTAAATGTATGCATATTATAAATCTACTGGGTTCTTGCCTGAGGATGTTGGCAGGTACAGGATTGGAGTCAAAGACAGAGGCGGGGGAGGAAGGGCATGGTGGAATTAAGGGGAGAACTAGAGAAAGTAAAGGGATTTGTGGAATTTGAGGGGGAATGGGAGCAGCCAGGAGAGGGAGATGGATAGGGTGAGCTCTACGGAAGAAAATGGAAGTCAACAGAGGCAGTGAGAGAAACCCAAAGATGGGAATAAGGGAAACTTGAGGAATGAAGGTAGCTATAAGGCAAAACATGAGGCAGAGGGAAACTGAGTGGGAGCTAATGGTGGGAACAGAGGGAATTGATGGATTTTGAGAGGAGGTGGCTGAGTTCAGAGGGGTGGAGTTGATGGGGAAGGATGAGGGATATGCAGTGTTGTTGGGACCCTCATAAGGATAGCAAGGATAGGGGTATCTGTATCGTCATTTGTCCCCACCAACTTCGGGGGCAAAAGTACCTGGGGGCTAAGTCAGAATCTGCCAGGATAGGGTGCGATTGTCTTGATGGAAGTGTGTGTCTGAGGTATTTAAAAGCAATGAAGAGTAGAGCAGTGTGAATAACCAATTTTTGGTTTGGTGGCTGAATCAAAAAAATTGGGGAAAAAAATTATTTTAGGTTGACCGAAAACAAAAACAATTTTTGATTTTGTTTGGCAAACCAAAAAAGTTAATTTTTTTTGTTTTGAGTTGAATGAAACATCTCATTGGACCTGAAAATAAACATTTCATTTTGTTTTAGATTTTTTCACATTTTTTAAAAAAATTGAAGTTAAATTCAAACATAAGTAATTTCAAATTAAAAAACAATCAAACCATTTCATTTTGACTTTCTGGGTTGTTCCCTCCCTTCCCCCCAACAACTGGACAAAATTGACAAAAAAATTGTTCATTTTTTTTGCTGAAAAAAGAAGTTTCATCCTAAAACTTTTGCCCCCGTCTAGTGAGTGTCTGTGTGAGCTTGCAGGCTGCAGATTGAAACAAACTAAAACACACTGTGCCAAATTGTGCTCTCAGTTACACTGGTACAACTCCCATTGGCTTAAATGGGGATTGCACTTGTGTAATGGAGGGTGGAATTGGTCCTGCTACCAACAACGAAGAGTCTATCTTGAACTTTTTCTAATTCCAGCAGATTACTTTTTGGAATATTATACCATAAATTCTAAAGAGGGTCTATAGAATCAGAGAAAAAATGGTGTTTTCATATCAATGGCCAGATGCCTCCTAATTATTCTAAACATTCTCAGTTATTTAAAATCTTTGCAACACACTTATCAATGTGACGGTTTAACTTTTTCTCCTGTATTTTCAATTTTATTCCTTGAAAGGTAGGTCCATTTAGATTAAAATTTCTGTCATAGTTATACAGCAGCTTTTACAACTCCAATTCAGCAAAACGAGGACTTGTCAGGATGAAAATTTAAGCAGATACCAAACTGAATCAGAGCCTACATGAGGATCTCAAAATGTTTGACAAACATAAATGTTTCACAACACTTCATCAGTAACTGCCTTCTTTAAGTACGAAAAAATAACTACAAAACATTAAAAGCTAACCATTCAAGGTATAATGCATTTGCAAAGTTTTAAAGTGCTCTCTAAAATTGTTTTAATTTTAATTGTCTACCACTTTGCTATTTGAAGCCAAACATCAGCAGATATACATATATTTAGATTAATTCAGCTTGATCTTTAATATAATTAAATAAAGTAAATTCCAAAAAACCATCATTACAATTATTTGCATTTTTAATGCTGTTGGACAATATAATGTCTGTTTAGGATTACAATACAGCTATCAGTACGGTCACTTATCTGTCAAATGGGACTATTACTAAAATGAAAACTTCTTAAATTTGTGAAGACAGCTAGCATGATCCAAGTAATGAAATACTTGGGACATGTCACAGCTCAGACCAAGCAATGAATTTTTCTATTTGTAATTGCTCCAAATCATTAAAACTACCACAGATCCAATCTTGAGAGGTGCCAAGCACCTACAACAGCACCATCAACTCCCTCTGAGCGTGGAGTGGAGGGTTCTGAGTACCTGGCAGGATCAGGTCCATAACAGCCAACAAAAGCTGAAATCATATTTTAAAAGAAGAATGAAAAGAACATCTAGATCTTAAGAATCCAATGTTCTTGATTATTTGCACAGAGGCTATTCGTCCATTTTAAAAAATGCACTCAGATTTTTCTTAGCCATAATATTCCTCTATAACCTTTTTATCACTTCTCCACATGAACACTAAGCTTACAACACTTAAAAATAATAATAATTTATTATTTGTATTATCGTAGCACCTCGGAGCCCCTATCATGGATAGATTGATCCCTATCACAGATAGATCATGGATGGAAAGATCACCATTCATTTTATCAATTAATTTATACATATGGATTTCAACACAATCAATTAATAAAATTCCAGGGGTGGGATGTTTTTAATGAAGTGAAAATAAAAATATTTGTCTAGCATGCGGAATCAATATCTGCCGAGCAGAATGCTGAATGCTCAATATCTAGCAGATCTGAGGTTTTTGTTGCATCTTTTATTGTAAATACATTAAGAAAACCAATGCAATTCTATGACAAAAAACAACCCGCCCCACCCCCCATCATTATTTCAGTGATGCGAGTGAAAAAGCAAGGTTCCGTTCAATAGAGACTAATAATCTGACCCCAGGCCTCCTTCCAGATCCCTTGTTCTTTTGGAAAAGCCATATTTTACCTTTTCTGCAGCCCTCAGTCCCAGCTAGATTAATTGGTGATCCTGGCTCACCCGAGACTGTATGTTGAATATTTCCTTCTCTGCTGACCATGTCATCTGGTGTGTTTGTGTAGCCCTGCTGTGGCTTGGTCAGATGCTGCATAAACAAACTTTCTTTTTCTCGTTCTCTTTCCCTGTTCTCATTTCCCCCTCATCTTTGAATGGAACCTCTAACTTTATTAGCACTCTATAGTGGAACTGTACATACCTCAGTACAGCTTGTTATTGGATCATAAAGCTGCCATATGACAAATGTCCTCCTTTTAAAATAAACATATTTCCTTCACATTTTCCACCTTGGTCCCCAAGAAATCCAGCAGACAGCCTCTTATTCCAAGATTATTTTCTAATTCATTGACATCAGCTCTTAAGGAATTTAAATCAATTGGTAGAGTAAGTACAGAGACAGTAAAGTAGAAAAAACTAGCCATATTTTTAAAACAAAAGAAAACCTTGGGACTGGAAAACAGTTGGTGGCTTGTTGCCATTTTTAAAGGGAAGAATATGGGCCAGTGTTCATGCTTCAGGACAGATTGGATAGATACTGTATGTTAGGAGGAAGTACGCATATAAAGGATTTTCCATAGTTATAAACTAAGCATAGAAAGCAAAGTTATTCAACCCTAGAGCAGTGCAACTTCAGCTGCTTGAGGAAACTCTAAACCACCGACGCTGGTCATGCAAGTTGCCTAGTCATGTTCTTTCTTTTTAAATGATTAAAAAATACCAAAGAAGGAGAGATTGTCAGGTTATTTAGAGTAAAGTCATTATCTTAGCAATTTTTCCTTCCACCTCAGGCTCCTTCCTGTCTCTGAGCAGGGTTAGTAATGTTTTTAAATTTAAGAAACTGATTGTGACAGATGGCTCCTACGTATTGCAAACTGCTCTCTGTGTGTAGCCTTAGAAGGAAACCAGTGTATAGAAAGAGTAAATTTAGCACTGTGGGGAGGGCATTATTTTGGTAGAAATGGTTTTATTCTGGGAAGTTATTGGTTCTTTGGTCAGCTGATTTTTTTTAAGGTGAAATCTTTTGTTTCTTCAGTGAATATAAAGATGATGAGAGGGGCCAGCTTCATGACACTAGAGAGGAAGCCCTCCATCTACAGTACAGGTACAGCCTCAACAGCAGAGGCAAGATTCGCCACTCTGACCCACCATTTGGTTGAGATTCTCTCTTGCATTATGGGAGTAAGAGGAAAATCACTAATGTTGCCTAGAAACTACAGTCCTTTGTCTGATAGATCCCACGGCAACTGATACCCTGGTGTGAGAGATGCCATGGTGATTTACTTACACTGCAGGTTTTTTGGCTATGATTCAAGTTTCACAAAGCAATTTACTGAAATTACTTGCCTGGGCTGCCCCCAACTCTTTAAACTTGTTTTCTCCTGCCCCTAAGAATCTTGTTTTTTTATAGGACAATCTCATCTACTTTTGCTGAATTCCTAGCATCCCATTTGTGTTTCAGAGAGCTGATGGTTATCCAGCTTCAGAGCCAGCTCCTGGGTAATGATTGATTAGTATGACACATTTTTTGTCCTTAGATCCTACTCACAGCTTCGGTGCACCCTCATTCTGGGTTTGGTGTGAATATGGGCATTGTTTGATGCTATAGACAGAGATTAAGATCTCCTGCCACTTCTCTGAGCTCCAACAGAATTAAGCTGTCTTGATGGCTTATGACAACCCTGAATTGCTGATTATGTTACTCCTATACTTAGTGATCTCCACTGGCTTCCAGGGGAGAAATGAAGTGATTTTAAGATCCTGGTGCTGAATGTGCACCATTAAAATTGATGGGAGCACTGTCATTGACTTCAATGTGCACAGGATCAGGCCCCCTGTTTTTGAACTATACAACACTGCAAGCTGCTTGCAGCTGGAAGACAAACTCAGTCCCTCAACCGTGCATTGGACCATTTGGTCCACTTGTATGAAACAAGGGCCTAGTTCAAAGCACACGAGAGTCAAGAGAGTCTATCCATTAACTCCAGTGGTCTTTGGATGGGCCTCAAGTGAGTCTCTGTATCTTCACACAGTATTTGGATCTCTCTATTTAATTTGTTTACTATGCTTCTGTTTACAGAATACTTTTCCTCTCATCATTCACTGTTTTGAGCTGCCGTCTAAGCTGATGCCTCATTGTGCGATTTGGTTGTTTTTCTTATTTATTTTCCTATTGAGTATTATTCACAGATTCTGAGGCCAGAATGGACCATTCTGAAGTGGGATAATCTAGCCTGAGCTCCTGCATAAACATAGGCCATAGAACTTCCCCAAAATAATTCCGGTTTAAAAGAGAGCATATATTTCAGAAAATCATCTAATCTTTATTTTAAAATGGTCTCCCACAACCCTTAGTCAATTGTTCCACATAAGTTGCTGTGAAAGGAATGGTTATAGATCACTGGCTAGAGCCAGAAAAACTAAAAGCATGTTCTATGCAATCTTCTTCAAACAGCTTTGCTTATACTTCTCGATTCAGACCTACCAAGCACATATCTTTGTTATTTTAGTGTAAAGTAGAAACTAGAGCACCTAATGCTTACAACAGAATCTTTGCTATTCTTAAAGATTAATGTCTATTCCCATTTATTGATGGTACATTTTTAAGCTACACGACACATGTATTTTCTAACCAGAAAGATTAAATGAGAAAGTATGTACAGAAAACTATAATAAAACCTTATTTTTTTTCTTCATTGGAAGAACACAGGCTAAACAGGGTTGTTTTACTGCTCAGCATCTGATTCAGATTCTTACACCCTTGGAGGATAACTTTTTAAACTAAAATGTTGTCTTAAAAATAACCCCACTGACTTCATACTGACAGAAACATCCTCTTAAATGAACCAGGCTTTTTTGGGAAGGAAAGATCAGAAGTGTTTTTGAAAAGGCTTCCTGGAAGAAGCTAATCAGTATAAAAGGGGGAAGTGGTCAGCAGCAACTGTGTAAAGTTTTGAGGAAAAACTGAAATAATTCAGGCAAGTAATGAATGAGGTATTTTATGGAAACAGGAAAGCACAATATTTTTCTCAGTTGACTTTGAAATGTCTTGGGATCAAGATTTTGCTTTTTGCCTGGGTGATTTAAAGAGAAAATGGGTATAAACTATAATTTTTTTTAAAAAAGTCTTTGTATAGTTAACTTTACTGATCTTATTCAGAATAAGTGCATCTGTGTTATGTATCCTTTTGTTCCCTCTGTGTATGTGTAATCCTATTGCTTTTGGTTTGCCTTTCTCTGTGAACTTTTAAAAATGGTTAGCCAGAGCTACTAAAGCAACTGCAATTTTATTAACCATGCAGGCATCTCTGTCATCACAATCCATTCCTATGCTTGAGTTATGGCTGTAGGAGGTCCCCCTTTGATCTCTGCTTGGGGAGCAGAGAGAAGGCAGGAGGGCAAAGAGAAAAAGAAACATTAAGAGGAGAATAATTTAAAAAAAGTAGAGTAGAAAGAGTAGAGTGAGAGCTGCCAAGAAAAAGAGCGAGTGAGTGACAGGAAGAAATGAAAGGTGCTGAGATTATAAATAGCATGTGATTATTTTGGTCAATTTTTTTTAGGAAAGTGCAGTGAAATAGGGCCCTGGACCAGGAGTCCAGAAACTTGTGTCCTGTTCCTGCCACTGACCTACCGAGTGACCTTGGGCAAGCCACTTAATCTTTCTGGGTATGTCTACACAGTGAACGGCAGCAAGTGTCTGAGCCTGGGTTGCCAGACTTGGGCTCGCAGGACTCATTCTACAATGCTAAAAATAGCTGTGCAGAACTTGCAGCTTGGGCTGGGGCTTGAGCTCTGAAGCCTAAGGAAGGGGCTTCGCTTCAGAGCCTGAGCTCCAGCCTGAGCCACAGCCTCTACACAGCTGTTTGTAGTGCAGTAGCACGATCCCCACAGACCTGAGTCTGTTGACCCAGGCTTGGAGACTTACTGCTGCGGATTGTGTTACTCTAATTCCCCTCCCACTCTTTGGCTGTCTTGTCTTTGGGACTCTTTGGGACAGGGACTGTCTCTCACTATGTGTACCTGCAGTACCTAGCACACTGTGGCTCTGATCTCTAGGCCTCTAGGGACTACCGTAATACAAATAATAATAATAATAATAATATTGATGATCCTAATGTCCTGGAAATATTTTTAAAAAATAAACTCTGGGCATTTTTAGTCTTGTTTGTAGGAGTCTAAAGACACTTCTGCTTTTATTCAATTTTCAGCACAAATAGCATGAATAGTGCACGTGCTTAATAAGGTATTATCAAAAGCCGATTGTAAATTGAAAGATTTTCCTTTGACTTTGGAGCAATTTAGAAATTGCTTCTTTGGAGCTAATCTTTCTATTCCAAACCCAAGAAACTGCATATCTAAAAAAAAATTCTTTGTTTACCCTGCTGGAGAGGATACATTTTAAAAGTCCTTGTGCCACAAATTCTCCCACAAATTGTCAATAGTCTTATTCTTTGATCGGTGTTGTTACTAAGCTCTCCTCGAATAGGTCCCAGGATTTAACTTTGCTGTTTTGAATGAGGTGTTATTTTTACAATCACATCCTATCCTTTTCGTGCAGTAATTGAAAAATACCCAGAGTCATATTTTTAATGAAACACTATAATCATGGGATTCTAGATTCCATTATGCACTTAAGGGGACGTTTCTCCATCACACCCCCACATTGACCGGCAATGTGTTTGTTCTAGCTTCATAAACTAGAATAGGCAGCTCAGGAGACAGGTGAAAAACGGCAACAGTTTGTCATAGATAATACAATTTATTTGGTATATTGTCTTCAGTACTAGATTATTAGCAAACGTTGTACAACTGATATCAAACTCAAGGAAACTCTGTAGGTGAAAACATAGCACCAGTCTCACGTTAACATGCTGAAAACATCTGATAAAATCCAACCAAAAGAAACAAACAAGACTAAGTTTATACATAACATACAGATTGAAAATATCTCACAGTTATCCTTTTATTGTGATGAAGATTGTTTGCTGAAAGGGCTCACAGGCCTTCTTTCTGTCTCTCTGTCTATCTATGAAAATGCTACTATTTTAAATAGTAACTATTACTTCTAGAAGTTAAGCCATAATTTGCTTAAAAGTTAAATATTCCGATTTGGAAGCCCTCAGCTCCTGTACATCATTCCGGCAGCTCGAGTGGGCCAAGGATGAAGGAGGGAGGTTATAATGGCCAGCTTTGGGAGAATGAATGAACCTGAGGAAACTCAGGCAGTGTGATTGAATTGTTTCACTAGCGTTGTGCTTCCCAGTCTGCAGGTAGGAGACTATTACACTACAGGGTGGACACAGGGCAGGGGAGAAGAGCTGGGGCGGGGGCAATGAATGCTGCATGGCCCTTCCTTCCAGCTGCAAGCTGCATGTATTATGATTCTTTACCTTAGAGAAAAATCACAGCATTAATGACCATGGGTGTGTGTCAAGGTGGCCGGGGGTGGGTAGTTGTAATGTAAGGGTATGTCTTCACTACCCGCCATATCGGTGGGTAGCAATCGATTTCTCGGAGTTCGATATATCGCGTCTCATCTAGATGCGATATATCGAACTCCGAACGCACTCCCGTCGACTCTGGAACTCCACCACCGCGAACGGCGGTGGCGGAGTCGACGGGGGAGCCGCGGACTTCGATCCCGCGCCGTGAGGATTGGTAAGTACTTTGAACTAAGGTACTTCGACTTCAGCTACGCTATTCACGTAGCTGAAGTTGCGTACCTTAGATCGAACCCCCCCCAGTGTAGCTATGTAGCTATACTGTAACTAGAATGGTTTTCAACCTGAGTCACATTTTTACATTTTGAAATGGATTCAGTTGTGTGCTACCTTGCTGAGACCTCATTGAATCAAAGTTTTGAGACTTAATAATGAGATGAGTATATATGTAATTGTGAGTTTTAGTGGTCATGTTTGCCTTGCACGAGTATCTACACATTGATGATTAAATTCCCAAGTATTTGTTGTACTCAGTACAATGCCTAAGGTGGGTTTTCAAGGGGCTGCCTATTTTTCAGTTGTTCCGAAATCCAAGTTTGGAATCTGGAGGGAATTTCCTCAGGTTGTCCCAGAGCTACTGTTCTTCCAAGGGAAAAGATGACTGACCTGAAAACAACATGTACTTTATGCAAAAAACCACATTCCATGGCCTGATTCTGATCTTCCACCAGTTTTGCACATTGACTTCAGTGGAGTTATTCACAGTGGAAGATCAGAATCAGGCCCTATGCTTTTTCCCAGTGAGGCCTTCAAGTTTAAATGGGAGAGGGGAAGATTAAATACTTTGAATATGTCCCTTAAACTTTGATTTTTAAATTGTTTCAGCAGAGGAAGTAGCAATGTTTCTGTCTCCCCAGCAGGGCCAGCTCCAGGGTTTTTGCCGCTCCAAGCAGCAAAAAAAAAAAAAAGAAGCTGTGATCAGCTCTACCACCGCCGCTTCAGTCTTCAGCGGCAATTCGGTGGCTGGTCCTTCACTCTGAGAGGGACCGAGGGAGCCGCTGCCAAATTTCCACTGAAGAGCCGGACGTGTCGCCCCTCTCTGTTGGCCGCCCCAAGCACCTGCTTGCTGGGCTGGTGCCTGGAGCTGGCCCTGCTCCCCAGTTATCAGTAAGCATATAAATCTAGATTTGGGTTCATTTTATTCAAAGAAGCTTTGAGATTTAGGGGAAACTACATTGAACGTATGTATGGTTGGCTGCAGACCTTGTTTTCTTACCTATATACCTGCAGGTCTTTCTTTGCTTTAGCCTTCTGTTATTGCATATGTTTCTGGTCTACAGACAATCTTTCACAGTAATCTGCAGCATGCTCTTTAATAGAGAGCCATGGGAAACACCTGCCTTCTACAGTTGCCAGGTTTTTTATACGGTCTTCATTGCTTTGTGCTTATCTCATTTATAATTATATAAAAAGATTCTGGCAGCTGTCATCAAATAATAAAAGTGCAGCAGCTAATACCTTTTATGTCCATACTCTTAGTATGGCAGTGATTTCATACTGTGCATTTACATACATTCATTATTTTTAATTATCGATACCTTTACTATCATAAAAAATGAATTTTATTGAATGGTAAATGAATAACAGAGGAGTGCATACACCTCTAGGCACAATATCTGTATTTAATATCTATCTCAGGACATAATTTTATTATTTTAAACTGCAATTTTATTTTTCAGCTAGAACATTTTCACTAAGCTTGAGCCTGATCCTGGTCCACTGAAATTAATAGCAAAGCTCCCATTGACTTCCATGGTGTAAGGTCAGATTTTGTGTATTTATAGGAGAGAGGAATCAAAGGCCAATAGAAAACAAAATACATATATCTGTACCAGACTGTTCATTTTTCCAGGCAGCATTAAGACCCACACTATTAGTGTGTAAAATACGATTTATCCAGTGTTTCATTTGAGAAAATTGGGAGTAGGAATTGAAATTTATGACAATGCATATGTTAAAGGCAGGGTTGGTGCAAGGATGTTTTGTGCCCTAGGCGAAACTTCCACCTTGCGCCCTCGCCCGTCCCTCAGTCCCCGCCCTGAGGCACCCCTCCCCCCGCGGCAGCTCCCCACCCTCCTCCCTGAGACACCCCCCCGCCCCAGCTCACTCCTGCTCCGCCTCCTCCCCGAGCACGCTGTCGCTGTTTCACTTCTCCTGCCTCCCAGGCTTGCGGCGCCAATCAGCGTAGACATTGCAAGCCTGGGAGGCAGGAGAAGTGAAGCTCAGGGAGGAGGCGGGGCAGGGGTGAGCTGGGGCGGGGAGTTCCCCTGCGTGCTGCCCCCCCCTTACTTGCTGCAGATGGCCGTCCTCGTGGTCCCCTGCCCCAGCTCCCTCCACCTAAATGCCGGCGGCGACCGGGGCGGCCGAAGATCCGGCCACCGCGGTCGCTGCCGAAGCAAATGCCGCCCCCCAAATCCTAGTGCCCTAAGCGACCGCCTAGGTCACCTAAATGGTTGCACCAGCCCTGGTTAAAGGATGGGCAGGGCGTGAGATCCAAATGAGCATCTTGTAGGGCAAGAAGGGATGACTTGCACCACCTATCAGAAGTTGGAGAAAAGGTTGAGATTGCCTCATCTTGAAATGGGGATTTTCTCCATTAGGAGTATTAGCTGTAAATGCTGTTTTCCACTTCTCACTGAGGAGAGTAGAGGGGTCTTTTCATTGTCATAAGATGATTCTTTTGCACACTATAAGGGGAGGGCTATAAAGAAAGACCCCCTCTTGCTCCTAGACCCCCAAACTATTGGTGTGTAATCAGAATGCTGAGAACCATAGTGGCACTATCAGGTGCTGCTATGATGGGGGTGGGGTGCATAGTGTACTTAATGACTTAAAATTGAGAAGAGTGAGGTGGGGTGACAGTCTAGAGGCAAATAACAAGATACTGCCTCTTTGAGCTGGAAAATCACTCTACAAATAGGGGGAAATGGAAGGAGATGGGAGTGGGAGGTAAGGTATGGCATGTAAAATTAGTCATTTCTAGTAAAAAGCGATTTTCTGCATTTCATCGTGAGTCCCCACCCTTTGATTACTTGGATATTAGCATAGCTTGGCATATAAAATGCTCCCATACAGCGAGCCCTCCAGATGACTGTTTGCATTCTCCTGTAGCTCATTCCACATCCAGCCATTCCATGGTGTTTTCCAACTTAATTGAAGCCAAAAATTCAGCCTTTTATAGAGAATTTTTGCTGAACAAATCTGCTTTCAGAATCAACACATAACTGGAGCGAAATCTCTCTCAATATCATATGCAAGAGCATTCCACACAGTTGGAAAAGGGGAAGAAACAGCATAATTTCAAACTGGAAGCTACTGAATAATCCACAAAGGACTATAACCTTCTAATAACTACAGATGTCAAGTTATACTCTACAGAGAAATGGTATCACTGGCATAAAAATGAATGAAATTATGAAACAGTGTGAGGAATAAAATATTCATACAGCACCAGTTTGTCATCTGGTTATATGTTGTAAAGTGTGACAATATGACTGTTAAAAGACAAGTTTGAATGTAATGTAGAAGCAACCCTAAGGTGAATAGAGAGAAATTGGTGGGAAGCTATGAACCTTCAGCAGTAATAGTTAATAAAAAAGCTATTTAAATGTGCAGCTTACTGCAGCAAATTAGGTGACCACATTTCAGAGCTGTTTCATCAGGGAGGGGAGTGAGATGGGGAGAGCTGTGGTGCTAAAACATTGTGCTATCACTGCACAAAGGAGACAGAAATTAGATCAGTGATCTTGCTGAAGCGAGCTGTCACTTGTTAGCACTCCTTGTAGGAGGAACACAATCATGAAACATGCTACTGCATGACCGGCCTGTCTGGTGTTTGTTAGACTCCTCTTAGGGGAGAAAGCGCCATAAGGAACTAATGTGTCCATCTGTGTATGTGTTGAAGTGTGTCTGTCTGTCTGTCTGTATTTATATTTACTGTTGGTATAGTGGTGGTGACTTGGGCCTGCATTGAGGTGCTGTGCAGTGTTTCCCCCTGCCCTGATCTAGGTTACAATAGAACAGAACAGAGAGGCAAACGAACAATGGGAGGGTGACATGGAGGGGTAGAGAGCGAGGTAACCACAAACAAGGATCTCTTAGCACAATAATTATTAGTCATGGCCAGGGGCGGCTCTAGACATTTCGCCGCCCCAAACAGGACGGTATGCCGTGGGAGGTGCTCTGCCGGTCGCTGGTCCCGGCACGCCTGCAGGAGGTCCACCAGAGCCGCCTGCTGCCCTCCCGGCAACCGGCAGAGCGCCCCCCGCGGCATGCCGCCCCAAGCACGCGCTTGGCGTGCTGGGGCCTGGAGCCGCCCCTGGTCATGGCTCGTTACTTGCTTAGCCATAAAAAAAAGTATCTTACGCAGAGAGCTGGGTGAAATCTTTTGACCAAAACTTTTTTTTTCTGGGGAAATTTTTTTTTAATTGTTATGACACCAAAACATTTTGCAAATTTATGTCAGTTTTGCTGGATCATTGTTTAGGGAGAAAAAAGTTCTGAAAACGTTCTGAAAAGAAAATTGCAGTTTTGTTTTAACAAACAAACATTTTTTAAACAAAATGTTCTGAGATTTTTTTAGTTCAAAATGACTTTATTCATTTTGAAATTTCCTTTGATTTTATTTTAAAAATTCCAATACATTTAAAAATGCTTGAAATCAAAATGAAACATTTAGTTCAATCCAAAATAGTTTTTTCTGAGTTCTCAATTTGCTGATGAAAATTTTGAAAATTTAAATTTTTGGTCCAACCCAAACAATTTATTTTCACTTTTTGAAATTGTCAGTGAAATGAAAATTCCATTATTCATCCACCTCTGGTTATACACTGTGTATATAATTAATGATACATAAGAAAGCAAAAGGTTATTGTAAGATTGACTTTTGCTATATTATCTGTGTTTTACCCGGTGCTAGTGTTACCCACCCAATGTGCAGGTGGGGAGACGTGGTTGAAGCAATAAGGAAGTACAGCATGTACCTTCCCAGTAAAAACATCATGGCACATCTAAAACCTGTGGCTTTGTGCATACCTGGGGAATTCTTCCCTAACTACCTGTATTTGGCTCCCCAAATCCTAGTAAGCCCCAAATAAAGCAAAAGTGTATTTCTCTTTAACATTAACAATGCTCACCTCTCAAAGAAGAAATACACAAAACACATATTGCAAACCATTCACTTGGATTTTTTTTAACACCATGGTTATCTTATTTAACTTGCAGGAAAAGTCCATGAGATTTTAGAGCTCAATATAGCAACCTAATTAGAAGTATCCAGTTAGCACTTATCTCTTTAGCTGTTCTGCAGACGCACAGTCATAGTCAGAATTACCTGAAGTATCTGAACTCATGCTTTTTAATATTATATTTGCTAGTAATCGTTCAAATAAGAACTGTGTTCTTAATCATACAAGTGTGAACTTTTTATCTGTATGTGAATAAAGCATTGCCAGAAAAGATGTCAAGTGGAATAGTTCAGCAATACATGTACATGCCTATGCAGGTATGTGTGGGCAGAAATCAGGCAGTTGCTTGAGCACTGGGCAGTTACTCAATTTGTGTGTGCAATTTTCCAGCAATTAAGACACCTAATATAAAAAAAATAAAAAATAATAATTGGAGATATACCAATCTCTTAGAATTGGAAGGGACCTTGAAAGGTCATCAAGTCCAGCCCCCTGCCTTCACTAGCAGGACCAATTTTTGCCCCAGATCTCTAGGTGGCCCCCTCAAGGGCTGAACTCACAATCCTGGGTTTAGCAGGCCAATGCTCAAACCACTGAGCTATCCCTCCTCCCAGGCTTTGAAAATTGGGCCCAAAATGATAGACAAAAATAAAAAGAAAGTATTTTAGTACAGTTTGTATTTTTAAATATATGTATATTTAAAATTATATATAAATGTTTATTCTAAGTATTTGTATATTGTAAAAATTACTTAATTTTAAAGAATTAATTGTTCAATCAGCTGTTATTTATTCATTGGGAAATAGTTGCTAATAGTCTACGTCAAATACTTATAGTTAAATACTATATAAATAATAACCCAGAAAATACTATTGATCAAAAAAAATGTCTGAGTTTAATAATCAAAGTAAGCGAGTATCGTGAACATCATCAGCATGGGCCAGGCATAGTGGGCCTCAGTTAAAGCCATTGAAGTCAATGTGAATCTTTCCATTGATTTCAGGCCCTGCTGAGCAGTGGTGGACAGTGTTAAGAACACTTCAGTTAAGGTTAACACCAGAGTTAAGAACACTTCAGTTAAGGTTAACACCAGAGTTAAGAACACCTCAGGAATGGAGGTTGTATGTAACTCTGAAATGCTTGTAACTCTGAACAAAAAGTGATGTGGTTCTTTCAAAAGTTTACAACTGAACATTAAATTAATACAGCTTTGAAACTTCACTATGCAGAAGAAAAATGTTGCTTTTAACCATGTTAATTTAAATTAAACAAGCATAGAAACAATTTCCTTACCTTGTCAAATCTTTCTTTTTTAAACTTCGAATTTTTGAGTAGTTTTACATTTAACACGGCACTGTACTGTATTTGCTTCACCCTTGCCCCTTTTTGTTTTGGTCTCTGCTGCTGCCTGATTGCATACTTCCAGTTCCAGATGAGGTGTGTGGTTGGCCACTCAGTTTGTAACCCTGGTGTTTGTAACTCTGAGGTTCTGTTGCATAAAATTCTGCAGGCAGTTTTCCAATGTTTCTTCATCTTGATTCACTATTTTAGTTCTGAGCTTCCCTGGCACCCACTGTCAGTCCTAGTGAATTGTGCCCAGTTGTGTGGGGGTTTAGGCTTCAGGATGAGTTTGGAATACATAGGCAAAGTAGGATTGACACCTTTCAATTGAACTCCTGTTCAGGTGCCTGATTCTCTATTGCTCTGCACTTCGTTAGTCTAAAGTGGGTGTGAACGCTACTTTGTATTCATTGCATGACTACATAAGGTGTGTGGCAACAAAGAATCTGACCCCAAGTCTTTGTATTTATCTTTAAATCCGATAAATAATAATAAAGATTGGAATTTATTGCATGGCTGTAGTGCACAGATTATAGAAAGCTGCAGCATACAGTGGAGATGGTCTAATGTGTGACAGGACATGTAGCTCAGGGACATAGTTAACGGAGAGGAGTGACATTATCATGGAGGCACCCTGACCCTTTTAGTCAGTATAGTCCCAGAGCTTGGGATCCAGTTGTCCTTCTAGACTTGGGGCCTCTCTTTGGCAGCATGATCCACGTTTCTCCCTGGGCAGTTTAAATTTCTTCAGCCAGGCAGTAATATATGGCAGGGCTTTTCTTCATTGAAATCTATTCAGTATTGCAAAGAGTTTTGTCATGCCAATTAATTGAGTTGATTCAGCCTTTCAGCAGGATAGCAATGATCTAAAACACAGAATTAGTTTAATATCTTATGACAGAACTAATGTTAGCACTTTTCTATTCCCAGTGGCAAGAAGGAGCCTGCAGTGGCTTTGCTACTGCCAACTATATCTGCAACTCAGGGGTATGAGCCGCTCTTCTCTACAGCTAGAAAAATAACAGATTCACTGTGCTTCTTGAACAAAATCAGATAATTGATTCTTAGCCATATCATGGAGCCAGCAAAAGGCAGTATCCGCAACCAAAGAGGCCTGAGCATTTTTGCAAAACCTTTCTTTGAAGAGATATTTTTAGAGGAGATTGATGAGGTCAAGGGAGCTTATAAGAGGGGGAGATACGGTGCAATAAAAAATGGAGAGAGAGCTCAAATAGAAGCCAGTTCTTTTTTAGAACTAAGAGGTTTTTTTAAAATTTTGATTAATTACTTGGCAGCAAAAGTTGGACATTAATGGAGGAAAGTCCATTGAGGAAATGAGCTCACTGGGAATCACTGATGCAAAGCAAAAGGTTTAGTGTAATGGCCAAAGAAGCCAACTTCCTTTTAAATGTTTGTAATTCCGTGCGTGTGGAGTCAAGACTGGGGAACAGCGCTGGACTGATGGCCTTTGAGATTAAAGGACCCTCTTTACCCCCAATACATGTATAGCACCCGAACCAGCAGTGCAAGATCAAACCCTTTATAAATAGAATGTATTATTTCCATCTATGTTCATATGTTTCAATATGAAATACATTCTGGTCTCAGTGAGCATACGTTTGTCATCAAGGCAAATAGGAATAGAAGGCAATAGGAAGAAAAGCTTTGCACACTTAGATGCAAATCTTCCCTAAAGTGTGTGCACAAATTCTGTGAAAAAGGTAATTTATTTCAGTCTTTTCAATGAAAGACCTTTCCATGTTGTGTATATGCCCACCATGAGAGTAAAACTGATAAAAAATTACTGATAATAAATTAACAAGTCCTAGCTGATGTAAGCAGCAATATTTTTATTCTTAATAGTCTAGATGATTAATTACCAAGCCTATGAAAATAAATTGAAGTATTTGTAAAATTGTTGTCTGTAAGTTTCTTCATGGGAAAATACCTGCACTAATTTGGCTATTGATGAACAACTCCTGGAAACCTGTTGACACTGTTGAATGGCTCAACAATTAGCAGTGTAAATGGCCATAGCAACAGCTTTGGGCATTTACTGGCCCAATGACTGAGGTAGGCCCAGAATCCTCAGAGGACAGCTTATTATCCATGCAAAGCGTGGGGCTGCACATTTCATCTACTGTGCCTGAGGGAGGGAGGAACGTTCATCTTGCTGGTCCACTAGGAGAGAGCAACTGTCTACTGCAGCTAGGGCTCCACCAAAGTCTTGCGACGGAGGCTGTCTGAGCCAACCCTCTCCCCCAACAATGACACCTACTTTGTGGGGTTGCACTGAGTGGGGAGGGAGCAATTATTTTTTCACTGCCGGGCAGGATTTCTGCCTCTGGGATACCTGTACTGCTGGCTCATGCCCACTGTGTCTGGAACCGAACCCATTAGTGTTGCAGTAATCATCAAGAGGCTTCTAACTCAAAATGAAGAGTGGTATCCATTGAAACGAACACAATCAGTACATTACTTCTTGTTACACTTCTGGCGTACTGAAATGGTGGGAATAAGATAGAATCCAATAAAGCGGAGTTATTTATTTAACAGTTCTTTACAATAGCAACCATAGGTCCAATCACAATCAGACTCCAACTGAGGTAGGCAACGCACAAGCCTATATGTCCCTAAGGCCTTGCAGTCTAATAAGACATGGGACACAGGAATGGTGGGAGGAGAGGGACACAGCCAAGAGAAACATTTGACGTTGGATTCTCTAACTACAGTACAGGCAAAACAATGGCTCCCTCCGATTGTACAGCTATCATGCTCTTTGCATTCGTTTTGCTGCAAGCTGTTCATGAGAACACATATACCAAGATACTTGCAAAAGAGAAGCCTGTTAAAAACATGTAATGGTCTGTGCACCCATTGTTATGATTGGAGCTGCTGTGAACTGTTTTCCAGAGATTCAAACTCTGGTCAATAAGCTCCTCTAGGGCAGTCTTGGAAATAGCTCAGGAGCTTGCTTCCATCTCCTGTCAAGGTTTTGGATGAAAAGCAAGTCTGAAAATTGCTAATATTTGTATTTTGGCATTTGGCTGCATTATCTGAGAGTGAGATCAGTTATCAACAGAGAGAAAATTTGTGTGTGCAGAGAAACAAAGGCACATTTAGGCTGTTAGGGCTATTTTATTGGGGGATTTCTCCATTGATTTTAGACAAGGTTCATCAGTTTGGCAAGTAGGGTTTTTTGTTGTTTCTGAGTGATCTGGGTCATTGGGTACTCGTGTTTTTTTAAACTGTCTCATGTGTAATTAAAGAAAACTGCCGGAATTGCTTGGCCCAAAATGTGATCAGCTTTTCAAAATCCTTATTATTCTTCATATACGTTTTCCCACTCCAAACTGAGGTTTTTTTCAATTATGAAAAATCCCTTGACAGTGTCCTTTTGAAATAAATTGATAATTATAGCTCATTTGAAAAACTACAGCGGAGCCCGGAGCCCCTAGCCAAGATCTGGCCACATTGTGCTAGCCAATCTACAGAGCCTACAATCTGAATTTTTTTTATGTATGAATAAATGCCACATCCTGGGCTGATTCTGTTGATGAAATCATGAACAACTGACCTATTAGATTAATCCATGGTAGAGGAGAGAATTTACATAGCTTTATTTTCTTTCAGTACATATTTCCCCAATAGTAAAGACTGAAAAAATTAAAAGACTCTAGAAATAAAAAGTTAAGAGATGATATCACAGGTTAATCATATCCTTAATTTCCACCACCTTTTAATACTTCTAAAACTGAAGGTAGGAGTCAGCTCCTCACACTTTAATGTTCCAAAGCCCAAACCTGCTCCACATTCACCTTCAGTCTCAAGTATTAAGAGGTACAATATCTCACTATTAATGTCATCTCATTACTACTTCTATCAGCTCTAATGATGGATCAACCATCATCTTAGTTGTCATTCTGGTATAAATATTACTATTGAGAATATACAGGATTGGGGATTATTGAAAAGAAAGAGCCAATCTAGCTTTCACAGTTTTAAGGAATATTGTGGCTATATATTCAATGCAGACTCTCTTAGGGGCCATTTTGTGGATCATTTGTGCCAACAAGACACCTTTTTGGAGGAGCAGGGGGCATATTCCTTCTTGATGCTCTTCTAGCAGACTCATTCCTTTCTGAAGCATGTTTCAGAAGTCTTTGTTATATGTGTATACATATTTCTGCATTCTGCATTCTTTCAGAAGTCTGGTTTCTTTAACAGTATTACTCATCACTGCTTTGTAAAAGCATTAATGCAGTAAGATTTTTGTCAAAACTGTGCATTTGGACTGGACTTAAAGACAAACTTTAATGGAATATAAAATACCTTCTAATCATTTAATCCAATGTAAAACATAACTAATTCACAATGAATTATTTCTTTAGTTTCATCAGACAGATGACATTGGGACAGGAAGGGCTACCGATAGAGACAGGGAACAACTGGATATTTTCAGCGCTCATTAAAAAAAAGTTTGTGTTTTTTTGGCATTTCCTGCAGAATCTCAAGACTTCTAGGCCTGGTTGGGTAGAGAAGAGGGAAACAAGCACAGTCTGGTTTACGCTGCAGCTTCCTGTGTTTCTGACTGTAATTGTCGTCTTCCTATCTTTGTCACATTTAGCATCAAATTATTTAGGATTTAAATGAGAACTCCCAGGGATTATGTAGATGCCAATTCATACGAGTGTAGATTTTAAAATATTTTTAAGAATTACTAATAGATTGGTTTATAAAAGCACCTTGTTTCACTTGCATATTCTAACTAAGGTACAATAGTAGCAATCGTTGAAGGTTTTCTTCATGCCTCTAGGGCTGGCATCATTATTAGAAACTTTTTGATGCAAGCCTTTTTTCTCAAAAATTTGCTACTGTCACTACCCACATGTACAATTCCAACAATGGTAGCAACGGTGGGAATACTAGTGTAAACAAGGCACCGGTGCCAGCCAGCATTCCAACCGCTGTATTGTGTGGACTTGCTCTGAGCAGAGTTAGATGGCATGATACTTTGAATGCCAGTAGACACCTAGTTCCCTGTGTACTCTAGTGTTCCCTATATTTCTACCAGTGGTGCAGCTGTATTGGTGGCAAAAACTGTGGGATATTTAGCACAAAAAGTTAGCATACGCAGAGCCTTAAATAAATCAGGTGACCTCACTGCATAGACTTAGCAAAGTCCAAGTTCTATAAAGAATAACTTAAAGAAAAAAGAATAAGGGCTATTTTTTTTCCTCATTGTGAGCCAAATTCATTTGTGCTCCCAAATTCCACATCTGCACCTGTAAATAAGCTAGGTATGTGCATATGCTGATACTTAGGTGTGCAATTACTCAGTAGGCATACAGAAATGTCCAATTTTGGGGGGGGGGATGCTGAGGGATCCCATGGAAAACAACTGCCCCTAGAAGTTTCTGTGTGATGTCTCATTTATATAAAACATTAGAAAGAATACAATATTTTGAGGATGTCTTCTCTGTGTAAATGGGTGTGGTTTTGTATATGCTACAACATGTACATACATACAGTCCATAAACATCTGTTTTCTGAAGGTGATCCAAGGTATCAATCAGCTGAATTACTGCAATAAAACCTGTCTTTTAATGAAACACAAGTGAGATGTGAAAATAAAAGGTAACCTCATTTTAAATGTTTATAGAAGATAAAGGTTTAACCACAAGTCTTTCATCAAATGGAAGACAGTAGAAAAAAAAAGGGTTAGAAAATGCCCTTTGGCTGCTCTTTACTGTGTGGTGAAACCTCACAGTATCTCACCTCATATACTACATGTGCCCTAAAGGCAGCTGGAAATGTTTAGAAATATGTCTATTTTGGTATGAGGCTGCCTCTCTATCTATTATATCCAACAATGTTTCAGGGAAGGGAGATATTTGGTTAAATGAAAAGCCCAGAGACTAATGTGTGAGAAGGTAAATGGTGCTCAAGGGTATACAGCAGCTTAAACGGTGCCCTCTGTTAAAAGAATCAGCCACCTGACTGCTCATTAGTTAGCAGTAAATAATGAGAAATAGCTTGAGGCGGGAGCCCAGAAGTGCAGATGTCCCAAAATATTCACCCAGTTTGTGGTGTAATGAGATCTGTAGTGTCATAAGGTAAAATACACTTAATCCCTCTTATGAGTGAAATAAAGCATTTCCCCATCTTTATGGAGTCTAGTGATTTTGAATCATCTTTTCAGTGAGGCTATCAAAAACATAAATATACGAGGACAGTGCCATCAGTCAATAATTACACACTTTTTTTCTTCCAGTAATATTATGTACTCCTAAGGCATTTAAGAACAGATACCAGCCCCCCAAACTGCCCCCCCAGACTCTCACCACCCCAGAAAGTTTAAAGGGACACTGCATTTTTGAATCTGAAACATTCCATATTTGTATTTTGCAGCTGGCCTCTCTCACTCTAATAGAATTGAACCAAACCCCCAGAGTTATGTTGGGATTACTCTAAACACCTATAGAGTTTAATACGGAATTATGGTATATAATTTCCATAGCTTTCCCCTATCCTAGAGAATTCTACGGCAGAGATCTCATTCGCTATTACATTTGATAGGATGGCAATACTGTTTGTACAGTCATCATCCGTGGTCATGAGGCATTGTGAATATTTTTTCCAAAGGCTCTAAATCCCTTGAGTACCTAAGTCCCATTGACTTTCAATGACACAGGCTCCTTAGTGCCTGAGTCAGTTTTGAAAATGGGGCTTAGGCTCCTAAGTTATTTGGGTGCTTTTTAAAATTTTACCCTTTGTCCTCTTCTTAGAAGTGGAAGTTTTTTCATCCCTTTGGGATAATCGCTGTATAATTCCCAAATGATCTGAGACCACTGGATTGTGTTAAAGAAGATTTACTAACAATCAGACTTAACACAAAAGAGATGGACTGTGCTACATATTCAGTGTAAACCTCTGCAAAGGGCCAGGCACAATCCGTGTGTTTCTTGAGACTCCATCCTGTCTGTTCTAGCTTGTCACTCTCTCCCTGACCCTTTGGCAGGGCAGTGTGGCTCAGACCCAGTCTCTAGTCTGCAAGTAGGTTTCACTCCTCTCTCATAGCAGATGTCTCGTGTCATTCACTCTGCTCAGCTCACAACACTGTTATACTTTTAGATTATTTTGATGTACCTGGCTTAGTCTCATACCAGACATCCCCTACAAAGGCATGTATCCAGGTGTCTCTGTTATAGTTGGTCTCTCATGCCACGGCCATTGTATGTTTTTCGAAGTCATTAACTACTCTAATCACTGCTCTTGGGTAAACAGGGTTAGGTTCCTGGGTTTTTTTTAGTGTAACCTACTTACAAAGTATCTCCCCTCCTCCTTGACCTATCTGCCCTTTGTTCTAGCCTAATGAAAAGCAAAGCATAGACAATTGTCTTAGCTGAAGACGAAAAGAACAAGAGTACTTGTGGCACCTTAGAGACTAACAAATTTATTTGAGCATAAGCTTTCATGGGCAACAGCCCACTTCATCGGATGCATAGAATGGAACATATAGTAAGAACATATATATACATACAGAGAACATGAAAAGGTGGAAGTTGCCATACCAACTCTAAGAGGCTAATTAACTAAGATGAGCTGCTATTAGAAGGAGAAAAAAAACTTTTGTAGTGATAATCAAGATGGCCCATTCCAGACAGTTGACAAGAAGGTGTGAGGATACTTAACATGGGGAAATAGATTCAATTTGTGTAATGACCCAGCCACTCCCAGTCTCTATTCAAGCCCAAGTTAATGGTATCTAGTTTGCAAATTAATTCTAGTTCAGCAGTTTCTCGTTGAAGTCTGTTTTTGAAGCTTTTCTGTTGCAAAATTGCCACCTTTATGTCTGTTACTAAGTGACCAGAGAGGTTGAAATGTTCTCCCACTGGTTTTTGAATGTTATGATTCCTGATGTCAGATTTGTGTCCATTTATTCTTTTGCGTAGAGACTATCCGGTTTGGCCAATGTACATGGCAGAGGGGCATTGCTGGCACATGATGGCATACATCATATTGGTAGATGTGCAGGTGAACGAGCCCCTGATGGTGTGGCTGATGTGATTAGGTCCTATGATAGTGTCACTTGAATAGATATATGGACAGAGTTGGCATTGGGCTTTGTTGCAAGGATAGGTTCCTGGATTAGTGTTTTTGTTGTGTGGTTCCTGGTGAGTATTTGCTTCAGGTTGGGAGGCTGTCTATAAGTGAGGACTGGTCTGTCTCCCAAGATCTGTGAGGGTGAGGGATCATCTTTCAGGATAAGTTGTAGATCTTTGATGATGTGCTGTAGAGGTTTTAGTTGGGGGTTGAAGGTGATGGATAGTGACATTCTGTTATTTTCTTTGTTGGGCCTGTTTTATTAGTAGTTGACTTCTGGGTACAATTTTGGCTCTGTCGATCTGTTTTTTCACTTCAGCAGGTGGGTATTGTAGTTTTAAGAATGCTTGATAGAGACCTTGTAGGTGTTTGCAGGGCCGGTGCAAGGATATTTTGTGCCCTAGCGAAACTTCCACCTTGCCCCCGCCCTTGCACATCGGTTCATTGAGGGGCAAATCCAATGAGGGGCAGGGAAGTACAGTCATCCCTATGTTACATATGGGAGAACTGAGGCATAGAGAGACTAAGTAATTTGCCCATGGTCACAAAGAAGCCTGTAGCAGAGCAGGGAATTGAAACTGGGTCTCCTGAATCCCAGGCTTGTGCCCAGGATGATCCTTCCTCTCTTGGTGCTGATATTTAGATGCCTTCATATGGATTCCTGTGGAACATGTGTAGTTGGAAGGTTTTGTCCAGACTGGGCACGGGGACTGAAGCTTCCTCTGAATCCTACAGGCTGGCCCGTCAGGCCAGGGTTGAATACACATTGGCAGGAACCAGTGGAGCGGGTTACTGGTCGAACTGCCTCACTATACTTGTTATGTGAATATATAGAGGACTTCATTTTCCAGGGAAGTTAACTTAGCAACTTTTACAACTATTGAATTCTCATACTCTTTCTCTCTCTCTCATACATACAAATTAATAAAGAAATGTAACTGGAGAGAGAAGCGGGAAATCAACCTCAATAAAGTCTCCATAAAATCCACAAATTAAGGACAAGTACATCATGAAAGCATATTAGGCAAGGAACTATAAATTTCTGCAAATTGATTGTCAAATATAATCAAAACATACTATGTTCTATATTAAGTTGAAATAAATACCACAAACCGACCTCGGACTATAAAGGTTTAAGATTAGCCCTTCATACCAGATATACCTGAGATACAAATAAGGCAAGTAAGAAAGTAAGAAATGGGTTGTGTCATAATGTGTTGAATAGAACTAAAAATCTAGTGCCTCCAATTTTATCCAGAAACCAGCTGGGAGCATGAAGCATTTTTATGGCATGAATACATCACCAGTTAAAAGAGTTGAGGGCTCACTCTGCATTAGATGAAGCTTCTGAGAGGCCTTGAAGGATAACCCAAGAAGAGCGCATTCCAGTAGTCCTGTCTGGAGGTGTTAAAGGCATAGATGATTGTGGTGTGAGGTCTGCGTCAGATAGAAAAAGTAATAATGCCTGGTCCTCTTGAAAATGATAAAAGTTTGTCAGCTGGGAATCTAAGAGCTTCTGTGGCTCTAGTAACACCCTGAGATTGTTGCTAGATGATCTCCATCCTCCAGTAAACTCTTTTTAAAGGGCCTGTTTACATATAAAATGTAATCCCACATTTCTGTAGCATGGACTGCCCCAGCAACACTGAGGGATTGGCAGAAAATGGATTTCTGTGGGCTTCCAGGTTGATGCAGTGGCATTCACAAAGGCCACGCTTTCATCCCCGCCCCAGGCACTGTTCCTTTTGAAGTTAGTGGGAGTTTTGCCTCAGTAAAGACTGTAGGATTGGGCACATGATTTTATGTTCACAGTATATACAGAAAGAAATAACAAAGATACCCTTGCTGGAAAGTAGCAAGCTGCCTCTATTTTATTTCTTAGAATTCAGAATGATTACACACAAGAACCCAAAAACAAAGACAGAGAAAACAGGCTGCTCCTTAAGGCAGTGAAGGACAACTTTCCACACCTTATTTTAATCTGGCTCTTTCCAGAGCGATTTGCATGTTTTGCTACAGAACCATCTTCCCTTCAAGCAGGACCTGGAGACCGCACACTCCCTGACACTTAAAAGAATAGCTTTCAATTTCAATGCAGCCCTCAATACACCACACACCAGGTGCTTAGTGTCTTCTGTGAGCCATGGGAATTGAGGGTGCTCTGGACCTTATAGGAGCAGGTCTGCAGCTTGGAGACATCATCAGTGTCTGGTAGGTGTGGATTAACAATTAAAAAGTAACACTACAGTAAATTTTTAAGACAAAAAATTCTTTATTTTTATCTCCAAAATTAACATGCCAACACAGTATCCCAAAAGGTAACCAGAAACATGCTCTGTAATCAACCAGTGTGACATTGTTTCTATTTGTAATTTAAAATGGCCTGACTGAAATTGCCAGCACTTAGGCAGAAAGCCAGATTCTCCTTTATTTAATATATACTCAGGACCAGTTTCCTAGGGTGCCTTCCTGTCTGTATTATTAATATGTTATAGGCCTATGGTTTCCGGTATCATATATTTGGAATTTCTTTTCTCAGATTCTGTGCAACTGAACATAATCCTTCAGCAGGAAAGCTGTTTAAAAGTTATGGCCTCAAGCCTCCTATTTGGAGCCATTTAGCTTAAAATAAGGAATGCATGATGTCGTGACCTGCACCATTGTTCCTGAGCCAGTGTGTCTACATTATGAAGGACACTTCTGGTGTAGCCAGCATATTAACTATGCTGCATAAGGGAGCCAGTGACTACATTCATACAAACAAAAAGATGCAGTAGAACAATAACAAGGCCATGGCAAACAGTAGAATCACTCTGCTAAAGGTTTGTGGAACTCTCTAAGAACCTAGTCTGCACAAATTCACTGTGGGTCAAAACCTGGTCCTACCGAAATCAGTGGATGTTTTTGCCCGTTGGCTGCATGGGAACTACGATTCGGAACTACAAGCAGAGGTTCACTTTAACCTGGGATTGAAATTTGCACAATGCACTGCAAATGAAAGCACTTCGGAGGGGATTTACCATTCACTTCAGTATAAATGAATTTCACTCTAAATTCACTACAGGAAGATTTCAGTGTACATAAACCAGACCCATACTGTGTAAATTCCCAAATAATTAATTGAAAATATCAGACAGACTTCATTCACCTAAGGCCTGTGTTGCACAATATTTCCTTCTGTCAGTAACTTTTTGCCAAAGCCCTTCAGGTGAAGATAGACTTGAGAAGCATCCTGAAGCTGCTTGAAACCTGATACTTCCTTTCTGGCAGGATTAGAGTCATATTGTCAATATCATGTCAATGTGAAATGGAAACAGACGTGTTTACAAAATTAACAAATGGACTTCAAGTTAAACACTGGGTAATTTGTGAGGCAGATTTTTTTTTTTTGAGCATTGGCCAGTCTCAAGGGATTACTTGCAGGTGAACATTCTGTTATTCTTTCTGGATTGATTTACTTTAATTTCATGTCATTTTAAATTGCTTTTCTTGAGAAAATATGCTTGCAAGATCATTTTGTTAATTTCCTAGGAGTGCTGTGTATGTTAATCTTTTCCCTATGCTGCTTTCACTATTCTTAGATCATGTATAAAGTTTTGTTGCCTAAAATTAATTATTCCAGTTGGAAATATAAAACTGAATTTTGCATACAATATGAGTCGTATCTTGTTATGTTCTGAGTGTGCCATAGTGAACCAGTGTCCAGTCTGAATCTCATGTTAATAGTCTCATTAAACATGTTACTTATAAAACGAGGCCTCGATCCTGCACAGAATTATTCTCATGCTTAGCTTTATGCATTATGAGTAGTTCCTTTAACGTCAGAGAGACTACTCACAGCAAGTAAAGTTAAGCACATGTAAATCTTTACCGCACTGGGGCCTAAACCATGAAATATAAAACTGAAAATCAGGGAGGAAAAAAAGCAGGAACTGTTACTAGGAGAAAACTTTACATAGCCATGCAAGGGGATGTAGAGGCTTCTTGCAGGTCCCTATGCACCTGCACAAGGACCATTCATAATATGGTCCTTATCCTCTGTTCTTGCAAAGAGCACAATGCAGGTAGATCCCTGCACTTGCACAGACCCCCATTGCAGTCAGCGAGGCTCCACTTGGGTACAGGGGTCTGGGGTAGTCGTGTTTATTAGCACCATTAATTTGCTTAAATAGACAGACAACATACTGTTTTTAATAAACCATGCTATACCTGATGAGCTGAGAGCACATTTCAACAAGTAGCAAATATGAAGCTGAAGGAGAAGAGAGTAGATATCCAGAACTAAAGTAAATTGCTTTTACTTTTCACTAAATGCTAATGAGACTCCCTGCAACTATCTTCAAAT
Organism: Mauremys mutica; assembly: GCF_020497125.1. Taxonomy (NCBI): domain Eukaryota; kingdom Metazoa; phylum Chordata; order Testudines; family Geoemydidae; genus Mauremys; species Mauremys mutica. Next base: position 174,551,700 of record NC_059074.1, on the reverse strand, counting down.
ATCCATGTCTTGTCTGTTTAAAAGAAGTAATTTGCTTCCGAAGTTTTTATAGGGAAGAAGATGTTTGAATGTATTATTGTGGTTATGAAGCATTTGTCACTTGTTTTCTCTTTAAGTCTGTACCACAAGTTTTAAAAGGCAGCTCTATCAACATCTAATATATCTTCAAAACATCATGTATTGTGTAGAAAACTGATCTGTCAGACATGCTTGTTGTGTACACATATTTTGTTATTAAATGTGTTCAGACATGAATTTTGGCAGGATTCCTTCAGAGCTATCCTGAACTTTTCTTGACACCTTAGATGGCACGTAATATATCTGAGGTATAGTGCTTGTTAAACCCTAAAAGCTTTCATTATGAGCCTAAAAATTCCTTTTATAATTATTTTATAGTAAACAACATGACCTAATATTCACACCAAAAACCAGAGGTACATGCTGCAGGTGCTTCAGTCTGTCTGGCTGCTGGTAGACAATCCTGCTTTTTAATGTGCTAAAATTCTGTTCTATTTTGTAAAGATTCTTAACCCACCTTCATCACCATAATATCTGAGCAATGTGATTTACATCTGTTTCAGGTGTTTTGTGCCAGTTCTATCTGTCTCATTAATGATAACACTTAGATTGTGCCTCAGTTCTTATTGGATGCTTTCAGGGATCACAAGTAATTGCAGTACATATGTTTAAAGTGTGAAGTTGTAGTGTTTGCTATTGAAGTGTGTGTTATGCTAATTCATTCAGGAGAGTTGTTCTTTTGGCACAAGTAGATATTGTTTTAGTCCATTAGATAATTTGCACATGTAGCACCTTAAAAAACCCTGAGAGGTGAGTACTCGTAAACCTATTTTGCCAGAGGGGTAAACTGAGACACAAAGAGGCTTAGTGTATTCCCAAAGGCCTCACAGAAAATCAATGCCGGAAAGAGGAATAGTACCCAAGAATCCTATCTCTCAGACCCCTGCTGTGATCATCAGATATCTCTGAAGGCTGGCAAACCACCTTAATATCATGCATGTATTTTAATCTAAATTATATTAACTAACAACAATATAACCATCATAAATAAACTAGAACTCAGTGCCATCTTTTGAAAGCATTAGAAATTTCTGGCTACTTCCACTGTTATTTTTTTAAATAAGAAAGTCTTTGCTACTTCAGCATAATCATGTATATTACCATATGCAAGTTACTAGTCTCATCGGCCTTCCGGAGCGTCAAGCTGAATGCCTTATCACTACGAACGTTTATTTTTCTCCTGCTGATAATAGCTCATCTTAATTAATTAGCCTCTTAGAGTTGGTATGGCAACTTCCACCTTTTCATGTTCGCTGTATGTATATATATCTTCTTACCATATGTTCCATTCTATGCATCTGATGAAGTGGGATGTAGCCCACGAAAGCTTATGCTCAAATCAATTTGCTAGTCTCTAAGGTGTCACAAGTACTCCTGTTCTTTTTTCTAAAAGAGTTTTCTTTTTGTCTTCCTTAAATCCAGAGTTTGTTAGCACAGCCATATCAGCTTCCAGTCCCCTCCCATAGCCTCTCAGAGCATGTACAAATGGTGAAAGGTGATAAGAGATGCAGCTCCCCTTCAGGCTGTGAAGCAGAGAAGGTTAATGATAGATTTACTATGGAGACGGGTAGGCACTTTTGGAAACTATATTTAAACTTCAGGCTCCTTTTTAAATTGTGGTTTTGAGAACACTGTTTAATAATAAAAAATCCATGGTGTCTCCAGAGGAGAGTCCAAAACAAGCCCCCCTTATAGGTGAGTTGTGGAAAAGTTTCCAATCCAGATTGTAAACTGGGGCTGACTTTATTTTTGTGTTTTGTACAGCCCTGAGGACATTGTTAGTGCTTAAAAATAAAATAAATAATAACCATCCAAATTTTGCAACTGGTTTCTCTCTCTTTCTGTCTCTTTCTTTCTCTAGTGAATGGAATCAAAATCCCAAATAACCCCAGACATGGGGAATAGTTCATATTTGGATCTGAACTTTACAACTTGGGCCCATCTCTAGTACTATCCTGTTACCACAACATTAGCTAATTTATTGATGCATTATTTCCAAACATTAACACTGATAACTCTTGATACAACACGCTGAGGGTCACTCATTGCCAGTTGTTATCTTGTTTAAAAGCAGGCAAACGATTTTCCTACTTCTTACCATGCAGTCACGAAACAACTTTATTTACTTCTGTCATATTAAATGGAATTGCTTCTAACTCTAAATCACACATTACAAATATAAGAAAGCTAGGAAAGTCTGAAAGGTTATTGTTTCTCTTGAAAGTTCCTGTGTACTGAAACCAATCAGACGAGACTGCCTGCTGCAAATTGTAGTGTGACAGCTTCACTCAACTTCTCGACTTGTCAACTCATTGGGCAATCTGACAGTTCTCAGGCAATAAAGTAAACAAGGGATTTGGAGCGTCAAAGATGGAATGCTTAAATTCATTTCTAATATTTCTACTATTCATAACATGTCATTGAGTCTGTGAAACTATTAAAGCAGCAAGTCTCAGCTTCTTAAGCACCCCAGAATTGTGGGCTAAGGCTTTGGAGAAAAACCTATCAACTGACCTCAGTAAAGTGATATCTAGGCCTGTTGCAGTCCAAGTCCATTTCTGGTATAGTAGAAACACAGAGCATCACTTTTCAGATGTCATTTCATCCTGCAAACTCTATGTATCAGATTCATTGAGAAGGGCAGACTACTTTTAGAGCGGTGGAAGAAACTGAACTTCTGTGTAACATTCTGGTTTTGGGCCAACCACCACCAAAAACAATGACAATTAATGACCACAGTTTCAAATAAGTTCACTGACTATGCCACAAAATTTGCAAACACATTTGTTGGTGTGCACAAAATTTTCCCCTGAAGGATCAGTAACTTTAATGGGAGCTGCTGAGCATTCAGGACTTTAGAAAATGATTTTCAAAAGTGATTATTGTCTTGGGGTGCCTCAGCAAAGAGGGCCCATCTTGAAATACCTTATTGGGCCTTGTTTTTGAGATAGTGCCGAGGACACAACCTCTGATAATGAGGCCTTTTTAAGGAACCTCCAGTTGAGCGCCCAAAAATCACTAGTCATATTTCAGAACATCTTGACGTAGGCTTAATTTGATTTTTGAAATTCTTCAGCTAAATGTTAACATTTTTTTACTAGAGAATGATTTGATAGCATGTACACTGTATGTATAAATACATATGAGTATATAGCGCACCACTTTTATCACAATTTTAGCCGACATACAGCTTTTAAATAACCTTAGCAAATCTTTATGCATGTTTTGAACCTGGTATTCCCTGCACACACACTGAAATTTAAGAATTTCTGCTCTGATCTAATACAGCTAGAAGGACCCCCTTTTTATTTGTGTGGCATGTACATAGTAATAAATTACTTGTCGTTATTTAAAATGACTAATGGTCTGTTGGCCTTTTAGGATGTAATTTAAAAGTCATTTGTCTCAGTGAGAATAACTAAAAATATACTTCCTCTTGAGCCAATGCCCATTTTAAAAAAATAAGAAATCCACTAACTGTCCTGTGCTTATTATTCTAGATTTGAAACTGATATTTTCTAGCTACTCTAGTTGCTTCAATACTCTGCGGAAATGAAATTATTTATAGATTTTTTTCAAAACAAGCTACTTGCCCAGATTCTCAGTTCGTGTAAATCAATTCAGCTGTATTGGCTATGCCAGTTTACACGAGCTGAGGTCTTGGCTCACTAGGTTTAATGTTAAACATTTCATTTAAATCAGAATTACTATTTATTAATTCACATTTTAAATTGAACCATGAATAAATCCACTTCACTTCCTACTTGTTCCTTGGTGAACCAATTCAAGGCTTTGAACCACGTGAGGAAAGGAAATCTTTCTTGAATGCTAACTAACAGCTGTTTTTCTCACTGCTGGACTCAATTAATTTCATTGCATAGCCGTATACTTAATGACTTCAATATATGGAAATTATCAAAATGAGGATCACTCTTGAAATCTGGAAATTTGTTTTGTACCTCCGAATAGTAACGATTGATTATAGATGTATATGACTTTATATCACAGCTGGATTTATTTTCTCCAAAGTGTAAGGACAGTAAATGTTGCAGGTCAGCAGCATTCAACATTTAGTACTTGGGGCCTCATCCTGCAGCACATGAATACTCAGACACGGAGTTCTATTGACTACAGTGGGACTAACAGACAAGTAAGGATTATGCACATCAGTAGTGGCTGTAGTTTGTGCACTTTAGTGGTATGCTGAAAGTTTACTTATCCTTAGTTGTATTTTCTGTCTTAACTGCCTCCCACTGATCCCACCATGGAATAACTGCTCAGGCAAATGCATCAGCTGGTAGAAAGGCAAGGAAAACTTCTACACATGCCTCTACAGCCTGGGTACTAGTATGTCTGAATAACACTAGACAAAGAGTAATGCGTGCTAATCTCGCAGCTTGTTGGAACAGAAACGGAATGGGCTAGATTGTCATGAAGCTGGCAAACCGCAACTCTACTAACAGCTGGACTTTTATCACCAGCAGTCATCCAAACTCTTGCAAGATCATGAATAATACATTGTGGATTAATTTCCTTCTTTAGCCTTATTTGCTTGGCAGTGGCATATTTATTAATTTTTTTAAAAAAAGGTTGAGCTGTGTTAGTAATATTTATTTAAGGTGAACTGGTGTGTGTGTACATGTATGTATCTATGCATGTGTATGTATATATATAGAGAAGGAAGCAGTACTGGTCTTAGGAACATGTGAAGAAGGCATTCACATGGGATGTCCTCTTTACCATGGTGCCCCTTGATGGGCAATGCACTGGGGCTGAGAGCTCTTGCAATAATGGACCCTTTACATATACTTAAGACAGCTACACTACATGGACTGGATTGTATTTATTTCCCCACAGTCACATTTGTGAGTGAAGATGTAACAAGTATAGAAATAGCTCTAGTGCCACCTGTTACCGTAAAAACAGAATGGAAAAGAAATGTTTGCTGATTTCCTTATTGCCAAATTTGGTCAGGAAGGAGGGAAGCTAATTGTTCTTTTTCTTTTAAATTATGTCAGATTAACTTGTTAGAAAAATCTGTTATGTTTATGTTTGGACCTTCTACTTAGGCTGAAATGGATCAATAAGCAAGCACTGATAAACAACAGAGCTCCAACTATAATAGGCATTGAGCTGTGCTTTACCATACTGGATTCATGCTAGCACAAGATTTCTATACTTTTGAGAGACATTTAGAATCAGCCTGGCATCTGAAACTTCTTAGACTTGTGGTTCCACAGATTTGTTTATTTAAGACTGTTAGTGTTTGGTTTAACTTTTTAAAAATAAAAAAAACTTTGAAGAAAAGAAAATTTCTGCCTAAGATTATTTCTTTTGGAATCCCTGAAAAGGATCCTCAAAAGGGCTGTTTCATGACAATATAATTAAGCAATAAGACATGACAGCCAGTTGTTTCTGGGTTGTTATTGCACGCCTAAGGTGGCATTATAGGCACGAGGCTGAAGGGTGAGTGGCTTTAATCACCCAGTAAGTGCAATAATCCTTTTGAAATGCATTGTCTGGAGAGACTTATTGAAATGGAATTTAGAAACACTATTAAGAGAAACAGACAGACTGGTATGTGTACTGAGCATTAATATCAACATGGCTGTAATGTCACTGACGGCCATTCAAGATTCCATAATTAAAAACACCTCCAAAGGCTGATTTTAAAAGGAAGCAAAGTATCTTGAGTGGTTTTGCTTATGTTGTTTTCTATTAAATATTTGTTCTTGCACATTTTTGAAAAAATGTTTAATTCCTTGGTTTAGCTACCTATTATTGATGGATACAACTGCTAATGGCAAACAATAATGCCACTGCATATACTTCCATTGATCATACAATCATAGAATCATAGAATCTCAGGGTTGGAAGGGACCTCAGGAGGTCATCTAGTCCAACCCCCTGCTCAAAGCAGGACCAAACCCAACTAAATCATCCCAGCCAGGGCTTTGTCAAGCCTGACCTTAAAAACCTCTAAGGAAGGAGATTCCACCACCTCCCTAGGTAACGCATTCCAGTTCTTCACCACCCTACTAGTGAAAAAGTTTTTCCTAATATCCAACCTAAACCTCCCCCTCTGCAACTTGAGACCATTACTCCTTGTTCTCTCATCTGCTACCACTGAGAACAGTCTAGATCCATCCTCTTTGGAACCCCCTTTCAGGTAGTTGAAAGCAGCTATCAAATCCCCCCTCATTCTTCTCTTCTGCAGGCTAAACAATCCCAGTTCCCTCAGTCTCTCCTCATAAGTCATGTGTTCCAGCCCCCTAATCATTTTTGTTGCCCTCCGCTGGACTCTCTCCAATTTATCCACATCCTTCTTGTAGTCTGGGGCCCAAAACTGGACACAGTACTCCAGATGAGGCCTCACCAGTGCTGAATAGAGGGGAATGATCACATCCCTCGATCTGCTGGAAATGCCCCTGCTTATACAACCCAAAATGCCATTAGCCTTCTTGGCAACAAGGGCACACTGTTGACTCATATTCAGCTTTTCGTCCACCGTAACCCCTACGTCCTTTTCTGCAGAACTGCTGCCCAGCCATTCGGTCCCTAGTGGGTAGCAGTGCATGGGATTCTTCCGTCCTAAGTGCAGGACTCTGCACTTGTCCTTGTTGAACCTCATCATATTTCTTTTGGCCCAATCCTCTAATTTGTCTAGGTCCCTCTGTATCCTATCCCTACCCTCCAGCGTATCAACCACTCCTCCCAGTTTAGTGTCATCTGCAAACTTGCTAAGGGTGCAGTCCACACCATCCTCCAGATCGTTAATGAAGATATTGATTAAAACCGGCCCCAGCACCGACCCTTGGGGCACCCCACTTGATACCGGCTGCCAACTAGACATGGAACCATTGATCACTACCCGTTGAGCCCGACCATCTAGCCAGTTTTCTATCCACCTTACCGTCCATTCATCCAGCCCATACTTCTTTAACTTGCTGGCAAGAATACTGTGGGAGACTGTATCAAAAGCTTTGCTAAAGTCCAGAAATAGCACATCCACTGCTTTCCCATCATCCACAGAGCTGGTTATCTCATCATAGAAGGCAATTAGGTTAGTCAGGCATGACTTGCCCTTGGTGAATCCATGCTGACTGTTCCTGATCACTTTCCCCTCCTTTAAGTGGTTCAGAATTGATTCCTTGAGGACCTGTTCCATGATTTTTCCAGGGACTGAGGTGAGACTGACTGGCCTGTAGTTCCCTGGATCTTCCTTCTTCCCTTTTTTAAAGATGGGCACTACATTAGCCTTTTTCCAGTCATCCGGGACCTTCCCCAATCGCCATGATTTTTCAAAGATAATGGCCAATGGCTCTGCAATCTCATCGGCCAACTCCTTTAGCACCCTCGGATGCAGCACATCCGGCCCCATGGACTTGTGCTCGTCCAGCTTTTCTAAATAGTCCCGAACTACTTCTTTCCCCACAGAGAGCTGGTCACCTCCTCCCCATACCACGCTGCAGAGTGCAGCTGTCTGGGAGCTGACCTTGTCTGTGAAGACAGAGGCAAAAAAAGCATTGAATACACTAGCTTTCTCCACATCCTCTGTCACTAGGTTCCCTCCCTCATTCAGCAAGGGGCCCACACTTTCCTTGACTTTCTTCTTGTTGCTAACATATCTGAAGAAACCCTTCTTGTTACTCCTAACATCTCCGGCTAGCTGCAACTCCAAGCGTGATTTGGCCTTCCTAATTTCACTCCTGCATGCCTGAGCAATACTTTTATACTCCTCCCTGGTTATTTGTCCAATCTTCCACTTCTTGTAAGCTGGTTTTTTGTGTTTAAGACGAGCAAGGATTTCACTGTTAAGCCAAGCTGGTCGCCTGCCATATTTACTTTTCTTCCTACACATCGGGATGTTTTGTTCCTGCAACCTCAATAAGGTTTCTTTAAAATACAGCCAGCTTCCCTCGACTCCTTTCCCCGTCATGTTATTCTCCCAGGGGACCTTGCCCATCAATTCCCTGAGGGAGTCGAAGTCTGCTTTTCTGAAGTCCAGGGTCTCTGTTCTACTGCTCTCCTTTCTTCCTTGTGTCAGGATCCTGAACTCGACCATCACTGCCTCCCAGGTTCCCATCCACTATTACTTCCTCTACTATTTCTTCCCTGTTTGTGAGCAACAGGTCAAGAAGAGCTTTTCCCCTAGTTGGTTCCTCCAGCACTTGCACCAGGAAATTGTCCCCTACACTTTCCAGAAACTTCCTGGATTGCCTGTGCACTGCTGTATTGCTCTCCCAGCAGATATTGGGGTGATTAAAGTCACCCATGAGAACCAGGGCCTGTGATCTAGCAACTTCTGTTAGTTGCTGGAAGAAAGCCTCGTCCACCTCATCCCCCTGGTCCGGTGGTCTGTAGCAGACTCCCACCACGACATCATCCTTGTTGTTCATACTTCTAAATTTAATCCAGAGACTCTCAGGTTTTTCTGCAGTTTCATACTGGAGCTCTGAGCAGTCATACTGCTCTCTTACATACAACGCAACTCCCCCACCTTTTCTGCCCTGCCTGTCCTTCCTGAACAGTTTATATCCATCCATGACAGTACTCCAATCATGTGAGTTATCCCACCAAGTCTCTGTTATTCCAGTTACATCATAATTCCTTGACTGTGCCAGGACTTCTATTTCTCCCTGCTTGTTCCCCAGGCTTCTTGCATTTGTGTATAGGCACTTAAGATAACTCGCTGATTGTCCTGCTTTCTCGGTATGAGACAGGAGTCCTCCCCTCTTGCAGTCTCCTGCTTGTGCTTCCTCCCGGAATCCCACTTCCCCACTTACCTCGGGGCTTTGGTCTCCTTCCCCCGGTGAACCTAGTTTAAAGCCCTCCTCACTAGGTTAGCCAGCCTGCTTACAAAGATGCTCTTCCCTCTCTTCGTGAGGTGGAGCCTGTCTCTGCCTAGCAATCCTTCTTCTTGGAAGACCATCCCATGGTCAAAGAATCCAAACCCTTCTCTCCGACACCATCTGTGTAGCCATTCGTTGATTTCCACGATTTGACGGTCTCTACCCTGGCCTTTTCCTGCCACAGGGAGGATAGACGAGAACACCACTTGCGCCTCAAACTCCTTTATCCTTCTTCCCAGAGCCACGTAGTCTGCAGTGATGCACTCAAGGTCATTCTTGGCAGTATCATTGGTGCCCATGTGGAGAAGCAGGAAGGGGTAGCGATCCGAGGGCTTGATGAGTCTCGGCAGTCTCTCCGTCACATCGTGAATCCTAGCCCCTGGCAAGCAGCACACCTCTCGGTTTTCCCGGTCAGGGCGGCAGATAGATGACTCAGTCTCCCTGAGGAGAGAGTCCCCGACCCCCACCACCCTCCTCCTCCTCCTCTTGGGAGTGGTGGTCGTGGAACCCCCATCCCTAGGACGGTGCATCTCATGCCTTCCAAAGGACGGTGCATCTCATGCCTTCCAATGACTCTTTCTACAATCTAGATCATTAATCAGTGATCAACAATTCTAGTCTACGCAAATATCCTTTATCTTGTCTTCTTTTGCCTAATGGGGTAGCTTTTCTAAAGAATGATGCCTTTATATAATGTATGAAAATCTGTAAACTCATCACTCATTGTGGCTTTTATTTCTGTCTTAACCAACAGAGCAGAGAATTGAACCATGGTCCTTGAGCAATAAGATATAGATCCCAGACCGCTGAACCACTTCACTGGCCTAGTAAAATATTTTAGTTGGTATTAAAAGAAAGGCATGAAATGTGGTTGTTTTTATATGAAATGGTTTATGCAGGGTTGTAATTCTCAAAAACATAATTGTGTGAGATTTCTTTTAATGTTCTAAGCAGTTTTGTCCTAATATGCCACTTAAGTTGATAAAATTGTTGCCAACATAAATTTTGGTAACATATTTTTCCTATTTACAGGACTGAAAATATTAAATGTTTGGCTTCCTGTGTATTACTACATTAACATCATGTTCAAAATGAAAATATATGAGACAGAAAAATATTTACTAGGAGTCAACATAATATTTACCTTATACTTTATAGCAATAGCCATCTTTTCAGAATCCCTCCCATGTCTGAATTGACGTGGAGTTCCCCCATTGTATCATTTGGATGAAAAGTTTCGTCTCCTGCTTGAAGACCCATTTGACTGAATAAATGTCATGTGCTACTTTCTGTTTAGATAATTAGGATTCTACTATCTCTATTTTTGGTAATTATGGACCAGATTGTGAGCCCCTTACTCACACCAGAACACAGTACTCTCATGAGCATTCCCAGTGAATTCTATTGAAGCCATTGGCTACAATGGGTTATGTGAGTAACTTGCTCACTAAACTGAGCAAGGGTTTCACAATTACAATCTACATAATGTAATACAAAGGCCAAACTATCTTTCCTCACCATGATTTACATGTAACCTCCTATTTTTCTATTAAAAAGGGTGGATTAGAAATTAAATGTAAAAGTATGAGTTATAAAAATTAGACATTAGTGAAAAATGTTAACAAAGGTAAGACAAAATAACACTCCCTCCCAAAAAATAATAATGAGACAGTGGTATTGCTTTTGGTCTTCTTTCAAAGGAAAAAATATCCCATTACTAAACTGAAAATTTGCTCTTCTCTAAATAATAATTGATAAATTGGTCGTTTGTATTTTATGTAGTTCAGAAAAGCCCACTCTGAGGACAGAATTAAAAGAAATCCCCTAAAGTTTCACAAGGGACAGGATAGTTCAGTCTTGAAAAAAGTCATTATTATTGTAGTAATAGGATATGCCTAAAGTTTGTTCGAGTCTGATTTTCTTTACTGCAGGTAGAGAAAGTTTTTCTGTAGTGTTCCATGCAGTTGTTCTGGAATGGAATGGTAAGCTGTGTAAGTCTTAATAATGAAGAAAAAAAGTTTTTCCTGTAAAGGCAGGACCATGCCAAAATAAATAGGCTCTGTAGCAAATGGTAAAGATGGACAGGGCTTTAAATTGTGCCACATTATTTATAAAAGCCTTTTTGCAGTATATATAGTCAATATAAGTGTTTCACTGAAACAGTTCACATATCGTAGCCTGCCTATAAGAGCCTATTGTAGAATCTAGAGATTAAAAATTAACATGCTGTAACAGCAAAGGCTAATTTCTTAATGAAGATAATGTTACTGAAAATAATGAAAGTCATTTTATGCCTGAAACATGCATATGAACATTGCATGGTCCAGAGATTAAAAGGTTTAAGTAGGAAATAATACTTTTCTTGTCACTGGTCTTTAGTGGCAGAATGAGTGCAACAGCTGGAAGGCATATGCATAGTGTTTACTGGAGCAATTCTTACACTTTCAGACAGAAGGAAATCCTGTGCAGGATTGGAAAGTAGAGAGAGTTGTCACCAGGGAATAGGCTGTCTGTGTGTCTCTGTGAAATAGAAGCTGTGTGGACCACAGACCCTGCAGTGGGCACTTCCTGCCCCACTTTCTGTAGCAGTTCAAGATTTCTTTCTTTCTTTCTTTTTCTGTTTTTTTTTTTTTTTGGTTGGAAGATGTCAAATCTAGCCATATTATCTGCAGAAATGCTGACGAGGCTCAGGATTTACTTTGTATCAGACTTCAAAAATCATATTAATTCTGTTTTTTTGGCGAAAGGAGAATCTGGAACTTTTTCCTTCTCTCAGGTTGCATAGATTGATCTTTCCAGGCTAATAAGACATCTGATATTACTTGTTCTTTTTTTTTCTTTTTTTCCCCATGCAACTGTAGCTTTCTAACTACTACAAAATGTGTTTAGAATAGCAGCAAATCCGTGCACATAGAAGTTGGTAACATGGGAAGCATTTGATTGTTTGCTGGCGATATAGTGGTGCTCGGTACTTACATCTACTAATTAATAAGAAAACACATTCATTACCAAATATGTTTTAAAAACTGAAATTAATGAAGTGTTTATGTGACAGATACGTGGGAGGGATTTCAAATATAATCACCATCAATCTGGCTACAGCCAAAATAAATTCTATGAAAAGTAAAACAAACTGTTGCACAGACAAAGTAGGCCTTAGGGGGCTCACACAATGATCTGTTTTCTTATTTAGCTGTGCATAATATTTCTGTTCATTTCTAGTCCAGATAGAATCTTAGTATATATAGCATTGCTGCTGAAGCTGAGAAGAATCAACACTCAAAGACAAAAAAAGAGGTTGCATATTTACATTTTAATTTCAAATAAACTAACCATGCCCAAATGCATTGATAAGTATGGTGCAGCAGTAAAGGTTAGCATTACATTTAATATCCTTAATGCCAGAATGATGACTTTCTTAGCAGAAGAATGTGAATATGTTGGGGCTACGTATTGTCAAAACTCCAAATGCAGTTGTCACTTCTAATAAAGTTTTGATTAGATCCAAATTTGGGGGGAAATTACTGTATTTGTTCTTTCATTTATTGTGAAGAAATGTCAAATATAATCATAGGCAAAGTAGACAGCCAACACGAGGACTTAGGCCCTGATTCAAAAAAGCACATGAGCATGTGCGTAAGTCCCAATGAACTCTATGGTATTTAAGCACATGCTTAAAGTTAAGCACATACTTAAGTGATCTCCAAAGGCTCTGATTCAGTGATTTCCAACAACAAAAGCCCGTTATGTACATCATAGAGTAGGAAGAATTTAGATTTTGGTTAGTGCACCTCCATTGAAAGTATAATGATACCCTTTGGCCACCTTTTTGGAATCCTTCTGCAAATATTTTGACTCCTATATCTGCTGTGGGACTGATCCTGCAGGAAAACACCCGCTGACTTCAGTCGAATTTTTGCCTAAATAAGGACTTTAGGATAGCACTGAGTGTGTAATCATAATCTTTTAATCACCAATTTGAATACTTTATATAAAGCTGCCAATTGTTCTGCCTTTACATTGTTGCCCTAGCTTCACTTATTGGCATCCAGTTATTGCAGTGGGATCATGTGGCCATCATTCAAATAGATGAAAATCTCTGGCACTGAAAATATATCCAGGGGTATCTGTTTTTTAAAGGAAATTCACCCATTCCTTTTATTTCATAGTTTCTTGATCAGATAAAGCCCATCTTGTGCTAACTTTTAAGTTAAATATGCTAGATTCTGACCCAACAATAACAAAAATCAAATCAACGCACTGCCAAGCATCATAAGCTTTTAAAATGTATTCAGACAGTGTGATGATATTAGTAGTGAGGCAGATATCTAGTTTTGGTGTACAAAGCAAACCACAGAGTGGAAAATGAGAAGTACTGACTCTACCAGCTTCTGAATAAAAAGGAAGAAAGAAGCCCTATCAAAGTTATCCGTATGTAATGATTATAAGTAATATGTTGCATTTTTATGGACACTTGCAGTAGAAGATCTCAGAGATAGATTGCAGATGCAGGTATTGTTATCCTAACAGTACATGTTGGAAATTGAGGTCCAGAGAAGTTAAGTGACGTGTCCCAGGTGACTCAGTAAGCCTCTGGCAGAGTTGGGAATACACCTCTACCTCGATATAACGCTGTCCTCGGGAGCCAACAAATCTTACCGTGTTATAGGTGAAACCGCGTTATATTGAACTTGCTTTGATCCACCGGAGAGCGCAGCCCCATCCCCGCAGAGCACTGCTTTACCGCTTTATATCCAAATTCATGTTATATCGGGTCGCGTTATATCAGTTTTCCATCTTCTGTTCTTCTGCTGTTATTAGTAGGTGCATTTGCCTCCATAATCTATAATGTGTAGTGTATCTTTATATATAAATGTATCTGTATGTGTGTGTGTGTATATATATATATATATATATAAAGAAAATACTCTATGGTGAGATAGTAAAAACATTGTACAGTTTGATTGTATCAAAGGGCAATATTTCACGGCTCATATATCAGGTTCATGAAATGTACATTTATAAAGTGAGAAAACTAGGCCCAATTCTACAATATTTTAACCAAAGGATTGTACTATGCAAAGGAATAAAAGCCAGCAGTAATAACTGGCTATTGTCTTCTGATGTCACACTTACACCAATTATATCTGCCACTACTATTACCTTAAAATCAAGCTTTATGTTTCAAAAAGTCTAATAAAGTTTTTTCTCTTCTATTTCATTTGTTTTTGTAACAGTGTTAATTATTTGAGCTCAAGAAGTTATTAATATTCTTTTTTTTAATGTGTTACATTAGCACTAAGGGGCCCTGTTCGGGATCAGGATATGTTGTATGTATTTCTTTTTTAAATGTTATGATACCCTTAAGCTATATTGTAACAAATCTGTGGTCCCTTAGGACATTATGTTTGTGATTATGCTGCACCTCATAGCTATTTGGAACTTCACAGCAGTAGTGGGGAAAGAACTCATATTCTAGTGCCCCAAAAACACTAATTCTCATCAGCTGAGCTAAAAGAAACTGTCCATTTGCTGTTAGCAGTTTAAAATCTATTTTACACTGTTGAGTAATTCTGATTCCATTCAGCCTAGGGCACTGGCTCCCAAACTTGTTCCGCCGCTTGTGCAGGGAAAGCCCTGGCAGGCTGGGCCGGTTTGTGTACCTACTGCGTCAGCAGGTTTGGCCTATTGTGTCTCCCAGTGGCCGCGGTTCGCTGCTCCAGGCCAATGGGAGCTGCTGGAAGCGGCGGCCAGTATGTCCCTCGGCCTGCGCCACTTCCAGCAACTCCCATTGGCCTGGAGCAGTGAACTGTGGCCATGGGGAACTGCGATTGGCCAAACCTGCGGACGCGGCAGGTACACAAACTGGCCCGGCCCGCCAGGGCAATGCTACTTAAACACACTAGTGATTTCTTTGTAGTTTAACAAAATGGAGCACAGGAAAACAGTGAAGGAGGCTATACATGCAGCTCAAGGAGGGACTTTTTAAAATGTTCAACAACATAGGCCTAACTCTGTTACCACTAAAGGCATTGGAAGTCTTACTATTGACTTCAATAGGAGCAGATTTACCATTTACTTTGTTTTCACTGCAGTCTAACTTCAAGTTGGGCAATCATGAGTTAGTCATCTCCCTTTAGCCTAACTTGCGAGAACAAATCACACAAGTTGAGTTCTGTGCACCTGTTGTTACGCCCCACATCTACACTGGCACCATATCTAATCAGGAGAGACCAGGGCAGGGCCGGTGCAAGGATACTTTGCGCCCTAGGTGAAACTTCCACCTTGCACTCTCCACCCCTCCCCCCAGAGCATCAATTATAAACTTTCAAAAATGAGTACTGCATAATATGGCATTGTTCATTAGAATTAATACACATTCGGCTTGAACATTTATTAATTTCATTATTTAGTCTACATATTTAATGAAAATAAAAGAATAACCTGACGGGGTGGGGGTGGCTGGCTTTGGGCAAGGGGGTGCGGCAGGGGTTGGCTGGAGACAAGGGGGTGCGAGGCAGGGGAGGGAGTATGGCATGGGTTGGCTGGAGACGGGGTGCAGGGCTGGCTGTGGACAGGAGGTGCGGTGCTGGAGTCAGGGCAGGGCAGGGGGGTGCAGCTGGAGTTGGCTGGAGACAGCGGGTGTGGGGCTGGCTGCAGGCAGGGCAGGGGCTGTGGGGTTGGCTGGAGAGAGGGGGTGCGGGGTTGGCTGCGGGCAGGGTGGTGAGTACCAGGGCCGTCCCTAGCTATTCTGGGGCCCTACGCTGCTCCCCCCCACGGGGGGGCGTGGTGCCCCAGGCCTCCATGGGGGGAGGGTCCTCAGGGGGGGCAGGGGCGCCCCAGGCTTCCGTGAGGGGGGCAGGCCAGATCAGCAGGGAGCAGCGCAGCACCCCTGATGGCCAAACATCACTTCCTGGCCGGCCGGCCAGAGCTGATCAAAGCCGCAGCGACGGGTGAGCATCCTAGACATTTTGGCACTGCTTTTTGGCGCCCTCAAATCTTAGCGCCCTAGGCGGCTGCCTAGTTTGCCTAATGGTTGCATTGGCCCTGGGTGAGACATAAAGATTGCTGGGTACTTATCCCATGTTTCATAGCATAACAACTCGCTGCGCTGCTATATGTCTGCTTTTGCAGGGCATTGTGGGACAACTAGTTACACATCTTAGAGGGAACTATCACGGACCACCTGAACGGAGCTCGCAGACCACCAGTTTGAGAACCTCTGCCTTAAATAAATTGCAGGGTTTGAATGGCTGGGGTTCCCAAACTCTGCAGGTGCTACTGATAGCATGCATACATTCATCCTATGCCTGCCATCTGAAGTAGGTTAACTGGGAAGGACACTGTTCTGTCATCATACAGACCCTTGTGGACCACTGTGGCAGATTCATTGACACCTACATAGGATGCACTTCCAGAGTCCATGATGCCATGGTGTTCAGAGACCTGGCCTATTTAAGTGCATATGAGCTGGTACTTTATTTTCTCCTAGCAATAGTCATCAATGGAGTGGCCATGTCACTGGGATTTTAGCTAAACCTCCCTACTCTCTATTGCCCTAGGTGATGAAAGCTTATCCTGATTTTCACCAACCTGGCAGGAGGCAGCACAACTGCGCACTGAGCAGGTGAAATGTACTTTTGGCCAAACGAAGGCAAGATGGCATTCCTTATGGACTCATTTGGACTGTAATGTGTCTAAAGCCATTATGTCTAAAGCCACAGATGATAGAAGTACATTGTATACTTCACAAAATATATGAGGATAAGTGAGGTTATTTTGGGGAAGAATGGATTAAAGGCACCAAGACTTTGGAGTCTGCTTATAGACAACCTAGTGCATCTCTTGATGGTGGGGCAGGGTCCATTACAGCAAAAATCACTGGGGATGCCTCATGCAGCCATGGTCTCAAGCTGCATGGGAAGTCCACAGGGGCTGATTAATTACAATTTTGGGCCAGGGAAATGAAATGAAATGTAATTTCATCAGTCTGAGTTTTTCATGAAATAAATAGGGTGGATATCGTTCGTTGCAATTATCAGTTATAGCTCCAGACTTCAGTATGCCACCAAATAAAGCTTTATTGATGGTAAACCTATTTAGGCAGTCCAGCTGCCATTAAAAAGTTAAAAGGGTGTGCAAAACAGCAAGAGGTGCACACAGGGATATATCAGTGCTAAACATTCCAAACATCAAAGAGCAAAATACACAGAAAATGTTGATGTGCAATGTTACCCTCACGATGTATGTTCCATTAACTGGATCCCTTCTCTGTCCCCTGCATAGAAATAGGAGTGGAATGTAGCTAGTGTGTGGTTCCCTGGTTCATTGATTGCCTCTGGCCCCAGCCAGAGCTGTCCTTCAGTAGGAGGACCATGGTACTATGGACACAAAATGATGGCACCAGGAATTGGTGGGAGGGTGATTTGGGTAAGAGAGTTTTGAGCCAACAGAATCATGATCCTGAGAAGTCCCTCTGAAATGCCATGTCTTGCTCCCTCATCTGATGATCATGGTGAGGCTATCCAGCCAGCCTTTCATCTTGGGTTTCATCTTCCATCTCCTCCATATCCCAGTTTTCCTTCCTTCATTTTGCAGCCATCCCGAGGTCCTTCTGCCAATTCCCAGGTACCATTCTGTAGAACCTGCAGCAGTCCTTATGCATCTCCAGCAGCAGATCATCCCTGGTCCTCCATAACTCCCCTTTAGATTCTGCAGCCTTTGGCTCATAGAGAGCAATCTCCTTGACATTCATCTTATGCCCCTCCCACTGAGTCTGAGTCTGGTTTCCTGACAAAGACAAAAAATAGTTTGTGAATGTCCTTGAGCCCTAGAATGGCTTCATACCCTTTCTGTGTAGCCAGAAAAATAAATGGTCACTTTGATCTCCAAGCCATTCTTTTCACTGTCTTATTCTGCTAGCTGGCTTCAGCTGGGTTCCAGGCATGGTTAAGGAAAAGAATAGTGAGTTACTAGAACCTTCTCATTCCCCAGAAAATTTTACTTTGCTAAGGAACATTTTTGAGAGGTAAGGGGAGGCAGCCAGTCTCAGTGAAGATGAGTGCAGAATTGATGATGTCTTCAAACTTATTCCAGGCCATTATGTCCTTAGATAATGATGTCCTGTTGGAAGTCCTGACTGCAGAGAGCAATTATTCCTGGCCACAGGGTGGAGATCTTCTGGTTATGCAAGGGAACTCTTTCTGTGTGTTGTATCAGAAAAAAAAAGACTAGAAAGGGATTGTGAGTTACAGCAGAGGCAGATTTCAGAGTAGTAGCCATGTTAGTCTGTATCCGCAAAAAGAATAGGAGTACTTGTGGCACCTTAGAGACTAACAAATTTATTGTAGCATAAGCTTTCATGGGCTACAGCTCACTTCATCGGATGCATGTAGTGGAAAATACAGAAGGAAGATATATATATATACACAGGGAACATGAAACAATGGGTGTTACCACACACATTATAAGCAGAGTGATCAGTTAAGGTGAGCTATTGTCAGCAGGAGAGAAAAATAACTGTTTGTAGTGGTAATGAAAATGGCCCATTTCTAGCACTTGACAAGGAGATATAAGGAACTGTAGCGGGGGGGGGGTGTCCAATTTGTAAATGAATTCCAATTCAGCAGTCTCTCGTTGGAGTCTGTTTTTGAAGTTTTTTTGTTGTAATATTGCGACTTTTAGGTCTGTAATCGAGTGGCCAGGGAGGTTGAAGTGTTCTCCAACTGATTTTTGAATGTTATAATTCTTGACGTCTGATTTGTGTCCATTTATTCTTTTATGTAGAGACTGTCCGGTTTGGCCAATGGCAGAGGCAGAAGGAGACTTGCCTAAATCAGAAATTGCATAGACCTGATGGGATTTCTATTTTGTGAACCATGCTACTTATTACTTCTCAAGAAGGGAGCAAAATAAGCTCTGCAATCAACTGGCAGCTACACTAGAGAGATGGTGATACCACATGATGCCTTAACACACTGTCCAGCCCTGGGTTGGGTGTTTGTGGTGGTGACTTTAAGGATTCTGTTCCCACAAGCTGTATTTTGCCAGGGCTGGGTCTGTGATGCTTTTAACATTTAAGCATTTTGCATTTATGAAATGCTTTTCTATTACTACTGTTGCCAGTTACTGTAAGCTGCTATTTTGCAATTCTTTTTCCCTGCTTGATCTCCCATATTGAACAGTGTGGTTGGCCGAGAGGAAGGAGGAGAACTGGGGATGTAATGGCGCTGCATCTGCCCATAACTGAAGTGAAAGCCAGGTTGAAAATCTGATCACATATTTCATAATGTCCTTTATAATAATAATAATAATGGCTATTACCTGGCTGTGTCCCCTTCCGGTTCTGCCATGAGGGGGCTCTTCCATCCTGCTGTGCTCACCAGACCCAGAGCACCACGTTGATCCTGTGATTCAGTATTGAAGTCCTCTCTGGGCTGCCTGTTCACAGCCAGAAATGGGCTGCATGGCCTCGCAGACCTCTACATTATGAATCCATGCTTGTTGAAGCACCACAGATAAGTCCAGGCTGTTGCTCAGCATGTGGTTAGGATCTTCCTTAAACAGGGAGTTTGTTAAGGCAGTGGCAGACTTAAAATTGTTATCCTTGCCCCTTTGGTAGCTCATCCTAGCCCCTTTGTCTTCTCCCCACACTGTTGTCCAGTCTGGCTGATCCCATGATTGTCCAGCAGTTTCTAAGCATCCTACTGCAGACATTCCTCTTCTGAGTTCTGAAGTGATGGCTGTTGTTCACGTCAGCTGAAACTCGACAATGGTCTTGACATTGGCCTCTGGCCAAGTGGCTGCGTCCTTGCTGGGTTTTCTTCTCACTGCTGTATTAAGGACTGGAATGACTGAAGCTGAAGTGTGGGACTGAGGAAGTTGCAAAGAACCATATGGTGGTAGGTCACGTCCAGTCATGGGACAGAGCGTAAGTAGATGGCAAGATCAGACACAGGATTGCATGCCCTAGGGGCTTCTGGGAAGGGTTTGGCAAACGGTTATCTATAGATTGTTGTGAGTGGTCATGGCCATGCGTTTTCACTGCAGACACCTCATGTTAGCAATAAAGCAAGACAAGCTAACTCACAGTTTGCCCTATACATCAGAGCATGGAGGCCCACGACTCAGGGGTGCTGGTGACATCACAGAGCGGTGTGTTAACAAGAAAACTTGTGATTCACAACAAGTTAAACCTCTTGTGAAGATAAGGCCTCTAATGGCAGCTGATTTACCATAAACATCCAGGGGTACAGAGCTAGGTCAGTGATGAGGCCTTTTGAAAATCTCGCCCTCTGTGTTTTGATGCAAATGAAAATGCTTTATCTCAGGATTACCATCACATTGTTAAAATCTTTACTGCATGTCTAGCCTCATAGCTTTTCCATATGGTAGCAATAATATTAATACTAAGCACTTAGCATTTTTCAAAACACTGTACAAAGATTAACTAATCTCCTCCTCTCCCATCCTCTCTCCATAGCACAGGTATCTGTGAGCTATGGACATGCACTTACCTCAACAGCTTTGATGATATTAAAACTAACACATCAAAGTTGGTTTTGTGTTAATATATATATTAAAGAGAGAAGACCCTGGGGGCAACTGTCATAGTGGAACATTTCACCTGAAGGAAATCTAAGCTCTTCACTGGCCGGTAATTAATGGCTTTCTCTGGCATTTTAAGATCAGCAAAAGAAAAACTCGTTCAGCAAATTAAAGGGGCTGTAGTACACTGGGGAACTCTACCACTGGCTAACTGCTAAGGGGGTACTGAATATTTTGTCAGTATTTGATTCTGTTGAGTTGATAGTGTGGGCTAAGATCCTGGTGAGTTAATTTGTTATTCTTTTGTTAGTTTGTTTCTTTTAACCTATCTTATGCATTTTAATACTCCCATCTAAGAAAAAGGCACAAAAAGCAGTGTGTCAGTAAAACTGGATCAAAATGGAAAAGAAGTCTTATCAACATGGTGAATACTGTAGTGATCATTATCAATTTACAGCTGTAGAAACTTCAGTCAGCACCCGGAAGCTCTGTCTCTTTTTCTTTCAAGCACCCTTTTAAATGTACACCAAAGAAACAAATGGCAAGATATAGCTCATCAGCTGAATTACATTCTTTAGATACTTAGTAATATCTAAGTGCTTTTTTTCTCTGTGTGTGCATTCTCTCCTTTTTTCAGTGTAAACATTAACAGTCCATTCATTTAGGAGGAAAAAAATGCAGCTCATTTGTATATAGCCAGGATTTTGATGTATGGCTCCAGATGTTAGTAGGGAAGCTATATTATATGTTCGGAGGTTTTCCTATAGAGACTCTCTTAAACCTCAGATATCAGCACTGAGTAGGCTAAAAGACATAGTATGGGGTGCATGAGAGATGTGTTTGACACAATAGGGTCAGAAAAGTTAAAGACACGTTCTTTGTTGGCAATTTTGGCAGAAATACTAAAACACAATGTGGGAACTGCAAACCTTATGACATTTAGTAAAATGTGAAAGGCTTGACTTTTGTAATATATGACTTGATGTCATGTATATGAGTTGGTAGCTTTTGCACAATATATAATGAATCTCACTTCTTTTTTTTTGCTGAAGTTTGAAAACATTTTCCCAGTGTAAATAATAGATTTTTTGAAGTGCAACATAAATTTTAAACCCCCTATTGTAGGAGTGTAGGAAAAATACACTTCACAACTTTCACCTCAGTGTCATGATTCTTTACATAAATGTAAATCATTTTGACCAATAAAAGTGCCGACACCAAATTTGTGTAGAACGTAGGGAACTCTGGAACCAAAGTGAATGATATGGAAATAAGATTGAATATAAGGAATAAATTTTTAATGGTGGGAGTATTTAGCCATTGGAACAATTAACCAAGACTTGTGGTGGAGCCTCTATCACTGACAATTTTAAAATCAAGATTGGATGTTTTTCTCAAAGATCTGTTCTAGGAATTATTTTGGAGAAGTTATATGGCCTGTGTTATACAGGAGATCAGACTAGATGATCACCAGATGATCTCTTGTGGCCTTAAAATCTATGAAATCCCTTGAAATGAGGGATATTTTAAAGGTATGCACAAATGTGGGGAACTGGAATTACTCCTTCTGGACAGCTTGACTAGCACTTGAAATTCAGTGACGAGTTCCTATTATTCAGCTATGTTTTATATTTGCTGCACTGATGTGAGCTGCAGCTAATATAACATGACTTGTTCTTTCTACTGCTTTGAGAGAATCCCCTTAGCACATAGCACTGGAATGGAGGGCTGTGTCTTGGACGCTGCAGTGGCATTTCAGAATCAAACTCTCTCTGTCTTTGTAATCTTCTTCATGGGGCTGCCCAGGGAGAGTGGGCAGTTAAGTGCTCAGAGTCCATTGTGTCACTGGAGAAGCCCATGTAGTTGAGAACAGATGGTAATGGCATAGAGCTAGGGAATGAACCTGTGAAGGCAGCAGGAGAAGATAATGAGACACCCCAGTGTGCTGCGAACACAAAAGGGGAAAAGTAAACTAGGCTTCATACCTCTCCTGCATATACTGAACCTAAGGTAGAACTGAAAGGTGTTGTGAGATGAGCAAACAGAACCAACTTAAGGCTGAGACTCCTACGAAGTGGAATTTCCAAGCTCATTAAACGGCAGCCAGTGCTGCTGAGTGTCATGTCGTGATTAAGCAGATTTCCTAACTGAGTTTATTGTGTTACACAGCACTTTGCCAATGAAAAATAAAGACTTTTAACTCTTGGCTTAGTTTGTCAACCAAAGATCCCCAGCTCAGATAACAGGTAAACTCAGCTCAGCCTGCATCACTCAGGTAGCCTCTTACCTATCCTCATGGTTGTGTAAAAGAGGATAGAGTCACATACACATATTCATATGCTGGCATGCAGGATGCTTTGGCAACCGGGGGCAGATTGAGACCAGTTTGAAATATACAAGCTTAATGTTAATTGAAGTCTCAGTTAAGCTTCAGTTTACCATCTTGAAGCTTTTACTTCCCAAAACAATCAAGTTCCAGAAGTAAAAACATATATTTATATTTTTTTCTTTTAATCCCTCATTGAAGGGATGACCAGCTTCCAAAAACCTTTGAAAATGATAGAAATTGGCCCCAGCGTCAGCACAGTGAAGCTGGCAAGCTGGCCAGAAGACATTTGTAGATGCAACTTCCTCTTCCTCTTCCAACTTCCTTCATACATTATGAAAGATAGTGAAGGAAGCAATGAGAGTAAAGTGAACAGTATAATAATAATAATGTTCTGTTGATTAAAATAAATTTTGGATCCACATTCTTAATCTGCTGCTTCTGAGTATATCATTCAAAGGCAACAAATATCTAATACAGAACCTCTGACAAATGCCATCAGAGGTTCCCTGAGAAAGGAAACCTCAGTGGTAAGGTTATTAGGTAAAGTACCACCAACTTGGCTGATAGTATCTTGCTCAAGTAACTTTGCACTAGGCAGGCTTGATGAGATTCTGTTTAAGCTACTCCACGTGATAGACAGCGTCCAAATGTAATGCCTGTGAAAAGCGCCTAACAGTCTGTAGGCCTCCAGTGGGCTGACAAACACAAATGTAAACTTTAGAACAAAGTAACTGTGCAAAAAACCCTGCACTTGGGGAAATAGTCTTCATGCTGAGTGCAGGCTTTAGTCACCTCCACCAAGTGGCCTGACTTTCTCCTTGAAGTCCTCACAGGCTTTATATGGGGTTTTAGCTCCCTTTTGTGTTAGCAGCAGAGACTGGAGATTGCAGAGGATGAGCTGAGAATTCTAGCTGAGTCCTCCATTCAGCTACCCAGCCTGTCTCTTACACTTCAGAGCGATATCTCTTTATTCTTTTACTTCATATGTATATTTTTTACTTTGGGGAAATGTCCCTGACACTTCAATCATTTTAAAGGTCTCTGGTGACCTTTCCTAGCCTCATCTGATTACTTCCTGAATATGAGGCTCTCTTTGTTACGGCAGTTGGAGCCAAAACCAATGCTCCAGTCAGAAGAATTTGAGGGTCTTTTAGTCCTGGAAGCTGTGTTGCATGCGGGACTGTGTTTCCATAGGTCATCTCAGCTCTACCGTGAAAGACTGGTAAGGCTCACAAACAAATATATGGTCCATGGGGGTTGCAATTAGGCGATCATTATTGCTGGCTGCTAAACATATTTTTTGTATTGCAAATAAAATATTGGGCCAGATCCTCAGCTGATGCGAATCCAGCATAGCTTCAATGGAGTTATGCTGAATTACACCATCTGAGAATCTGGCTCATTGTATGTTTACGGTGTGTGTATAAATATAAATCACACATTGCTGTAACATCTGTTAAAAGCCTGAAGACTTTATTCTGTGGATACTTTTAGGGACCCCTAATAGTTCTCAGTTTAGTAATTAGTGCAGGCCTAAGATTGCTGATGCCCAGCTAGGCTGTGGGCCCTATAGTCTGAGCTAAGTAGACAAGTATCTCATGAAAATACCATGAAACTATCTCACTCTCTTCTTTCTGTGAGAACATGTGATTGAATTCATTATTAACACTGAGCTGATCTAGTTAACTTGATTGACACTAAGTGATTTCAGTCTATGCTAGACAGTATTTGGCATTGCAGTGAAAATGCCAACAGCCAAGCTAAAAGGTTATTTCCCCCTCACTAAATATATATGGAATCTATTCACAAAACAGTCAAACAGCTTGACATAGACCACAAAAAGAAAAAAATATTGTCAGTTGAGACAATAATGGCCACTCTGTGATGTTATAAATTTAGGGGGAGTTACATATGCACTAAGTTCTGAATAATTAATTTTCATTCAGGCACATGAAAGGAAGAAGAGAAAGAAGAATTATTGAGAAAATGTGGTTTGAGATCTAAGTGTGAGTTTTTCTTTGGAAATAGACCTTATTTAAATATTTGGCAATGCAAATCATTAATACAGCATTCACAACATGCCCATCAGTGATTACCCTCAACGTTGAATTAACAACCCAAATTGATTCTCAGCTGTTCATGGTGTTTACCTTTCTTGTGCACTGAAGAGCATAGTATCCATTTAACAAAAACTGCCTTAGAACATCCTGCACAAGCGAAATCCTAAGAACGGCCATACTGAGTCAGACCAATGGTCCATATGACCCAGTACCCTGTCCTCCAACAGTGGCCAGTACTAGGTGCTTCAGAGGAATGAACAGAACAGGGCAATTATTGAGTAATACATCCTGTCATCTATTCCCAACTTCTGTCAGTCAGAGGCTAGGGACCACCCAGAGCATGGAGTTGCATCCCTGACTATCTTGGCTGATACCCATTGATGGGTCTCTCTTCTATGAACTTATCTAATAGTTTTGGCCTTCACAACAAATGAGTTCCACCGGTTCTGTGAAGTACTTTCTTTTATTTTAAATGTGCTGCCTTTAATTTCATTGGGTGACCTCTGGTTCTTGTGATAAGTTAAGGAGTAAATAAAACTTCCTGATTCATTTTCTCCACACCATTCATGATTTTATAGACATCTATCTTATCCCTCTCCTTTTAGTCATTTCTTTTCCAAGATGAATAATCCTGTTCTTTTAAATCTCTCCTCATATGGAAGCTGTTCCGTTACCTTAATAATTTTTGTTGCTTTTCTTTGTATCTCTTTCAATTGTAATACATGTTTTTTGAGATGGGTCAACATGAACTTGAAAGGGGTGGGTGTACCCCAGATTTATATAGTGGCATTATGATATTTTCTATCTTATTATCTATCCTTTTTAATGGTTCCTAACATTCTGCACATCGAGTGGATATTTCAGAGAACCATCCACAATGACTCCAAGATCTCTTTCTTGAATGGTAACAGCTAATTTAGATCTCATCATTTTGTATGTATAGCTGGGATTATGATTTATAATGTGCATTACTTTTCATTTGTCAACATTGAATTTCATCATCCAATTTTGTGAAATCCCTTTGTAACTTCTTCACAGTCTGCTTTAAACTTAATTATTCTGAGCAGCTGTGCATTGTCTGCAAATTTTGCCATCTCACTATTTACCCCTTTTCCCAGATCATTTATGAATATGTTGAACAGCACTGGTCCCAGTACCGATCTTGGGGGGGCACCACTACTTACTTCTCTCCATTGTGAAAACTGTCCCTTTATTTCTACCCTCTGTTTCCTGTCTTTTAACCAGTTGCGGATCCATGACAGCTTACTTTGTTTAAAGAGCTTTTGGTGAGGGTCCTGGTCAAAGGGTTTCTGACAGACCAAGTACACTATATCCACTGGATCACTCTTGTCCACATGCTTGTTGACACCCTCAAAGAATTCTAATAGATTGGTGACACATGATTGCCCTTTACAAAAGCCATGTTGACTCTTCCTCAACAAATCATGTTAATCTATGTGTCTGATAATTCTGTTCTTTACTATAGTTTCAACCAATTTGCCTGGTACTGAAGTTAGGCTTACTGGCTTGTAATTTCCAGGATCACTTCTGGAGTCTTTTTAAAAAATTGGTGTCACATTAGCTGTCCTCCAGTCATCCGGTACAGAATCTGATTTAAGTGATAGGTTACATACCACAGTTAGTAGTTCTGTAACTTCATAATTAAGTTCCTTCTGAACTCTTGGGTGAATACCATCTGGTCCAGGGGACTTCTTAGTGTTTCATTTATCCATTTGTTCCAACACCTCATTTATTGACACTTCAATCTTGGACCGGTCCTCAGATTTGTCACCTAAAAAGAATGGCTCAGGTGTGGGGGAATCTCTCACATCCTCTGCAGTGAAGACTGATGCAAAGAAATAATTTAGCTTCTCCGCAGTGGCCTTATTTTCCTTCAGTGCTCCTTTAGCACCTCAGTAGTCCAGTGGTCCCACTGATTGTTTGGCCGGCTTCCTGCTTCTGATGTACAGTTTTTGTAGTTAGTTTTTGAGTCCTTTGCTATTTGCTCTTCAAATTCTTTTCCAGTCTGCTTAATTATACTTTTACAGTTGACTTGCCAGAGTTTATGCTACTTTCTATCTTCCTCAATAGGATTTGACTTACAATTTTTAAAGGATGCCTTTTTGCCTCTAACTACTGCTTTTATTTTTGTGGTTTAGCCATGGTGGCATTTTTTTTTGTTTTTTAGTATGATGCCATGCCAAATTACAACACTGAAAAAGTCTCCTGCGGAAGACCCTCATAAAGCTGAAATTGGGGAGTGGTCTGTGGAAATGAGAGGAGTAAGGAAGCAGCAAGAATATTATAATATGATACCCTGGCAAAGTAATGTGATTTCCTGTGTGTGGAACTCCAATATGCAGAGGGTTTAACATAAGTTATTACTACAGCAAGTAGCAGACACTTAGGGGTAGATTCTGACATCCTTGTGTTGAACAGCACCTTAGTCAGCAAGCAGTCCCACTGATATCATTGGGGCTGTCTGTGAAGTAAGGGGCTACTCAATTTGAGTAGCAGTGTCAGAATCTGGTTTTAACTAAGGATAGATAGTGTGTTACCTGCAAACAGTGAGGGACTGTGGCCTTTATTTTAGCCTAAAAATGCCCTGGTGTTTGAGGATGCATTACTACATACAGCTGCTCTAGGCATTACTCTTCTGGCCTTGCAGGAAGCTGGCCACATTGTTCGGCTCTTTAATCGGCACTATTCACCACAGTGTTGCCAAACCCAAGCATTCAAGAATCATGGTCAGACCCCCAAGAATCAAGAGACTGACTTAAAAATCAAGAGGTTTTTTTTTAAGTCCGTTATTTTGGCGATTCTTTTGGTTTTTAGAGGGAAGCGTCACTCACCCCAACTTGTGTGTGATCACGACATGTTCAAAATTCATCTTCCAGATGCCTCACTTGGCTGATCTAATTGGGTGCCACCACTTACCACTCCCTTTGGGCCGAGGAGCTGTCATCCTCATCTTCTGTTCTTCTTTCACCTCCTTCTGCATCTTCCCATTCCTCCTTTCCTTCCCTGTATCCCTTCCGGTCCCAACCAGTCTCCACCCCATTGGCAAGCTCCCTCTATATCTCCTCACAGTTTCCTGACTCTCACTTGCTTCCCTACATTGCATATTTTCCCTCTTATTCCCCTCAGTCTATGCCTTATGCCTCTCCTACATTCCCCACTCCTTTGTCCTTCCTGCCCTGTCCATATTCCCCTCAAATAGCCCTCTCACTTCCCACTGCCCAGCAAGTCTGATGATCTGGCTCACTATTACTGGCAGGTGTCATTCTTTTGGACATGGCAATAAAAACTGAAGTTTGCATTACTAAAAAAAAAGGGGGAGGGGGGAATTCAAACTGGATTATGAAACTTAGTTGCAAAACACCAAACCATTTGAAATCCCTGCTGTGAAACAAACACCTCCCCGGCTGAAAGTGAGAATCTATCTTTTTATGATAGCAGCCAGCCAGCAGCATTTTCCTCTGGGTTTTTTTTTTTGGAAGCAGAGTCAGTTCCTTGAATTTGATTTTCATTGGGTCTTTCAATGGGAACTAGAGGCTGAGCAGGATGGAGAGGTTCTGGTAATTGTGGTCTTTTATCCCTCATCCATATTAGTTCCAGACAAAACTGTCTGGAAAAGAATTTTGGAGGGAATGAAGAAAATGTCACTGAATGTTTCACTGAGAGAGATGGGGGGGAAAAAACTCAATTTCCAGGCTTAACCTGATTCTCTGTTTCCTTGTAATAAGAAACCATTTTAACATAGGCAGCTTATAAATAGTCTCCTCTTTGAATGTGGAAAATATTGCACACGTTGTGTAATGCATATGCTATATAAAAAAAAAGCTCTCTTGGCTGGGGGTTGCAAAGCTGCTTCATTAGTTCACCAGGCAAAGCCATGAGACGCTGGGCCCACTCCACCAACACTAGCTTCACTTGGTAAATTAATTTAGTCTTTGGCATGGGTACATATTTACTTAAGGCGATAATTGTTAGCTTCTAGTGGTTGGATGGAAAATATCACATTTGATGCCCAATTTATGACCTCCTGTGCAGAGCCCCAAGGGTAAGCTGAAACTGAAGGTGGGAGAATATAAAGAACTAGTAGGTAATGTATGTATACCAATGGCTTGAACTAAACTTATTTAGCATAAGCCAGAGCACTTGTCTGTAGAGCCTACAGACTAATATCCTGATTCTACAAAGTCCTCGACAGGATCAGACCCTAAAATTCTAGCTTTATCAGCAATGTCACCCTGTAAATGAATTTATTAGGCAAAAGAGGTTAATGGATTTGGTTTGCTCTCGGACTAAGTATAGCAGTCATTGGATATTAGTCTCTATTTTCCTCTCAGTCAGAGTTTGCTGAAACTGTCAGTGGCAATTGCAAGGGCTATTCTATGGTCATGTACAATTTTTCTTTTCTTTTTATTAAAAAATGACTTTTTGTTTCTGCATTACTGGCTCTTTCTACCCTTCAGCAATATTGTCCCCTTGCCTAAGTCTTTATTTTGAGGATGACTCAAATTGTCTCTCCGCATCTTCCTCATCTGCCTCCTGGTTTAGCTGCTTCTGACCCTCATAAATGCTGTCATTGCCTTGTTTTTCATGGCCCACATAAGCTTTAACTAGACGAACTATGGAATCATAGTGCTATTGCTGTGAATGAGAAGGAACTTTTAAAATAAACCATGTTCTGATGGGAATACAACTTTTTGAACAAAATGACTCTTTGGTTTGAAATTTCTCATGTTTATTTTCAGCTCAGAGGTAATTTGTTTTTTTTCTGAAAAGTTTGTAAAATTCTGTTTTTTGAGTCATCACTGTGGGAACAAAACAGTATTCTTTCTGTGTTCGTAATATTTTCAGATGCTTTTTTATTGTAAAAAGGCCCTTAGCCTTCATCAGAGCTGAACAGCTTAAAGTACGTTGATTTAGAAATAGTGGAAATACCAGTGTTTGAAAGTTGTATCGTGAGGAATGTAATAAACATTTTTATCCATACACCAAGATGTGACGCCCCAGCTATATTTGTAATGACCTGGGTATAAAAAGAGTTCTGAACAGTATTAGCTGTAAGTATTACTTGTTTCCACCATCTATTGCCATGTATTTGTGACTCCCACCCCTCTAGCTGTTTCCTGCCTGTATCCCCAAGAAGCCTGAAGTTGGAGATGAAGATTGACTTCAAGTGTAGGAAGGTAGCTAGAGAATCCAATCTCTCCTATGGCCCACTGAAGCTGGAGTCAGATTGGAGAAAGTAGGGATGCCTTGTGGGTCAGATAAGTGAATGTAGTAATGTTCCGCTAGAACAATGCAGTATAGGTCATATGGGCTTAAGGGTGCAACTGGTTCACTATGTAATAAACACAGCCACATTTAAGAAAGTCTATTGTGTGTTATTTCAGTATGTGAACTTTATATGCATTTGCCATGCCACCTGACAACAGCTTCTTCAGCAGAATAAAAGGGATCTAAGGCCACCATGTTGACACTCATCGACAACATGCGCCATTGACTGATATAGGCCACGATGACAAAGTGGGTCGTCACACAGATCCCATGTGTAGAGGTTGGTTGCGTATATTCCTTAGCCAATTCAGAATCTGTTCAGCAGAGTGCAAAGATCAAATCCCAGTGGCCCAGTGGCATGGAAACCATTCCAAATGTCTTTACCTGACCACTCATTGCTCCATAGCATTGCTGCTGACAGATTCAGACCTGGACTGGCATGTAGCTTTTCCACTGGTCTGGCTGTAGAATCTATGCAACGAATGTGTGGCAGGACTATGTTGCTCAGAACAAGTAGGCATGGGATAGGAGTGTGGCACAGGGTACGTGTGATGATAATCATGGTCGAGTTTAACTGGATGTTGACCGATTTAGTATAAGGCGAACGACACCACTCAGTGGCCCATGTCAAACTGGCTAAGATTATACCTGATCCTGACTTTGGTAGCAGTCTTTTTTAGATGGTTGTGGAAAGTCAAAGAGCAGTCCAGTGTGACACCAAAGTAGACCAGTTTTGCCTCGTGTTTCAGTCATTTTCCATTGAAGAAGACCTCTAACTTACTTTTAGTGCTTGCGTTATGAAGGTGGAAGACACTCGAAACTGTGTGGTCAAACTGGGTTGAAGGCACCAGCTGCTACAGTAGGCTGCCGTCTTGGCTAGGTTGGCATTTAAGGTGTTCTCCAATTCGGTGAAAGAGCTCAAGTGGGTACCACAGCAGATGTCATCTGCATAGATAAACTCAGACACAGTGCATACAGGTTAAAGCATAAAAGTAATATATATATTTTCCACAACTGAATACACAGGTACTTGCACATAGATGATTATGAAACTCTAACCCAGGGGTAGGCAACCTGTGGCACGGGTGCCAAAGGCGGCATACGAGCTGATTTTCAGTAGCACTCACACTGCCCAGGTCCTGGCCACCAGTTTGAGGGGCTTTGCATTTTAATTTAATTTTAAATGAAGCTTCTTAAACATTTTAAACAACTTACTTACTTTACATACAACAATAGTTTAGTTATATATTATAGACTTATAGAAAGAGACCTTCTAAAATGTTAAAATGTATTACTGGCACGCGAAACCTTAAATCAGAGTGAATAAACGAAGACTTGGCACACCACTTCTGAAAGGTTGCTGACCCCTGCTCTAACCCTTATTCTCAGCCATAATATTTGTAATAGGGTGGCTTGCTCCTTTAAGGGCCAGGATGCCTGGGGCCAGTTAGCCTTGCTCAGGTAGCCCTGCCCCACCATAGCTGTGCTGGGTGTTGGACATAGGAGGAGGAATGCCTAGCAGCTGGAGGTTGACTGAGGAGGAGAGATGACAAACTGCTTTTACCTGGTGCAAAAAGCTTGGTTGACGGTCAGGAGTAGTTTGACAACTGTGGCTAGCCTGAGTCCTTTGTAAGAAGGTGTGCCTGGATGGGATTGCTGGGTTGAGCAGAGGCCAGGTTCAGGTTCGTGGGCATTGGGACACATTTTTGCCACCAGTGGGCCCACCTGCAAGGAAGAATCTTAAGGTTCAGCCCAGCAGGGTTGAAGACTCTTTTGCTTTGTTGTTGTTTTGGACTTGGACATCTTTAAGGGGTTGAATGCTTTAAGGTAGCTTGGCTAGAAGGCCAAGTCACCGCTATGGCCAGCATAGGCTAATAATTGTTGTGGGAAAACTAAGGTAGAAGTGCTGCCATACCAGCCCTCCCCACAATGGGGTGCTCCAGCCTGGTGAGTTTTGTACAATATTGCATCTGCCTAACCTTTTGCATTGAATATTGTAATAAACTAGCCAGTACATGACAATTTCTGTATCAGTACATCAGTACTTCTCTGCTACTAAAGGCCAGGGTAATTTATGACTGTTATCACCTCAGAAATAGGTGGGATTTTCAAAATGCTCAGTACTGGCTCCCACTGCCTGCCCCACTCCCCAGACGTCAGTAATAAAACTCCCATTAACTTCAGTGGGAACAGAGTTGGTGTAACACAGAGCTTATGATAATCTCATCCTACGGCTACACAATCCTTTGTATATCTTGGGTGAAAAATGGGCCGTATGGAAATCACTTTTTCAGTAGGCCTAGGAATTCACCCCTGCTGTTTAAAGGATATTTATTGTTGCAGATTTTTTATGATCTGTATTGCTTTATTATGATTAATGTTTACTCTAATGCCACTTTCACGTCTCCTTCCAGAAGAACTAATACTGCCACTGCAGCTCCTGCTTCAAAATAAAAAACTGGCTTTGGTTGAACAGCATATAGCTTGCAATACTGCATTGGTTCAGCTGTTTTTGGTAATGTAATACTATATATGTGGTGGACCAAGCCCTGCAGCCCTTTCACAAATAAGCAGTACTATGGACTTCAATACGCTCAAACTCAATGTTGGTGTGAAAATACCGGTCTTTGAGAGACATTTTTCCACTGGCCTGGTCTACACTTAATAATGTAGGTTGACATAGCTGCATTGCTCAGAGATGTGAAAAATCCATTACATCAACCCAACTGCAAATAGGTTGATGGAAGAACGCTTCTGCCAACCTAGCTACCTACCATTGCTTGGAGAAGTGAAGCTACTACATGGATGGAAAAACCCCTCCTATCACTGTAGTCTGCATCTACACTATGGGGTTACAGTGGCATAGCTACAGCGCTGTAGCTATGTTGCTGTAGTGCCCACAGTGTAGATGTGGTCAATGTTTCTGTTAATTACAAAAGGGCTGCCATATTCACATGTAATTTGTACTATTCTCCAGCCAGTTCTCATTGTCACAATATCAATTTATTTGTCAGAATTTTCTCTTCACTTTCCCAGTATTTTTTTGCATTATTTGACTTGTTTCCACAATGTGCCTCACTTATTTTTCATGTGGGTCACAATTGTCCGTATTTATTTGGTTTTCAAACTTCCACCTGACACCACCTTGCCTTTGCTTCTCTTTCTAGCTTTCACTAACAACTTGTGTAGAAATGGCAGTATGTTGACCATACATTTATGGAAGACAGAAACCCAGCAGAAGCTTGCGGTAATGACTCCATGTTTGTCAGGTGAGTGCCAAAGCAGTTTGTCATTAGTCTAGATTTCTCTGAGACCAACTAGAAACTCATGTGAATCTCAGAACTACTTTACTGTGCTATATGCAGTATTACCATGAGGTAAGATAGTCTGACCTTTGTTAGTACAAGAAAATAGACATTAATCAAGAAAGAAGCATTTTACTCTGTGCTTAACATTCTTGGATTTTATGAATTGTCATATTGGTGAACATATAGTTATCCATCCATTAATCTCCATTATGTACCGCCATGTGTCTCTTCCAAATTATATACATTACATGATCTGTATATGTTTACAAAAATCTCTATGGAGCTATTAGGATTTGTATATCGAGGCTCCATAATGTTAGCTTTACTTTGCTTTTTTTTGATGGGGGGCAGGGGAGATACAATGTTGTGTTATTCTGCACAATGTCCTTTAGCATGATTGTTCATTCTCTGTTTTGCTGAGTTGTCGTCTTATCTTCTCCTCTCTGTCTCTCCCTGATATTGAGCAGGTGGTGAGCCTAACGCTAAGATCTAAAAAATCTGACCACCTTGTCTATGCTTTAACTGCATGGGAAACTGAGTGATTTCTGGTGAAATCTCTCTTGAAATTTTGGTCAACTGAACTGATGCTTGAGTGTCCAGGATACAGCTATGCCACCACTGCCGAAAGTCTGCTTTATTTGCAAATTAATTGAAGTTAAAAGCATATACACAAAAAAGGAGACTGTAGATTCCATAATGTAGTCCCTTTCCAGTGGGACAGCTGTGTTAAAAGAATGAAAAAAGGGGTTGTCTGGGTCAGGACTGATGCAATTAATTAAATCGGAAAATAAAAAACTTTTAAGCAGTTTCCTTCCAAATAACCAAACAGCAAAGAAACTTCCTATTTCAGTGTTATATAAACAATAATACGTAGAATGTAGTTACAGCTTGATTTTAGTGTTGAAGTATTGAGTGTAAAGTAACATTTACACAAATACAGCCATGTTTGTTTCCCTTTCCTTTTGTCTAGTTTACACTTTATTCCGATGGCATTTTGTGTGAAGAGTTGTATGACGTGCTCACAGTGAAATCAAATCCATGTGAAATCCTGGTGGTTTGGGGTTTTTTTCCTATACAGCTTGAAATACAGCCCAGGTTCTTTGAAAGGCTTGCGAAGGTTCTAAAATCTTTCCTGCGAATGATGACGGCGGTGGCTGTTTTTATATTGCTCTAGTATAGGCCTTAACACAGCCATATAATAATAATAATTGGAGATATACCTATCTTCTAGAACTGGAAGGGACCTCAAAAGGTCATTGAGTCCAGCCCCCTGCCTTCACTAGCAGGATCAAGTACTGATTTTTGCCCCAGATCCCTAAGTGGCCCCCTCAAGGACTGAGCTCACAATCCTGGGTTTAGCAGGCCAATGTCTGAGCTATCCCCCTGCCCATGGAATTTGGGACCCCGTTTCAAGCAGACTTGGGATTCAATATACAAGTGCATGAAAATAATGAAAAAGGGGTCATGTTATAAATGTCTGATATGGGGCTATGTAAGTAGTCCAAGTCCTTACCTCCATGTGGAACTCCTGGCATAACTGGAGCACAAGAATGTCAGCTCTGTGAGGCAGGGGGTCTTTTTATTACAGGTCTGTACAGCACTGTAATGGAGTATACCAGACCCTGTGAGGCCCCCTGCTGGAGGCCTCGTGACCCTGCCACCAGCCCCCCAAAAAGGTAATAGAGAGGTTGTCCAAGCTGCCTAGCGTGGTTGTGTGGGACACAGCCAATTGGGGCCCAGCAGCCTAGTATAAGAGGAGCTGCAGGGCCAGAGGCAGTTCAGTTCTGTGCTGGAGCTGCAGGAGCCTGGATGGCGTGTGGCTGGCTGATGGACCTACAGAACCCCGGACAAGGCAGTGATGCCAGAAGCCAGCGAGAGCGAAAAGGAGCCCTGAGCTGGTTGCTGGGACTCCATTAGGACAAGGCCCTGAGGTAAGGGTGAAGATGATGCGTGGCCATGGAGAAGTGGCCCAGGGAATTAGAGAATCAGTGTGATATAGTTAAAGGGACACAGCAGATGGCTGCTCTCTACAGGGTTCCTGGGCTGGGATCTGGAGTAGTGGGCGGGTCCAGGTCCCTCCCCCACCCCCCATTGGCCTGGCCTGGACATTGAGGCACCTCAGAGGGGGAACTGAACTATAGTGGCCCAGCTAGTGAGCTGTAACCAGGAAGCCCAAGAGGGTGAAGACATTGTGTCCAGGGAAGGAGCCCTGGGGCACTGCTCTATCCCAGAGCAGAGAAAGTCTGAGAGAGAGAGAGCAGGCACATGCACTCAGCCAAGGGGACGCTCACGAGGGATGAGTGCACCCCGTTACAAGCACCTAGCACAGCTGGGCTCCTGAAATACAAATAACAGATATTAATAGCAAAATTTCAACTGAGTTTTGCTGTGGGATTTTGGATTTGTTTGGGCTGGATCCACATGAATTGAAACAGAAGGAAATTCTAGAACAACCCCCCATGTAAAGTGAAATAGCTGGAGTTTTGCACAGCTCTTCTCATGTGATTGGTGAGTTCAGATTTAGCTATGACAGCTTTAATGGAACATTTGCAACCTTGATCTAGTGAAGCCATTTGCCAATGTGCAGTGTATGTAAATGTAACCCTTCTGCCCCTCTGAGTTGGAAGCAACAAGGGCCGGGTTCAGTATCTAGGGGTTCCGTTTCAATAATGCAAATGCAAAACCGGCTTGAGCCCCCACCCAGTGACCTGGGACAATTACATACCACCCCCTGGGCGCCTCTAGGAGGCAATACTTCCCCCTCTCACAAGCACAGAGTCTGAGTGTAGCAAAATCCTTTTAATAAAGGAGGGAAACAATGTGGCATCATATTTGGGAAACACCACAAACAGGATTCATAACGTAAACCGTGAGCAAAAGACCCACCAAGTAAGTTTTGGCAATGTCCTTTTCCCCTTAGGGTCTTAAGTCCAATCACCCCAAAGTCCAACAACCCAAAAGTCTCTGTCTCTGGTCAGTGCCACCCCAGACTTCAAAAGTTTATCTGCAGAGTTTTACCCCCCCCAGCCCTTGGTGGAAATGGGGGGAGCACACACAGGGTGTTAAGGGGCATGGGGGGAGGAATAGCTCAGTGGTTTGAGCGTTAGTCTGCTAAACCCAGGGTTGTGAGTTCAATCCTTGAAGGGGCCATTTAGAGAACTGGCATTTAAAAAAAAAAAGTCTGGGAATTTGCTTTTCTTTGAGCAGCAGGTTGGACTAGATGATCTCCTGAGGTCCCATAGTTCCTCATTCACATAATCAGGGTGACAACACTTTATTCCTCCTGCCCCAATAACAAAGAAATTGGGGATCCCAGAGCTGTCAAAATAACCATCCCAGGCTGCCGTATGCTATACTAGGTGGGGTGGGTGTGCCAACGCAAATACCTGAAATTCCTTTCCACACTCCCCATAATTCACCACCAGATGTCAGGGTAGAGCTCATCCTGACTCTGCTTACATAAAAAACTTCTTTGGACAGGTTCAACAGTATTCTTTGGCACTGGACCTTTTTGAAAATCATGTCTCTTGCATTTAATATGTATGTCTAAGCTGTTAGTGTTTGTGAGGGGCCAATTTCAAATGGTTGGCAATTACAGGTTGAGTTAAACATTCAAAAGTTCAGATGCTTATTCCAAGCTTCTCCAAATATTTTGCGTTGGCAAAACCAGGATGGAAACAGCATGATGGAAATAACACATTGCCTTAAAATGGGGCCAGTCTAACAGTCCCTTTTTTTCTTCTATTTCCTCTTCTTTTCTCCTTCTATGCTTCTTACTATTCTGGAGTTCCCAATGTGCTGGATCCCAGCCCTGTCCTCATTTGTAGCCCAGCTAATGATGCACTTCTTCTGCGAAGTCCACAAATGCTAATCCATGTCTAGTCTATTTACATTCTTATACCACTCCCACCACTTCTTTGGTATAAGTCTAATGTATTAAGTGCTTTTGTTATTTGAAGGCAAGGTTGAATGGCATATTATACTTGGAATGGAAAGTAGTGTGGTTTGAGGAGGTTCTTGCAGGAGTTCATTTATCAGTCCTGAACTGACCCCTAAGAAAGCTGTGTCTCCTGCTAAAATAAGCTTTATCTCACACTAGACAATTCTATTGTTCCTGCTAGAATACATCAGGCAAATGTCCTCTCTATCCCAACATTATTTTGATGCTAAAATGTGAGAGAGAAATAGCAAATTGAATTAACAACTCTCATTGGTCTCTGGCTTTCTTATCAGATATTTTGGTAGTTTCATCTAACAGTCAAGCTGAAAATAATGCAAGAAAAACCTCTTTGGTGGTGTTTTGGTGCTTCTACCTGCAGCCCTAAATAATAGAAAAATAATTTAATCAAACTTTATAAAGCCCCAATAAATATTTCAGAATTTTATACAAGTTTAAGGTGAAAATTCAAGGTGTAGGTGGAGGAGTGTTGTTATAACTACTTCACCCACCTCTATGTACAATAGGTACTAGGGATGGGCCTGAATCAAACTCCAGCTCTGAACATATCCAAACTTTAGGTTGTTTGAAATCCACACCCAACGCTCAATTTTGCAGCAATCTCCAATTCCTATAATGGGCTACATCCCTGAGCCTTGAGGTTTTGAAATCTGGACCTGAATATTTCAGTCCCACCCATGCCTGATAAGTAATGGAGTATGACTCACTTTTCTGTCCTGCTTTCTCCCTTAATAACCAGTGGAGGGCATAAAATTGTGGTTGGATTTGTACTGCTGATTATTTTCTAGTTCCTTAGGAATATCCCAATC
Organism: Mauremys mutica; assembly: GCF_020497125.1. Lineage (NCBI taxonomy): Eukaryota > Metazoa > Chordata > Testudines > Geoemydidae > Mauremys > Mauremys mutica. Next base: position 174,513,470 of record NC_059074.1, on the reverse strand, counting down.
TTCCCGCCTATCCCATAAAAGAGTTGCTATCAGTTGTGTTTGAGCTCCTTCATCTTTAGCACTGAGTACAAGAACTGTTTGCATCCTCTTTGGCACTCCAGCATTTCAAATGGGAATTGATTGTGATCAGGGACATCATCCACTGGCACTTCAGTGTCCTTGTGAACTAAAAACTTTATAAAAAATTATTTTCCTCAAAAACATTGTGAGAACCCAGAGTTCTGATGGTTGACCACTAAGTGCAGAATCAGCAAAGAAAGAAATGACAACCATTTTCTTTTAGAAGAGAAAACACCATAAGTATCCCAAGTAATAACAATGGTAATGCCCATTTTCTTCATTGAAACTCTTCATTCTATTAGAGTTTTTTTTTAAATAGCCACAAGTTTCCTGAATAAAATGACACACCAAAAGTACATGATTAGGAAGATTGTCCCTGCTCTAAGTTTTTTTTTCTCTCTGTGTGAGTCCTAGTCTGTGATGGGTGATGGCATGCCAAGTTTTTTTCCTGAATTGCACTTAAATGTTTCTGGAACCATTTCTGTGTAAGAAAAGGTCAGGCAGTACCTTTCCTTGGAATTTCATGAGCTATTTTGATAAATAAACTATGTGTAACCACAAAAAAACCTGACCATCAGACAGACTAATTTAGGAATGGATATATACCATGTATTCCACTTTCATCAAGTGATCCCGTATGGAACAAGACTACTGAACTGAAATGCTTATTACAGAAAGCTGAGTATTTGTAATAAATACAGTAAATTGCTTGCCAAATGCATGTTTAAAGAGGGGGTTACAAATAATAACAACATTTGATAGGCTCTAGTGTCCTTTTCATTTATACAGTCATGCAGGGATGGAGGTTCCTACTCTGTTTTAGACTCCCAGGGCCAGATCCTGAGCTGGTTAAATTGGCATAGCTCCATGGAAGTCAGTGGAGATGTGTTGATTTACAGAAACAGAGAATTTGGCATCCAAGTTCTATAAGGGATGAATGTTGCTTATTTATCCAACATTTTTGTTCTCTCTGTAAAAAAACTAATATCCAAAGAGTATTGTGACAGGGTACAGGGCAACTACTTGTTCCTCAGAGAACAGGGGTTGACCTCAGCTGAATTTCCCCCTCCCCTTATACAAGTGCCCATTGGAAAGACTGTAAAAGGGGCTACTTGTGAGACAACAGAGAGAGAATGCTCTTGGGATTATAGGGCTACACACCCAGAGGTAATAGAATTTGCTTTAGTCCTGAGTTGGGCATTTTTGTGTGTCCCTTTTTGTATATATTAATTTATATTGTTTTCTTGTCATAAACATCATCCCTTGAGGAGGTGACCTGGCTGGTGGTTACTTCTGTATTATTTTCTGCTGAGTCATTCTACAGGACCTCTACTGGGGATACTGTTAAATACATCAGCCTTGTTTCTCTCATATTCTCTCCAAAAGGGAAAAGAACAAGACTCCATGAAGATGAACCAAGGACTTTTCATCCTTGCTAATTGAGTTTACCTGGAGGATGCTCAATTCTAGGGTGACAGGTGGCAGTATAAAACCCTAAAGTAGAGAAATTCTGACCTACATTGCTGGATCATGCACTGGATCTCTTGGAATTAATTTCAAAGTTTTTGTTTGCTTGTTGAGACCATCTACAGTTAAAGGAAGAGAATTTCAATGCCACTCATAGAATGTGAATAATTTGCTCTGGGTGGGAGGGAGAAAAATGAAAATCTTGGGTGAGATTCTCTAAGAGGTACGGCATTGGACTCACAGCCCAGAAGAGGTGGGACTGTGGTGCACCCTCCTAATCAGAGGCTGCTCCAGTACCTGGATTGGTCCCTGGCATGACATAGAGAACCCCTGAGTCTGTCCAAGTTACAGCAGCCCTTTTGGGCTGATATGTGGACCAGAATCTCCACAGTGCTGTGGAAATTCCCTTGCATTGCCCTCCTACTCTCAGCCCTGACTCCTACACTGGGGCTTGCAAAGAAGACCTTGGGAGGATTTACAGCTGTCTTCTGCAGTGCCTATGCCAGGCGAATCCTCTCCAGCTGCATACAGGGCTTGTAGGGCCTCTTTGCCCCACTCTGGCTCTTTTATCCTATGTAAAGGGGTGGGAGCGAGTGTGAGAATTTCACCTCTTGTTAAGAAGAATTGGAGGTATCTTCCCTGGGAATATTTTTGTTAACATACCTGCCACTTGGTGCAATCTGGTGCAGTTGAAAGGTAAATTATTTGCTCTTCAGAAGTATTTTTATGAGCCACAAAGGTTAAAAATCATCTCTAGCAGAGATGATTTAACAATATATCAGAAAGGGAGGTGAACTCCATCAGACACAGGGAAGTCCCTCCCCATCATCCCTCCTTAAGTCTGAAAGCTGGCCTCCACCTAATGCTTATGATTCAACAGGAATGTAAAAGGTCCAGGGGGAGACAGAATTTTCAATATTCCAGTGGGCCAGTTTACTGCTACACTCCAGTTTGCTGTGACAGCCCTTTACTAAGTTAGTAAAGAAAATAAATACTTTTAAGAAACTGCTGCTGATCCAAGAGATGAAACTGAGAAGCTGATAATAGTGAACAGTTATAAAATGCATATGATTGTAATGTAGAATGTTGGCAGGCGACATGCATAAGAAAACAGGACATTCCTTGTACACCAGGTAATACTTTGCTGTACATACGCTGCGTAAAAAAAGCATTCCCATACTCATTTCAAGTAAGTCCCTTCAAGTATTAGCAATGATACAATTTTAGGAGCATGTTATAATATTGGGGATTATGTATTTGCTCACCCTGAATTATACCAGACTAGTTCCTATGAAATTCTTATGGAATGAACCTATATCTTCTGTGTTTTCATTGGTATCATTCAAATTTAAAGAGGGGCTGGAACTAGAAACCTCAATGCAAATACCTCTGAATAGTGGGTGGTTTAAATCTGGACCCTGACCCGAGTGTGAATTTCATTGTTAGGGTTTGTCCTGATGATGAATTGAATTAATCACCCCTGACATTTCCAGGAAGGATTTAGAATCTGGACTTGAACCTGGATCTGAGTCTGTGTTTTGGGACTATAGCTGATATATTTTGGTTTGTTACAAATGACAACATTTAAGCAGTTCTCTCCCATTCAATATATTTGACAATAATTAGAGATGGATGAAACTCAGAAAGTTGAAGGGAATAAAATTAATCTTGGAGAGGTAGCCAAAGGTACTTTTCTGAACTATTCATACTTTTATGGGCTCCCAACAACTCTGATTCACTTCTCCAAAGCCCTGGCAACCCTGTCAAATGTAAAATGCAAGATAGAGCTTATGTGGATGAGAACTCAGCAAACAAGTTGATTTTATGAGGAATTGTCTTTTTAGCTGAGCGAAGCAAGACCCTACATTCAACTTGATGGCAATTATATCTTAAACCTCCATTTATTCATGTGTCTTTGAATATCCCACCTTGAGTATCACACCAATACAAAAACAAAAATAAAAGTAGTCATTTCTGTAGTCTTGTATCAGAGGGGTAGCCGTGTTAGTTTGGTTCTGTAGAAGCAGCAAAGAACCCTGTGGCACCTTATAAACTAACAGACGTTTTGCAGCATGAGCTTTCGTGGGTGAATACCCACTTCTTCGGATGCAAGCAGTGGAAATTTCCAGGGGCAGGTGTGTATATATAAGCAAGCAAGAAGCAAGCTAGAGATAACGAGGTTAGATCAATCAGGGAGGATGATGCCCTGTTCCAGCAGCTGAGGTGTGAAAACCAAGGGAGGAGAAACTGTTTCTGTAATTGGCAAGCCATTCACAGTCTTTGTTTAGTCCTAAGCTGATGGTGTTAAATTTGCAGATGAACTGGAGCTCAGCAGTTTCTCTTTGAAGTCTGGTCCTAAAGTTTTTTTGCTGTAGGATGGCCACCTTAAAATCTGCTATTGTGTGGCCAGGGAGGTTGAAGTGTTCTCCTACAGGTTTTTGTATATTGCCATTCCTAATGTCTGATTTGTGTCCATTTATCCTTTTCCTTAGAGACTGTCCAGTTTGGCCAATGTACATAGCAGAGGGGCATTGCTGGCATATGATGGCATATATTTCATTGGTGGACGTGCAGGTGAATGAACCGGTGATGGTGTGGCTGATCTGGTTAGGTCCTGTGATGATGTTGCTGGTGTAGATATGTGGGCAGAGTGGGCATCGAGGTTTGTTGCATGGGTTGGTTCCTGAGCTAGAGTTACTATGGTGCAGTGTGCAGTTGTTGGTGAGAATATGCTTCAGGTTGGCAGGTTGTCTGTGGGCGAGGACTGGCCTGCCACCCAAGGCCTGTGAAAGTGTGGGATCATTGTCCAGGATGGGTTGTAGATCCCTGATGATGCGTTGGAGGGGTTTGAGCTGGGGACTGTATGTGATGGCCAGTGGAGTCCTGTTGGTTTCTTTCTTGGGTTTGTCTTGCAGTAGGAGGCTTCTGGGTACACATCTGGCTCTGTTGATCTGTTTCCTTATTTCCTCGTGTGGGTACTGTAGTCTTGAGAATGCTTGGTGGAGATTTTCTAGGTGTTGGTCTCTGTCTGCGGGGTTAGAGCAGATACGGTTGTACCTCAGTGCTTGGCTGTAGACAACGGATCTTGTGGTGTGCCCGGGATGGAAGCTGGAGGCATGAAGGTAGGCATAGCGGTCGGTAGGTTTTCGGTATAGGGTGGTGTTAATGTGACCACCACTTATTTGCACCGTGGTGTCTAGGAAGTGGACCTCCCGTGTAGATGGGTCCAGGCTGAGGTTGATGGAGGGGTGGAAGCTGTTGAAATCATGGTGGAATTTTTCCAGAGTCTCCTTCCCATGGGTCCAGATGATGAAGATGTCATCAATGTAGCATAGGTAGAGAAGGGGCGTGAGTGGACGGGAGCTGAGGAAGCGTTGTTCCAGGTCGGCCATAAAAATATTGGCATATTGTGGGGCCATGCGGGTGCCCATAGCAGTGCCACTGATCTGGAGATATATATTGTCATTAAATTTGAAATAGTTGTGTGTGAGGATAAAGGCACAGAGCTCAGCAACCAGTTGTGCTGTGGCATCATCAGGGATACTGTTCCTGACAGCTTGTATTCCATCAGTGTGTGGGATGTTTGTGTAGAGAGCCTCTACATCCATGGTGGCTAGGATGGTGTTTTCTGGAAGGTCACCAATGCATTGTAGTTTCCTCAGGAAATCAGTGGTGTCACGGAGATAGCTGGGAGTGCTGGTAACATAGGGTCTGAGTAGAGAGTCCACATATCCAGACAGTCCTTCAGTGAGAGTTCCAATGCCAGAGATGATGGGGCGTCCAGGATTTCCGGGTTTGTGGATCTTGGGTAGTAGATAGAATAACCCTGGTCGGGGTTCTAAGGGTATGTTGATTTGTTCCGGTGTTAGTGTAGGGAGTGTCCTGAGTAGATGGTGCAGTTTCTTAGTGTATTCCTCAGTGGGATCTGAGGGAAGTAGCCTGTAAAATTTGGTATTGGAGAGTTGTCTGGCGGCCTCCTTTTGGTAGTCAGACCTGTTCATGATGACAACAGCACCTCCTTTATCAGCCTCTTTGATTATAATGTCAGGATGGTTTCTGAGGCTGTGGATGGCATTGCGTTCTGCACGACTTAGGTTGTGAGGCAAGCGATGTTGTTTTTCCACAATTTCTGCCTGTGCACGTCGGCGGAAGCATTCAATGTATAGGTCCAGACTGTCATTTCGACCCTCAGGAGGAGTCCATGTGGAGTTCTTCTATTTGTGCTGTTGGTGGGAGGGTAACTATATATCAGTGCGCTGTTCAGTGTTGTCCTGGAAGTATTCTTTGAGTCAGAGACGGCGAAAGTAGGCTTCCAGATCGCCGCAGAACTGTATCATGTTGGTAGGGGTGGCAGGGCAGAAAGAGAGTCCCCGAGATAGGACAGACTGTTCTTCTGGGCTGTGTGTGTGGCTGGATAGATTGACGATATTGCTGGGTGGGTTAGGGGTATCACGGTTGTGGCCCCATGTGGCAGGTAGGAGTTTAGACAGCTTACAGTCCTTTTTCCTTTTTAGAGAGGTGAAGTGGGTAATGTAGATCTCCTGTCTTATTTTAGTGAAGTCCGTTTGTATGGAAGTTTGGTTATTGATGAGAGTCTCTAGGTTGGAGAGCTCTTTTTTGATGTTTTCCTGTTTGCTGTATAGGATGCTGATCAGGTGGTTCCTCAGTTTCTTAGATAGAGTACGGCATAATCTCTCACTGTGGTCTGTGTAGTATGTAGATAGCAGTGGATTTTTTACTTTTAGTCCATTAGGTATGATGTCCATCCGTTTACATTTGGAAAGGAAGATGATATCCGTCTGTATTTGTGCAAGTTTCTTCATGAGGTTCATGTAGTCTTGTGAGCCTCTGGGTATAGACAGTACTTAAAGTGGCTTGCAACTAGTACAATATGTTTTTACTTTGTTCATGTGTAAATCAAGTTTAGACATGTCCCCCATGAATGTTCTGTAACTTGGATTCAACTTCGAAGCCAGAAGGAGCCATCATGGTCATCAAGTCTGACCTCCTGCATATCTCAGGCCACAGAACCTCACCCACCCACTCCTGTCATTAGCCATTATCTCTGGCTAAGTTACTGAAGTCCTCAAGACTTCCTTTAAATTCCTTTAAAGACTTCAAGTTACAGAGAATCCACTATTTACTCTAGTTCAAACCAGTAACTGACCCATACCACACACTGCAGAGGAAGGAAACTCCCACCCCAGGATCTCTGCCAATCTGGCCTGGGGGAAAATTCCTTCCCAAACCGAAATATGGTGAGACCTACCAGCCAGACACCTGGGAAAGAATTCACTTTAACTCTGAGCCGTCCCTTTCTATAGTCTCATCTCCAGCCATTGGAGATACTTTATAATATCAGTCACAGATGGGCCATATGCCATTGTAGGTAACCTCAGTATAACATTATCCTCCATAAAATTATCAAGCTTCGTCTTGAAACAAGTTAGGTTTTTTGCCTCCACTACTTCCCTTGGAAGGCTGTTCCAGAATTTTGCTCCTGTGATGGTTAGAAATCTTCATCCAATTTTAAGCCTAAATTTGTTGATGGCCAATTTATATCCATTTATTCTTATGCCAACATTGGCCCTTATCTTAAATAAATTCTCTCTCTCTCTGGTATTTATCCCTCTGATGTATTTATAGACAGCAGTCATATCTCCCATCATCCTTCGTTTTGTTAGGCTAATCAAGCCAAACTCCTTAATTCTCTTCTTGTAAGGTAGGTTCTCCATTCCTCTGATCATCCTGGTAGCCCTTCTCTGCAACCATTCCAGTTTGAATTAATTTTTCTTAAACAGGAGAGACCAGAATTGCACACAATACTCCAGATGAAGTCTCACCAGTGCCTTGTATAATGGTAATTGTCTCTACTGGAAATATCTCACCTGAAACATCCTAGGATTGCATTAGCCTTTTGCACAGCCACATCACACTGGCAGCTCATAGTCATCCTGTGATTCATCAATACATGCAGGTCTTTCTCCTCCTTTGTCATTTCAAACAGATAAGTCCCCAGGTTATAGCAAAAATTCTTGTTAGTCCCTAAGTGCATGACCTTGTACTTTGCACTATTAAATTTCATCCCATTTCTATTACTCCAGTTTTCAAGTCTGACCTCCCGCATATCTCAGGCCACAGAACCTCACCCACCCACTCCTGTCATTAGCCATTATCTCTGGCTAAGTTACTGAAGTCCTCAAGACTTCCTTTAAATTCCTTTAAAGACTTCAAGTTACAGAGAATCCACTATTTACTCTAGTTCAAACCAGTAACTGACCCATACCACACACTTCAGAGGAAGGAAACTCCCACCCAAAATCTTGTATGATATTCCAATCTTCCTCGGTATTGGCAATATCTCCCAACTTTGTGTCATCCACAATTTTATTAGCACACTCCCACTTTTTGTGCCACGGTCCTTATGAAAATGTTAAATAAGATTGGTTCCAAGACCAATCCTTGAGGAGCTCCACTGGTAATCTCCCTCTAGCCTGGCATTGGATGACCCGGGGGTGGCTCTAGGCATGCTTGGCGTGCTGGTGCCTAGAGCCGCCCCTGGGATGACCCATTGTATTCTCCCTTTTTAACCAGTTTCCTACTCACCTTCTGATTCTCAAATTAATTCCCAACTTCTCCAATTTCACTAATAATTTCCCATATGAAATTGTCAAATGCTTTACTGACATCCTGGTAGATTAGATCTACTGCATTTCCTTTGTCTAGAAAATCAGTTATCTTTACAAAGGCTTTCTCTGCACTGGCACTTTGTTGTTAAAACTTTTTGTCACTCAGGGGTGTGAAAAACACCTCCCTGAATGATAAAAGTTTTAATGACAAAAAGCACCGATGTGGACAGTGCTTTGTCAGCGAGAGCCACGCTCCTGGAAATGAAGCTCCCCCCCAATGGAGGTGGTTTTATTTTGTCACCAGGAGCGCTCTCTCCCAGCGAGAAAGGGCAGCTACCCAGCGCACTTTACAACAACACAGCTGCAGTGGCACAGCCATGCCATTGTAAAGTGCGCAGTGTAGATATAGCTAAAGAAAGACATTAGGTTGGTCTGGCAGGATCTATCTTTAATAAAACTATGATGTGTTTTATCCCAATTACCATTTACCTCTATTTCTTTAATTACTCTCTCTTTCAAAATTTGTTCTAAGATCTGGCATACAATTGAGGTCAATGGGCCTGTAGTTTTCCAGATCACGTTTTTTCCTCTTTCTTAAATACAGCTACTATATTTGCAATTCTCTAGTCATAGGATACAACCCTCGATTTTATGGATTCATTAAAAATCTTCACTATTGGACTTGCAATTTCATGTGGCAGTTCCTTTAATATTCTTGGATGGAAATTCTCTGGGCCCCCCTGGTATGGTCCCATTAAGCTGTTTCAGTTTGGCTTCCTCCTCTGATGTGGTAATTTCTATTTCCATATTCTTGTTCACAAAGTTCCCCTATTAAAAAGTGAGGCAAAGTATTCGTTTAGGTTTTGGGCCATATCTAGATTATCTTTAGTTTCCACCCTGTCCTCAGTGCTTATGGTCCACGTCCTTTCTAGTTTTCTTTTTCTTTATATGGCTAAAGAACCTTTTACTATTGGTTTTGATTTCCTTTGCAAGGTCCAGCTCTGGTTGGTTTTTGGCAGTTCTCACTTTGTCCTTACATTTTTTGACCTCTAGTAGGTAGCTCTCCTTGCTGATCCATCCCTTCTTCCATTCCTTGTAGGCTTTCTGCTCTCTCTTAATAACCTGTTTAACATGCCTGTTCATCCAATTTGGTCTGCATCCCTTCCCTATGAACTTTTCCCCTTGCTTGGGGCACAGGCTCTAGATAGTTTCTCCAACTCTGATCCTCCACATTCAGATCCTTGCATTCTTCAGTCCACTCCACTTCCCTAATTCCCTTAATTTTTTAAAGTATGCCCTTTTATAATCAAGGACCCTTGCTGCAGACCTAATTTTATTTATCCTTCCATTTAGTTTAAAGTGAATTAACTCATGATCACTTGAAACAAGGTTGTCCTTGACGACCAGTTTTCTTTTATGAGGTCCTTGCTACTTACCAATTCTATATCTAAAATGGTATTACCTCCTGTTAGTTCAATAACTATTTGGCAATGAAATCTGTTGTCTACCATATCCAGGAATATCTTGACCCTACCCTACCAAAACGAGTAGCATTTGTCCTCCAATGAATACCTGGGAAATTAAAGTCTCCCATAATCTCACAATTCACAGTAGTATTTATTTAACTAAAGATATTAGAGGTCTCTATCCATATCCAGACCAGATCTTGGGGATCTGTAGCAGACCCCAATTGCTATCCCTGTGGATCATCTGTTACCATTTTTCCCCAAAGTGATTTGAACCAAAGAGATTCAATTACATCACTTCCGATTTCTTTACAGTCTACCTCATCACTAAAATACAATGCTACTTCACAACCTTTATCTTTGCTTCTGTCGTTCCTGAATACTACATACCCTTCAATACCTGTACTTCAGTCATGACTACTATTCTACCAGGTTTCCATTATCCCTATAATATCTGGTTTTACTTCCTGCACCAGTAGTTCTAGTTTCTCCATTTTGTTACCCATTCTCCTTGCATTGGTGTGCAGACATATTAGTTATTTGTGCATGGCCTTACTCATATGCCTCCCCAGATTAGGTACAGTCATTTTACTGCCAGTATCACTCTCTTGACTGTTACTTGATACTGGCACTACAGAAGAACCTCAGAGTTACGAACACCTTGGGAATGGAGGTTGTTCGTAACTCTGAAGTATTCGTAACTCTGAACAAAACATTGTAGTTGTTTTTTTCTAAAGTTTACAACTGAACATTGACTTAATACAGCTTTGAAACTGAAGAAAAATGCTGCTTTCCCTTTATTTTTGGTAGTTTCTGTTTAACACAGTACTGTACTGTATTTGCTTTATTTTTTTGTCTCTGCTGCTGCCTGATTGTGTACTTCTGGTTCCAGATAAGGTGTCTGGTCAGTTTGTAACGCTGAGGTTCTACTGTATCTTTCCTCTTGTTGTACATTCTCCTATCCTAGATGTACAGATAGGATAGGAGAATGTACAACCTTCCTTTCTCCATTATGGTATCCTCTTTTAATTTTTCTCCTGCTCAATATTAGAATCAGGCATGGAGATTACATGAGCATCTCCCAACCAATGTTCCCTCTAAGTTTTCCCACGCATGTGTGGAAAGAATTTTGTTATGTGCACCAATATGGAGGTGATGTGTGGCACATCACTTCCATATTGGTGCACATAACAAAATTCATGTGGCGGGGGTGGGCAAGGGGTTTGGAGTGTGGGAGGGGGCTTAGGGCTGGGGCAGAGGGTTGGGGTGTGGGGCGGTGAGGACTCCGTCTGGGGATGCGGGCTCAGGGCTGGGGCAGAGAGTTGGGGTGCAGGGGGGTGAGGGCTCTGGCTGGGGGTGCAGGCTCTGGGGTGGGGCTGAGGATGAGGGGTTTGGGGTGCAGGCTTAGCCCCGGGGCTATGGCTGGGAGAGAGGACTCCCCCTCCCCCCCAGCTCTCTCTCCCTGCAGCAGCACCTGAGCTTGGGGGGAGAGGCACCTCTCTCCGGCGCGGCAGGCCCAGGGCTGGGGCTGTGCGATAGGCACCTCTCCCCTGGCCGCGGCAGGTCCAGGGCTGGGTTGGGGTGGGCAGAGAGAGGCGGCAGGTCCAGAGCTGGGGAAAGAGGCATCCTCCCTGCTGCAGCCTGAGCGCTTGCACAGCACTTATTAGGCTACTGTGTGGCTGCACAACTTAGAGGGAACTGAGCTCCCAACCATCTCCCCCAAATTCCTAGTTAGAAGTTCTTTTAATGAGTTGTGCCAACATCCCTCTTAGAAGTCTATTACTCTCTCTACTCAGGTGGAGTCCATCCCTTGAGAACAGTCTTCTGTCCGTGACTGTCTCCCAGTGGTCAAACATCCCAAAGCCCCCTTTACAGCACCATTGCCTGAGCCAACCATTGATCATCATAACCTTGTCTTGCCTTTGCTCTCCTCTAGGGACAGGTAGAATCCCACTGAAGGTCACCGGAGCATCCATTTCTTTAAGCTTCTTCACCAGCTTGGCATAGTCTTTCTTGATGTGTCCCAGTGAGAATCTAGCAGCATCATTTGTTCCCCCATGAAGGACAATCAGTAGATTCTTTCCTGCTCCCATTAGGATCCTCTTCAGCCTCAGGTCCACATCCTGTATCTTAGCTTCTGACAGACAACACCCCTTTCTGTTCTCTGATTCAGCTCTGGTGACAGGCCTGCCCTTGTTAGTAGGGAGTCCCCGATCAGATATAACTTCCTCTTCCGAGTGTTGGTATGATCCTCCAGCCTCCTCCATTTTGTACTTTCTGGCTGCAAGTCGTCTTATCTTTTGTTTTCACTGGCAATCTTCTGAGAGTCATTCGCTATCCTCCTGGGGGGCTCTGAACTCTGGCTATCTTCATTGTCTCTAACCCTCTACTTACAGGACTAGTTGTTCTTCCTTGCTCCTCTATATTCTGTTAGTTCCTGCCTCTCCCTTACATTTTCCAACTCAGCTAGCCTGGTCCTCAGCTCTATTTCTCCTTCGCTAGCTGGTCTCTTCCTCTGCCTTGTTCTCATAGTCAAATGCTTCCACAGTCCACTTTCTTCATCCAGAAGTATATCCTCACAGTACTCTTGTCCAGCATGCATCTGCAAGTCTTGAGGTGTATCTTCAGCTTCCTCTCTCCTTCCCTCCATCATTCACTCAAATCCCCTTAGAATCTCTACTTCATACAAATGAAGCACCTTTCAGGTACCCTCTCCAGAATAATCTATATCCCACAGCTTCCACATCCAGCAATCTTCATTGTCTCTTACATTCTTTGGATCTCTGTAGCTATCGTAGCCTTCCCTCCTAAAACTCCTGTCAGGAAGAAGAAAATGAAAAATGAAGCTCCACACACCCCCTCCTCCAAACTTCCCTTACGAACTCCTACTCAAACTCCCCTGTTTTCAGTTTTGTTGGCTTGTCTTGTGCCACTGCTTCTCCACTTTGATTTCATTTCTTTCCAAAGAATAATGGGGTTTTCTACCTTAATACAACATACCGTTTTGAAATTATTATTATTATTATTATTTTTGCTGTTCTACATGTTTTAAACCACAGATGATAGCCATGGTAACAGGACATTCACTTTCAAACACTAAAATGGCCTTAAATGCCATGCAAGTACAGAACTGTAAAATGTGCCCACTAGTGATCTTTTCTTAAATGTAGAGGAAGCCTCCTCCAATCAAGAAGATTTGCAGCTTGGGCCTTACAGTCTCTACTGGCTGCCCCTCCAAGTTGCAGATAAGGGGAGTTGGATTGTCTACACTTTATGTAAATCAGATTCAGCACTCAGGCTTATGGTAAGGTTTCTGGTGTGGCCCTTATTTGAGCATATCAGTGGGCTCCATGGCCTTAAACAAGTGGAATATACCAACTTCCTGCACTTTTCCTTTAAGAGCTGTTCTGACGTATGCTTTTTTGACATATGCATCAGGTAGGCTGGGGGAAAATTTGGAATCCTCTTCTTTTGCCTGGTAGATTAGAAGCTGACAGTAAATTTAGAGCTGGGTATAGCAAAGTGCCTTGGAGTCCCCTGTCTTTTTCTCCCCAGTTGAGCTCACTGTGTTCTGTGTGCCTTTCTTTTTCTCTTTCAGGGAAGGAGGAAAGGGAAAGGAGGCAAAATAAAAGTTTAAGGAATACTGTGTATTATACTATTTTCATTGTATTCTTGCTATTCGGGACTTTGTCCCTGGGGACATATCATTCTCTCTCTCTTTCTGCCTGGCAGGAGAATACAAACAAGCCAGAAGAAAATACACTTTTTCTAAAAAATATTATCGTAGGCCTCATTTGATTAAGGATTCTGTTGCTGTGACATGCTTCCTTGGGCTCTCTCTGGAGACGAGAAAAAAAATGGTAGTATATCATAGTATTTTAGTTGGAAACGAACCATCAGGGTCTGTCTGTGACATGAAAGTTGCCCACCTCAGATGTCCAGGCTCCTGTTACTTTACCTCTGCTGAAACCCACCAAACATCACCACAGAGCGAGAAATGAGGAAGCCAATGCTACTTCTGCTGCATCTGGAGCTACTGATTGCTGGGAAATTGTTTGGGGAAAGAGCAAGCTGCTAGTTTTACTATTAAATTCTTTGTATGAGGAAGGTCAGGAGCAGAAACTTAGCATGTCAATGCTGTGAATGTGTATGAGAACTGGAGACAAGGGAGCAGACAGGTTCTGTCGTTCAGTCCTAGGATTGGCCCACTGGACAAATGCTCAATTTCTCAGCACAGCCCAGTATGGGCCTGGCTCCCTTCCCACATATGCCTCCTCCTTCTCACCTATTTTCAAGGATCTAGTGCTACCACCAGTGTAAGATTACACAGACCTTGGGGTTCTGGGACCTGAATGAATGTCCACTGGTATTAATGGGATTCCACCCATTGACTTCAGTGGGCTTTGGATCATGCTTCTGGAGCACAAGGACTACTAGTCTCCCTGACCCCTTCACAGGAATGGATGTTAGACGGAAAGATCTTCACATTCTAGCTGCTTGTGAACCTGGGCTGGACAGGACACAATCTAGCCATATATTTTTATGTGGTTTTATAGCAAAAACCTTGAAAACTTTGTAGCAAGGAGGATTCTATGCTGTCAGTGAAATATTTCTCCCCCTCTTCCTTGATACTAGCAGTGCAGCATTGTTTGAAGTGACTCTGTCATCTTGGTTCCGTCTTCTTTTCTTCCTATACCGAACTAACAAAGAATTTTCTTCAACATGCACATCATGAATGAAGTTTGATTCCACACACACTCTGACCTGCAACTTGTTGGAGACTGAAGAATCCAAGGACTGTAATAGAAGCAATATTACTTGAGCAACTGTTTCAAAGGAAAGCAGTAGGTAACAGTATGTGAACTCCCCTTGGCAATTGATAATCTAGTTAAAACCAGATTATTGTAATCTGAATACCAGAGACTATGCTCTTTCTTCATCTGTTTCCTTGCCTGACAATTTAATCACAAATATACTTTGGGGAAAAGAGTCTAACACACTTTTCCACTTCATCAAATATTTTGAACTGCTATCCTATCAGCCATTGTTAATAATTTCCAGATTATGAGTAAATAGCCTCCTCTTCTTTTTCTGTTGAAAAGTTCAAAATGGGTTTAAAAAGTAAAAAGCCTCTACCCAAAGCATCAAACTTCAATACGGTAAATGGGGAAACAGCTCAGTGGCATACATCTGTGGAATTTTTGGCAAGGCAACAAATTTAAAAGAAGCACAGGGCATGGGCAAATTTGCAGGTCTAATGTGTGTCTGAACACTTACGCCATAATGTGTACAACTCTTATTTTATCCAAATTTCAACTGACATACATCTGATTTCTATCTGTAGGCTACCAGTAACTTCTAAGGGTAAGAACCAGAAAGTCAGTTCTGCTCTAGTCAGTTCCAGAAAGCCAGAGGCGTTCATACCTATGAACACACAGGAAAAACTGAGCATGTGTTAGAAATTCTAGAACAGAAACAAATACAAAAACAATTGGTTAGTTCTGTTATGGGCTTTGCTATTATAATTATACAGAATCAATGCTAACTCATACTTGCAGGGCATAATCCACATTACCATCACATTCCCAACGTTTAACTATCAATGCTCCAACATCCCAAATATTAAAAGACTGGCCTTGCTCCTCCCTGGCTTCCTGCTTTCTGCCTTCAAGCAGGCTGCAGTCCACTCCTGGAGGAGGGAAGCCACAGCTCCCTGGCTACTGCCACTGCTCAAGCAGAACCTCCTTCCCTGAGGTGAAAATGGGGCTTCTTTTCTCTCTCTCCATCAGAGGGATGGCAGTGATGGGCCTGGGAGGAGGGATGGGTGTCATCTGTGATTCAGGAGACCCCTCTTCTTTCCACCAGCCTAACTGCAGATGTCAGGGTGGTGCTCTTAAACTTGGAGTTGTGGCCCTAATCTTCCTTGACTGCTCAAAGAGCAGGAGAATGCAAGCTATAATGGCAGCTGGGGTCCTCCACTCCCAGCCTACTCTGCAGCAGCCAGGATGGTACTGCACTGCCACTGGCTTCCATTTCCAGATATGTTCCCTGTCCTGAGAAGATTTCTGCTTCGGGGTGATGAGACGTTGGGGCCAGATAGTTTCCTCCTACTCAGCTGCGGGTTAGGGTTAGCAATCTCACAGCTGCTCATTTCACCTCAGTTCCTCTCTCCTGAATAATGAGCTGCCTCTGTGAAGCATCCACTCCTTGTGCAGTCCAGCATATCTGACCTCAATCAGCACATACTCAAGCGCTTGTGCCCTAGTCACAGGCCTATTGAGTCTAGTGCTTAATCTGGTGCTGCTTTTACTCCTAATTTGAGCCATCAAGAGTTTTGACATTTATTTCAACTGAGGCTGAAACAGGCCCATAGAGCAGAAATTATGCCCCCAAGAACCCAAGTCACTCATGTTAGTATACCAACATGTGCTAGCAAAAAGCATAGTGGGGCCTTCCAAAACTGCTTAATAGAGCTGTATTCATAGTCTTGTATTTAAGTTATTTACAATATGGGGACTGTATGGCTCAGGAGATTGGTAATGGGATGAAGACCCTTTCACCTCTGGGCCACTTGTTTAAATACAATCCCAGTCAGTAATAACTTGTCAGAAGTTCACAAGCTTTGAGTGTCCTGTCGATCTCAGTCCTGTTCCTAATAGAAAAGTGTTCACATTCAAAACTGGCATCTTGCTGAGATGCTAAGGACTGAATGGGCATCCATTATTTATTTATTATTTCTGTAGTGCCATACATGAACATGGGGTCAGATTTTTCAAAGATATTTAGATGCCTAAAGCTGCAGCTAGTGCCTAGTGGGATTTTCTAAAACAGGTTAGGCACCCAACTCCCACTGATGGGGCTTAGGAGCCTAACTTGCTTAGGTGCTTTTGAAAATCCCATGAGGCACCTAAATACCTTTTGAAAATCTGGCCCATGGTACTTTGTAGACAAATAAAAGATGAGTCCCTTGGCCCAACAAGCCTACCATACAATTTGAGAGAAAATGCAAGAAGGTTATAGATAAATACTAGCAGCTGAAGGGTATGGGGACAGACAGGAGGACATGCTTTAAGTACAACCCTTTCATAAGAACAGCCATACTGGGTCAGATCAATGGTCCATCTAGCTCAGTATCCTGTCTTCTGACAGTGGACAATGCCAGGTGCTTCAGAGGGAATGAACGGAACAGGTAATCATCAAGTGATCCATTCCCTGTTGCCCATTCCCAGCTTCCGGCAAACAGAGGCTAGGGACACCATCCTTGTCCATCCTGGCTAATAGCCACTGATGGACCTATTCTCCATGAATTTATCTAGTTCTTTTTTGAACCCTGTTATAGTCTTGCTCTTCACAACATCCTCTGGCAAATTGTTCTACAGGTTGACTGTACGTTGTGTGAAGAAATACTTCCTTTTGTTCATTTTAAACCTACTGCCTATTAATTTATTTGGTGACCCCTAGTTCTTGTGTTATGAAAAGGAGTAAATAACACTTCCTTATTTGCTTTCGCCATACCATTCATGATTTAATAGACCTCTATCGTGTCCTCCCTTAGTCATCTCTCTTCCAAGCTGAAAAGTCCAAGTCTTATCAATCTCTACTCAGACGGAAGCTGTTCCACACCCCTAATAATTTTTGTTGCCCTTTTCCGTACCTTTTCCAATTCCAAAATATCTTTTTTTTTCTTTTAGATGAGGCGACCAATCTGTATTCAAGATTTATATGGAGATATGGATTTATAGAGAGGCAATATGATATTCTTATCTGTCCCTTTCTCTAATGTTTCCGAACATTCCGTTAGCTTTTTTTGACTGCCGCTGCACAGTGAGTGGATGTTTTCAGAGAACTATCCACAATGACTCCAAGATCTCTTTCTTAAGTGGTAACAACTAGTTTAGACCCCATCATTTTATATGTATAGTTGGGATTATATTTTCCAATGTGCATTACTTTGCATTTATCAATACTGAATTTCATCTGCCATTTTGTTGCCCAGTCATCCAGTTTTGTGAGATCCCTTTGTAACTCTTCACAGTCTGCTTTGGACTTAACTATCTTGAGTAGTTTTGTATCATCTGCACATGTTGCCACCTCACAGTTTACCCCTTTTTCCAGATAATTTATGAATATGTTGAACAGTACTGGTCTCACTGACCATTTATTCCTACCCTTTGTCTCCCAGTTACTGATCCAGGAGAGAACCTTCCTTCTTATCCCATGCCTACTTACTTTGCTTAAGAGCCTTTGGTGAGGGACCTGGCCAAAGGCTTACTGAAAATCTAAGTACACTATATCCACTGGATCACTCTCATCTATGTGCTTGTTGAACCCCTTAAAGAATTCCAGCAGATTGGTGAGGCATGATTTCCCTTTAAAAAATCATGTTGACTCTTCTCTAACAAATTGTGTTCATCTCTGTGTCTGATAATTCTGTTCTTTACTATTGTTTCACCCAATTTCAATAACAAATGTGATCTCTGTCAGTCAGTTGATCTGGATTGACAGGAGACTGTAGAGAAGTTTGCACCACTACTGCAGTGCTTTACCCGTTGTGTGGATAAATAGGCAGCTGCAGTCTTCAGAGTTGTCAGTGTAAGGCTTCTCACTGACACTAACGTCACTTAAAAATATGAAAAGAAGGTAAACATTGTCATCTTAATCTTAAGGTGGTAAGTGTCATTCTGTTTTGATCAATGATATCTGGAATATTGTGTTCAACTCTGGGTGCCACACTACCTGAAAGATATTGACAAATTGGAATGAGTTTGGAGAATAGCAACAAAATTAATTATGGGACCTAGTAAGATCAAAAGACAATCAGGGGGATGCAATAACTGCCTATAAATATTAGAAGGTTGTAGACACCATGGATGGAGAAGAATTATTTAGTATGATGTGCAGGCTTATTGTTATGAGAAATGACATGTAATTAAGGCAGGGGAAATTTGGGCTGGCAATAAGCGGGGAGGGGAGAGTGGTTTGTGGAATAGTTTCCCAAAAGAAATGGGACTTTTAAAACTAGGCTATGTGACAAAGTTCCTCCTCTGCCTTGGTGGGTCCTGCGCTTATTGGCGGATTTGCTTGCCTCAGAGATTCATGGCAGCCCTCAGTTTGGCCACTTTTTCTAGTGGCTCAAACCTGTCATCCACTCAGCTAACCTCATCACTGGTCAGCATGGGGAAAACTTAGTACAATCCTCGCAGTCTCTGTGTCCCACCTTGTGGGTCGGGAACAGGCCAGATCCCTTTCCAATTTAGACCTTCCCTTCTGATATTTCTCACAGACCAGGTCAACTCCTCCTGTGTCCGATCAGGAGTTGGGGGGAACCCGGGCCCATGCTCTACACCAGGTTCCAGCCCAGGGCCCTGTGGATAGCAGCTGTCGACAATGTTCCGTGTATCAGCTGCCTGACAGCTACAACTCCCTGAGCTACTTCCCCATGGCCTCCCCCCAGCACCTTCTTTATCCTCAGTGCAGGATCTTCCTCCTGAAGCCTGATCATGCTTGAACTCTTCACTCCTCCAGCAGCACCTTCTCACTCCCTGCTCCTTGCACACACCCCTACTAACTGATGGGAGGTCCTTTTTAAACCAGGTGTCCTGATTAGCCTGCCTGCCATAATTGATTCTAGAAAGTTCTTAATTGGCTCCAGGTGTCTTGATTAGCTTGCCTGTCTTAATTGGTTCTAGCAGGTTCCTGATTGCTCTAGTGCAGCCCCTGCTCTGGTCACTCAGGGAACAGAAAACTACTCAGCCAGTGACCAGTATATTTGCCTTCTACCAGACTCCTGTACCCCACTGGCCTGGGTCTGTCACAGCTAGAAAAATTTATTGTGGAGAACAGTCTTGCACTGGCATGCAAGTGGGCTGGAGGTACTAATAGGTCTTTCCCGTCTCTGTCATCTATAATTTATATCAGCCATCTATGATAAAAAAAATTAAAGCTGAAGTACAAATAGATTTCTCAAATTGATGATTTCTAAACCTGTTACATAGCAGCCTAGTGTGCCATTATACAAGTTGAACAGGGATTTCACAGACCACTAATAAATTAATGGGAGGCTAGGTACAAAATTAGGACTTGGAAAATTTTGCTTTGAAAACCACATGTTGGTGTGTTTCGACAACTAATGTACAAAAGACATACAATAGTTTGCTTCTTCCAGGTGTGACAGACTAGCAAGTAGAGATGAGTGATTGACTAAGTTGTATTGTGTGGTTTGGGGATCTTGGTTAATATTCACCAGAGATGGTCCTAAGGCTGAAATAACCAATCTTATTTCACATGTCTAGGCATCAGGCTGGAAGGAAGTGTGGTCTCTAAAGTAAAGACCTCCACTTTATTTAGTAAGCCATGTAATGTTCTTGTGTAACATGAGTAATAATATCACATTACCTACACCATAACTAACAAATTACCAAGATTGATCTTATAAATCCTTAGAGAGAATGACAATTTACTACCTCCCTTTGGAACATTTGTCTACTCCAAATTGCAGATTCCAGCAGAAAAGTAGGAAAAGCATCATTAGCCAATTACTGTGAATACCCCCCATTCATCACTGCAAAAAGTTGTTCTTTATTAACATAGTTATTGTATATTACAGTAATTTAACAAAGAGCACTAATAAATGTAGACAGTTACTCAGAGAAACGGAAGTGTTAACTTGCTTGACAGCTGTTAGGGAGAAATAAACTGTGATTTCCAATATGCAGCTTAATCTCTCCTCATTTTAACCTTAGCACCTTTTAGACTCTGACAATAATGTCTCATAGATTAGAAAGGAAACGACAGTCTGCTATATTCTTGCTTCTACTTTTAAAATGGATTTGTTTCAGAGTCATATGGTGGAAAGATGATTTGGTTTTATAGTTTCCCTTTTCCTAGGGTAGAAACCAATATGAGTACAATAGTGTTTGAGACTATGTGCTCTTGCAGTGTGGGCCCAAAACTCAAGCTCAAAAGTCTCAGCTGGGCCCAAAAGTCGAGATCAAAACAGAACACTGGGTAAAAAGAAACATTAGCAACCAAAATTAATCTTTTGTACAGGGGTGTGTGTGTAGGTGTCCAAAGAGCCTCCATGATCCAAGGCTGGAATTTGTAACCTAGCATTATATATATGCAAAGGTATAAAATATTCACTAAACTAAGAGATGTAGTTGCAGAGTGAGAATCAACACAATATGCCATCCCATACCCTTACGTTCTTTGGTGGCTTCTGTTTTGCCATCTTCCATCTGCACTGCTGCACACTAAGAGGTCTGTTTGGTCCCATTCAGGTTCTGAACATATGGAGTTAAATTTTCGGAACAGCTTAGCACTTAATGTATTGAATTGTATTATGAATATCTGGTCAATTATTTTGGTGCCTACATAGAACTGAGCTGTTTCAAAAATCTGGTCCTTAGAAGTGAAGTCCGTTCTGATAGATGATCAAAGCAATGGGAAGATGTCCCTGCCACAAAGGTTATTATGAGTGTCCAAATGGTACATTTAGAGATGAGATTAAATACTTTCATTTCAATTTGTATCTGAGCAGCTTAAACATTGTAATGGTCAAAGGAGATGAGCAGCGTATTCAGACTGAGACAGCGATACTCTCTCAAGCTAAACCTCATGAATCTGATGGATCTAATGTATTTTGAGCAAGTGCTTTGTAAACAGAAATAATTTCTGTTTGGAAACAGTTCTTTCTTTTTGACAATGTTCTCACCAAAGCTGGATAAATCTACTCTGTGTGTTGATGCAACTTCAAATGCTCTTTACTGGAATTTTTGGAGATAATTCCTCAGAACAGGTGGTAGGAGCTCCTTGTATGTCTGTACAAGGCACTAGAGATAGAATCTTCTATTGTTGCTCCTTCCCAAGAAGCCTTAGCCTCCTTGCTTGAACTCAAGCATCATTATCAGTAGTAATGCACCTTTCTTGCTTCGCGGACAAGGGAGGAGTAATTTATTATAGACCTTGAAAAGGAGGGGCATAGATTATTTCTCTCATGTACCCAGCCAGCTTTGCCAGTGCTCCACTCATTCTCTGCTTCTTTCCACCCACTTGCTTCCTGTGGGGCAGGTGGTGGTATCCAGAGAATAACTCTTGTGCTCTACATAGGAGCTGGACTCAAGATCCAAGTATCCTTAATGAGGCCATGTATAAGAATCAGTGGGACTCAAACCTGAGTTGGCAGAGCCATCAGGCAACAGACATTGCCACTTGGTGACAGCTGCTAACTGGCTGTGAGCCGCAAATTACAGCAGACATACACTATGGGAAGTTCTGCCTCAAAGAGTGGATTGGCAGCTGCCTTGCAGGCTCCCAGTTGGCCCTTTGACTCCGTATTAGCTCACAAGATGTACCAGGAAGTGTCCAGGATCCCCAGCGAGCCACCACAACCTGCTCTGCTTCTCCGCCCTGAACTCCTGGCAGTGACTTTGGCTTTCACTTGGATTCTGACCTGGTTCCAGACCTGGAACTTGGACCCAAGTTCTGACCTCTGGTACTGACCTCAGCCCAGAAATCTGACCTCGAGCTGCTCAAGCCTCAACCCCTACCTCAAGAACCTGGCAGTTTCCATGGATCACCCCAGTGCATGCTGAAGGCTGGCCCTTTAAGAACATAGAGACAGCATATCATCTCCTATTTGGCATGTCTCAAAGGGAACCAGAAACACCCGAATGGGTTGACTGTCCTGTGGAGGAACTCCCCACATCGAGAATACAAGTGTTTCAGCTCCTGTCAGAGAATCAGACCCTGTGGGTGCAGATTACTCAGCTACACAAAGAAAATGCTACACTGCAGACTCAGCTGGCACCATATGCCACCAAGAACCATTCCCTGCAGAAGCAGGCCACCCCATTCTGAGGCGAGAATATTGCACTCCAGACGTGTGCCATGTCCCTAGATGTGAGACAGCTGTTATGCTCTCTAAATGCTTCAAGAGGGACTGCCAAAAATTCAGTGGGTTTTTTAATCAATGTTGTGGGCAGTTCTTGTGCCGTATCTGATCCTACCCCACTGATCAAGCTAAGGTAGGATTTGTAGCTAGCTTCTTAATGGGAGAGGTGCTAGGTTGGGCCTCATTCTTGCTAGAACAAGGAAGCCCAATGCTGATGAACTGGGATGTCTTCTGTAATTTTCAACAATCCCACCACATTTGCTCATCCAAAGTTGCCCTGTGAAAACTCCAATGGGCCAGAATTGGTTGTCTCCTATGCCACCCACTTCAGATTACTTGTCTCTAACACCAGATGGAACGTGGTGGCCCAGCTCCACCAGTTTCAATGGGGATTATGTGTGGAAGTTAGACAAAGTAGCTTATGTGGAAATCCAAACCCACTTGGATGCCTTTGTTGATCTTGCCATAGGCATTGACAACAGACTGCATGAGCAATGTGAAGAAAGGAAGGGGTCAGTGCCTCATCCCAGACAATAGTCCTCAGTAATGATCTCTGGTGCGGTCCCAGAGTTCATGCAACTTGATGCAACCCACTGCTGTGAGACTCCCGAGGAAAGAAAACACCATCACTACCACAGTTTGTGTTTCTATGGTGGGGAACCTGGCCACA
Organism: Mauremys mutica; assembly: GCF_020497125.1. Taxonomy (NCBI): domain Eukaryota; kingdom Metazoa; phylum Chordata; order Testudines; family Geoemydidae; genus Mauremys; species Mauremys mutica. Next base: position 174,490,286 of record NC_059074.1, on the reverse strand, counting down.
CACTCACTGGTTACCTGTCACGGGTTGTGGTCCAGAGAAATTTGGGAAATGACTGAGCCCAGGACCAATAAAGGGGGCCATTCTGAGTGGGCCCCAACCCATTCATCCCCTTATTGTAACATGCCTGAGACATGGTGAGCCCTCATTAAACCTCCAAGTTCAGGTCTGCCTCCAAATTCCAGGTGAGCCTCAATGAATTCCTCTGCAGGGGGCACATGTGGACGTTGGAGCTTCAGACAGCTTCATGGACACCAATGCTGCAGGAGCCTTGAGCATCCCAGTCAGGGGTGGTGAAGCCGTCCCAAAAGTGGGGCATCCAGGGGCTCCCGCCCACTCCGTAGCCCCTTCTGCCCCTTCCACCCAAGGCCCCGCCCCTGGCCAAGCAGGAAGCCGAAGCATGCCGGGAACCACAGGCTTTCTACCTGTCCTGGGTTGGGAGGGGGCGAGAGCAGCCTCCAGCCTGTGTCCCTGCCCTGCGGAGCCCCTACCCAGGGCAGGTGGGGGAGGGGGTTGTGGCTCCCCACAGCTGCCCATGTAGCTCTCCCTGACCTGGTTCCAGCTGGGGTATGGGGCCTCAGAGCCGTAGCCCAGCCATGGTAAGAGGTCTTCAATTTTTGTTGTGGTTTTAGCATGAAACCCTGTGGCTGCTCGACACCCATGCCTCCACCTATCACCCACAAACCAATGGTCAAACTGAGAGAGTGAATCAGGTCTTAAAGCAGTTTCTATGGTGCTTTACAAATTATCACCAGAACGTCTGGTTGGCTGTCGTAACCCAGGCAAATTTGCCTGCAGTAACATTGACCATGTCTCTACTGGGCAAAGTGCATGCTACACAAACTTTGGGTTCCATCCCCATCTGCACCTGGCCATACCTGCCATCTCCACAAACCCCACAGCCACCATCTTGGTACAGTAGATCCACAAAGTCCAGGAAGAGTTTAAGATGCATCTTCAAAACACCAAGAGGATTGCAAACGATACACTGACTGCGGTGCCAGAAAGGCCTCATGTTTGCATTTGAACAAAAGGTCTGTGTCTTAGCACAACACCTCCTTGAAAATCAGGATTGTCTCAAATTGCACTACCAATACATAGGCTTGTACCCAATCAGCCAGTGATCAACCCAGTGACTGTCAGGCTCTGGCTGCCTAGATCTGTCAGGGTACACCTGAAGTGTCATGTATTGCTGCTGAAGCCACATGTCAACAGCTTCTTTGCTCATCAACAACAACCACTGCTCCCTCCAGCATGTATCCAGAGTTCTGATGAATATGAGGTCCATGAGATTATGGATTCTAAAATCAAACATGGTTCCCTCTGAACCTCATTGATTGGGAAGGTTATGGCCCCAAGGAGTGCTCTTGGGAATGGGCTTCCTGGATCCATGTGCCTGACCTCATAGCAGCCTTTCATACAGTCCACCCAATGAGGCTCCTTTCTCAGTTCCAATAGGGACGAATGCAAGTTCTATTGAAATCAATGGCAAAATTCCCAGTGACTTCAATGAGGGCAGAATTTTGCCACAAGAGCTTTTAGGTCAGGGGTCGGCAACCTACGGCAAGCGTGTCAAAGGTGGCACGCGAGCCGATTTTTAATGGCCCGCTGCTGCCAGCCGAGGTCCCGGCCGCCAGCCCTACTCAGCCGCTGCCAGCCTGGGTGAAAGAAACCCCAGGCTGGCAGCAGGCTGAATAGGGCCAGTGTTCGGGACCCCAGAGCAGCGGCAGGCTGGGGTCCCGGCTGCGAGCCCCACCCAGCCCGCTGCTGTCTGACAGGGAGTTCCTCCAGGAAGGGCAGGCAGCTGCGGCCAGGGATTCTTCCCCGCGGGGCAGCAGAAAGGCACCTCGGTGAGCTTGGATGTGAGTTACGAAGCCCCTGCCCACGGGGCTTGGGGAGCACTGGAGGGACTTGGCTCTGGGAAGCAGCTGCGTTAGGGCTCCCAGATGCTGCATGAGTGGCTTGTGCGACTCTCTCCTGGCCCCTGGACTTTAAAGGAGGAGCCTGGACTGGTGCAAGGCGCTGCGAGTTGCAACTGGCCTCCCTCTTTGCATGGCCCCACTGCTACCTCATGCTCCCACTCTCCTCTCCCCTTCTCTGGCACTGCATCAGCCCAGGAGGGGGCCATGCCCCTGAGCCAGCCGGGCAGCGGTGGGGTTGGACAGATTTTGCAGCCTCTGGAAAGAGCAGATGGAGACAGGGACGCTCTTGCTGCGTCTGTGCATCCTAACACAGTGGCACTTCAGCTTGGGCGAGAGTGGCCCCCCGTCTAGGCAGCTTTCAGCCCCCAGGAGAGTTCAGGTTTAAAATGCACAAACTGCGGATTGATCTGGGTAGGTCTTGCATAACAGGGCATCTGCATCTCAAAGGGGAAGGCAGTGGGGAGCGCAGTGGTCCCTAAAAGCAGCCATATGGGTTTTTTGGGCAGCAGGGACCCAGGTCTTAAGGGCCACTTCTGAGAGCTCCAGTCCCTGCTGTGTCAGTTTTATGTCAGGAGTTGCAGCTGAGCTGTTTCTCTGAGCCATTGGCATCACCGAAAGGGAGAAGCTGAAACTGCCCTGGGCACTGTGTTAATAAGAGTATTCGGTGCACAGGTTCATTTGAAAGAACCTCCTAATGCTTCTTTATGTGGTAGCAGTGTCCCCCTTCTGCCCCCCCCCACCCCCATTGCTGGTACAGTCGCTGTTTTTCCTCTATGCTACCGTCTTCGGAACTTGAAAAGTATCTGAGGTGTTTGTGTGGATCAATATTGCAGGGAGAGATGGGAGCCAGAAAGGGCAAAATCTGTATGGGCCGTCCATTTAGATAAGCGGTAGGCAACCTATGACACACATGCCAAAGGCAGCGCACAAGCTGATTTTCAGTGGCACTTGCACTGCCTGGGTCCTGGCCACTGGTCCAGGGGGCTCTGCATTTTAATTTAATTTTAAATGAAGATTCTTAAACACTTTTAAAACCTTATTCACTTTACATACAACAATAGTTTAGTTATATATTATAGACTTATAGAAAGAGACGTTAAAATGTATTACTGGCATGCAAAACCTTAAACTAGAGTGAATAAATGAAGACTCAGCACACCACTTCTGAAAGGTTGCCGACCCCTGTTTTAGGTGCTCTCGCAACCTTTGTGGTGTGTGCGCGCGCGTGCACAGAGCAGAGAACAGAATGAGCTAGGGCTTTCTGTTTTAGCACACAAGGCAACATTGTTTTCTAAAAGTGTACATAATTTAACAGAATGACTTAAGTAGGTTCAGGTTTTATAGACCTCCGTGAGAAGATGTTTAATAATTGTGTTTTTCTTAAGAGAGTCATATATTAGCAAGTTCAGATAGAGAGACATTTTGCAAACTTAGATGCCTGTGAATTTGTTATTTTACCCTGCTCTATGTTGTCACTGATAATGTAATAAGAGAAAAGATCTTGAGAGGTAAAGCATACATTTACTTGGTTTTTAAACTTCAATAGTTTGTTGACGGCTGTGTGATCTTGTTAAACTCAAGAGAGGCAATGCACAGTTGTTTTCAAAATTTACTGACAGATGCTTTTTGGAATGGCACCCAGTGAGCTGTGAAACTCATGCACTCAAGTATTTGTCCACTTGTCCCTATCTCATGTGTTATGGAAATATGTTTACACTTGCTCTGTTGCAAGTTTTTTTTTTTAAGTTGGATGAATTGTTTTAGATGCAACATTGCCCATACTGCAAAATATTTTCAAGGTGGTTAAACTCTAGTGCCACAATGGCCAGGAGTTGTCTGAAATCTGCAGAACTTTGCTCTGTCTGTTTGATGGATTCTTTTTCAAGGTTAACGATTTGTTTGGCATGGAGGATGTGAATGTTAAGTTCATTTTGGAAGAGAATAATGGGATACACTTTATGGATGCAGCAGGCCCAGGCTTGCTCTGCAAGCGAATCAGAGTGGTCGTTGTGACCACACACAAAATGGGATGATGAAATTGAAGCTATATTGCACTTGCTTCCATTAAAATTTAGTCTGGCATCTATCTAGCAGGTCTCTACTTCTTTTCTTTTACTGGCAGTGTATCTAGTTCTTGTGGCTGAAGCCCATATGCCAAGATGTCTTTCCAGTTTTTTATGTCATGGCTCTTTTTTTTCTTGCAGATGAAGCAACTAGCATTAAATAGAGCTTTCGTGTGAATGTGGAAACAGGTACAGATGATGTCTTCAATGGACCAGCATCCTAAGGACCTTGTGGCTTCTTTCCTTCTTTCAAATAGTTCATTTTCTTACCTTCTGACCTAGGGGAGGCACTCCTCTATTTTAGTTTTTGTGGTAGCTAGGTTTTATTCCATCTCAGTCACTTTTTTTGTTCTGCCTATTTTTTTCACTCCTTGCCTGGATTGGAAGAGCCAACAAATTCTTCTTCTGAGATTGAAAAATTAGATTCCGGATATATCTGCTATTACAGGTATATACACATTGCATATATGCTTACATAGTTTGTGTCTTTTCATGCCACTGCCTCATAGTTATACTTCCCTGGGTGGACTGAAAAATTCTCTGAAAATGTCACCAGCAACAGAGGCAATAATGAGTCTCACTAAGGTTTCAGTTTCTTGCTGTTTGACAGTTTTAGCCTTGAATAGGAGTTGATGTCTGGAAGCAGTTGTACTACAGGGGGAAGCATACTTTAAAATGGTGAAGTTTGCTCCTCTCATAACCCCAAGCCAGCTCCACCAGACATTGTCCTGCCCCTAGCCAGCCCTTTCAGGCTAACTAAGGGCTTGGCTACACTTGCAGATGTGCAGCACTGGGAGTTACAGCTGTCTTCGTACAGCTGTGTAGGGAAAGCGCTGGAATGTGGCCACACTGACAGCTACCAGCGCTGCAGTGTGGCCACATTTGCAGCATTTGCAGCGCTCTTGGGAGTGGTGCATTATGGGCAGCTATCCCACAGAGCACCTCATCTCATTTTGGCACCGTGGGTTGTGGGAAGGGGACGGAAGGGTGCGGGTCATTCCGCTTCCTGTCCCAACGTCCCGTGATGCATCGCTTCACATCCCAGCAGTCACCATTTTTCCGTCCATGTTTGGCACCATTGTGACTCTCCCAACGGTTTCTGTGCAGCGCGATTTCTGTGGGAAATGGAGCCCGAGCTGCTGAGGAATATGCTGATGAGTCTCGCCAGCACATCACGTTTGGCAGTTGAGCTATTCCTTCAGCTCCAAAGTAATAGTGAGGAGTCCGACGATGATGATATCAAGTCACCTGACGCGTATGACACTAAATTGCTTGTGGCATTCACGGAAATGCTCAGCACCATGGAACGCCGCTTTTGGGCTCGGGAAACAAGCACTGAGTGGTGGGATCATATTGTCATGGAAGTCTGGGATGACGAGCAGTGGCTGCAGAACTTTCAGATGAGAAAAGCCACTTTCATGGGACTGTGTGCTGAGCTCGCCCCCACCCTGCGGCGCAAGGACACGAGATTGAGAGCTGCCCTGCCAGTGGAGAAGCAGGTGGCTATTGCAATCTGGAAGCTGGCAACTCCATACAGCTACCGATCGGTCGGGAACCAGTTTGGAGTAGGAAAGTCGACCGATAGAATCGTGTTGATGCAAGTTTGCAGGGCCATTAATCGCATCCTGCTAAGAAGAACCGTGACTCTGGGGAACGTGCAGGACATTGTGGATGGCTTTGCACAAATGGGTTTCCCTAACTGTGGAGGGGCGATAGATGGGATGCATATTCCTATTCTGACACCACCCCACCTAGCATCCGAGTACGTTAATCGGAAGGGGTATTTCTCTATGGTTCTCCAGGCGCTTGTGGATCACTGTGGGCATTTCATTGACATTTACACAGGCTGGCCTGGGAAGGTGCATGATGCACGCATCTTTCGGAACAGTGGCCTGTTCAGGAAGATGCAGGCTGGGACTTTTTTCCCAGACCGGAAGATCACAGTAGGGGACGTCGAAATGCCCATTGTAATCCTTGGAGACCCCGCTTACCCATTAATGCTTTGGCTCATGAAACCGTATACAGGGAAGCTTGACAGGAGCAAGGACTGGTTCAGCTACAGGCTGAGTCGGTGCCGAATGACTGTGGAGTGTGCTTTTGGCTGTTTAAAAGGGCGCTGGCGATCTCTGTATGGGAAGCTAGACTTGGGGGAAAGCAGCGTCCCTGCGGTTATATCCACGTGCTGTACCCTCCATAATATTTGTGAAGGGAAGGGTGAAACATTCAGTCAGGCATGGACAGCCGAGGTTCAAAGCCTGGAGGCTGAATTTGCACAGCCAGAGAGCAGGGCTACTAGAGAGGCTCAGCAAAGGGCTACAAGGATTAGGGATGCCTTGAGGGAGGAATTTGAGGCTGAAAGCCAACAGTAATGTTTGTTGCCTTGCACGGGAGTGAAGTGCAGTGGTTACAATGTTAGTAGGAATCTGTTTTTCCTAAAATGATTTGCAGTGCCTGTTTCTTTCCTGGGCTATGGTATCTTTCAATTTCTGCAATAATAAAGACTGTTTTCAAAGCCAAGAATTCATTTATTGAAAAGAAAATAACTTTATTGACAGACACAACATTTTGGGAACCTAAAAGGGCAGGGGGGTGGGGTGGTGGACTGTACAGTCACAGGTTTGAATATGTCCTGTCTGGAGTGCTGTGCAATGAGTGCTGCACTTCAGGATGAAAATACTGCATGGTGATGGGGGTTGAGTGCAGAGGGTAAGGGTCGTAGTTCTCAGGGCTGGTTGGTGAACGTACAGGTGTTGGGGGCAGCTGGTGGTGGTAAGAACCTGGATGCTGGGGAAGGGGGTTTGGAGCTGACATTGGGGCACAAGGGAAAGAGCTTTGGGACGGGGCGGGGCCGGCACGGTAATGCTCTGCCTGCATGGCTACGAGTGACTGGATAAAGTCCGCTTGGCGTGCAAGGATGCTTATCAGCTGCTTTGTGCTTTTCTTCTTAGCCGCTGCGTTTCTCTGGCGGATCCTGCTTTCCCTTTCCCTCCAGTCCTGCAGTTTTTTCCTCCAGTCCTGCACTTTCTTACTCTCTCTGGCAGACTGATCCATAACTGCTTTCAGCATGTCTTCTTTGCTTTTTTGCGGCTTCTTCCTGAGGTTTTGTAGCCTCTGAGCAGTCGATGGTACGGGCAGTCCAGCAGTCAAGGACACTTTTCGAAAGGCAAAAATGGCAACAGTTAACAGAGGCAGCATTGTTTATAATCTCATCCAGACGGTTATTCCCACACAGTGAAGGAGTTTACAGTCTTCGCTTTAGCATATTTTACCCATACCAAACAGAGTGCACATAACCCACAGGAGCCACGAAATGGTGAGTAAGGGGGACTGATTGCTTCAGGGCTGTGCAGGGGTTTCTGTGCATTGGGGACAGAAAACAGCTAGAGGGGGCATCTGCACTGAACACTCTCCCAACATTTTCCACAGGAGTTAATCCTGGAAGATATCTCGCTGCTGCGGGTCACCTGGGAAGAGCGGGAGGCTCTTCTAAAGCAATATGGATTCCGCCCTGGCCCCTATGCAGCTTGCCTGTGTGCAGCAATGGTCCCCCCCCACCCCTCGCGGCACAGTGGCGCGGACGCATTAGCCTGACTGGGACAAGGACCACAGTGGCTCTCCCTATAAACTTGTGCAAGTGCATTGCCCACACTCTGGCTGAAACTTTTGAAGAGATTACCGAGGCCGATTACCGCAACGTGATAGACCACATCAATGGGCTATTTCACATCTAGGCATGCATGCATGCAGCCCTAACCCCCACTCTCCTCTCCCGAAACATTTCCATCCTGAAAATAAAAGCCGCTTACCAGTAGTCCGCTCCTCTGCTTGTCCTTCACCAAGTACCAGCTGCTGCGACTGGCTACCTTCCTCCTGGCTTGAGAAGAGCTCCTGGCTGCATGCCTCCTGGGACTCCGGGGTGTCTCCCCCCACCCCAGTACCCTCACTCTCGGTTTCCTCCCCCCTCCCCCTCCTCCTGCCCCTGCTCTGAAGTGTCCATCGTGGTCGTCAGATTGGCAGTGGGGTCACCCCCAAGTATCGCGTCCAGCTCCTTGTAAAAACAGCAGGTCGTGGGGGCAGCGCCAGAGCGGCGGTTTCCCTCGCGGGCTTTGCAATAGGCACTCCGCAGCTCCTTCACTTTAACCCTGCACTGCACCGCATCCTGGTCATGGCCCCTTTCCAGCATGGTCTTTGATACCTGGCCAAAGGTATCGTAATTCCTACAGCTGGAGCGCAGCTGGGACTGCACAGCTTCCTCCCCCCAAACACTAATGAGGTCCAGCAACTCGCCATTGCTCCATGCTGGGGCTCGTTTGGCGCGTGGAGGCATGGTCACCTGGAAAGATTCACTGATTGCACTCCACACCTGGCTGAGCAAACAGGAAGGGGATTTTTAAAATTCCCAGGGCATTTAAAGGGCGGGTCACCTGAGGCCAGGGCAGTAGACTTCGAACTGATGAGCAGAGTGGCTGAACAGGCATTCTGGGATACCTCCAAATACCTCTGGAGGCCAATAACAGCGCTTTTGGTGGCCACACTGGCAGAGCAGCTCTGCATCACCAGCGCTGCAATAGTTATACCCGAGACAGAGCAGGAGTACAGCCAGCGCTGCAGCCAGGGAGAGGCAGCGCTGTATGTGCCTTGCAAGTGTGGACGGTGAGTAAGTTGCAGTGCTGTAAACCCACCACCAGTGCTGCAACTCTCCAGTGTAGCCAAGCCCTGAGAGGACTGATGGTCTGTTTGGGTGCTGGCCTGGAACTCAGAAGACTCAAGTCCCTACTCTACCATAAATTCCTTGTGTGACTTTAGACAAATCACATACTCTATCTGCCCCTCAGTTCCACATCCCTAAAATAGGGATGAAACTTCCCTACTTCACAAGGGTATTCTGAGAAAAAATGCATTAAAATTGTGAGGTGTTCAGCTACTATGGCAATGGAGATCATAGAAATACCCAAGATAGACTTCTTGTTCTCCAGGGGGAATTAGACAAGAGCTACAATCATGCCCAGCTCTTGCATATGGGCTGTAAGGAGAGTGACTTCTTGTATCCTTCCTTTATAGAGAGGACTTAGGCAAATTCTTCTCACTACTCAGCAAGGACAAAACAAAATGTTAACGGGTTTACACTTCAGGATAGATGGTATTGGGAACACTTAAGGTAATGGAATAAGATGCCAAAAGGGGTGATGGAATCACTAAAATTGGAGATTTTTCAGTGCTAGTCTAGACAACCCTCTATTAGGAATGGTTTAGAAATAATTAAATTAGTCCTCTTGTGAAGTAGGGGAATGTACTAAATTGCCTCTTTCCTACCAAAATGGTTCTGTTATTCATATACATTTAAGTTGTTCTCTTGTTGAGTCTCTTGTCAGACTTGCAAAAGACCATTTTGTTGCCTTTCAAATCCCCACCCGTCTCACAAAGATGAAAACTCTTTTGGTAAAATCTTCACTAAGGAGGAGAAATCTATTTGTATTTTTACAGCACTCTTTCATGGCGTGCCCTGTGACAGCCTCCCTCTCAGCATTTTTTAAAGTTAATATCTAAGCAAATCTACGAAATTAAATGCAAGATTGAAGTACCGAAAAGCAATTGTCATCAGTAAAGGCATTCAAAAGCCATTAAATGAGACAGTTGAGCCTCTCCGCCTCCCCTTGTAGCTGGACATGAAGAGAGAAATAAAGAGAAACACACAATGCTGGCATGCAGTTTTATTAAGTGAGATGTGATGCTCTAGAATGTCTCCAACAAGCAGTATATTGCCCAAACTCTAGTGAAAATCCTTCTGGTAACAGTGCGTTAGCTTTCCTTCAGGGCCCATCCCCCGCATGCATTTTAAAAGAATTTTTTCCCCCTTTTGACTCCAGTGGAACTGGATTTCACCTCTTTGACCGAATCTGAGTGTGTTTGTATTTTTTTGGTATTGTCTCTGCCATGTGCACTCATGATAACAGGATGAAAGGCCAGCTCTGAGATTTCCTAGCTTTTCAGACCATAATTTTTGTGCCCATTCTCTTAGTGGAGAAAGAAAAGTTATCTGATTAACCAATGTAAAATCCAGTGACAAAGAACATCTCATCTCAGACATTAAATTATCCACCTGGAGTATATCTTAGTGGTAGCATTGGGGTGGGGTTTTTTGGTGGGTGCATGTGGCTCTTTTGTATATATCTTGGATGTGTGTGGGCTCAGACATGAGGGACTTAATACTTTGACTTCCACTTGTTTCAACTCGATTAACTTCAGTGATGTTCCTCCTACTTTATATTGATGTAGGCAAGAGGAAACTCAGGGTAGACAGTACTGGGGTCTTAGCCGAAGGGGACTGAGTTAATGATGAGACAAGGTCGGTCTCAATCTGCACTGACTGTGTTGTTGCTTTAGTGTATTCTGCTGGGTGATGTCTGGTGCAGTGGTACTGGCTGGAGATAGAGAAGTTTGCCTGTTCTGCTCAGTGAGGAATGTGAGGTGCTATTTAAAGCTTCTGCTGAAAGATAGAGCTTCCCAGAAGTTATAGTAGTCTTAAAAACTCACCAAGAAAACTCAGGTGATTCCTCTGCCTACTCAGATTGTGGTAAACCCAGAAGTAGTGAAAAATGGGTGCTCTTGAGGAAATGACTCAAAGTGTATCTATGAATTTAGTTACTAATTCAGTTAATAAAAAGAAATTCTAGTCATATAACATGTAGTAATCTTGGTTACCACAGGAAGCCATTGAGACAAACATTGTGGCTGGATTAGATAATTTTATACTCGTTAATAACATTTGCAGTTATGCCTGCTAAAACAGGAGTGACCAAACTCATGTCTTAGGGCATCAGCTGGTCATTCCAGGAAGTGAGATGGAATCCGCAAGCACCAATCCCTGTATATGTACATGGCTGTATGCATAATGGATGGATTCTCATCTTCCTCTGCCGTATTAGGCAGGGACCATTGCTGGGGATGGGATATTGGACTTGACGAGGCAATGATCTGACATTTTTCATGGCAAACTCTCTATTGCCAATAAACCTTCTCTTGGCAATTTATTTTTCTCAGTAATAATAGCCTCTTTAAATAACGTACATCCCAGTGCGTCATGCAAAACAGTTGTCTCCCATTGCCAGCCCCTTCAACTGAGTGGATTGCATGAGCGTATGTCTGTAAGAAATTGTGGGTAGATATCTCAGACAGAAAAAAAAATTGTACTTTAAATTGACAAATCAGTCCAAACCACTAAGGTTATAACTCTTTTTTTCTTCTTCATCAAGCAGAACAGTAAAACAGACCTGTTATTGGCAGTTCATTAGTTGCGAGACAGAGGCAGTATGTACCATGACATCAGAGTACTGTTTGACCCAAATCTATCATTTAATCAGAGATCCTTACTCTTAGTTCTTTCCAACTGCCTATAAGACTTACATAGCATAGCACACTGCGGCATAAATAAGATACAGATTTTGTACTTTTTGATGTATTTAGCACATTTTTGTTACTTCCTTTAATACCGCAGACCTTACATTCTTCGAGCATTAGGGGAACAAAAGGCTAACATGAGCAAAACAGTATTCAATCGAAAGTATCACTCTGTTCACCTACTTAGCATTTAAAATTCAAACCTTTTGGGGGAAAGAAGAAGAGGGAATGAATACCACAGCTGAATAACTTCAGATATAAAAAGTTCCTTCATTAAATCAGTTGTTCTTTAATTCATAATAGAACTTAAATAAAGAATGACTTATAGGCAGCTGTTTCTAATATTGAGTCCCCACCACACATGAAAGGAACATTATTCTTACAGCAGCCTCTCTACCCTTGGGTGTTATCAGCCGAACATGTTTTGAACCCACCTAATGCATTTGAGGTAGCTTAGGTTTATTTTTCTTTCAATAAAATAAATGGTTTTGTAATTAAATTTCTGCACTGACTGTGCTTAATGGCTACATTGACAAGTGCTAATGTATGGGAAGAGAATGAGTTTGAAATGAAACATGCTGTTTTCCAGTCTGCAAGCAATTTTGCACTAGGGCAATCAAAATCTTGTGCCAGTGAAACATTTTCATTAATCTGCTAACTTAACGCACACTGCCCACTCAGCAGCGTAAGGACACATTTAAAAAAAAAAAAAAAACAACAAAAATATCATGAAGTGAGCTGTTGTTTGAAACCATTTTGTGGTCTCTGGCAGCAGGGCCTGTGGAAATTCGCTGACTTTACACCATGAAATGTTGCAGCTGTCTCAGAAGGGACTGGCTGCTTCTATGTTTCAGTCCTTGGCAATAACTCAGCTTTCAAATCTGTCTCTTTTTTCCCCTTAGCTAAATTTATTTTTGAATAAATCTTCTCATAGAAAATTGAGAGCAGCTATTACATATTTGGACTTCATTTATGAAAACCACTTCAAATCATCAAGAAGTGCATCAATCCAGCCCTTATGTTTACAATACTTTCATGATTGGAAAGCTAAACAATCCTGTATTTCCCCCATTATCCTAATTTAGGTAGCACTAAATTTCAGCATAAATGTGATTTTTTTTTATTGCTAGACAAATAAAAAGCTCCAGAAACTCGCTTTTGTCTAACTTGTTATAAACCTTGTGTTGAATGTGGCCACTAGAGGGTTGACTTAGCAACAGCTGCACGTCACAAACAGAAGCCTGTTGCAGTGCTCTTTGTCAGTAAAAGGCTTAGCGAAAACAAGATGATTCTTTAGCACCTTAGGCAGGCACTTAATGTGTTCCTAAATAGGCTAATGAAACAGGGAGGTTTAAGGGTCTTAAACAGTCTCCCTCCCCCTCCCCCGCCCTCCTGAAGCCAATATGCGAGTGATAACCCAAAATAAATGAACAACTGGACAGTCTTTAGCAGTACACACTGCAAGTCAGTAGAAGTCCAGGTTCATAGCTTAAAAGCGATCATGCAATTTCCTCACTTCTCTTTCACCACATGCTGCTTCACTGGGGATAGATCACTGTCCAACGTTTTGGCCCTATTTTCATGTGTGCTGAAAGAAAGCTAAAATGGACCCCCTCTTTTAAATACAATAATGGGGATGAAATATTGTCCAAAGCAGTGTTCCCCCATCCAACAGGAAATTGTACATCAGGGAATGGAACGCTACAGAGTGGGATGTCGCCAACAAAATGTCATGCAATGAAAGGTGTGTGATGAAATGACGAGGATCAACCAAAACAGGTGATGTTATAGCTTGTAATAATTATTCTCCCGAGGCTGCACTGTTCATGCTAAACAAAGAGAAGTTTTAAAATTGAGAGTTATAGTTTGTGTCAGAATCCATTATTTGAGCACTATAACCAGGGGTAAGTACAGTATGTGAACTTACTGCATCTATGCTGCTTAAAACACAGATAGGTTCAGACTCACTGGCTACTCTCTCTATTATTATGTCTCTGAAGTAGTATTTGTGCTGTATGCAATAGAAACTGGCATGGCAAATTTATTATTTTGTATTATATTAGCATCGAGCGTCTCAGCTGAGATTAGGGCCACTAGACACTGTACTTGCATATAGTTAGAAACAGTCTCAAGGAGAGATTTTCAAAGGCCCAAAGGCAGCAAGGCACCCATCTCCCATTGAAAATTAACTCCTGCTTATACTGTGGAAATTCTCATAAATAGACAAATGACAGGAAGGGAAACAAAGGCATGGAGAGCTGAAGTGACTTACCTGAGGTAATTTGACAGATCAATAGCAGAGCCAGGAATAGAGTCCAGATCTTTGAACTACCAGTCCAGTGCCCTATCTGATGGACTAAGCAGACAAAACATTTACATAGCTCAGCGGTCCCCAACCTTTGTCTGGTGAGCGCCAGACAAAGGACCGTGGTGGCGGTCAAGCATCCGCTGAAATGCCGCCAAATTCCAGCAGCATTTCGGCGGCGATGTCTCTCGATGACGCCGCTTGTAAGCAGCAAGCGGCGTCATCGAGAAGCGTCGCCGCCGAAATGCTGCCGAATTTTGGCGGCATTTCAGCGGATGCTCAACCGCCGGCCAGTACGTGGGCGCATTTAGATGCCCCCACAGGCGCCATGGCACCCGTGGGCACTGTGTTGAGGATCGCTGACATAGCTTAATGGATCAGAACTGCTGCAATAATTTATTGTAAGGAAAGTTTCAAAATTAAAATCAAATTGCACAAGTATATACCCATATGTTTGTCTATATACAGATCTGCTGATATTTTGAGATTACATATGCAGATCTTCAGAGGGGCAGAAAAGAGTCATGAGTTATTTTTGTACTGGTTAAGTTTATCAGATTATTATGTACTGTACAGGGATAAAGAGCACCACAGGTCATTTTGTGGCTTGGTGCTTGTGGAAGTGAAAAGAGAGAGAATAGTTTAATTATAAAAAAAAACAAATATTTCATTTCACATCCACAGCCCATATAATTAATCTGTAAATAGTGGTTTTCTGATATTTAAACTTGTTACTTTTAGAAACCACAGTTAGTTGTAAATAACTTTTGTAGTTTAGCTCCTTGTATAGTTAATGTAATAGATAGCGTTGGTAGCTTAGTGGTATGTATAGTATGACTATTGTAAGTTTACAGTAGTAGCCAGGATGTTTAGCGGGAGAGGGCAGGCAGATAGGGATGGGTTAGTAGTTCCAACGGTTAGAATGTAGACTATGATCTGGATCTGGGACAATTTCAAGAGAATGCAACATGTCTCTGCTGATTGCCATCTGCGTACTGTGGCACAGGCAAGCATAAAATGGATACTATGGATTTATAAAGGACCTTAGAGAAACCCCATTCTGAAGTATCTGCAGAGACTAGAAGGGAGTGGCATCAGGATAGAGTTGGTTAATGCCCATCAGGTGCAGCAGACACATGTGACCCGGCAGCAAGCTGTTGAAGAGGGCAAGGATGCACTAGGTGCGATGGCAAAGAAACGAAGTGGGTTCTTCATTATACTAGGTAGTAGGAAAGGGCTATGGCTTCAGGAGAATGAGAGCTAGAGGGGGAGGTTATGGTTGTGCAGGGGAAGGTGGAAGGAATTACAGCTTTCCCATGAGAGGTAGAACCTTCAGTCTGCTTCAGAACATGTGTCTGCTGCCCCTGCTGCAACAGTGGAGGGGCAGCCACCCCCTCTTCTTCCGGGAAGTAGGAAGACTGAGTTGCAGTAGAGTCCTCTGTGGTGGTAGAATCTATGGTCATGGTGTTTCCCAAACATCATATTTGCTCCACTTCTAATCAGCACAGCACTCCTGTGTTAAAATTAACTCTCCTCTTCTCATTCAAAAAAATTATAAAATTCCCACATAAGCAATGCATTCTAAGCAATGTAGGATGTATTTCAGCAGATGCTTGGAACTGCTTTGTATATACAGTGTGGCGTTTATATATAACCAGTGCAATTATTTCAATATCATCTTTCAAGGAGGCATGACTTATGGGCAAAGCACAAGCAGCTATGAGTGCTGGGGGTGCGGCAGCAACCCCTGGCTTGAAGTAGTAATAACAACCAAATACATGGTTTCTGCTTCCAATGCCCCTGCAAGCATCCTGTTGCAGTATTTTCGTATCTTAAACATTTAGGCTTGTAGACGATAATATTGTCAGCATGGTCAGTCCAGGGTCCATTGTTAATTGGTCTATAGCAATATTCAGAGAGACACCAGCACAGCACAAAGAATATTGTCAGTTTGTAAATGCACAATTTTTCTGTCCCCCAGACGAAAGTGAGGGGTTGTTTTTTAGTGGCAAAGTACTTTTGTTTGGCCTTAATTATCGTCCTTGATGCAAATGGAATTGTTCTCTTAGACTTAATTTTATTGACCTGAGTAAGTGCTGCATCTAGAACACAAGTATAAAGCATCTATTCTACAATGGTAAGCAAAGCAGGATTGTGCAAAGTGAGTAACTTTTAACAATCCAGTTCTTTAACTGGTTCAAAACAAGACTGAGTTGCAGTTGTCCAGGAAAAAACCCTAACGTTACTATGTAATAATGTCTACAGGGGTTCCACAACTGTTGCATAGCTTGAAATAAACTTGACATATCATGAGATAAGTCCCGGAAAAGAAAATAGTGGTCACATCTGCTGGTCTGGGTGCCTGAGTGACTGCTGCAGTGTGGTCTCGGTCAGGGCTCATGATTCTCTCTGAGATCACAGGCCCCAAAAAAGAAAGTTTTGTCTGTCTAGTGTGGCACTTGGAAAAATTTGGTTTCATACCAGGCTTATCCATATATCCAAGCATAGCTCTCAAATATTCTTCATGCTGTGCTGGTGTCTCTTTGGATACCATTATACAGACCAATTAACAATGCCCATCAGGTGCAGCAGACACATGTGATTCAAGATATGTGATGTTATTTTCTAACACTAGATAAAGATGGAAGTACATAAAACAAAAATCAAAGTCCCCCATGTATAGGATCCTTGCTATCCTTATGAAGTAGTACCAGATAACATTTACTGTGTGATTCCAGTGGTGATGTCACAACTCCAAGAACATTTCCTCTATGTGCGGCAATAATGGCTGTCAGATACAACTGCATAATTAGGCTCATGAAAATCCACTGCCCTTTTCTTGGTAATAACCAGTTGAAGTTCTAAATTCTTTTTTCAGAGTAGCAGCCGTGTTAGTCTGTATCCGCAAAAAGAACAGGAGTACTTGTGGCACCTTAGAGACTAACTCATTTATTTCAGCCTGAGCTTTCGTGAGCTACAGCTCACTTCTTCGGATGCATAGAATGGACTACAGCTCACTTCTTCGGATGCATAGAATGGTCCATTCTATGCATCCGAAGAAGTGAGCTGTAGCTCACGAAAGCTCATGCTGAAATAAATGTGTTAGTCTCTAAGGTGTCACAAGTACTTAAATTCTTTTTATGATTCTAGTATTTTGTAGCTTTCTCATGGGTAAAGGAAACTGCTATGTTTATTGCATGGGGACCCACGTCTTTCCTCTGTTTTACTCCATACACTAACTACTTGTACAGCCTAGGATTTTAGACCCATTGCAGTCTGCCCATTTAAACTGCTCCTGTATAATGGTGGAAATGCATTCATCAATCGTCTTTTGCTTTAAAGAGCAATAGAAAAGTCCAGTTACAGAATAGGATTGTGGGTTTTTACAACATACCTGGAGAGATTTGCAGATACATGACTGTCATACTTCAACACTGCATCAAGGTTTGCTTTCTTCAAATAAATCACAAAATGGGGGTTAAGTTGTCTGAGTTTTAAAACATTGCAGTTAAGTAGATTCCAGCAGAAATGAATGAACCAAACCAAGATCATCTTCTCAGTGGAGAGTGGCTGCCCAGCAGAGGTGAAAGTATCAACAAAAGAGAACAGTCTATGGACAGGGTGTGGTGAACTATAATTATCTATACTCAGCACAGAAACATCAAAAACAGTGACATCATAGACTAGATTTCAGCTGTGGGATCTATAGCATACTTTAGAGGACAGTCCTGCATAATTGTTCTAGTGAAGCTGGGCAGGGTATTTTTGTTTGTTAGGGTTTTTTTGTTTTTTTGCAGTCTACCTTGCGTAGTTGGATACCTTAATGTGTAGCACTGATCCACAAGAGAAACATGACTTATATATATGACCATAGTTATAGTGAAGAGTACTTACCTCCAGGGTGCTTACTAAAGTGTTAAAGGTACTTGCTTTGCCATGATCTTGTCCACCACTTTTATGCTAGTCTCAAGGTTGTACTGTTAGTGAATTACTTTCTTTGACATGGTCTGTAATTTCCTTAGCAATTTATTTTACTCTCTACCATATCATATCAGCTGCCATAATGAACTTCTTACTTCTTCACGACTCCAGAAACATTTTCTCTGTGCTTGGCTAGCAATAGATAAAGCCAGAGTGGGCTTTTAGGCCTTGTGAGGCCAGCAGTCACAGGCACCCAAAATGAGGTAACTAGAATATAAAGGAAAATTTAAGCTTTTTTAAAAAAATTAAATCAATGTCACCTGATTGGTGGGGTTGACTAGAACAAGAACTGAGCTCCACTTCTGCATCAGGAGAGTGGGAACTCAACATATTGCTTTCTCCACCTCCCCATTCATTTTTATGCAGAGACGTAGGCCATGAATACACTATGTGCTAAATTGGCACTGCTGTGATAGATTTAGAAGGTCTGGAGAAGACACACTAAGTCAATGGGAGAACATTCTCCCCTCAATTTCTGTACTCTATCTCCCCCAGAGGCGGAAGCTATGTCAACGGGAGAGCGTCTCCTGCTGTAAGTCAATCTAAGTTGCCTTGACTTCAGTTACGTAACTTAAGTAACAGAAATAGTGGACTTACCTCGTTAGTGTAGACCAGCCCTTAGCGGACTTGAAAGAACATTTAGAATCATCAGCGGAGCATTCCTTCATTTTTATATAGCCGTACCCTTGAGACACAAATTACAAATAGGTGGCAACAGGTTATGATGCAGGGCAGTGTCCCAATGACTTGTCCTGGGTTACCTTCTCAAACAAACCTGGCATAATTTCAAAATAAACCAAGAACAGCAGCCTGAAATGGCTAGCAAGTATTCTGATAGAATAACAGAAACATTGCAAAAAGGTTGTACAGATTTTTTTTGGCCCCCAAAATTCTAACAAACTATTGCTCTGGGGAGGAGTTGCTGTGGGAATTCAAACAAAGGTTAGTTTCAAGTATTTTTATGGTTCAGACTGAACAACTCACACTGCATTAACATTAGAGCCTTTTCTCTCACCTGTTCTCTCTTTTCTTCCTTTCCCTTCATTGCTAGATATAGAAGTAAGAGACAAGAGGAAGAATGAAGCCCAATTCCAAGGTGAACTAACTAGGAGCTACTTCCTCATAATTTTGCTCTTCTCTACTCTTTCTGCTTCTTATTCATACCATCAGATTATATATTTCCCTTGAATTCCTTCCAACAGTAATTCCACTCTGGTCAGCAATCTTATCATCTGGACACAGCAATCTGTGTCTTTGGCTGACAATTTCTAGACCATACTTAATGCATTTACTTATAGATTTCCTTCCACATAATAGCAGGGTAATTATTGTATATTAAAATATAGCAATTTTACTACTACAACAACAAAAGCTTTTTCTTGGCCTTTCGATGAGGATCAAAAGTAGTATCAAATCAATATCTCTCCTTTATCTCCCGGTAAAAATGAGCCCAATCAAAACACCCAATATTGGAACCCAGATCTGGATCTGAAATTTGCAAATTGTCTCTGACATCATAATAAATTGAACCAAAGCCTGGAACCATATATCCCAAAGTTTGGCGTACATGAAAACTGGATCCAAATCTATATTTGGTAACTAGAGCCTATCTTAAAAAGCAAGAGATGATATCCTGCCTTTTAAGAACAATAGACAGCACGACCCAATAAGATTCTTGCATCTCAAACTACTATGATTCTGTGAGTGACTTTATATAGCTATCATATTTTATATGTTGTCATAGGGCATGGCTCCTCTCCTGCCTTCTTCCTGCAGAAACTGCAGTTTCCTGTGGTTGTACATTCACTGTGTCCTTTTAAGTTCCCTCTACCCTTTTCACAACAATGTTAACCTAGATTTTTGCCCCTCTCCCCAGGGCCTGAGGAGAACAGAGGTCGCCCTACTCTGAGCTTCTTTATGGTTAGGCTCAGCTAACCCTGTTCCTCCCTCTCTCTTCTCCCTCTGGCACTTCCTTCCTGCCTCTTTATCAGCCTTGGACTGATGGGGTAATTGGCTCAGCTGGCCAGCCTGATTGACTAGTTACCCGTCTCAGCGTTCTCCAGGGGAACTAATTAATATCTGAATGATCAGAGTACATGCTCACCTGTTTGCAGTCTGCACTCTGTCACATATACACTTTGCAGATAATGTACAGAAAATTACATTTGGGGGGATATTGTGAAAACCATACTACTGTAAATGTAATTGCACTGGGCTAAGAGTAAATGTTTGTATATCAGTTTCCATGTAAGGTTAAACCCAGTATCATTTAAGACGTTTCCCACCGCATTAAACCAGGTATGATGGAGGATAAAGAGATGTCAGACCCGGTACAGTCTTCATGGACATAATTTAAATCTTTCAGCCCCAGAACAAAGAATTAAAAATAATCAAAATGGGTATAAGTGGCAATTCTCTGACTGCTCATACAGTTCTATAAGCAGTCGGAGAACTGCCACTTATATATCACAATCCATCCATTTCCATTGCCTTGGTGTATATATTATATTTTGGATTGTGCTGTGACTCAAGCACACATCAAAAGAAGGATATGGAAATTGACTGATGCTGAGAAATGGATTGGCAGCAAACATAAAGCATGACTCTCTCAAGGATTTGACATGTCAATTGAAGGGAAAGCTTTTACACTGAGATGATACCGATCATAATTTGCTTCTTATTGAATATTGGTCTACATACTAAATTTTTGTTACCAGAACAAGTAATGTCAGTTATTTTGGGGCATATGCTTTGATCCCCATGCTTTCATCATTTTGAGAAAAACAGCAGCTTGCTTGGAAGATACTATAGTTATGCAGTATTGATGAGGTCTGGGGCAGAAATGGGCTATTATAAATTTGCTTATGTACTTCCTGGAAAAAAATTAATAATTTTTAAATTTAGAGCAACTTCCCCAAATTATATAAAAGCTCTTCAAGGAAATTCAAGCTACACTATAAATAAACAAACATATGCTGGGGCCAAGATTTTCAAAATTAGGAAACTGAAGTTTGGCTCTTGAATCCATATTTAGGCATGTAATTAAATAGCCTAATTTTCAAAATTGCTGTGTTTCCAGACACTCCCATTGAAGTCAATGGGAGCTCAGCATTTCTGAAATCAGGCCACTTATTTAGGTGCCTAATTGTAGATTTAGGAGCCAAACCTTGAGGCACTTATCTTTAAAAATCTTACCTTCAGAATGCATTGCTATTTTTAAAATGTTCAAGTTAAGTGTATGACAGTCTAATATATCATACCTGAACCTAAATGACAAAGTTCAAAACCAGATCCAATTATGCCAAAAATTTTGGGGTTATTGGTATCCAGCATTTTGGTTTGGGCTCTAGAATACATACTCTGTTTATATATTTCTAACATATATACACTGTACACAGGAGTGCAGCTGCCAATCCTGCAGTGTTTGGGGCGGTGTGTTTATGCACGTACATGTGTGAGCTGAGTGATGGTGTGTGCATATATTTGGGTGCAGCAGTGAGTAGTGAATGTGTTGGCAGAGGGGTAGAGTTCTGGCAAGCTGAGGGGATTCCTGACAGTTTTTTGTGGAGTATTCAAAACTTAATTCATGTAGCTGTTTATATTCCCTCTAGTTGGGTTCTGGCAAAAGGCTGAAGGAGAGTTGGGGATTGAGTCATTTAGACTGGGAGGCTACCTGGTGGTGAGGACAGATGGGGTTGATTGGACCCAGAGAAGATTTCATGTGGGTATTTTGTCCCTCTAAGCAATTCTCATGTGTCATCTCAAAATGGGTAGTACTATCTGTGAAAGGAAACCATCAGGAAACCTGCTGAGGACAAAGTGAGACCCCAGGGGAAGTGTAGCAGGGGTTGGAGATGAAAGGACAGTCCCCAGTGGACTGTAACTGAGGATGCAGATGGAGGGCACCTGTTCGCTATGGAAAGAGGGTGGCATGGACTAGAGTGGACATTTTGGGTGGGTTGCAGACATGGGTTGAGCTCAATCAATCAGTTTACTCTAATTGTGAGCTCAACTGTGAAAAGTGAGTGAAAGTTCATTAAGTGTCACAATAACTCATAAAAATAAATGTTGGTAGGAAAAGGTGCAAAATGGAGACAGGCTGAATTAATGCAAAAAGAAAAGGCTTTTCAATAACTGTATTAAGATCACGCCTGGCAAACAAGAAAAGTTGGGTACTGGAAATCCATGAACCAAAATCAATGTATCAGAAATTAGGCTTAATTAGTGAACAGAATAATGAGCAGATAGCTATTCCATCATGCCCTTTTGGGATTTAAAAAAAAAAATAAGAAAAAAATTAAAAAGAAAAAACTTTTGGGGAAAAGTAATGGAGGCAAAGGGAAGGAGTACACAGGCTGATTGAAGGACAAGAGAAGGGAAAGAAGAGAGCTTCACCATCATGCAACTGCTGCTATGCTCACCGTCTCCTGGGACATCGAGATCCAGTGTGATGCCATTGTGCCTTATTTGTCCTGACCCTGAGAGAGATCCAGAGCAGGCCAGAGAGAGGGACCCAGATGACATGACCAAATCCGCCAGCTTCAGGTAAATCCCGAACACCAACTGACCTAAAGATTGGAAATGTAAAGTATTAACTGTTTTTCCTTCTTTTTTCTGTATCTTCAATAAAAGGGTAAAAAGGAATTTTAATAGTGTTTGCTGTGGTACTAGGCAGGCTGAGGTCTTTGTACACCAAAGACCTAGTATACCCCAAACCTTGTTTAAAACTGTTTAATGTTGGACAGTCAGGTTGATATCATTGACTATTTGGGCCATATATTCCATCTCAGTTGATACAAGAGGGGGTTGTTTGAGTTTGTGGTTGCAGGCTCATTCACAAATCATTATGTCCCAGGCTAAATTATTGAAGTTTGCAGTCATCACAGAGCAGTGAAAAGATATGGTTCTCAGAATGGGAAATAAGTTGTAGACATTCACCTAAGAAAATTTTCTAACCAGAAAACAATTGGATCAAGACTGTGTGACAGGAACTTTGTGGGGGGAGGGGCGGAGGAGATGTGAATCTCATGAGGCTATATCCCAAGCGGCTACATTTTAATATAAACCCCATCATTTTGTATGTTAGAATATTTAACTACAAACAATCCTATGACCTAAATGTAAAAAAATGAAAGGAGGGAAACTTTTTTTTCCTAGCAATTAGTTCCACTCCATTGAAGATCTTTTAAAATGTAAAACCTCTGTTAATAAATATTAAACATGATCAATTTTGAACAGTATACAGTAACTCCTCACTTAATGGCCTCCCACTTAATGTTGTTTCAAAGTTACGTCGCTGCTCAATTAGGGAACATGCTCGTTTAAAGTTGTGCAATGCTCCCTTATAATGTCGTTTGGCTGCCTGCTCTGTCCACAGCTTGTAAGATTCTGTGGAAAAGCAGCAACTTTACAAGGGAGCATTGAAGTGCCGCATCTCCGCTCCTCCCCCTCCCTCCCAGAAAGTCCTAAGTGCTGCCAAACAGCTGTTTGGTGGCGCCTAGGACTTTCTGGGGTGGGGGAGAAGGAGCAGAGATGCGGCGTGGTCCAGAGAGGAGGTGGAGTGGGGTGGGAAGAGGTGCACCTGGAGTGCAGCGGGGATGGGAAGAGGCGTGCCTGGAGCATGCCCTGGCAAAGTACAGTACTATACAGTATATAATGCCTTTTGTCTGCCTCCCCAAAATTTCCTTGGAACCTAACCCCCTGCATTTACATTAAATCTTATGGGAAAATTGGATTCATTTAACATCGTTTCACTTAAAGTTGCATTTTTCAGGAACATAACTACAACATTCAGTTACTTTGGTTTATTTATTAAGGGGACATTTCTATTTAGTTTAGGTCAAAACTGTTTAGAATGGTTGAAGCTGCTAGAAATGGCATTGTTCTAGTACAATATTCACTCCATTTCCCTGCTAGTGGGATAGGTTGTTCCCTATAGTATGTTTTCTAGTGTTTTATGTTAACATTTTCCACCACTTTCATTGGAACATATTTATATAACACAGTAGAAGATCTCATAGTTATGAAGTTGCTGCTATCCATGTGTATGTTTCCCTTTCTGATTATCTGATTACTTCTAGATATAGGTGTTTATAGATGTATATGCTACAATATACTAAATTATAAGTATATGCTACAATAAGCATATGCTACAATATACTAAATTATATATTTAGGCTATAATATGCTACAATAAATAAATCCTCTCCCTTTTTGATGCTGCTGCTTTTCAAATATATGTACATTTAAATTCCCCACCCCTTTCTTAGTTATTGCTTATGGAAACACTAGGGTGAAGGCCTGCATCAAGTGAAGTCAATGGCAATTTTACCATTGACTCCAATGGGGCCAGGATTTCACCCTCTGTGTTTAGTTCTTTTAATCATTCCATATAAGTCAAAACACCCACTGACCTAACCAAGTGTATTCTTCTCTAACCTTCCTTCAATTTGTCAACATCGCTCTGGAAATATGGGTCCCCAGAATTGAACAAATATTCCAGGTTGGGATCACATCAGGGCTCTAAAAAAAGACTATTCCAGGCTTTCCCCACTTCATGATCAATGAACTTTGGATTCACCAGATAAAGGATAACATCCCTAACCTCACTCATAGCTGAGATTTCCTTGCTTCTGATCTGCCCATTACTAAGAATGGGCCCAGGCCTACATTTCTTGCACACCCTAAACTTCCATAGACTTCAGTAGACATGTGAAGTGTACAAAGGATTTGCCCCATTAACTTTAAAATTTAACTAACAACAATTAGTCAATGTTTGCAAATGATTTGAAGATGAAAAACTCTACATAAGTATGAAATAGTAATTTATTATTATTATTTTATTTTATTAATGTTCTCTGGCTTTGGTAATTTTGTCCCAATTTTAATAACCTTTCTGTCTCTTAGGCAATATGTTACTTCTATTGCCTTCAAAACCAGTCACTATTTATAATATACATACTGTATATTACAATCATTAATTTTTTCAGCATTTTATGAGGTGTGCCTATTAAATGAAATGGTGTGTCTGGCACTGGCAAATCTCATGTGCATTTGTTTTTTCATATTTCCTTTCTTTTGGCAGATCCATGCAAAGGGAGTAAGTTTCTGTGGGCTGTGCATGCTTTTCCAGCCTTTTTCAGGATTTGTCACATCTCCTGGAAGGCCTTATAACTTACAAAACACAAATTTATATCCCAGCTATTTGCCAAGTCTTGTCAAACTCTAACATTTTTGTTGGCAACTATTGCATTTCCCAGCTGAAAGGGAGTAGCTTAGATCATCTAGTCACAGTGCAGTCTTTGGACACCTTTTGATAGCGAATGTGTCTATTCTGATGCATATTTTAATCTCTGCTGGCATGGCTGCCCACTACTTTTGATGTCCTCACTCACTGAATCTTTGGTAAAGCAGACATTCTGCTTCATCAGCTAATTTTACAGTTACACACATCTGCTTTTGTGGTTCAATTTCCCTCTGAGGAATAGTAATCTGAAAAAAAAGTTAAAAAATTAAATAGATTTAATGCTTCTTGGTTCTTTGAAATACATTTTCTGACTTTTTTCATACTGAAAGGGAGACCTACTCAATGCGCTAATGACATATTAATTTTGAGAAAAATTTCTACTGTCAGAGATGGTAGTATTTCAACCTTGCTTTTTAATTGATGCCTGTCCAATTTAGCCCATAGGCACCCAGCTTTTTTTGGCTTGTAAATAGGTAGGACAGGAACAAGTTTTAAATATATCCACAAGTAACTTTCTGTTACTGTTTTAATTCAAAGAGTTCTGGGTTAGAGATCTCTAGCTAATCTTCAACTACCTAGAGACAAAATCCATTCTAGTCTTTTCCAGTAAGCAGAGAAAGAAAAAGAGGATATGGGATTTCCTCAGGTAGGATCTGTGAAGACAATATTTATTGTTTTCAGTTGCTGGCTAAAATATAAGTGTGAGAAGTTTTAATATTAGTCAGCATAACAGATGTCAAATCTCTAAATCTGCTCATGCCATATGCTATTTGTTATGAGTCATTTTGGATGCTGTCCATCCTAGTACCAATGTTCACCAGAAGCATCAATCTCAAGCAGGAAGAGTACATTGTAGCATAGGTAGAAGAACCACTGGAAGGGTCTGCCTATGTTTTCTGCTAATTCAAAATAGGATGATGTGATATATATACATTCCTGCTCTCACATCATCCCACTTTTGAATTCACTGGAGACGTGGACAGACCCTGACAGCAGTCATTCATATATATATATATATATATATATATAATTTGTGCCATGTTAGGTCCTAGGTTACCCATTATATTGGTTAAATAAAGTGTCTGCTGTTTTTAAGTCATCTTTATAAATTATTTGTGACATCTTAGAATAACAATCATCTGTGACCTTGCTCTATCACAAAGCACTCTTTACCCTTTACCCTTTTCTTTCATGCTATGTTGTTTAAATTTGTTTAAAGTATGGTTCTTTCACTGCTCGCTCTCTCTTTCTCTCACTCTCTCTTTTTATTTATTTTTTACTGTGAGAATTAGGCCAGTCTTGGTCACTTAAAAAAAAAGTTAGTTAATTTTGGACATTTAGGGACCCCTGATGGACTCTGTCCTTTTTCTTCCTGTGTGGAAGTAAAAGCCCTGCCTCCTAATATGGTGGTTTTATATATCAGCAAAGGGGGATAGGCTCAGACACCAGAGCATCTACATGAAGAGAAAGGAGGAACTGCTGCTACTTCAGTGAAGATAAACTGCCTGAGATCCAAGGTGAGAGATAAAGAGAAGAGCTATCAGAGTCCTTGCTTTTCCCAAAGGAGTTCCTTTTCAATCTTGTTTAATTGACAGATAAAAGCAGCTAAGAGTCCTGTGGCACCTTATAGACTAACAGACGTATTGGAGCATGAGCTTTCATGGGTGAATATTCGTATAATACGTCTGTTAGTCTATAAGGTGCCACAGAACTCTTAGCTGCTTTTACAGATCCAGACTAACACAGCTACCCCTCTGATAACTGACAGATGTTACCCCAGGTCTTGGTCCATTCAGGCTTTAGTTAAAAAGAATTAACCTATTAAATGCAATGAAAATATTCACAGCATCAGCATTTGCGGAAAACTTCATTGTGTCAAAAATCAGGAGGTTTAATTTGAAACTGAACAGTCGCTTTACTGATCAAGCAACATCTTATTTATTATGAATACTGCCCTGCATCTCTCTCTGTTCCCAATCAATCTGGTGTTCAACTGAAAATCTGTTGTTTATAATTTTTCAATATGAATTAGCAATTGACATATGCAGCAAATAAATTAATAAATAGTTCCCCACCTCTCTCACTATGACAATTCAGGAGGCATTGGAATTCTAAGGCAGGCATATGGCTCCAGTTGTCTCTGAATTCTCAGGATTCTGACAGAAGAAGGAAATTCTTGTGCAACGGAGGGGAAATGGGAAGTGATTTGCTTAAAAGGATTTCACAGTTCTCTCCAGGACAGTGGCCAAAATCCTGATCTGTTTTGGAGAGCAAATCTCAAGTGATATTTTTAGTTGCCTTAACTGTTCCTCGGTTTCATTGCAATCTCCAATGGAATTGGGCCACATATGGTATTTCTCTGGGGCAAATGTCCCTGGTATTCCTTTACTCGGTCTCCACAGTGCTGTGGTGCACTGTGTTGCCATCTGATCCTGCAAGGTGCCAAGCAATTCATGAAAAGTTCTAAGCATCCTAATGACATCAGTATGAGGTGACAATGCTTGACCCCCTTACAGAAGACACTTAGCATTCTGCAGAATTAGGCCTTTAGCACTTTTAGGACTCAATCCTGCTGTATATTCTTTACTTTATTCATGTGAGTAGTGCCAATATGTCAATAGAACCCTTCGTATGCTTAAACTTAGGCACATGCTTAAGTACCTTTCTGAACTGTGCCCTTGATGCAGATTAGCCTTACATCTGTAGTACACAAAAAATAGTTCAATCTTGAGGCGTTTATAAGGATTTTCATAACACAGAGATTCTAAAGAAAGTTATTTACCATTTAATTTGAAATAGAGACATCTGTGCCAAAACTAAGCGAGGTTAGGAAATATTCTACGTCAGTGTTCTCTGTGTGTGTGTGGTAGGTTTGAAATATTTATTTTGGTGCCTAACATGCTAGAGATTGAACCTTATGCATCCCTCTTGCACAGAACTGAAAGTCCAACAAAAGAAAACCTTCCTATTAAATTCACAACCTCTTTAAATTGGTTTTATTTAGAAGGTGGATTTGTAGTAACTTAAAAATAGGAGCCTGACACTAGGCTCCTAAATCCATACGTAGACACCTAAATAGGTGGCCAGATTTTCAAATGTGCTGAACACAAAGCAGTTCTTATTAACCTCAGTGAAAACTTTTGAGTACCCAGCACTTTTGCAAATCTGGACACCTATTTAGGTGTCTACATAGGGCTTTAGGAGAATGGTGTCAGGCTCCTATTTTTAAATTTTTACAAATCTGTCTCCCAAGTGTAACCACTCATTTAGTTGTTTATATATGTATTATAGTATGCCTTTCTTTAGGTTCTTCTTCTTGCAAATCTTGGTCAGGATGTTTAGTCTGGGTACAACCATGCTGACACTGCCTCTTTGTCCCCATCTAGTGGCTCTAGAGCATGTTTAGAGGATTATATATCTGCTCCAATCTTCATACTTCTGGGCCAGGCAGTTTAGCTCAAACTGCAGAAGCTTTTGCCTTTAGATTCAAAGATCAAAAGGTCAATCCTTGCAGGTGAGGGCTGTTGTTACATGGGGTCTAATACAAACAAGAGAAAAGCCACATAAAGAATCCTGATGTTGTTCTCAAATACTTTGACTCTTCTTCCAGTTTCACCAATAGTCATCTTTTCCACCTTCTGAGAAATCAGTTCATAATTTTGTGGCCACAGATGAATCAATGTAATTTGGTAGGACAAATGTTTCTCAGCTGATGATGTCTTAATTACTCAGATCTTTCTTTCTTTCTTTCTTTCTTTCTTTCTTTCTTTCTTTCTTTCTTAAATTTAGGCCAATAGGCTGTCTCTTTAATCCAACAAAAACAACCCCTAAAGATGAAGATGCAGATTTAAGGGTGTTGCACATTCACTAGTACAGCTAAACTGTGGTCTGTCTGGCTTATTGTTGCCAAGAGTACAAGCCAAGTCATTGAGACGGACCAAGTTTTTATTACCTCTGTTTTTGCTATTCTGCCTTATTCTTGAGACAAGTGGGAAAATTGTGTCTGAAACCAATCTTACATTTTGGGCTTCTAGATAGTACATCTTTAATGAATGTTGGCTTGTTTCCACTACTGTATACTGCTGAATGGGCCTCATCTCATTATACACCACTTTGAAATCCATAATTATAAACCTGTGATAAGTTGTGATGGGTCATATATCCATGTATAAAGGAGTAGCCACCATTGCAATACAGTTGTTAACTATGCAGAAAATGACTTATTTTCAAAATTAGTAGTTGAATATTGTTAGTTTGACATCTTTTGACCTTTCCTATCCAAGGTGTGAAAAGGGGCAATTTCTATGTTTCTGGGACATTAATTTTTCTAGGTTGACTTTGGGCCAGTAACCTGAAATACTAACGTAGTCCATATGCCTCACTAATGAAGGTCCTATGAAAAGTATGAAAGTTCTAGTGCAAGTCCATTTTTCCTGCTCCATTTGGTAAATTGCAAGATTCCATTACTGACTGTTGTTCATGTCTGAATACTGAGCCCTGGTGCAACTGGGACAGAGTTAAACAAAATGAATGGTATATGTTCTGTATGTAGGGCTGACGCTCATTATTAATTGTTTGTTCTTCTTTAAACATATAATTTTCCCCTTTACTTTTTAGTTTACCTTTACTTTGAATTCAAGTTTTCAGTTTTGTTAAAATACACACACTAACACAATTCTTTTATGGGAAAACAGTAATATCCATATGATAGTGGCTGGGGAAGAGAAAGGAAGAGAGAAAGAAAATAAAATCCACAATCCCAGGATGTTAGTACAGCTTATTGAAATAGTCAGTCTTTCCTTGAGCTGTGGGGAAAGGGAGAAGAACTTTTACAATATCTTGAAAAAAAAAATTGTGCAACAATTCCTCTTTTTTTTTTACCAAGTATATATGCCATGCTGAGAGAGAGAGAGAGAAAAGAAAGAGCGATGACAGTTTTTGCAGTAAATATTTATTTTTTGTAGCCATAGTTCTGCTGAATAAGTCCCAGAGAATATCAAAATTAAGGTATTTAAACCTATCATTTTTGATATTCCAGTATAAAATTACTTAACAAGCACAGTATTTTAATGCTAATAATTTCCCCCCTTATTAGGAACATTTTGGTAGCATTATCATGGGGACATTTTTAACATATAAAAATTAAATATTTATCACATTATTGTGAGTGGTAATAAATATTTAAATTATGGTGGTATCCAAAGGCCCCAGTTTGGACTGGGGTCCTATTTTTCTGGGAGCTACACAAATATGAAGACTAAAAGCATAGTATTTAGACTACTTTAAATAGCCTCACCTAATAGCTGCTTTAAAGACTCTGTGTGTATATACAATTCTTCAGAGGGGCTAGAAATGAGAGAAATGTGTTTCTTTAAAATGTACGTGGTCAGGTCCCCATGTTTTATTTTTGAAGGGAGACTCAGGACTTGACCCAAAGCCCATTGAAATCAATAGAAAAATTCTTAATGACTTGGGCTTTGTCTCAGGCCCTCAATGAGAAGTAGTTATCAAAAGTGTTACCAGATTTCAAAATTAAAGGAAGGACCTGATCCTGATCCAGATGACATCAGCAAGAATTTAGCCATTGATTTCAGTAGGAAGAGGATCAGGCCCTGGACTAGTAAGATGATGACATTAAGTAGCTTTCTGGGTGAATTTTTAGGATAATGTATTCAGGTTTTCTACTATTTTAAAAATAAAGTTTTATATCTTGCATAAGTTAAAAACATTATTCACCGTTAGGCCATATCTAGCAATACATTATCAAGCTCCCCTCTGCCAAAAGGCTACCTGAATTTACAGTTGTAGGATATTTCAGCTTTCAACTGCTACCAGTCCTCAAAATATAAGCAATAACTACATATGGATTTGTTTAACAAATTTAGAAATAAAAGATTAATTGCTGGCAAATACTACATTTCCAATTATTTTCCCCATAAAAACTAGAATTCCAGATAAATAAAGTACCACAATCCCGCAGGTATTTGTAAAGATACATTGGTTTTAGAAACATCATTAAAAATACATTTTTGAAAAACACCGTAACAGTTTATATTGAAAACAAGATTCCAAACTCCAAAGTGCTGCATCAAATGTTTTCACATTGGTCTGGTTTAAGGTAATGTTTAAACATTCTGCAGCAGATTGCCATGACAAATAAATTATTTAGTGCTACTTAGATCAGAACATTGCATTTTGGCTCTAATTCTCTTACCCTTTTTCCTGTTCAATGGACCCAGTTTTTCATGCTGATTAGAAATTGGACATATTTCTCATGTCAAAATGTATGACACTTGTTTAATCAGGTCCTGAAATACCAGCTAATTTGGGGTGAGAGGTGAGGGATTCACAGTTGAAACAGTGACTCTAATTATTTTTTCAAATGTGTGTTTTAATATTAAACTTGTCGTTTTCAGCCTTCATGCTGACTCAGCGCTAGTTTTATTTCCCGAATTACTAAAACAACTTTCCTCTCTGAGTAACAGGGGACCCATGATTAACTGGTAGAGAACACAGTGAAACAGAAAGAGGCCCTTTTCCATCTTCTGTTATTAAAAAATAAACTGGTAAAAGTTCATAAAACAGTCCTGTGGAACTTCTGGGATATAGAAACAGTTGTAGTAAATCTCATATTTCACAGCTGGATTGTACACAACCATGATTAATTTGGGTTGCATCTTGAATGTATAGCTTATGTTTTGTTTTATTTTTACACATTTAACCAATGCCGCAAAACAATAGTTAGAGGGATCACTTTTTATTTGCCTAACCTACTTCACACATGTCTCAATCAATCATTTACTGGAACAGACATCTTCTTACTCATACACTGTGGAAAGATGACATACTGTATGTGTCAACTTTCATTTGGTTCACAGCATTTAAGGACAGTCCTTTCCCCTTCCCAGTGTGTTTGAGATAGTCAGGTAATGAGATAAATACTCAGATATGTAGATAGACCAGCTTTGCAAAATTCTGTTAATCCAATTCTATTCATCTATTGCCCAAAATGGGTCTTTGGATCTTTTGTTTGCGTGTTTATTTTAGGTGGAAGTCAAATATCTTTTCCACCCCCATTATCAGCAGTATCTTGGTAAAGAACAGCTGAGTAGATTTCGTTCCTGGGCTGATATACTTTCATGAAAATTTTGCTGAGATAGATTATATTTATCGTCATATCTGTCTCTAGAAGAGACAATAGATAGATATCTGTTTGTATACCTGCACATTCACACACTATATATATAAAGGGCCGAATCCTGTAAGCCTCGAAAGCAAAGGAATCACTCTGCACAGTGCCACTAACGTACACCCCATACCATGTCTCTAAGCTGGGATCTGCTCCCTTGGCAGTTTAATGAGAAGTATGAAATGGCATATATTTGGAACAAATCTCCCTGTGTAGGAGCCACAGATGGTATGGCAGCCCTAAGTCTGCAATAACATCATAGAGTTTGAGGCAAGAAGGGACCACTAGTTCATCTAGTCTGACCTGTATGTCATAGGCCACTAACATCACCTAGTACCTGCATATTAAACCAAACAACCGAACTGAAACCAAAGTAAATGAGATCCAGGACCCAAGCAGTCAACCACCTGAGAGAGAGAATGCTCAGGTACCACCTCAGCCCTGGTCCACCCTTCCCCATGTCCCATCTCCAGCCATAGCAATCCCTGAAGCTACAGAGGAAGAAGATATAAAAACCTCTCAGAATACACTAGGGTTGGGGGAATCCCTTCTTGATCTCTGCTGGTGACTGGCTGACACCCTGAAGCATGAGCACAGAACATAGTGGGCACAGAGCAGCTTGACTGGTGATAAAATCATACAGCCTCCCATTCCTGAGTGAATTGAGAAGCTAATCAAAAGCTGCCATTATCCTCACCTAGATACTGCCAGTATCTTGGCTATCTCCCAGTCAGGTTTCAGGCCAGGATATGAAACAGGAGCTGCACTGAAGGATGATCTCCTCTTGGCTATAGACAAGAGCCATAAATCCATACTCATATTACTGGACACCTCATTTGATATGGAGAATCATTGATTCCTGATGTCCCATCTCAGAGATGTGGCACAGGTTAGTGGGACTGTACTGTGTCCTCAGATCATTAAAATACTCCACATTCTTGGTCCTCAATACATCCTCAGTCCTTCACTACTTCTGGATACCTAAATAGCCCTGGCCACAGAAAATGCAACAAGGCTGTACCCACACCTGTTGGGTTCAGACTTAGCAACAGGGATAAAAGCTTGATTATTTTAGTTCTCTGTAGCTAGGTGTGAAACTGACACTGTTAAAAAAGAAACAGTTCAGAACACAGCAGCCCATATGTTCAGTGACACTGACTGCTGTTAACCTGTCACTCCAGTGCTCTGCTCCCTTCACTGTCTCCCCGTGGAAGACCCAATCAAATTCAAGATCTTGGGCCTCAACCCCATAACTCTCCAAGCGATTTGCCCATGTTATCTGTTGTCTTGCCTCAACCTGTGCAGGAATGTGACCTTCCACAACTGCTACGTAACACTAGAATGGTTAACCTTAAGAGTAAAATTTGTGAGTACAGGAAATAAGTCTTTGTCAGAAAGAGTAGACTATGGGGGAACCTAGAGTTTATCTTGACCTGCTAACTCATATGAAAACTAAAAACTGCCTTACCTTTTCTAGGAATTTACCACATGCTAGTTAACTCAGGTTTACTAACTCAAGTTTTTTCCCCTGTGAAGACAAGACCTCAGAGTTGCAGGGGCTCCCCCAAGTTGTAGAAATTGGGAGTCACTTGCTGGTTACTTTTGTTAGCAGGAGGCGTTAGTGAAGCATGAAATTCAGGGAAGATGACTGCCATGTTGGCCAAACTCTTCTGTGGATCTCTATGTCAGACATAAACTTCCACCTGCCAGTATGCATACTACCCTTTGAGAAGGGCAATATCACAAATATAATTCTGGTCATATGACTAACTTGTAACCAGTCACGTTGGTTTAAAAAACTGAGGGTTAGGGCTCTGTACTGAGAATCAGGAGATCTGAGTTCACTTCCTGGTTTTGCCACAGGCTTTGCATCCACAAAAGGAGTTAGGCATCTAAGTCCCAGTTTTGGCACCACTTCAATGCATAAAACTGAACCCTGTAGTGCCCAGACTCACTTGGTACCTACATTTTTTGCTGTAAAAGTTGCCTGGGTACCTATGTTTCTGTGTCTGGGCATGTGTACTGCTGCCTCCCTCGAAGCATCTGGATGCCTCTCCCACCTAAGCACCAGAGCAATTCACAAACCAGGGGAAGTTAGGTGTTTGGCCACCGAGGGTATATGTGGGACCCAATGCAATAGGTGCTCTCTGATCATGTCTACTGGCTCTGGCCCCTCAGGTGAGTTCACATACAGTAGTGTGGGTGGGTGGGGAGCACCTCCTTCATAATGTTTAGCCCAGTGGTTAAGGTACTCACCTGCGATGTGGGAGCCCCCTGGTTCAAGTCCATCCTCCATCTGAGGGGGTGAAGGGATCTGAACAGGGATCTGCTACTTCTTAGATGAGTGCTCTGACTACTGGGCTATTGGATACTCTGATGTGAGGCTCCCTCAGTCTCTCCTGTGGAAGCTGTTCCACTGTGGAAAAATAATTAAAGCCATAATTATGAGGGTTGTCCTCTTCCTCCTCCTCTTTCTTCCTCCACCACCCAACCACAGGTTTTTATTAAAATGGTGTAGGGAATGACTCCATGAGAGGGTTCACAGCTGAGATTTGTAGGCAGAGATAGAGCAGCCTGGCCTTATTTCTTTGAGAGGGGTTGGGTTTAGCATATATGTCTCTCATCAGCATTTCCATTAGCTAGTTTAGGTGCCTAGCATGCTGGGTTTTGTGAATCACAGTCTAAGGCACCTCTTCTAATTCATTTTATAGGAAGCCTAGGTGCATAACGCAAGTTTCGTGAATCTCAGTGATTTTCTAGGTATTTAAAAGTTAGTTGCTGCAATGCTTCGGATCACAACAAGTAACTCCTTTTTGTGAATCCAAGCCTTAATCTTTCCGTGCCTCAGTTTCCTATATATAAAATAGGGATAGCAGCTTCTTTCTTCCACTTTTGTCTATTTTGTTCATTTAGACTTTAAGCTTTTTGGGGCAGGGACTGTCTCTTACTATATCTATGTACAGTGCCTAGTGAAATGGGGCCCCGAGATGCTATTATAATACAATTCATTAAAGTGTGCATTTTGGATTTTTGTAAATTATTTTTGCAAACACACATTTTTGGTAACATATTCACGAGATGTGGTTCTACAAAATTTCTTTCATATTTTGACAGTCTAGCTTGATTATGCATTTACATGATATCTTAATAGCAGTTTAGTTTGAAAATATTTGGATGTTGTAAACCAGGATATTATGTTCATTTTCTAATAAGTGTCTCCAGCACTCTGGTGTCCCTAATCAATGTAAATATTGTTTAAGATGAACATAGCAGTTGGCATACCATCGAGCACAGACCACCAGCAGAGCATTAAACAAGTACAGATGTGAATGCCAGGATAGAAATGAAGACATTCCTGAAGCGTAAGTATGTTACTTATAATGTATCTGTGTCTAGGAATTGGTTATGAAAAGGGAACAAATAGCAAATGAAAGTGCTGAATAAAGTACTTATGCTGAGATATTGCACATTTGCTAAGAGATCTAAGTGGAAGAGTACAATTGTTTGGTATGTTTTAGCTCTTTTTTAACCTTTTAGACTTAATTTAATCATGTATTAATTTTTGTTATGATTTTTAAAAGGTTAAGCATTTCAGTCATCACTACTGTCCCAAGGAGGGCAGATTGCATTTTTAATTTTTGATCATTTCTGAAGAACCCTAACTCCTACTTGTTAGCTAGTTTAACATCTCAAAAGCTCCACTTTTCTCCAAAGGTAAACAGATGTAATGATTATCACTGATCCTGAAGACTCAGCTTGTTCATTGTTGGCATTGCTAGACTCATTGTTCTATGTGCAAGCTGAATCGGAGATTATGGGTGGGATTTTCAAAAATACCTAATTGGTTTATGAGCACAGCCCTATTGACTTTCAATGGCAGTTGTACTCCGAAGTAACATAGTCACTATTACAACGAGGAGTCCGGTGGCACCTTAAAGACTAACAGATTTATTTGGACATAAGCTTTTGTGGGTAAATCCCCACTTCTTCAGATGCATCCATCTGAAGAAGTGGCCATGCATCTGAAGAAGTGGGTTTTTTACCCACAAAAGCTTATGCCCAAATAAATCTGCTAGTCTTTAAGGTGCCACTGGACTCCTCGTTGTTTTTGTGGATACAGGCTAACACGGCTACCCCCGATACTTAATAGTCACTATTGAAAATCCTGCCCTCTATATCAACTTGTTGAAGGTGCCCAGCATCCGTAATCAAACTTTCAGAAGAGATCAGCTTCCATTTAGGTATCTAAATGAAATAGCCAGACTTTCAAAATGCTCAGTATCCTGCAGCTCTGATATCTTTTGAAAATCTGGTTACTTCCCTTAGATACCTAAATAAGAGCTAAGTTTTTTTGGCAATTTGTTGAGGTGATTAAATGGGAACCGGTTGGTGCCGAACTCTTGAAAATTTGTTCTAAAAATATAGGTTTGGGCTATAGAAGAGTCCATGTAGTGGACAAGCTTAAAACAAGTCACAATGTTTGATAGTCAAGTTGAAAAGCTATAGTTGTTAATGAAGATCTGACAATAAAAATTCACTATATCACTGATGCTAATCCTCTTAGCTGTTAATGGAATGAAATCTATTTGAACTAGTATTTTAGATTAATTTCTATAGCCAACAATGATTTAGAAGTGAACTGGTTAAACTGCAATAGATTGGAATAGGTCAGCAGACTTTATTATTAAATATTTTTGATTGTAGAGTAAAATCAACATTAGCAACATTATCAAATGCAAGTAATATAAATAAATATTTAAACAGTATAGCAAATATAATTATTGCTATCAGAATTAACCCAATATGTGTTTTTCAACTTATACTGTATTTAATTGAATTTAGAAGCTATATGTTTTTTCTGCCTCAATATAGCAGAGTCAGTACATGACAGCTTTGAAACAGGCTGGTGTAAAAGGCACCACATTTTCCAAAGTGATGTTCCTTTTAAGAACATTGTATATTAAACTGATATTTCAAGATTGAGTTCTTAAAGAACTAGAGTTTGAATGGTGATATAACATACACTGTAGTAGAGAGGGCAGAAAATAATTACCTAATTACCCCTTTACACCATATCCAGACTCTGTTTCTGCTTGTGAGTGATTATATTGTTTTTATTAGTGTCCAATACTTCATTTTAAGTAAGACCCAGTCTCCTTACTGAAAGAAGAAAAAGGAGAATAAAAAAATTACTGAGGATTGAGCTCTAAAAATGGCCATAATTAAAAAATTAAGCCCCTTCTTCTTCAGAATTTATGCTTTTGATTGACTGCATGCATGTAAACAATCCCACTACTATCAATTATACGGCTTGATCTCAGTGAGACTATTCATGCACATAAATGTTTCGGGATCAGGTTGTAATTTTGCTCAATATTTAATCTATGGAAAGGGTTACTTGCTGTTGGCATTATTGAAAAAAATGCTGACATTGTCTCCTAAACTGATAGCTGAGAATTTGCAATGAATTCTTTTCACGAAGTAATTTACTACACATACCAATAAACATTTTAAAAATGGACCAAAAAGAGTTAAGTATTTTCACAATGCAATTTTACAATGTTGAAGAATTTGTTATGGTCTATTAAATACATAACGCCAGTTTGAAACTTATTCCTGATAGCTAGTTACTGCATATAATATACTACCAAAGAAGTGATTAGGAGTCATCAAGAATAATCCATATTTTATTAGTTTCTGAATATTTCTTTTTACATGATAACATGTTAAAAATATTGTGGTTAAGATGGACCAATAGAGAGAAATTAATAATTTTTATGTACGAATATATGATTTTGTCACCAGATAAAATGCAGGAAATGCATAACTTTCTAGTTGCTGATATGCTCAGAAACTCTCAAACACTAAAATGAAAGTTTAAGGACTAGTTTAGAAATGTATACATATATATACACACATATTTACATGTGTACCTACCTCTGTTAATCAACAAGGAGAGTATTAGCTCTGAAAGAAGGAAAAAAGCTATTATCTCAAAGGAACTGCCAGAGCTGAAACAAAAGAATCATAAAATAATAATAATAAATGGGGTTATTTTCCACATTTCTGACAGCAGATGAAAAGTTCTGTGTTGTGGTCACTAACTGAAGCAGAAATGTCATTATTTTGAATAGGTTTATTTAATACTCTGATTTACTGGACCCATAAAATGTAAGACTAGAAGCAGTTCCCAATGTGGTCTGATCATGTCACTATCACATACACACTGACTCTTCCCTGAGTGTTAACATCTCTATGCCTCATTACCCCTATTTTACAGTTAGGTGGACTGATGCTGCTTGCTTGAGTGAAGACTACTC
Organism: Mauremys mutica; assembly: GCF_020497125.1. Classification (NCBI taxonomy): domain Eukaryota; kingdom Metazoa; phylum Chordata; order Testudines; family Geoemydidae; genus Mauremys; species Mauremys mutica. The sequence continues at coordinate 174,451,865 of NC_059074.1, read as the reverse complement.
GTCTCCAAATTAATGGCTTTTAGTTTGTGTTTGTTTTTTTTTCAAGTTATTCTCTAATTAACATATTTATGAAGCACAACCAGGGGAAAATTCCATTTTACCAAATGTCTCTGTGTGAGTGACTGGCGAGTCCCAGCTCTGACACCCACTGCTCCTTCGAAAATCTTATTGGAGAAGTTTACAAGAAAACCACGGGAAGTGCAAAGGGTATGAGTAGCTTCCCCCAAATGGGAATGGGTTGGGAGGGCCAACCTGCAATGCTGCTCTCTGTAGTACGTGTGTGTGTGTGTGTGTGTGTGTGTGTGTGTGTGTGTGTGTGTGTGTGTGTGAGTGAGTGAGAGTCACTCTGCCTCAGGGTGTATGTCTATATTGGAATCACAGGGTATGAATGCACCTCGAGTAGACATATCCAAGCTAGCTTTAATCTAGCTAGCTTGGGTCCTGAAGTGCCAGTGAAGCTGTGGCAGTGCATGCTTCAGCATAGGCTAGCCCTGTGAGTAATTCTGGGTGGGCCTGTACAGCCCGTGCTGATTATTGTGTAGATGAGGGGTGGCCAACCTGAGCCTGAAAAGGAGCCAGAATTTACCAACGAATATTGCCAAAGAGCCACAGTAATAAGTCAGCAACCCCACATCAGCTCCCCTCCTCCCACTGCTCCCAGCGCCTCACGCCCACTGGCAGCCCCCAATTAGTGTCTCCCACTCCCTCCCCAAGCCTCCTGCCCACTGCAATCAGCTGCTTTGCAGTGCGCAGGAGGCTCTGGTGGGGAGGAACGAGGGCATGGCAGACTTGGGGGAAGGGGCAGGGGCCTTGGGGGAAGGGGTGGAGTGGTGGCAGGACCTGGGGCAGAGCACGGGGTTGAGCAGTGAGCATCACAGAGCACATTGGAAAGTTAGCATCTGTAGCTCCAGCCTTGGAGTCAGTGCCTATACAAGGGGGAGCCACATATTAACATCTGAAGAGCTGCATGTGGCTCTGGAGCCACAGGTTGGCCACCCCTGGTGTAGACCTATTACAGTGACAAAATAGTGTGCCCTTGTTGCCAAGAAGGTTGACGGCATTTGGGGCTGTATAAGTAGGGGCATTGCCAGCAGATTGAGGGACGTGATCATTCCCCTCTATTCGGCATTGGTGAGGCCTCATTTGGAGTACTGTGTCCAGTTTTGGGCCCCACACTACAAGAAGGATGTGGAAAAATTGGAAAGAGTCCAGCGGAGGGCAACAAAAATCATTAGGGAGCTGGAGCACACGACTTATGAGGAGAGGCTGAGGGAACTGGGATTGTTTAGTCTGCAGAAGAGAAGAATGAGGGGGAGATTTGATAGCTGCTTTGAAACCTGAAAGGGGGTTCCAAAGAGGATGGATCTAGACTGTTCTCAGTGGTGGCAGATGACAGAACAAGGAGCAATGGTCTCAAGTTGCAGTGGGGGAGGTTTAGGTTGGATATTAGGAAACACTATTTCACTAGGAGGGTGGTGAAGCACTGGAATAGGTTACCTACGGCGGTGGTGGAATCTCCATCCTTAGAGATTTTTAAGGTCAGGCTTGACAAAGCCCTGGCTGGGATGATTTAGCTGGGAATTGGTCCTGCTTTGAGCAGGGGGTTGGACTAGATGACCTCCTGAGGTCCCTTCCAACCTTGATATTCTATGATTCTGTGAATGTCTACCAGAGCTCCAGGGATGCATGCCCACTACTACCTCCTCCATGGCTACAGCCTACTTTCCCCTGTGGGACTGGCAAGCTCTGCTGACAGTTGCAAGTGGCAGAATGAACTATGGCTCTGTCTCCTCTCTGCCTTCTGCCACACAACCCTTAGGGAACAGCCACTGTGCTGCCCTGAGCATGAGGACCAGACATCTGTCTGACCCTAACCTGGACCATCCAGTAGTGGGGGAAAGGCTCCCTATGCTGTCCCCTGCACTTTGCACCCTACTAAGGGCAAGGCAGAATCTTGTTCCATTGAAGTCAATGGCAAAATTCTCATTCTCAGAAGGAATGGAACTGCTTTAAGTGCAGTTTTTACCACCTCTCCCAGAAGGCAGAACTGGCCCACATGTTGTTATGGCACAGGAGCCAGCTGATATAGTAAAGGGACATGGTGGGACACTTAGGAAAGTTAGGAAATCTGAATTAAATAAAGGTATGAATTTTAAGTGGATTGAACTGCTTTACAGCCCTTTGTGGACACTTTCATTTAATTGTCTTTAATTGAATCCAATTGAAATGAAAACTTCAAAAGTGCCTAAATAACTTAGGAACCTGAATTCCAGAGTTAAACACTTAAGTCACTTTTGAAGTCAGCACTTAGGTTCTTAAGTCATTTAGCTGCTTTGGACATTTTTACCCTCATAGTTATATAAACTTGCCAGGGAGTTTAGGAAGATTGCATATCATATCCGCAAAAGCTGTTTATAATCTTTTAACAGTAGTCAAATGACAATTTATAATGAACTAGGGCTGTCAAGTGATTTAAAAAATGAATCGTGATTAAAAAGATTAATCATGTGATTAATCGCACTGTTAAACAATAATAGAATGCCATTCATTTAAATATTTTTGGATGTTTTCTACATTTTCTACATTTTCTAATATATTGTTTTCAGTTACATCACAGAATACAAAGTGCACAGTGTTCACTTTATATTTATTTTTATTACAAATATTTGCAATGTAAAAAACAAAAGAAATAGTATTTTTCAATTTACCTAATACAAGTACTGTAGTGCAATCTCTTTATCATGAAAGTTGAATTTACAAATGTAGAATTATGTACAAAAATAATTACATTCAGAAATAAAACAATGTAAAACAGTCTCTCAGAAAAACAAATTTGTTTCCATTTCCAGGAGATAATGCTGCCCGCTTCTTGTTTACAATGTCACCTGGAATAAGAAGTGGGCAGCGTTATGTCCCATAAATGTAAACAAACTTGTTTGTCTTAGAATTTGGCTGAACAAGAAGTAGGACTGAATGGACTTGTAGTCTCTAAAGTTTTACACTGTTTTGTTTTTGAGATGCATAACAAAAAAGCCCTACATTTTTAAGGTGCACTTTCATGATAAAGAGATTGCATTACAGTACTTGTATGAGGAGAATTGAAAAATACTATTTCTTTTGTTTATTGTTTTTAAAGTGCAAATATTTGTAATAAAAATAACAAAGTGAGCACTGTACACTTTGTATTCTGTGTTGTAATTAAAATCAATATATTTGAAAATGTAGAAAAACATCCAAATTATTTAATAAATTTCAGTTGGTATTCTATTATTTAACAGTGCAATTAAAACTGTGATTAATCACGATAATTTTTATCACGATTTTTTTAGTTAATTGTGTGAGTTAACTGTGATTAATCGACAACCCTATGATAAACATCTGATTTTATATAGATAAAAATGGTAGAAAAATTGGATGATTTTATAAAATGGCCAAATAGCCAATTATAAATAAAATTATTCATAGACTGTTTTATTGTCTGTATTTATATATTATTAGTCGTCTTTTGTGTGCTTAGCAGTAAAATCAGATACTGGAAGTTAACACACTGTGCTTAAATGCCATGGTAACAGGCACCATAGAAATACCAAAGATAGATGAAAGATAAGTGAAATGGATATTCATGGCTGCATTCATTATAATACTGATTTCTAAAGAGGAAAATAGCGAATGATTTTAAAGGGCCAGAAACAACATCTGTCTGAAAATAATTTACTTTTTATGGATCTGACTCTGCTTTCACTTAGGGCTTGATCCTGTAAGTGGCTGAGCATTCAACCCCAGCCCAGCAAAGTACTGTAACTTTAAGCACATATGTAGTCCCACTGAAGTCTCACTGCCACCAGTGTAAACTGGTAGTGACTTCGCTGAAGTCACTGCATTTATACTGGTGTAAAACTGATATTGGGTGGATATCTTTGTGAATCTGATCATAAGTCCTTATTTTTACAATTAGCACCTAAAATAACCTCAGTTAAAAGGGATTAGACAAAAAAAAATTCCCCCTATTCCTTCTGTTTATTTTCTTTGTTCATTTGGCATGGCTTTGTGTAGAGTCTGTTCCTCCTATATGGTCAGGGTCTAATCCTGCAAATATTTATGCACATGAGTAATTTTACTTCCAGGAGTAGTTCTATTGAATTGAATGGGACACTTACAGCAGCACGGTTACTCACATGGGTGAGTCCTTGCAGGATTGGACCCGTAGGCACTTCCTCTGCCATTTACCCATGTTTCATGCAGCAATAGGGATGAGACAAACATGCTTATTTGAGTCAGGGCTGGAGGTCTGGGCTGTAGTCAGTGTCCATTACAAGTTATTTTTTTAATGACAAAGAACGTCTATGCAAGAGTGAAGCCATATGAAAAACCGAATTAAATATTATTAAATCATTTTTTTAAATGTTCTGACCAGGATCTCCCGTTGCATTTTATGTTCTTTGTGTCATTTAAAATGTAGGCCCTGATTCTGCAGCCAAAATTCTTATTGACGTCAGTGGAAATTTTGTATGTATACTGCACTGTAGGCTTATAGAAAGAATTTGTAAATTCATTGGCAAAGCTGGCTCACTTGGAGTTCTTCTTTTATATTCTACTTTTATGCATTTTATGTTACCTCTTGTTTCTCCTTCTGTGCATTTAACGATAGAGTTAACATAAAATGCCTTAACTAACATAGGTTTATTAATTGGAGAATTTAATGTATTCTTCTTGCTATTCATCTGAAATTAATTAAGTGTGTAGAATTACAAGGTGGGTGTACCACAGGCAGCAGTCCGGGCTCAAGTTAATCAAAAGAGCACATGTTGAATGCATACAATTTAGTTAAGGTTAATCCAGTGAAGATGATCCCTCACTGGTCCTAATTACCCTAGGTGATAGATTGCAGAATGAGAAAATAGGAAGGAAGGGAAATTCTGTCCTGCTGGCCTACCAGGATTTTCTAATTTAATTTAGTAGGCTATGCACAGAAGCAAACAGTTTCAATTTAAAGAAAAGACCACACTCTTAGGATGCTTATCTGAAATGAGTACAAGAAACTTAAATTTAAAAAGTCAGGCCTAAAACGTTTAGAGTGATTAAGCTAAAGCTAGTCAGTGTGTCTTTATCTACTTACATACCAACAAACCAAGAATGTCATGAATCTGTCAGTACTTTACAATTATTATAACTCTTTATTAATTAATTAATAGCTCGAGGAATGTTTCAAAATATCAGATTATCACAAGAACTATAATAGGATTTCAACTATAAAATAAAAGAGATCATTTACTATTAAAACAAATAGGATTGTTCATTGTGTTGTATTACTGAATGCATTTTCATTTTGTCAACCTCAAAGTAAGCTAAGCTAGTAAACTAGGATCCTTTTGTGTGCTATATTTTATATTCGTTGGCACTGTGAGTTCTTTTTTTCTCCTTCCTTGTTCTTTGTTCCAACTTTTCAAGTGTTTTATGAAAAGCTTTTGTTTTCTTCCTGCACATACGTATAAAACTTGTCAAATAATTTGCCTTATTTTTCAGGTTAGTGATATATTTCTGCTCAAGTGGGGTATCTGTTTCTGATTTATTAACATTTGATCCCCTGGTTTCCTGCCATTGATCAAGACAAATACTCAGCTCAGCTGATGAGTTTTATATGAAATCTGATACTGCAGGAAGAGAGAGAAAAGTTAGTACCATTTTTAATATTTTTTTATTTCAAGTTTTCCAAGACCATGACAAACACACAAGACACCTAGCAAAGTCAGGCACTATTTATTTTTACCACATATCTCTGGGATAAAACTTTTGGGAAGTAAAACATGTATTTATCACTAGACCAGATGTTTGCTCAGTGTCATTCACATCCTGTAAACTGTATATACATTTACACCCTATCGCCAAAACATGGCTTCACCCTACTACTGACCGTCTGTCTGCCATTCAATCTCTAGTTAAGTCACGGTCAATAAGGTCAACTCTTTGGCAACATCTGTATTTGATCAGCTCACACAAAATGGGGGCCTTCGTAATCCTTGACTACCCTGGAGTATTTTAAGAGGCAGCACATTACAATAGTTGATTCACCGCTACTGCAGTCCCTGCACTTGGAAGATTTTTCCTTCTCTGAGGAACTGAAAAGTCCTCTCTAACACAGTATCGCTCCGAAATGAGCAGGTTTAGCAGTTGCATAGCCCCCTAAACTGAGAAAGAACGTTCACCAATTTCCATCTCTCAGCACCCCACTCCAGTGCATGGATTTGGTATAGTTTATATTTTGATCCTGTTGTGTGCATTTATTATGTTTTAAGCATGTTTATGTTATTGCAAAAGGAAGAAATAAAGTGTGAGAACCATTTAAACAATTTTAGTTAATTTTGTCATTTGTTTCATTATGGCATTCTCACTGTCTGTAATACACAGTGGCTTTAGCACATCCCCGCAGCATTATCAGGCAAGATGAATATAGTTCTTTTCCCACAACAAATTTAGACATTCAGGGTGAAATTCTGGTGCCACTGAAGTCAAGGGGAGTTTTGCCATTGACTTCAATGGAGTCAGTATTTCACCCTCTGTCACTAGCCTGTTATGTTAACACTGATGATATCATAACATGCAAGATTAGGTGTCTGATTCTAATCTCACTTGTGCTGGTGTAACTTCATTGGAGTTACAGTCTAGGAGAGCAGAATCTGGCCTCTTACTTCTAAGGCTGGGATGCTGGGAGGTGTCCAGTTTTTAACTATTCAATCAAATAGCATACAGCTATTGGCAAATATTGATAATCAGATGAATCATTGCCCTCTGGATCTCATGGGATTATGTTGTGACAGTGTGAGATTTGGAGTCGACTGCAGATGGGCATTCACCAGTAAATAGGGCTGCCAGAGCATGGGATAACGAGCATTGTTGATTTGCATAGTTGTCTGCAACATTCCAAAAAGCCAGCCGTTAATGAAAACTGATGCTGAGATTCTGGTGATTGACAAAAGACTGTGAAACTAGACCACACCTTAGATGAGTGCCCAGGGATGGGGGTGAAGGGGTGTGACTGCCTCCCCTCTTCCAACAACAAGCTTTAGAATGGAACAGTTTGAAAAACGGAGATAAGATGAGCAGTTTATGAGACCATATAACTTGGATAGTTTTCCAGAACTGTAGTGATGAGGGGGATGATCTTTCAAGTTTTTTTTGTGGTGCTGAACCAGATTCAATCAAGCTGCTGCAGGAAAATGTACATTTTTGTAAAAAAACAAAATAAAAAAATCATTCTTCTCGTTTTTTGTTTTTGTTTTGTTAAAATTTCACAAAAAATTCATTGAAAAATCAGAATTCAGAAAATGTTGTCTATTTCTACTCAAAAGTACTGGTAAGAACTTGGGGAGAAATTCACATATGCTTTGAGGAAGGGTTATCTGTGTAGGAACAAAAAATAATTTTTGTGCATGACTTGAATCTTATCAAAGTCCTGAGTAACTTCTATGTCATGCTTCTACATTTGCCAGGTCTATTCATAAACAGAAAATCAGCAAACAAATTGAATGTTTCAAAATGATGCAATGGGATATCTGAACTACATTAGTTGTATGGGGAGTTGGGGGAGGGGAAGAAGGGAGAGAAATCTGCTTAAGAGACACAGCAAAAGATATTGTTGAGATCTCATCTCTGTCTCTAAGACTGGCAGTAATCTAAGACAGTCATAGACTGTGTGTATAGTAGCTATTATTGTTATTGTCTTGTAATAACTGTACCTTGGTTCTCTCCCTAACCCTGATTCCTTCACCACTCTAGCCTTTTCCCCTTAACAAAACTATGAAAGCAATTTACAGTCGGTATTATTACATATATTCTCAATGTCTTCATCAGAAATATCTGGAAATCTTTCCATTATGCCTATGAGTTTCAGAAATAAAACAGTTTGTTCCTTTAAACTAACACTGTAATAGGGAGAAGAAGTTAGAGATCCAGAAAAAAATATTATTCACTTCTGATTAGCCAGTCAGGAAGCAAAGATTTGCATATGTTTCCTGATTGCCTCCTCAGAGGAAGGAGGAAATACCTTTTACCAAACTTGCCTCAAGCTAAGGCCTGATGCGACTCCCTTTGAAGCCAATGAGAGTCTTTCCATTTACTTCAATAAGAGCTGCATTCAAACCCTGGTCAGTTCTACTCACTGCATATGTGATCAGGTTCTGTAATCATGCTCCAGCACTCAGTATACATCACATCTGTATGTGGACTATGGAAACTTAATGACTCATCCCATGACTGATTTCATTATTCTGTGGCCCCACCCCACAGCCTGCATCCCAGCCCTGACCCTCCTCCCACACCCCACCCCTTGCCCCAGCCCAGAGCCCCCTCCTGAACCCTGAACCCCTCATTCCCAGCCTCAGCCCGCAGCCCTCACCCCTACACCCCATCTCTGAGCCCCCTCCCACACGCCAAACCCCTCATCCCCAGCTCCGTTGGGTCACGGGCATCAACAATTTTCTTCAAGTGGGTCACCAGAAAAAAAATTTGAAAGCCACTGGACTAGACTCTCAAAAGAAGGGATTGAAGCCCTGTTGCTTGGCGCATATTAAACTAGACTGGAAAAAAAACCCTCTAAAACAAATGTACTGTGCAGAACAGTCCTGCATTGGCAGAGAATTGGGCTAGTGGCTGCACCCATTACTATCAATCAGAGTTTAACATTGCCTTCACCTGGAGCAAGGCCAGGTCCCAAATGAAGTAATAGGTCATTTCCATCTCCAACTGTTGTGATTCTTTTATTTAATCATGAGCCACGATTTTCTTGTTCAAAAACAACCTTTAGGTTTTCATCTTAACACTCCTCTGTCCTGGATATAGAATCTTTCACTATCGTTCGTAGGAGTCTGCGTACACATTTAGATACAGCAGAGAAACCAGAACCCTTCCAGAACGATTTCTTTGTTCTCTTTTTTTAGAAAGCTCACTTTTGGCTGCTGCTTTGGAAGTAGCTCCTAGAGGCCCCGATCAGGGCTCCATTGCACCATCAGAACAAAAATATGGTCCCTGGCCCAAATAGCTTCCAATTTAAGTAGATCCCCACTTGATCCAAAATAGCCAGAATGTGGAATGGAAGCCTCTATTTTTAGAGGAGAAATGACCAGGATGGGAGTAATGGATTTTGTCCAGGTAAGCTGTGTGTGGTTAGTGTAATGTGGATGTCTAAGGAACAACAATACTCAGTCAGAGCTCTTTGAGCATACCTTCTCTCATTTTCATTATTCTAACTAACCAAATACAAATAAATAATCACTAGGGAACTTTTCATCAATATTTTGAGCCAAGTTCTTGGGTCCAGCCAACCTGTGCTAAGTGAAAGGCAAGAAAGGGTGCAGGAAATAAACTCACCGTTGCAATTCCCACCTCCTGTGACAGTCCACCCACTGCCTTGATCTACCAGTGAAAATTAGAGCAGCCTCATGACTGCTCTAACTTACATCAGCTCTCTGCTGCTCATAGCTGCTATTCCAGCAGCCGGGGATTTCTGGGGCACAAGAATGCCTACTCATGGACTCTGGTTTGGATACACTCCCTGAGCTGGGGACAGGGAGGGTACAAATTTTCATAGGGTTGCAAATCACATCTCATACCATTACCCCATGTATAATACTGCTTTGGACTACTGCAGCAGTACGAACAGCTGGAGCAGGCTGAGGATCTGGCCTTTAAACTCTTGCTGTGGAGAAGCACGCAGTGTTTTCAAACACAATTGTTTTGCAATACCAGAATATCTGCTTTTGAAGCATTTTGACAGAGAACCTAAAATACCTTATTCAGGATTAGGCATTTAGCTACTACACACAAATTAATTTGAATTTATCTTGGGGATTTTGTCACTAACCAAAGCCCACCGAGAAAATGAAATTAACAGTTAATATTTTCCAAAGTGTTTTAGGTGAACGTGACTAAGGAGATCTGACAGGCAAATTTTATGACTTTACAATTTAAAAGCCTAATGTTGTGTATTAAAAATTCTCCATTTAGATGAGTGGATGGTGTTTACAATTTCTAGAAGAATATAAGATATCATTAGAATCCAGGGAAGTTAATAGAGTTCAGAAGAAGGCTACATACTTCAAGTCACTAGGGTATGACGGGATAAATTATTGTGGGTTGATTGTTGTTTTATTACCATTAATAAAAAAAAGTTAACAGTTTGGAGCCAAGTTGCTGTGTGAAAAGTTTTTCTGTTGAGCCAAGTTATTAAGGTAATGAAATAATATACTGTACGGTAGATGGCCAATTATCTATTACCACAAGCAATAAAAAGTAGGTAGTTAAGCTTTAATGGGCTCACTTTCTTTTTAGGTTTTTAATCTTGCTTTGCTTTCTGCTTTCCTGTGTGTTCGTCTCTAGATCAGTGGAAATAACTCTTTGTGCTAGGTGCTTCCTTCAGTCAAATGCAAATACGTAGAGTCATGGATTTGACGGATAGTAGAATGTGGCACAAGTTCGGTAAATAAAGGGTACTTCCAGTTTTGTCCCTCGTTCCTCATGCACAAACAAAACTTTCTGAAGTGTTAAGCATCAAACATGCTTTTTTCTTTTTTTTCTTTTTTTTTGGAGTGGGTGCTGTTCATCTGCCAAAAAGCTGTAGACGGAGAGATGATTAGTCAGATAGCATCAGTAGCTACCCACGCTATTGAGGCTGGGATTCTCTGACAAATTTAATTGTGATAATTCAGCAGAAAGCTAACTAAAAAAGCAAAAATAGTTTGCACTCATTCTGCCAAGCAACAGTATTTAACTACATTCAATGAAATCCCACTCATTACCTCTGCACCAGAGAAACCTTAGCTCATATTGTTCATTTTTGTTGCTGTGCGGGCTCCGTGAGAATCCTAACCCTGCTATCGGGCTGGAAATTCAGGAAAGCCGTTTAAGAGAAATCTCAACAGGAGACTCTCACATTGAACTTGTTTTGCATGCCCTGGAAGAAAGACATAAGAAAAGGCATAAGAGGAATTATACAGTTCTTTACAGTTTTCAAAGCACTGTACAAGTATGAACTAATTACTCATCAGAAATGCCCCTGTGAGGTAGATGAGTGTTATGAGAATGAGCAGCATTAATAACAGTTTTCTCTGTTTCTGCTGTCACATGATATTGCAGGTGAGCGTTATATATCCCCCTCTATGCCCAAACCACAGAGGATATGGTCTGTTACTACGCGCGCGCTCTCTCTCTGTGTGCTTTAATAGCATTAGATGGAGTCCTGTGGTGAGAGAGAGAGAGTGGATTGTAAAAGGAGATGAAGAGTTAATCCATTTCGGCAACTGTGGGGTTGTCAGAGAAAGGTATGTGTGTTAACAAGGTTTATTGGGGTATTGTTGAAAGAGGGCAGACTTACGTTTGCGTGGGTGACCTTGACTCTGTGTTTTCTGGTTTTCACACGTTTGAGTTTTGCTCAACTCAACATTCTGCGAGGGAACAACATACCACCGAGCAACCTTAACTCTGTGTTAACATAGGTTTTTGCCACTGAATTGTAGTTTGAGCTCTGTTTCATACAGACTCCGGAGTCTCTCTCTATGCTACATTGCAGACGTGTGCTATATGTTTATGCTTTAAAGACTTTTAAAACATGTATTGCCTAAATATAAAATGGTTCAAAGTGTTAGAAATATGTGGTTACAGAAAATATGTTGCTGTTTGTTGTTTTACTCTGTGTTAGGCCAGGCCTTGAAGTCTATGTACTGTAAAGGAGCAGAACAGTTTAAACTACATGGCTCACAGTTATTAGGCTACTGAATCAAGGTGCTCAACCATGCTAAACTATGTCTGAGACATTTTAGTTTGAGCCCTGGTTAATACAGACCCCTGAGCATAAGTGACGTGGCGGGGGGGATATGGGGTCTGCTGGGCCTACCAGGGGAAGGAGAAGGGCTCCCTTCTCCCATTGTGCCTGCCCCCCAGCATGCTCAGCCCCTGTCCCTGGCAGCCAGGCCCGGGTGGGGAATGGAAGGGGCGGGACTAGCTGCTTCTCACCCTGGCCACTCTGGGTCACAGTTGTGTGCAGCACAGTGGCTGCCTGAGAGAGATCCTGGCTGGGGAGGCAGCCTGCGCGCCGCCCCCCCCCCCACACACACACACTCCCTGATGGGTCGTGGCTGCCAGGCTGGCTTGGCTCTTGTCCCCAAAAAGTTAGGCCCAGGTGGGAAGCAGAGGGGGCAGGGCAGGCCGCCACCCCAGATAGGCTCTCTGCGCTGCACAGAACATAGACCCAGAGTGTCCAGCTTCAGCTGGTGTGAGAAGCGACTCCATTCCACTCCCTGCCCAGGACGGCTGCCAGGGAAAGCGGCCGAGCATGCGGTGTGGGGAGGTACAGTGGGAGAACAGAACCTCCCCTTCCCCTGCAAGTAACTCTGGTGGGGTGGGGAGAGCTCAGTGGCCCGGGCTGAGTGCAGGGCAGGGAGGTTTCTGGGCAGAGGAGACATGAGGTGGTCATATGTCCCGCCCCCTTAGATTGTGTCCCCCAGTATAGGAGGCATGAGTCATCTATGCTCCTGAGTCTGTCTCTGCTCTGCATTACAGGTGTGTGCTGTCTGAGATAATAAAGAATTCTGTGCCTTCGGAGGACAGAATCTGAGTTTTTGAAGTATCTTACAGCTCCTTGTCCATCTTCAGTTCCCTGTAGCCTCCAAAGGAGCAAATCACAACTCTCCTTTCCAAGGAAGGATTAAAGGTAAGTATTTTTATTCCAATTTTATAGATGTGAAAGAGGTCTTGGATAGGTTAAGTGACTTGGCCAAGATCATATAGCTAATCAGGGGCAGAGCTGGGAACACAGCCAAGATCACCTGACCTTCTGTCTGCTGCATCAAATGTCTCATGTCAATAGCTCTCAAACATTTTTCATACCATTACCCCATGTTACAACAGAGAAGAGTTTAAGTACCTCCCAGTTAGCCATAAAGAAAGGGGAGAGTCATCGTGTCCCCTAGTCAAGGACAGTTGTCTAATGTTAAAATTAGGACTTGAATACCAGAACCTGTCTCCACAGCAGATTTGAGTTGGTGTTATCTTTGTTCCTTGCGTCCAGGCATCTGATGAAGTGGGTATTCACCCATGAAAGCTTATGCTCCAATACATCTGTTAGTCTATAAGGTGCCACAGGACTCTTTGTCGCTTTTTACAGATCCAGACTGACCCGGCTACTCCTCTGATACTTTGTTCCTTTTGTATCTGAACTGTGTTAAATGGAAAGGAGTGTGTACTCAGTAGGTGTGTGATTTGTGTTCACGTTTTAAGCATATTAGTCAGAGCCCCAAATCTAATCATGTTCCAGATCATTGTGACAAATGTCAGTAGGTGATCAGCTTATTAATGGTTTGATCAAAGTATCAATCTCCAGATTTTATTGAATGCTAGACAAGATTGTGGCCTTGATGATTGGGTTGGCTGAGTTGTTCTGTCCCCTTAAGTGCTTGCTTTCCTTTGACTCAGTTTTATCAGTTTCTCTTTCCTGTGCAAATCCTGCCTTTTATTTGTTTGTTGTTTTCCTGAGCATTAGTTCTTGAGCCACAGCATTTCTTAGAATGCTTCTTGGTATGTCCCTTGAAGTTTCTTTGAGAAAAGCCTACATTCGTACAATGTGCTGAAATAACCGACTTTTTAAAGATTACATGGGGGGTTATGTTTTGTATTAATACGATCAGAAGAAGCAACGTCCTAATGAATTAGAATTCATGTTTTATCTGCAAATGTGCACACTGAAAGCTCTCTAATAGCAAGCTAAATTATAAAAACATTAATTAGGTCATTAGATAAAGGGACATTAATCCTTCTGGCATGTGTAATGCACCCTTTCATGTCCCCTGTTTAATGGCTTTAGGTCTGTCCTGCATTTCCTTTTCTCAAAGAAGCACTGAATTCTTTAAACAGCTAATGCAGGTACTATACTGTATTTCTACTAGTAGTGCTTTACTGTAGGAGAATGATGTTTTAGTTCATTAGAAGTCACTAGAAGAACCAGTTTCCAGGGCATGACAACCTTCCAATTAAAGGGCAAGAGGTCAACTCAACAAGGAGCAGTTTCAAAAGGCAATTTTCATACCAAAAGCAAGATGAGTGTGTCCCATGAGAGAGTGAGGGGGGAACGTCACAAAGAGAGATTTCCTGTGCCATGTGACAAGGGATTAAAACATTCCAAAGTATGTGTGAATTGGGTGTATTAATGGCTCACCAGAAACCAGTTGGATGTTCTTAACTAATGCTAACTTTTCTTAAGCATAGACAGAGTCACTAAGGAGTGAAAGTTAATCATACAGCAGTCTGTGTTCTTCATTATTTGTGGTCTCCAGATTAATTCATTAAACCCAGGGCAAACTAGAACACTAGTTGCAACAATATATCATCATTTCCCCCAAACAATTCTAGCCAACAGCAATTGACATAGACTCCATCTTAGTGCATGGTCACACACATTGTATTCATTAATGTTCTCTTTGCTGGATTGCAGTATTGTACAAGGCACATACGATGCATATAATAGATTTATCAGAGGATCCAATTAGGAACAGAAGACATGGATTGAATGAAGAATAGTTTAAAAAATGTGATGACTTCTTTTTGTATTTCTGGTGCTACTCTGCTTTACACCCATCATTATTATTGGAAGGAAAGTGGAGGGGGGGAGAGATGGTACTTCATTAATGCAGTTCAGAGCAATGCAGCCCATTCCCTGTCTGAATTTATACAATCTGATTTAAAAAGAAAAATGATTGCAGATATTTCACCCTGGTCTTGGCCATACAGGGAGTACAAATCTAAGAGTGTCATGAGTTGAAGAAGCAGAGAACAATGTTATGGCACAAAGGTGTGTGAAACTCTGATGTAGATGGTATTGAACATCATAGAAAGAAGGATAATTTCCTAAATTTTGATTGAACAAAGAGTTCATCTTCTCAGGAATGCCTACTTATTCTTTAATGAAGTATGAAAACTTTTGATGTTATATATATAACAGTGGTACAATGTTTCAAGAGGTGATTAAAACAAAAAGGGCTGATTACAGATATTAACAAATGAGTGTTCACATCTATCTTAAGTAGATGAGTATACTACCATGTTTCCTAGTGAACATATTGTATTACAATGGAACATCCTAACATTGGGTTACTGAGGAACTTCCCTTCAGTAAAGGCTGCTACAGCAATCCAGAAAACTGTATTAGGAAGTGTTTGTTGGAAAAATACGGGAAAGTAATCTTAGATAACAGTTGCAATTCACTATAAAAACATAGTAGACATTTATGTTGGATGCTGTGCATAATATTCTAAAATGTCTGGCAATTCATTTTGGTTTAGTTAATATTCAGGAAGTCTGGGTGCTCATGCCAAAGTTTATTTGAACAGATCCCCACTTCCTTGGTCTGTATTTTGGTCCAAAATCTCATGAGAACAGACTCTGTCATGAGATGTTGTGTCATAACCTGTTTTGCCTCTGGTCTCTACTCTTCCAGTCAGCTGTTAACAATCAGGAAGTGCCCTCTCCATCAGTCAGTTATTGCTGGAAGGAATCTTCCTCTTTTAGTCCAAACTCTAAATATTGCCTGGTAATATTCAGCAGACATCTATCGTGCTGTAACCTGCCAATGAACTCCTACTGGTATAATACATTAACAATTTCCCAGCAGATTTTAATTTACTGTAGCATTGCCTAGCCTAATCCACACACAGCACATTGTAATGCAAATGGAATGGTTAAATAGATCACACTTCTCTTCTCCATCTCAATTTTTGTCTAATGTATCATTACAGTTCACTCTGTAAACTGTTGAAGCCATCTTCATTCAACTGTAAACTAAAGAGACTAGATGTCTATCGGCCTAAACCAAAACAGTTCTTGATTAATCACAACCTCTTGACCTAATGAGTGATAGCTGTGTTAAAAATGTTGTCATTATCTAAATGGAGTACTGAAAAGTCCTGCAGATCCTAAGCAAATTGACTCTCTTCTATTTATAAACAATACTGGAAGATGAACTCCTGGGTTTATGTTGGAAAAGGGACATCATTCATTTTTATCCAACATACCTGCTTTTAGTGATATTACCCACACATGTGGGTTTTAGAAAATGTTAACAACTGAAGTGGTTTATATGCTTTTAAGACTAATTTTAAGGTTTATGTGTACATTCATTACACTGGAGTTGGGTGCTCAATACCTGCCTAAAATACACAGTATTAATAGTGTGCACTAAAACCCTACTTAGGGCTTTATGTTGAATGCTAAACATCATTAGCACTAGATGTGAAATTCTGGTTTTCCAGTATTCGTATACTTCTTATTTACTGTAGCTCAGTGCATTTCTCCTGCATGTAGCACATGCATCTCTCCATATGCATATGACCAAGTGATGAATCTTTAAAAGCCCTTTTTTGAAGATATTACTGGTCTTTCAATTGATAATCTGGTCACATGCAAGTGAAAATGCTGTTGTAAAAACAATCAAATTATGTACAGATTTTCTCTTGTTGCTTTTCAAATATTGGCTTTTCCTTTACCCCACATATTTGTACATTTAGTTCCAATGAAGCCTAGGGAGCTAAAAGGCCTGGATTACACATGTCTATAATGCTTTACAGTTTCTCTCCCGGTACAGATCTATAGTTGTTATGGTATACTTCTCAATCTTCACAAGTATGGTAGTTCTTAATGGTATAAGAGAAAAAATACATGTACAATCAACTCTTGTGCTTAGAACAGCAAAATGGCCACAGGTTTCTCTTTTAGAAAGTATTTACTATTTTAAGGAACTAAATTATGTCCCATAGTAAAGGGGACTAAAAGCTCCACTGTATACATGTAAATTAGTGTTACTTACAAATTAACAGTAGGAGAGAATAAAAGCCCATTTATACATGAAAGGGCTGGAACTTGAGGCCCTTATTCACTTGTGCAGTCATGCGAATAAACGAACTGAAGTCAGTAAGGCCCTGAGCCTGCAAATACTTATGTGTGACGGCTGCCATTCTGGCTGATACCAGGGATTGTACTGGGAACCTCCAGAGCTAAAGAGCAAAGGCTCCCTAGCTGGGACTGTAAACAACTTATATTGTCTGTGGATTTGGCATGGAGGGGGGGGGCACATAATATACACTCAACAGTGGGTCATGCACTTCATTTTTAAGCATGGTTAGCAATGTGGTACAGTTGTATTGACTCCTTTGATTCTCAGATGCTTAAAGTTACGTGCATACGTTTTTGCAGGATTGGGACCTTAGAGTGTGTATGTCTCAGGGCAGGGATCTTGGGCCTGATTCCCCCCTCTCACACACCTCTGTAAATCTGGACTAATTCCCCATGAGGTCAGGGGAGTAGCACTGGTGTAAAATCACTGTGAGAGGAGAATCAGGTCCTTCGCCAGGCACCCATGATGCTGGACACAAATGTGCTTGATTTTCCAGAAATTGAAACAGTAACAGTAGAGGGAACCCAGTTCAGACAAGTAAGCAAGATATACCTCTAAGCACTAATTCCAACTATTTTTAATAACAAATAAGTATGGAACTCAGTTCAACACAGGCAGCTTTAATTTGCAATCTATACAGTTGATAACTCAATCTGAAACAGACTTTGGCAGTATTACAGAGGAAATCTGTACAGAATGACAAACTGTTCTCAACTAGCATTTCCTCTAAGATCAGGGAAGCATGTCTTCATTTCCACTTCTTTTTTCTTGATCATACATGTTGGTGGGGGCCAATGCAAGGAAAATCCCTCTCTTTATACTCTTGACCCTTCTGTAATATCACTAGAGATACTGGGCAACTGCTAGATTTAACACATTTTTATTTGTACTGATCTTGCATAGAAAAACTTCAGTTTGCTGCAAGATTTTTATTTCTGAAGTACCTTATTCTGTTCCACCACGGTAATAGCATGCCCACATATCTTAGACCCCAATGATACTAATCCCACGTTCTGACACCATGAGATTACATTATGTTGTGTAATAATACATAACAGTGTAAGACAGCTAATTAACAAGCAAGTGCTTATTCAGAAATGGACTGAACCACTCTGACCTTGTGATAGCTATTACATTCCATGATCAATAAAACAGCAAAAGAATGTTGTTCCATATTTATAACTCTCTCCTTGGGATCAGATTTTGTGCTGCCCATCTCCCAACAAGATATTAAGCCACCTTCGTACCTTGCAGATTCTGAGCTGTTCCCAGTAGTTGCTCTAACTTATGGCAGCCGTATTTGGCTGACTGTGAGCTGCTCTGCAGCCCCAGATTGCCAGAGGGCAGAGTTCTTTGTCAGTGTGGGGAGGGGAATGAAGTATCAAATATGCCAGCCCCATGCTGTCCTGCCTCCTTTACAGGCCCTGTATCCTGGTTGAGTAATGGGTCCAGAGTCTGGCCTAATGACTTCTATATTATAGGCTCTGATTCTGTACCCAGAAAGGTACTTAAGCATGTCTCTAACTTTAAGCAATGTAATGGGAGGGAGTACTCAAGTGCTTAACATTCAGCACATGTTTAAATACCCTCCTAAATCAGGGCCATAGCAGCAGCAATTCAGCTTTAGGGATTGACATTTTTTCCCCTCATTTTTGAAGGCAAAAATCCAGATTGTGCCTCTTGTCATCTTAGCCCTAGAGTACAAAATGGCATCAACAGAAAATGTTGGGCCAGTAACACTTGTCTGATTTTTCAGGACCAGTAAAAAAAACATTTTTTTTAATAGTATTGCAATACCAAACTAAGGATGGATCAGCAATTTGGATAAAATAATAAATAACTTGAACTGTTGCCCAAAACACCATCTGAATGATATCATTTTAAAAAAAATATCTGAAGGTGTTGGGTTTTTTGTAATGTTTTTGCTAGTTCTCTTGCTCCTCTGGTCTTCCTGCTTTCATTCAGGTACAGGATCAAAATAAAATAAAATAAATATCACACATGTGTGTTTCTGTGTGTGTTCACATGGTATTTCCTCCTCAGTCAAATCCTGAAAATAATAGGGATGTCATAGGAAAGCTGATTCAATTGATTATTAGGCTGATTTCTCAACTGAGGAAAATTGGGAGGGACATGGCCTTACTGTCCATCTTTTTATTAGATTGACACCATACCTAGAAGCAGGGGCGGCTCTAGCCATTTCGCCGCCCCAAGCACGGCGGCACGCCGCGGGGGCGCTCTGCCGGTTGCCGATCCCGCGGCTCTGGTGGACCTCCCGCAGGCGTGCCTGTGGATGCTCCACCGAAGCCGCGGGACCAGCGGACCCTCCGCAGGCACGCCTGCAGGAGGTCCACCGGAGCCGCCTGCCGCCCTCCTGGCGACCAGCAGATCACTCCCTGCGGCATGCCGCCCCAAGCACGCGCTTGGTGTGCTGGGGCCTGGAGCTGCCCCTGCCTAGAAGGTAAAGTACTTGTGAATAGCAAGCTCTGTGATCACAGTACAACAGAGGAGGCACCTGTAACTATATTATGACTCATCAACTAGGATCTCAGAGTAACTAGCTCTGGCCTTGTTCTTGCAAGGAGCTCTGTGCAGACAGATCTCTGCACTCATGTGGCATCCCAAAGGGCTTTCATGGAGCTCCTTACAGGATCAGGGCTGTAGCTGAAAACTGTTTATACAGCCTTTCTTGGTTTATTTGTTCTCTTTAAAGTAAAACAAGGGTGTTTGCTTGCGATCCTTGACCAAATAGAACAAAATATTCCTCTGTTTAAGAGACCAAGTCAATTTTTTTTTAAACTTTTTTCTTGAAATGCATGGGATGTCTGGATTGGGTACATGATAATTTTAAACGGGTCTCATCATACCATTGATTTTTACTGTGAACTCCCCTTTGACCGTATTAAAGTTCAAGGGGAACAAATGAGTGGATTTTAGGTTGCTGAGGTAAACAGGTAACATTTTCTAATGTATTTTTAAAGTTTACAAACTAACTTGTACATTTTGAAAATAAATGAAATTACATTAGAAATTTGAATATCTGTCAGCTTTGGGATACTCACCAACTAGAAGTCAAATTGTCCTAGTTTGTAAAGAAAATGTAGGGAGTTGCGAATGGCCCTTATGAATTTCAAGCAAGTTTTCATTGAAGCATGATAGCTGAATACCAGTGTTAGCTTTTTCACTGTTATTGTAGCATGCAAGAAAGTAGAATAATAATCATATTATGAAGATCTACATAGTCTATTCTGAATGGCATCACATTTTGCACCCTGAGGCGGTGGAGTTAGGCTTGTGGGTGGAGTTTGGGAGAGTACCACCACTTTTTTTTCTTATTTGACCCGGCCACTAATCTGAGAGAAAAGGGAGGGTACTCCCCTTGTACTACCCTGATCCAGATGCCCCATACTTAACTTTTGGAGCCAGGGCTTCAGCACTAAAATATAGCAGAGTGGGAGTTGTCATTGATGTAACTTACCCTGGTATAAAACAGAAGTAAATCCACTGATATAAATGAAATCAGAATCAAGTCCATATTCTCTTCACAGAGGTAGAGTTGGGATGATGTCTTAGCATTGTGATTCAGCTGGCAAAAGGGGGACATCAGGTGCAGACTGTGGGGGTGGGGAAGTAATCATGTTTTCTATTACCCATACATCTCTAATTTCAGGCTTTAATTTTTGGAAGTAAAATAATTTTGGCCTCACACACAGTATCTGTTTCTGGAACTTATTATCTACTTTGTTAAGTTCAGACAGCATTCAGATAAGGATAATTTAATTAGACATCTTTGTAATCATACATGCATACTTACTGCCACAGCAGGGGATCCCTTCTTCAAAACAAAACCCTTGACATTGCTTAGGGCAGCTTGTTTTTCCTGAAAAATTTCACATGGTGTGTGTGCACACGTCCGTGTATGTGTGTGTATTCATGTCTATCCTTTTTCATAGTGTTTAAAATGCTTTGGGCTCTCCCTTTGAAGATTTTCATGTTGTTTGGGAATGCCCCATCTGAAAAATTTCTTGTTTTTAGATGGTGTCTCCTGTGAAAAAAACTCACATAACTTACAGTGACATCCCACTTTGAAGGCATTCATATCATCAGGGGGTTGCTTTGGAACTAAGGAATGTCTTGAAGTTGGGAATGGGTTCCCCTGAGATTATACTACATAAATTCAAATGATGTCTCTTTGAAACTATTCACAACACAGAGGTGTTCTAATTTGAATGGCTTTCCATGGCTCCTACCATTTCACGCTGCCTCTGCCGTCATATTTGACATCTGAAAAACCAAGCAGAAGAGCATATTTAGAATACTTCCATTCAAAATAGTTGAAGAAAATGTTTAGTGGGAAATTTTCAACAAGAACTAGATGCCTAATTCTCATTTGTGTTGGTCCTTAGTATGTACTTATATGCTTTCATATTTGCAGATTTTGGTAGTTTAGATATACATGACAAATTCAAATTTCCTGCTTTTAGAACCAGATTGTCATGTTGTTTATTAATTGGATTAATTAAGAAAAATGAAAATTGAATGATCCAAATACCTCTGAACTTTGGGGAGCTTGAGAATTGAACCCAAAGCCAAATTCAACTTTTGCAATTAGATCCTGTCTTTGAAATGGACAAAAAATTACCACCTGAGATCCAAACTAATTAATCAATTACATGACTTTCAGCCATTTCAGGCTTCAGCCAACATCTAGTTAAAAAGCAAATATATTGCATAGCGGACTGCATAAAGGCAATTGTAAAGAAATGAAATAACTAATTCCTGAGAAAAGGGTTTACGTAAGAGGCACAAGTGAAAATAATTAGATTTGGTCACAGCGTCCACAAGCTTTATCATTATTTGTGTATCACACAAGTAACTAGCTTGTGGGTGGGACAGTATGAATCTTTATGTGGCAAATACTGCCTATGTGGGTATTACAAATCATCCACTTTGGCAATAATTATGTTAAATGTGTGCAAATAAAATCTAAAAGAAACCCCCCTTGTGACAGCATATTCTGTTATATTCTCTCTCACTCACTCACATACAAACAAAACCTGTATGGGTATGTTCTACACCATTCTCATGGGCTCAGTCGGGGCATACAGGATTATATTGCATTTATTTTCATGGCTTCACTTGTTAAAAAATATATACAAAGAAGTAGAAACATATCCTTAAAACATACATATCCAAAATCACTATCAAAAGAGATGATGCCTCACCAAAGTTAGATCAAGAGACATATACATTTACAATTTACTAATTCACACTATTGACTGGGAGACCCTTTGGGAATTACTGTATTTTGTGGATTAGTAAGTAAGCGAACAAATACTTTGGAAGAGCAAATATGATGTATTAGAAAACATATTCTGATCATGTATTTCAGTTTAGTTGCAATTGTTTGTGCTATTACTTCACAGTATACTGATAAATGTACTAAGCAACTTCCAAAAGTAATGGGGCAAAAATGCGAGGTGCTGTGCATTTGCAGGCTTCTGTAAGAGTGCAGGAGCTCAGGACTTCTCAAGATTTGACAAGATAGTTTAGTAATATGAGGCCTCCTTACAGCTCTTGGCTATTAAATATTTGCTTAGAATTGAGGAGGGGCTGCCTGTTGGTTTTGCAGATTAAAGTATGCACCTTAATGGATTGTAGATAAGTGAGGTTCTACTGTGTTCAGATTAGCAGGACAAAGTTTATTAAACACCATAATATTAGAAAATAGGCACATCCAGAGTTTGAGGATGGAAAAGAAAACACAGAGATTCTGGCCTGTAACTCTAATTGCTACATCTCTGGACAAAATTCCATATTATTAGATCCTGTGAGTGAAATTCTGGCCCCACTGAAATCAATGACAAGACTGATTGCAGTGGGCCAAGATTTCACCCAGTGAGCCTAATTTTGTCCTCAGTTGAACCTTGGTCCTGCCCCTGTTTAAATCAATGGCAAAATTCCAACTGGGCACAATTCTTGGCATAGATTAATAAAGCAGGGGGAGAGTGGCTCTAAGTCAACTTTCTGGTCCTCTGACCTTGGGCCAGTTGGTGTGGTAGTTGAGCACAACAGGCAGAGCAGTGAGCCCCTCTGTTCCTTGGCCTGCCCCCTCCCAGGCTCTTTCCACTCCCGCAATGCCTCCTACAGGGAGAGGGGAAGCACGGGGGTATAGCACTGTCTACATTGGCTTTGCATCACCTTGGGATTCCCTGTGGTATGGGAATCCTCAGCTGCTACTTTAGTGCTATTTTCCAGTAGCAGCACAAAGCAGTTGGAACCTGGGCTGAGCATTTGGCCTATCAACATCAGTGGTGTAGGATCAAGTCCTTACACGTGTATGACCTCATTAGCTTCAGCAGAATTTGCACACATCTAACTAAGAACAAAATTTTCATTCAGCAACTGACCTTGATGCAGTCTGCAATAAATTACGCCATTATGGGTCAAATCTTGCTCATGTAGTCATGAGCAGTAGCTGGCCCAGTGACCTCAGCAGGTCTCTGCACACAAATATGATGAGCAGCATTTAACCTGCAATTAGATGACACAACATGGCATGAATAATGGCAACAAGCAAAGGAAAGAAATAGGAGGCCTCAATAAGGTTCTTTGTTTGATATCATAAGGCAGCATGTAGGTTCCATTCTAATGTTATCTTTTTAATGATGTGTTGCTAGTACTGCATCAACTGCAGAGCGACATTGTATCATGTCTCTGGCCTCTTTCACATTCTGCCACAAGACTAAGGTACTGACCCTGTAATGAAATGGTGACACACACACAGCATTGTATATCTGAGCAATTACAGTATAGCCTTCCTCAGGTGTGTAAATAAGAGACAAAATGGGAGGCAAGTTGGTAAGCGTATAATTCCTTGAGAAAGGCACTGCCTGATTGATTTTCAAATGGCCTTTTTTGTCTCTTGCAGCCCTTAATGCTAAGGAAGTTGACTTCCTTCACTAGTCTCCTGGAGTGTCTGTGTTTTGAGACCATTAGACTTACTGGGAGTCCACGACTGTGCTTTTGGACAATGGGTGCCTAAGCCTTTGCAGTAATAGCCCTGAGAGTAGGGTGCACACTTACCCTAGACACCCACTTCAGTCTGTCCCACTACATTTTGTAATAGATTGAAAACTCTACTCACTGAAAGGTGTATTCTGTTCTAGTCGCTCTCGGCCCCTGTCTAGACCCCGGCATTCCATTGCTTGACATTTTAATATGTTGTCTGGTTTTACACAACCTACAATTATGGGGTTTTGTACCTATATTTTGCTCCAGCTGGTTCTAAAACATCCTGATCATCTCAGCAAGGTTTCTATTTAACATTAATTTATAATTTTTTAAAACATTTATCACCATGTTATATCTAGGTACTGATACGATGAACACTTCATACTACTACAGCTTCACTGTGTGGGCCTCCTGGCCCAAAATCTGACTGGTGTTGAGCTCCCACTATTCCCAGAGGTTTTAAGATCTTGGGTTTTACATGTATCTTTCACTACGTAGAAGCAACATCTCTATATATTTCTTCCTAAAAACAAGATAAAGTTAAGAATATTCATTTTAAAAAGAGACCTAATACAATAGAATCTCTTCTACAAACAATTTGAACTGTTTGCCAAGGGCTGTGGTAAATTCTCCATCACTTGGAGTCTTTAAATCTAGATTGGATGTATTTCTAAAAGATAATCTTCAGTTCAATCATGAGTTATTGGACTAGATCAGGGATTGGCAACCTTTGGCACGCGGCCCATTAGGGAAATCTGTTGGTGGGCTGGGACAGTTTGTTTACCTGCAGCCTCTGCAGGTTTGGCCGATTGCAGCTCCCAGTGGCTGCGGTTCGTTGTTCCAGGCCAATGGGGGCTGCAGGAAGCGGCGGCCAGCTCATCCCTCGGCCCGCGCCTGACAGGCCACGTGCCAAAGGTTGCC
Organism: Mauremys mutica; assembly: GCF_020497125.1. NCBI lineage: Eukaryota > Metazoa > Chordata > Testudines > Geoemydidae > Mauremys > Mauremys mutica. The sequence goes on along the minus strand of NC_059074.1, from coordinate 174,427,000 downwards.
GATCCCTGGGCTAGATGTAGGAATAACTGAATGAGGTACCATGGCACGTGTTATACAGGCGGTCAGACTAGATGAGCATAATGACCCCTTCTGACATGAAAATCTACAAATTTATGTACATTTGTAGTTAAGACATATTATCATAAAAAGCTGGCCAGAGTCAATCATAAACTGAGATGAACAAGGTTTTAAGGTGAATTAAAGGACGTAGCGGTTTGGAGAGGAGAGGGGAAAAGTTCCAGATAGATAATGACGGTGATAATGGAGAAAGATATACCATCCAACTATGGAGCTGTGTATAGGAGGTCTAAGAGGTAATGTATGCAAGTTTTGAATTGGATTTTTAGATGGAAAGGAAGTCATTGAAGGTGATGGAGAGTGAGAATTCTAGTTTCTTCTTTCCTGGAAGAAGAGAGTAGGTGCCCTTATCCATTTACAACTCTATTCCCCCACTGAAATTTAGAAAATAAAGATTTAGGAAAAAGAAGAAATTGCAGTTGTGGTGAGACAGTGATTAAAAGCAAGAATAAGAGGCTGGATCACCTCTGCATTAACCACTTTTAAACTGGTATAACTCTGTTATGTGTAGAAAGAATAGTAAATATGGCAGGTGACCGGCTTGGCTTAACAGTGAAATCTTTGCTGATCTTAAACACAAAAAAGAAGCTTACAAGAAGTGGAAGCTTGGACAGGTGACCAGGGAGGAGCATAAAAAGATTGCTTAGGCATGCAGGAGTGAAATCAGGAAAGCCAAATCACAACTGGAATTGCAGCTAGCAAGAGATGTTAAGAGTAACAAGAAGGGTTTCTTCAGGTATGTTAGCAACAAGAAGAAATTCAAGGAAAGTGTGGGCCCCTTACTGAATGAAGGAAGCAACCTAATGACAGAGGATGTGGAAAAAGCTAATGTACTCAATGCTTTTTTGGCCTCTGTCTTCACGAACAAGGTCAGCTCCCAGACTGCTGCACTGGGCAGCACAGCATGGGGAGGAGGTGACCAGCCCTCTGTGGAGAAAGAAGTGGTTCAGGACTATTTAGAAAAGCTGGACAAGGACAAACCGATGCGCTGCACCCGAGGGTGCTAAAGGAGTTGGCGGATGTGATTGCAGAGCCATTGGCCATTATCTTTGAAAACTCATGGCGATTGGAGGAGGTCCCAGATGACTGGAAAAAGGCTAGTGTAGTGCCCATCTTTAAAAAAGGGAAGGAGGAGGATCTGGGGAACTACAGGCTAGTCAGCCGCCCCTCAGTCCCTGGAAAAACCATGGAGCAGGTCCTCAAGGAATGAATTCTGAAGCACTTAGAGGAGAGGAAAGTGATCAGGAACAGTCAGCATGGATTCACCAAGGGCAAGTCATGCCTGACTAACCTAATTGCCTTCTATGATGAGATAACTGACTCTGTGGATGAGGGGAAAGCAGTGGACGTGTTGTTCCTTGACTTTAGCAAAGCTTTTGATACTGTCTCCCACAGTATTCTTGCCAACAAGTTAAAGAAGTATGGGCTGGATAAATGGACTATAAGGTGGATAGAAAGCTGGCTAGATCGTCGGGCTCAATGGGTAGTGATCAATGGCTCCATATCTAGTTGGCAGCCGGTATCAAGTGGAATGCCCCAAGGTTCGATCCTGGGACCGGTTTTGTTCAATATCTTCATTAATGATCTAGAGGATGGTGTGGACTGCATCCTCAGCAAGTTTGCAGATGACACTAAACTGGGAGGAGTGGTAGATACACTGGAGGGTACGGACAGAATACAGAGGTACCTAGACAAATTAGGGAATTGGGCCAAAAGAAATATGATGAGGTTCAACGAAGACAAGTGCAGAGTCCTGCACTTAGGAGAGAAGAATCCCATTCACTGTTACAGACTAGGGTCCGAATGGCTAGGAAGCAGTTCTGCAGAAAAGGACCTAGGGGTTATAGTGGACGAGAAGCTGGATATGAGTCAACAGTGTGCCCTTGTTGCCAAGAAGGCTAACGGCATTTTGGGCTGTATAAGTAGGGGCATTGCCAGCAGATTGAGGGACATGATCATTCCCCTCTATTCGACATTGGTGAGGCCTCATCTGGAGTACTGTGTCCAGTTTTGGGCCCCACACTACAAGAAGGATGTGGAAAAATTGGAAAGAGTCCAGGGGAAGGCAACAAAAATGATTAGGGGGCTGGAGCACATGACTTATGAGGAGAGGCTGAGGAAACTGGGATTGTTTAGTCTGCAGAAGAGAAGAATGAGGGGGGATTTGATAGCTGCTTTCAACTACCTGAAAGGGAGTTCCAAAGAGTATGGATCTAGGCTGTTCTCAGTGGTAGCAGATGACAGAACAAAGAGTAATGGTCTCAAGTTGCATTGGGGGTGGTTTAGGTTGGATATTAGGAAACACTTTTTCACTAGGAGGGTGATGAAGCACTGGAATGGGTTACCTAGGGAGGTGGTGGAGTCTCCTTCCTTAGAGGTTTTTAAGGTCAGGCTTGACAAAGCCCTGGCTGGGATGATTTAGTTGGGGCTTGGTCCTGCTTTGAGCAGGGGGTTGGACTAGATGACCTCCTGAGGTCCCTTCCAACCCTAATATTCTATGAGTCTATGATTCTATGTTGATCTCACTGGAGTTATATATGTGTAAAACTAGATTCCAGAGCACACAGTGGCAGAATGCAGAGGTAGTCTTATGGATAATACAGTGTAAAATTCTCAAGTGGTTTCTACAGATTCCAGATGGCAATTAAATTTTGGAACAGAATAACAGGGCTACAGGTTGTCCATCTGAAACCAACATTTAATGGAAGGATTTAAATGGAAACTTGAATTTCTATTAAAATAAGTATGAATTCTGGCAGCAATCATAGCAGAGCCTTATTCTCAGCTAGTGTAAACTGGCAAAGCTCCACTGCAACCAATGGAGCTACACCAGTTCACACTGGCTGAGCATCTGACCCATTATAATTGATTAATACAATAACCGCCCTCCCAGGCCAAAGATTCCAGTATTACAGAAGTGGTGGTAATACAGTTGGCAGACTTGTGGACAAGAAAAAGGAGGAAGATAAAATGCAATTTGCAAGAAAGAGTTACTTCAAAATTCAGTCCTTGGGAGCAAAGCTGATTTTTGCTTTCAAGAGTAGGTCATAGGCATAGGACAAAGAAGACTCTTCTTTTGAACTTTTTCCTGATTTGTGTTCAGTCTCTTTCCTCAAAGAAAAAGTTAATGAGCACAAAATTTAATAAACTTTATTCTGTTCTGTTTCTTTCCATATCCCATCATGATGATATCAGATTGCCCTCCAGTCGCTAAGCAACATGACTAGCATCTGTTGTGTGTGGTTCTTGCCTTCTGTTTTTCTCTCCACTTGAGGAAAATTATCTGTAGATTTTTTTAAGGGATTTCTTTTAATTTTTTGTTATGTGCTTTTATTAGAGAAAGCAAGAGGAATTCCTTTCATCTTGTGCTTGGAATAGAAGTTGATGAGGTTTGTGGTGTTTCTTAGCTCTTGAAGTTCATTCCACAGCCTTGGACCAGACCCCAAGAAAGTTCTTGAAACTTTAAGGGGGAGCGGGGTAGTGAAGAAGTAGGCTTGTCTTCATGCACAGCCCTACAGCTGTACCGCTGTAGCTTTTTAGTGTAGACACTACTACACCAATGGGAGAGCTTCTCCCATAGGCATAGTTAATCCACCTCCCCAAGAGGTGGTAGCTGTATCGATGAGAGAAGCTTTCCTGTCAATGTAGCACTGTCTACATGGGGGGTTATATCAGTATAACTACGTCTCTGAGGCATATGGATTTTTCACACCCCTGAGCAATGTAGTTATATTGATATAGGTCTTTAGTGTAGACCTGGCTGAAGAGATGAAGATTCCAGTATGGAGCAGAGTTACTCAAGGTACACAAGCACCAGCTCAAAAGAGAGATATAAGAGAGTGGCAGAGTGAATGAACATTTCAGTATTCAATGAATAAAGAGCCAGATTCTGCCAATTCTACTCACTTTTAGTAGAACCTCACCTCACTCCGTGAAACTAGTGGAACTGCTTGAGAAGTAAGGTGGTACTCAGCATGAGTAAAGGTGACAGAATTAGGCTCTAAGCACATTACAGTAAATGAGCTGTTTATTACAAAAGTAGAATGTCTTATTTTTATTAATTCTTCTAACAGTTTTTCCTGTTATTTCTCCTGATTCTTCCTGCAGATTTCCTGTAAAGATTATACTTTAGGTCAAGGCAAAAAGTACTCAGACTGAGATTAGGCACATTTCACGTGTTAGGCTTAAGTAGTAGGGCAGAGACCAAAGATAGGGAATTCTAGGAGACTGGGGGCTGTGCTCCTTCAAAAAAGATCTGGGATATTTCATTAATGTTGTTGCTTGGTAGTTCGTGGACAAAAGCTCAAGAAGCTTTTTGTTACATGATTGCGGTGTAATGTGAAAATAAGCTAGGCAGATAGGACTATCTTGTACAGATCTGAAAAGAAATCCCACGCACATGTATGTTGTTTCAGTAGGATGTGAAAGCCTGTGAGATAAATCATAAAAGGCAAGCCAGACATGAGGATGATCATGCTGCAGTTTCTGCTCTGGCATGCTCCCAGCCCAGGCCATCAAGGATTTTTTCTCCCTCCGGCTGGTGCAGGAAACCTGTACAAAAGGAACTGGTAGGTGGACCCAAGGGAAAGGCAGCTGATGGTATTGTGATTGATACCAGCTGAGACCACTCTTTCTCCCCTAGTGGCTTTAGGGGGCTGGGAATGTCAACTAATGACTAATTTATTCCCTTAGTTGCATCAAGGATACTGGACGTAGGCAACTGGTGGCTCACTTCCCCTTCAGTGACATTCATATACTGCTATCGTCAGGGGTGTTTCATGGAGAGTAGGACTCAAGAACTTCTCTTAATAAACTTTACCAGAATAAAGGAATAAAACTACAGTTTCATTCCAGCATAATCCATACCCTGCCAAAGCTAGTTGTCCATGACATTTTCTCAAAGTGGAACTTTTCATATAAAATATGTGAAAGCATGGGAGATTATCTCTTTCAGCAATAAGATTACCTCTGACAGCAAGATGAACAGAATTTGCATTATTTGTGTAACCCAAGTGGCATTGGCAGCAACAACGGCCAGGTTCAAAAAGCTAGGGAATCTCTTTTAAAACTAACAACTCCAGCTCAAGCCCCAGCTCAGAATTTCTGTGATCACTACATACCTTAACAGGCATTATTTCACCTGTGTATGAAGCAATGCAAACTTTATTAGGGCAAAGAGGAACACAGAATCAACTTCAGGTAAACACAGCAATAATACATCTATAGGAATGATAAGGAAAATAACCCCACACAATAACTTTGACAGAAGGCTACTATCCTGGTTCCTCACTTCACTGTGTGAATGTCACATAGCCAAATGCCCTTGTACCACATCACTTCAGCATTTGCTAAACTCCATTCACAGTTTGGTGTCAGTGGATAGAGTAGTCCCATCGTGCTGAGATACACTCAGGCAGGCTTGTCTCCAGTCCCTTGGGAAGTGCTGCCTGATCCTGCCCAGCAGCTCTGTCATTGAACCCAGCTGTAGTGATTTCAACTTTAGTTAATGGCTGGAGGGCTCTCACCAGAGTATCCTCTTTCTGCTGCTTCCCTCATCAGTGAAGAGCCCTCTCTGCACTTTACCCCATCAAGGAGTCACCTCTGTATTATCTCCGTCTGAAGGTCTGCCTCTGCATCATTTCTCATCAGAACAGACTCTTCAGTGGAGAAGAATCAGTATCACATAGGACCCTTAAACCCACTCCTTGCCACAAGAGAGGAGCCCCTTTCCTCTCTCTCCACTGTGAATTCTGTTCCACAACCCAATCAATTCTAAATTTGTGACCAGTTATGGTGGCTCCCAACGTGTCACTGAGGGAATTCTGTGTAGAAAGGTTATGTAAAAGTAGTTCTCTCTGTAGCCATACCGTTCTCTATTCACCAATAGATGGGGCAGAGAGCTTCTGTCCATTTGGAGTTATGGATAAACTACTTATTGAGATGAAGCAGCTCTGTGACCATTTTCCCCTGTTCTCCAACAGATGGGAGAAGAGAGCTCCTTCCCTTCTAGAGCTTCAAGCCACAGGGCTTACATTTGTGTAGGCCGAGTGTTGTTATTTTTATTTATTGAATTGTTATTTACTTGAACTGTGGTAGAGCCTAGGAGTCCCAGCCAGAGACCAGGACTAGGTGCTGGTGCTTTAATGCACAGTGTTTTGAAATCTCCAGTGCCTCAGAGGAAAACTTATGAAATGTTATATTTAGTAGTTTAGGATGATGGAATAATTTCTTGAAATATTTACATTAAAATCAAGGTAAATACTAGTGTGGGTCATATTTGCACTTACAAATTTACCATAAGATAGTTCCATATAAACTTTTATGGCTAGTATATCTGAAAAATAAGTTTTTGTTATAGCCTGATGTCAATCAAGAGATTAGTCTAAACAAAACCAGCGGTGACATGTAACTTTATTTTATGTACCTGCGTTAAACAGTAGTTATTCATTTTAGGCTGAAGGAGACAATATACATTTTCTTCAGGTTTGCATTACTGCAAACACAGAATCTGATACATAAAAATATAAAATTTGCAGATTGGTCACAAACTACTGCCAAATTGCAATCAAGCAGTCAAAAGAGTATGACATACCCAATTGGGCATATGTAATGACAGACAAAGGAATGTTTCCATGTACAGAAATACGCTTCATCTGTGATAATACTAGAGCTGTGCAAACTGTGTTGTGTTCAGCTTGCAAAGGGAGTCAGGAACAGAACCCTGTGGTTTGATTCTGACAGGGCTAGAAAGTGAACCAACCGCTGGGGGTTTCTTGGAAGTTTGACTCTGATTCCCCTCACCAGCTGGCTTCTCCTTATAACCGCAAGACATCCCTATCCCCCAACAACCCCTGGAACCAGGGCCAGCTTTAGGCTAATTCCACCAATTCCCCCGAACTGGGCTCTGTGCCTAAGAGGGCCCCGTGCCCAGTGAGAATCTCTTCCCTGGCTAGAGGCGCCTTTTTAATTTTTAGTCACCTGGCGACGCTCCGGGTCTTTGGCGGCACTTTGGCGGTGGGTCCTTCGCTTGCGCTGGGTCTTCGGCGGCACTTCAGCGGCGGGTCCTTCAGTGCCGCCGAAGACCTGGAGTGAGTGAAAGACCTGCCGCTGAAGTGCCGCCGAAGACTCGGAGCACCGCCCGGTGAGTACAAGCCCCATGTGGTTTTTTACGGTTTTTTTGGTCACCCCTGCCGGGGGCCCATCGAAACTGTTTGAATTGGGTCCCGCACTTCCTAAAGCCGGCCCTGCCTGGAACCTTGCCTTGTCACTTAGGTATCTTCAAGGGGGAAGGGGTCTCTCTCACTTGAGGAAGGGTGCAGCTGCTGAGGGCAAAGAGAAGGCGACTGACCTTGCTTCAGAAAAGAGGACTCACACCTTGCAACTCTGGCCTTGATTCAGTAAAGCACTGGAGCATGTGCTTAACTTTGAATTCAGTGGGACTACTCATGTGATTAAAATTAAGCATGTACTTACGTGCTTTGCTGAATCAGGGCTGATGTGAACAACCTCAGCCTGTCTTCACCAAACTGTTGAAAACGTGGGCTGAAGTTTGTGAAAGTAGGTTGAATGTGAACCAAGACATGCAGATATCACAGTGATGGGAACTCTAGAAATGCTGATGTATGTACCTTTATGGTCTGGGATATGTATTCTGCATGGTTCTCTGATACGGAACTCTGTAATTAGAGCTTGTTGTTCATTTTTTGATGTATTAGATGGACTATTTTTAATTAATAATAATAGGAGATATACCTATCTCCTATAACTGGAAGGGACCTTGAAAGGTCATTGAGTCCAGCCCCCTGCTTTCACTAGGAGGACCAAGTACTGATCTTTGTCCTAGAACCCTAAGTGGCCCCCTGAAGGATTGAACTCACAACAGTGGATTTAGCAGGCCAGTGCTCAAACCACTGAGCTATCCCTCCTCCTATGAGTTTTCATTTATTTTATTATGCAAGTTTTCAAATCTCTGTCAGCTTTCTGGTACAGAATAAGCTGTGTAATCGTTTGTAAAATGAGTGCTTACCATATAGTGATGTAGACACAAAATGTGTCCCAAAGAGCACATTTTCTAACCCAGCCCCTGGAACAGCTTGCAAGATTGCATACACACAATTGTGAGCATTCTTTATTTGCTTTTGCCTACATAAATGGACACTTGGCAAGCACTATGGGAACAATTAGATGTGCAATAACCTGGTGTGCATTTACAAACACAAATGGCTATTTTTGTGCAACTGTGTTGCTTGTGCAAAGACTTTTAGTGAGCTCTCAGAAAAAGTTTAAAGGCCTATAAAAATAGCTGGCATATAAAACGCAGAGAAATGTTTTGTACAGTACTGCGCTCTTTGGAGACAACTATAGTAATGTAATGTATTAGAACATCAGTAATGTATGCAATTAAAATATGTTTACTATTTGGAATTAATGCAGCCTTAGGCATATTTGGTTAGCAAATGGAGATCTGTATAGATTTTAAATTAATCACCACAGGATTATGATTTAATATAAACACATAGAATGAGTCATGTATTACAAAAATATGATTGAATACATTGGGATCTTAAAGCATTTATCAAGTTTATTTTAATTAAAATATTGACAATCTTTCATCTGTTGGTCTCAAAGAATGCTATGGATATTAATTAATTAACCCTTGTTGGTATCCTTGTGAATTAACTTTTTATTAATGATAAAACTGAATAATGATAACTTTTTATTAACGATATTTAGCTCTTTTTAAAATCATTTTTCATCCATTGTTTTCAAAGCATCACACAACAGAGAGTAAGTAGTATTATCTCCATTTTACAGATAGTGAAACTAAGGTACAGAATGGTAAAGTGACCTGCCTAAAGTTTATAACCCATCCAGAGTTGGACACAGAGCCCAGGTCTCCCGACTCCTAATTCAGTATCCTACTCACAGAAACCCTATGCCACTTTTGTAAAGGGTTAAATAGAGGCACAAGTGGGTTAAAGAACTGAGCTGCCAGCCTTTCGAGAGTGTTAGTTTTGAGTTCTAAATACAGAATGACTCCAGGCTTCTCAATGATATGCCCAAGATCATGCAGAGAGTCAATGGCAGCAATGAGAATAGGACCCTAAGGTCTTGAAACCCAGTCCTCTACACTAAGCAAATAATACACGGAACAAAGCTGAGGCATATTGTATTTTTATAAAGAGAATATAAGCGGTTTTAGTTACTACACGCTTTCCAATGATTTTTAGAAATACCAGCATGGAAAGAAGAACAGGTTTAGGGAATCCAAGGATTGTGTGAGGCCAGCAGCCATAGTGACAGTCACCAAAGCTGGCGGGGGAAGAGGTCAGAGGCCATACAATTGTCTTCCTCTGCATCAGCCTGAGGCACGATGTTTCTCAGAACCCCAATAGGGTGGGATAGTTAAAGTCTTCACTGAGCCAGGCGTGAGACGTGTCTTTCATATTAGAACAGTAAATTTGGCCTGCAAAGGGCACAGGATCTTTGTTTCAGACATGTACAGTTGCAGAGATTAACAACACTTACACAGACATTGTAAAAGCTCTAATATGCACATGGAATAATATTAACAAACAAAGAGAAGCCAGCAAATGGTCGATAACTGTAAAAAATAAAGTGGGGGAGAAATCAAGAACAGGGTAAACAGTGACCATGACAGAGTGTAATCTCATCTAAATTAGTCCCACTTCACTTTCCTTTCTGACTTTTTGCGACCATATTAAAAGATGCCAATAGTTCTGTCTCTGAGGGTACGTCCATACTTACGGCCGGGTCGACGGGTAGTGTTCGACTTCTCGGAGTTCGAACTATCGCGTCTAATCTAGACACGATAGTTCGAACTCCGAACGCACTCCCGTCAACTCAGGAACTCCACCACCGTGAACGGCGGTGGCGGAGTCGACGGGGGAGCCGCGGACTTCGATCCCGCGGCGTCTGGACAGGTAAGAAGTTCGAACTAAGGTAGTTCAACTTCAGCTACGCTATTCGCGTAGCTGAAGTCGCGTACCTTAGTTCGACCCCCCACCCTAGTGTAGACCAGGCCTGAGACTTTAAAAATTACTGAGTTTGAATCCCATCAGTAGAACAGACATTGTGTTTTTGCAGGTCCCAAATCTGGTACTCATAGCTCATTTGTGTAGTACCTTACTCCATGAGTAGTCCTAGTACCTTCAATGGAATTGCTCATGGAGTCAGGTGCTGCTCCAAAAGCATGATCCTGCTCCCTTTGAACATAAGGACAAAGCTCCCATTGACTACAATGCTATAGGTATAGTCCTGAAATGAGTAAGAATGACAGATTTGGGCCTATGACAGGCACAGTTCAGACACTTCAAGGGGAGAACAGGGTCTGCACCCCAAAGAGTAAGCAATATACAATGTTATTATGTATAAAAATATGTCAAGTATAGTCTTTTATGTAAGCGTGTAATATTCTGAACTTATTGTCATTAGGAGATAAGTGTACATGTTACGGTTATGGATACATGCATGTACATATGTGTAGAACATCTAATTAGAGGATTGTCTGTGAAACATTGGATCCGTGAAACATTAGAGCCAGCTGGACTGTGCCGCCCCAAGAATGGACGGAATGCCGCCCCTTAGCATGTGCCACCCCAGGCACGTGCTTCCTCTGCTGGTGCCTGGAGCCGGCCCTGCTGTTCAGAGGGAATTGGTAACTTGTTTTAGGAAGGGAAATTTAGCTAATATAGAAGTGTAAAGCCTGAGATTGCATCTTTATTTTCTGTATGTGTTTGCTTTTCCAAACTATTTCATCCTTGAATCTATGATTTTTCTATTTAAAGAACTTTTTGTTTGCTTTTACCCCAGGCAGGTCTCCATTGTGCAAACTTAGGCCTTGTCTACACTACAAGACTATTTCGAATCTACTTAAGTCGAATTTGTGGATTCGACCTTACGAAGTCGAATTTGTGGATCCACAGTAAATACACTAATTCGAATTTCTGAGTCCACAGTAACGGGGCTGGCGTTGACTTTGGAAGCGGTGCACTGTGGGAAGCTATCCCACAGTTCCCGCAGTCCCCGCTGCCCATTGGAATGCTGGGTAGAGCCCCCAATGCCTGCTGGGGGAAAAAATGTGTCGAGGGTGGTTTTGGGTAACTGTCATCATAGAACCGTCAATCACGCCCTCCCTTCCTGAAAGCTCCGGTGGGAAATCTGTTCGAGCCCTTCTCTGGTCGGTTACAGCTCGGACGCCACAGCACTGCGAGCATGGAGCCCGCTGCGATCATCGCTGCACTTATGGCCGTTGTCAACTCCTCGCACCTTATCGTCCACCTCTTCCACAGTCAGCTGCTGAGAAATTGGGCGAGGAGGCTCCGGCAGCGCGGTGAGGACAGGAATTCACAGAGTGGCGCAGACCTCTCACAAAGCAGGGTACGCCGCGCAGTGGAGATCATGGTGGCAATGGGTCAAGTTCATGGTGTGGAACGGCGATTCTGGGCCCGGGAAACAAGCACGGACTGGTGGGACCGCATAGTGCTGCAGGTCTGGGATGAATCACAGTGGCTGCGAAACTTCAGGATGCGTAAGGGCACTTTCCTTGAACTCTGTGACTTGCTGTCCCCTGCCCTGAAGCGCCAGGACACCCGGATGCGAGCAGCCCTGAGTGTGCAGAAGCGAGTGGCCATAGCCCTCTGGAAACTTGCAACGCCAGACAGCTACCGGTCAGTAGCGAACCATTTTGGCGTGGGCAAATCTACCGTGGGGGTTGCTGTGATTGAAGTAGCCCACGCAATCGTTAAGCAACTGCTCTCAAAGGTAGTGACTCTCGGAAACGTCCAGGACATCATAGATGGCTTCGCCGCGATGGGATTCCCAAACTGCGGTGGGGCTATAGATGGGACTCACATCCCTATCCTAGCACCGGCCCACCAGGCCAGCGAGTACATTAACCGAAAGGGCTACTTTTCTATGGTGCTGCAAGCACTGGTGGACCATAGGGGACGTTTTACCAACATCTTCGTTGGGTGGGCGGGCAAGGTTCATGACGCGCGTGTGTTCAGGAACTCTGGTCTGTTTAGACGCCTCCAGGCAGGAACTTTCTTCCCGGACCACAAAGTAACGGTTGGGGATGTGCAGATGCCTACAGTGATCCTCGGGGACCCAGCCTACCCGCTAATGCCCTGGCTCATGAAGCCCTATACAGGCGCCTTGGACAGAGAGAAGGAACTCTTCAACTACCGGCTGAGCAAGTGCAGAATGGTGGTGGAGTGTGCTTTCGGACGTCTCAAGGGGAGCTGGCAGAGCTTACTGACTCGCTCGGACATCAGCAAAAAGAATATCCCCGTAGTTATTGCTGCTTGCTGTGTGCTCCACAATCTCTGTGAGAGCAATGGCGAGACCTTTTTGTCCGGATGGGAGGTTGAGGCAAATCGCCTGGCTGCAGTTTACGCTCAGCCAGACACCCGTGCTGAGAGAATATCCCAGCGGGAAGCGCTGTGTATCCGGGAGGCTTTGAAAGCTAGTTTCCTCGGAGAGCAGGGTAACCTTTGACTCTCCACTTGCTTTCAATAGAAAGTGACCCTGGGCCTGTGTCTGTATGTGTCGATTTCGATCTGCAGTTACATACCCCGTTCTCCAAGTTTCCCCCACTTCCAAAGCACGTTTTAAATACAATTAATTGTTAAACTCATTATTAATAAATCTTTGTTTTACTTTGCATTTCTGTTCAGTTGTTGAAACATGGACGCATACTGTGCTGGGCACGGTGTGCACTGATGTACAGACCGCTTGTTCCATAGAGGAATGACATCCTCCTGCTCCTACATAGGTCTCTGGGGTGGGGGACGGTTGCAAGTGGTTGTGCATGAAGGGGAGGGATTGCAGGAAGGGGTGGGTTTGCAGGAAGGGGCGAGTGGTGCCTTCTTTGGATAGGGGTTTGGATGATGGCAGTGGGCTGCGGGTTTGGGCGTAGGATGGGGTGAGGGGTGTGGGGGAAGGGTGAGTATCTGTCCGTGGATGAGGGCTCTTGGGGCAGCGGAGAGGCTCGTTGCTACAGTGGAAGTGCATGGTAAGGGCAGCGTGCCTTAACATTAAGGGGGTGGCAGGTGCTAGGACCCTGGACAAGCATACACATCACAGAATGACCCGGGGCAGCATACACCACACAGAGTGACCCTGGTGCCTACTGACTGCAGTGTGTGTGTGCCCTGCAGTTGATCATGCCCCCAAGTCTGTACCCTGGTAATGTAGGCTATATCGTGCAATTATAAATCCCCTCCCCTCCCCATACACAAAGAAATCCTCTGACACGAAAGACGTGACCGAAACAGTGAATAACAGCAAACAGCTTTTAGTAATCTAATACACAGTGGGGGGATGAAACTTGGATTTGGGACTGGGTGAGCCTGTAAGGGAAGCACTTCTACAAATGTATAGCGTGAGAGGTGTGTGGTACATTAGCGCTATGCAGTGGTGCAGTGACAGTTCTCACGGCCCCTACCGCCCCTCCGTCTTGTACTTTTGGGTGAGGGGGGGGCAGGACTTCTTGGCGGGGGAGGGCGGTTGCAGATACACTGCAGGGGGGCTCTGTCCTCCTGCCTGCGGTCCTGCAGAACATCAACAAGGCGCCGGAGCGTGTCCGTTTGCTCCCTCATTAGTCCAAGCAGCGTTTGAGTCGCCTTCTGGTCTTCCTGCCGCCACCTATCCTCCCGTTCGATGTGTGTGCGATGCTGTTGACATAGGGTCTTCCTCCACTGTCTCTGCTCTGCCACCTCGGCTCTGGAGGAAGCCATCAGTTCCGCGAACATCTCGTCCCTAGTCTTTTTCTTTCGCCGCCTAATCTGTGCCAGCATCTGCGAGGGGGATGCCGGGGCAGTCCGGGAAAGAGCCGAAGCTGTGTGATGGGAAAAGTAACTGATTTCCTTGAACAGATACATGTTTGCGAACAGTGAACACAGTCTAGTCAGTTTCTCTGAACAAGACCATACAGGGCAACAAGTCTCACGAGATCTCGGGACAAGTTCGAGATTTCGGAATACGCTCTCATTGGCTGCGGCATTGCACAGGAGAGCGGACAAGTGGGGAGAGACAGCTGAATCTGTCTAGCAGACAGTCCTGGTAAGCCTTACAGTACATTCTGCTTATCAGTTAATGGATAGCTGTGCCCTCCCGCTAAAGGCAATCTGGAAATCATATACTCTGACCCTTTTCCAGCCACTCCCGCCAGTGCACGGGAAAGATCAATGTATGCTTTTCCTATGTGGCCTACAAAACGTGGCTGTTAAGCGAGGGTCATTGTTATGCAAAGTAAAAGTCAACCATTCACAACAGTAACAATACACTAATTGCCCTAATTAGATGCAGCATTTCATGAACGAGATCACCCTGATGCGGGTCCCTCGGAGTCACAAAGAGCGGATGCTAAGGGAAGCCCTGCAGAGACCAGGACCATATGCGGCCATGCTTGTAGAGGCGATGATTCCCATCTACATAAGGATGTCCTGGCGCGGAAGAGTGTGCTTCCACGGAGCACCCAACAAGGCACCTCTCCCCAGGAACCTCCTGCGGAGGCTTTTCGAGGACCTAAATGAGACCTTTCTTGAATTGTCCCTGGAGGATTATTGTTCAATCCCTATATGTGTGGACCTACTTTTCATATAGTTTTTCATTGAAAATTTTATTTATAGTATTTCTATTTTTTATACCTGTTTTATAAAAAATAAATGTTTACATGTTTATAGCACTTACCGCCTGATCCTTCCCCTGATTCAGAGTCCGGGTTAACGGCCGGGGAGGGTTGGTAGGGGATCTCTGTGAGGGTGATGAAGAGATCCTGGCTGTCAGGGAAAGCGGTTTTGTGTTCGCTGTCGCCTGCGCCGTCCTCCACAGACCCTTCCTCATCTTCCACATCGGCGAACATCGAGGAGGAACTGTCCAGGTTCACTATGCCATCCACTGAGTCCACGGTCACTGGTGGGGCAGTGGTGGCAGACCCACCTAGAAGAGCGTCCGTTTGCCGCTCTGACTTTTTGGTAGCCTTGTCTCAGGTCCTTGATTTTCACGCGGCACTGCATTGCATCCCGGCTGTATCCTTTCTCTATCATTGCTTTGGAGACCTTCTCGAAGGTCTTTGCATTCCGCTTGTTGGAGCGCAGCTCCGACAGCACAGACTCCTCGCCCCACACACCGATCAGATCCAGGACTTCCCGGTCTGTCCATGCTGGGGACCTCTTTCTATTCTTGGATTGGCTGGACTCCTCTGCTGGAGAGCTCTGCATCGTTGCAGGTGCTGCGGAGCTCGCCCCGATGTCCAGCCAGGACGTCAGATTCAAAGTGCCCAGACAGGAAAATGAATTCAAATTTTCCTGGGTCATTTCCTGTGTGGCTGGTCAGAGAATCCAAGCTCGGACTGCTGTCCAGAGCGTCAACAGAGTGGTGCACTGTGGGATAGCTCCCGGAGCTACTAAGTTCGATTTGCATCCACACCTAGCCTAATTCGAGCTAGCCATGTCGAATTTAGCGTTACTCCACCTGTCGGGGTGGAGTACCAAATTCGAACTAAAGAGCCCTCTAGTTCGAATTAAATGGCTTCCTGGTGTGGACGGTTGAGTGGTTAGTTCGAATTAACGCTGCTAAATTCGAATTAAAGTCCTAGTGTAGACCAGGCCTTAGTGGAGTGTATGTGTCAAAGTGAACTGATAACTGGGGTCAGGTTTCACTCCTTTTAGGGGTGATGAACCGGAGGGGAAAAGTCTGAGTGTCTGGTAGTTAAGAACTTGGGGAGATGGATTTGGGGGTACTTGGGACTGGAAGGGTTGTTGAGGTCACAGTGCAGGGAGAAACTAGGCTGGTGGAAGCTTGGGCAAGGCCTGATGCTTGTAGCCAGGCTACTGATGTCAAAGCTTTGAGCCATAGCATTAAGGCACCCAAAGTTACGAAGCAGCCAGGGATAGAACCCCATACTTCTTTGGGTGATCCACAAAAACATCACAGGCCCTTTGAAATCACCAGTGTAGTAACAAAAGTATGGTCTGTAGCCCCTGGATTTTGATCCTAAAAAGTGCTGAGTGCCTTCAGCTCCTTAGTTCTTTACAGGATCAGACCTTAGCTCCTTCTAAGGGATATTCATTCTAGTATAATAAGTAAATGATCCTTAAATGTCATAATCTTGTATTACATTTAATCAGTCTTAATGAAAGTAAAGAAGGTTTAAAGAATTGTTGTGGACAGTGCTTGTTTATGAGAGTTGTAGCTTTCATTAGATTACCTGAGATGGATAGAATAAAATGTTTCAGTATTTGAGACGCTGATTTTACTAGCCGCAAACTCGGTTCTTTCAGACCTAAAATAAAGGTTTCTGATCATCAGGATAAAAAATGAACTGAAATTCTAGATGCCAACCTTTTCATATTTGGAATCCAAGCAGCTCCCCTGCCAAGTTGTATGATTCTGTATGAGAAATAGTTTTAAAGTCATAAACGACATTTGAAAGGATGTAACAGTGAAAATCTAATCCATGAGGGTCAGAGAATACTATGATTCATTCCACTCGCCTTTCAGTGTTGGAGACCAGAGTTCAAATGCTAATTTAGGCCACCAATGAAAATGTATGTGGTCGTCTCATTCTCATCAAACTAATGAAAAATGGACAAGAAAAAACCCTGGCAAAATCATACAGGCTCACAGTCATACAGAAGAAAAAGTAGAACAGTGTTAAAAAGGTAAAATAATGAGGGACAGGATGGCTCACAAAATGGTAATGAGGTATAATGCTTTTTCACTTCTAGACTGCCATTTCATATACAGTTGAAGTCAAATTAGTTTGGTAGTCTCAGTACAGTTCCCTTGTAGACAAGGGTCTGTATTACAAAAAAAACCCACAACAATTTGCATTACCTGGCCACTTTGCTGGTAATTTGAATGGGACATAGAAAACAGAAATGTCATCTCACCTCTAGAGATAACCAACTGCTGTTCACAGCATTTGAGCATAAATCCCGAGTAACTGAATTGACTTTGCTGAAGTTGCGCCTGATTTACAGCTGTGAAACCTAGGGCAGCATTTGGCCCATTTCCTCCGGAACAAGGTTAAGGTTTATTGGTACAGTAGCCTGTGGAAGCATGTATTGCTATTGTTCGTGCCGTACCTGTTCTGAGGCTAGAGAGGACATCCTACCTCAGTCTCACTTCATGGCAGCCACACAAACAAAAGTGACACACACAAAATAAAACACATTAGGATTAGGACCTAGGGCCCTGGTTGTCCTATGGCTTGTGATCCTTAGGGTAAAAAATAAGAATGATTTGAAGCTAAGCTCTTATATGTAACCATTTTTCAAAATTACTTTCCTAAGATACTGACGTACACTAGCAGCGAGTGGGATATTTTTAGTCCCTGGCCACAGTATGGTTGCGGAAGCTCAGACTTAAAGAGAATTAGAGAATTAAAGAGAAGACCTGCATGTCTAACATTAAAGGAGGGACAGTTAGTGTAATGCTAACAGACCCCTGTCGTCATTGGGCAAGATCAAACCTGGGACTTCTGGAGCTAAATGCGTGAGCCTCTGCTGTATGCCTACATGCCTCTACTGCATGATCTGAGCCAGGGGTCGGTAACCTTTTAGAAGTGCTGTGCCAAATTTTCATTTATTCACTCTGATTTAAGGTTTCGCATGCCAGTAATACATTTTAACATTTTTAGAAGGTCTCTTTCTATAAGTCTATAATATATAACTAAACTATTGTTTTATGTAAAGTAAATAAGGTTTTTAAAATGTTTAAGAAGATTCATTTAAAATTAAATTAAAATGCAGACCTCCCCGGACTGGTGGCCAGGGGCAGTGTGATTGCCACTGAAAATCAGCTTGCGTGCCGCCTTCAGCACATGTGCCATAGATTGCCTACCCCAATCTGAGCCAATGCTGTAGCTGACTCATCAATCTCTAGATGATGTAGGTGCCACTAGAGGGGGACAGAGCACCACACTAAGCAGGCATGGGTTACATTAATATAATGAAAAAATTGCTCAAAAATAGTTTATCCATGTGAAAATATAGTCCTGGGAAAGTTGCCAAACCAGTCAGACCCATCTTATTCAAGTACTGGTCACATATGTTAAAGTTGCCTGCAGGAAGCTTGAATTTACATATTGAATTTTCACAATTTAAAAAAAGTTTGAAGAAAAATAAAAGGGTAATTTGTTCATTTAAAAAAAAACCAACAAATGGTTATAATACCCCAGCAAGGACCATCTTTTACTATGTAATTATGCAGTGTTTAGAATAACAACCCCCCAAGCGTACAGATACCATTAGCAATATTACCTCAGAAAACCTCTGTTGCAATTCTGGTTGAGTCTTTGGTGTCCGTGCTGTGAATTCTTGTAGCAGGGAGGTTTTGTTTAATGCATCTTACAAGTGGGAGAGTGTTCCACAGAATCGATAGTGTTCTAGTAGGTTATGGTCCAAAGAAGAAAATTGATTGGAGGAAGGCCTCATTGATAACACAGTTACTATTAGCAGCCATATGTGTGATAGTTCATTTCTGGGAAAGGACAGATTCCCCCAACATTAATAAATGGAGAAATAAAATATGGGCAATCCTTTCAACGGAAAAAATGACAGACATTAGGCTCAAATAGATTTTGTGGTATATTGTAATATATGACTGCCATTTTTGAGAAAACACAAATAAGTCTTTAAGGTAACGAATATAGGTTAGAAATAAGATGTATTAATATTATTTGAAAGTTCATGTATGTTAATAATGATAAAATAAGTTTAATACTAACAATCAAAAAATAGGGGGGAAATTTTACCTTGGCCCAGGTGGCACTTACTTTTGTCAATTGTTTCTCCAGCCTGATCTGCAAGGAAATTTTATGTTCCGGAGAAGGTAAACCAGGCCTCCATGCAGAGAAATGTTTTCATTCTTTAGATGTCAAGGAAGGCTTAAATTCCATTTGGATGGGACAAAATTCTTTAGGCAAATTAAAGCTCTGCTTTTTTGTTATACAGGTTCCATTCAGGGCAAGAAAGAATGGAAGGCTACCCATTCACTCTCATTAAGAGACTGTTTAGGGCAGGTCTATGGGAGTGCTGGAGAATAGTTACATGCACACATTAAGGGTCACTTATTAGACAGAGCCATGGTTGAGTACAGAGAACATAAGAGATTCCCAAACTGTGGCCAGTGGATCAGTGGTGGTCACAAAAGCACTTGCTAATCACCAGTACATGATCATATGATGCTCTACTCCTTGTTTCCAGTTGCTAAATTGCATTAAAAGAAGAAGAAAAATAGTTGTGCTTTCCCGATGTTACTTATAATGTAAGCATGTGCAGTAGTTGCCGGGGGATGTCACGTGACTATGGATGGGAGGGAAGGTGGTTTATGCAATTATGAATTGGAGGGTAGGTGTTCCATATGCATATCTAGTTTTGAGATATAGGCCACTATGGAAATATTTGAGAACCCCCATTTAGTGCTTTGAGCACAAGACTAGGAAGCAGGAATACTTGAGTTTTGACACTGTCTGTAAGAATGACTCCCTCTGTGGCTTTGGACATGTCACTTTACTTCAGTTTCCTCACCTTTATAATGGGAATAATCCTATATGCCTACTTCACAGGAATTACTGAGGATTAATTAATATGTGTAAAATATACATTGAAGATAAATTTCTTTGTCCTCTGGAAGTGTTGTATATTATTATTCATCAAGGGGAATAGTTGCTTTATAGGCAGAGGTTACATCAGGGCCGGTGCAAGGATGTTTCATGCCCTAGGCAAAATTTCCACCTTGCACCCTCCCCCGTCCCTGAGCCCCCACCCTGAGGCGTGCCCCCCACGGCAGCTCCCCCCCGTCCACCCTGAGGCACCCCACCACACCCCAGCTCACCCCTGCTCCGCCTCCATCCAGAGCACGCCATCGCCGCTTCACTTCTCCCGCCTCCCAGGCTTGCAGCACCTAAGCTGATTGGCTCTGCAAGCCTGGGAGGCGGGAGAAGTGAAGCGGCGATGGCGTGCTCGGGGAGGCGGCAGAGCAGGGGTGAGCTGGGGCAGGGAGTTCCTCTGTGTGCCCACCCCCTTACTTGCTGCAGGCGGCCCTCCCTGTGCCCCCCTGCCCCTGCCTAAATGCCGGCGGCACCCAGGGTGGCCGAAGATCCAGCCACCGTGGTCGCTGCCAAAGAAAATGCCACCCCCCAAATCCTAGTGCCCTAGGCGACCGCCTAGGTCACCTAATAGGTTGCACCAGCCCTGGGTTACATCTATCAAGTGGGCACTTGAATATCTGCTTCATATGTCTAAGGCCTGTTCTAAGCTTCAAAATTAGATTCACCAAGCTATGTCGTTCAGAGCTGTGAAAAATTTCGCACCCTGAGCATCATAATTAGGTTGATCTGTAGATGTGGCTAGTTCCATCAACCTAGTTACCACCCCATCCATCAGTGTAGGAAGCGTTGCCACTGTAGCCTCTGTAGTATAGTTCCATTATAGCTTGGACTTGCTCTCCACTTGTTGAAGTGTCTTTTGGGAAATAAAGTATCAAGTAAAACCCACCTATTGGCCAGATATCTCTGCTGGTGCAAGTACTAGATCATCAGCTGGTATAAATCCATGTAGCTCCATTGACTTCAGTGGCGCTATTCTGATGTTCACTAGCTGATAGACTGGCCCTATGGGCACAGCTCCACTAACTTCAGTGCAGTTTTGCCCCATTACACCAGCAGAGAAATTGCCTTACATTTTTACAGCTAGCTTTGTAATTTAAGTATCCATAGGGGTAAAAACGGGTGGTCTACTTTTAATTCTGCTTGTCAAATTCATCTTCTCTGATCCCTCCCATACTTGTTTAAATTCATATGTTGAAATTAGTGTGTAAAAAAAGTTGTTTGGGATGTTTTTCACTGATCTTTAGGGAATGGAGCATTGTCTTATATTGGTGGATGAATTATTGTCTTTTTGTCGCCATCTAAATTGGTGGGACATTTAGAATAAGCAGTCTGTAGGATGAGGATACTAGTGCACATACCATATTATTGTTGCTGGTCCACAGAAATATAGAAATAACTGCCAGTGAATAATTTATTAGACAAATTTCTCCTCTTTTTCTGTTATGTGAATATTTTATGAGCAACTAATATAATATTTATTATAAATTATTTGGCTAATAATTTTTTGATATAATTCTTGGTCTGCAAATTGTTAGCAAGCAAGTCATTGCTAATAATCAAAATCTGAAATACATAGGTTAATTTTGATTGGACGCATATGTCAAGTATTTTTTCTGTTCTCTGTTGGCTGAGCATAACCTGTTTTTTGGTGTAAATGTTTAGGTTTAAGAATTCAGAAATCACTTTCTGCCAATATTCTTCAAAATTTGCTTAATATGTGGTGTTTCCACAAAGTTTCTTGGCAGTAAGTAAATGCAGTCACTGGAATGGTTGTTTAAAAGGAATACAAAGGGAATTAAATCAATTCTTAGCAAACTCATTTAAAAATGTGAACAAACATTCAGAGACCTCTTATTTTTCCTCCTCCACTAATTGCTCAGTTCTTCTTTCAGAATTAAACAGTGCTTAACTCTGATTGCATACAAGAAAACAATATCAGGATCCTGCTGATTCTCTTCAGATTTCCTGGATATGTAATTTCACACATAGAGAAGAAAAATTGTGTGAAATGTTGTATCTGACATTGTCAGTCAGCAGGAAACCTGAAAAGAGATATCAAGATTAGGCTGTGAAAACTGACAATACTGGAGCAGTACATTTTTATATGATAGATAGAGCTGTAGGGCGCAGGTCATTCCAGCCTTCAAGGGACAAACTTTGTGTTACTGATATCCCCAGGGCTGCAAAGTCTAAGTACTGAGCTTTGAAAACTGACAGGCAATTTGCTAATGCAGCTTTCTGACAACAAGAGAAGGGAGCATAAATTTTAGGGTCACAATGCAAAATGCAATATATCTATAACTGATCTCTATATATTATATAGACATATTGTATTTTGAATTGTGTATCTATAAAACTTGTAAAATACAATGTGTATCTATAAAACAGAGGGGGTTTTGTATAAAAGCCAAAGGCCTTAATGTGATTCTAAATCAGAAAGTTTGACTAGTAAAAAACAATGCTGCCATAAATATCAAATTTATGTTTGATCAAATGTTGATATGTGAATTTTAAATAGACAATATTTTAGATAGCTACTTTTATGAATCATTTTGTGTGCCTTGGGAAACTAGTTAGTAGGAAATAAATAGAAGTAAATAGAAACTATCACTTAGGCACATTTTTCATAATTGCTTTCTAATTTAGTGAGCGAAGGTTAGATACTTGTGTAGTCCTATTGTAGTATTTGCTTCCTTTGCTGTTACTAGCTGTGATTTTACAAGTATTTTTCCCCTTTGGGGCCCAGCTTCCCCTTCCTCGTCTAGACCCTACACTGAACCTGCAATGCTATTCTTATGACATCAAGATCTGTCTTCACGGGGATGGTTGAGTTGCCTCAAAATTAGCATTTTGATTAATCTGAAATTATTTTTTTAAATTTTCCATCATGGAGAATTTCAACATAGTCACGTTTCATTCTGATTTTAAACAAAGCCAAATTTTCAAATGTCAAAATCCTTCAAAAAAATGGAATTGTTGTCCACAGTCCAGGCCAATATTTGTAATACTTCCAAAGATGGTGATGTCATAAGCTTCTTTGATGTGTTGTTCCATAAGTATTCTTATAGTTCTACATTTCCCCTTAATATTTAACCTGCATTGTCCCTGCTCTAGCTCACTACATTTTCTTCAGGACTTAGTGAGACTATTAGCATAAAATTAATATAATAAGAATAATGTATCCTTTTAATTATTATCACATCTATTTATATATCTGTGTACTATCCTACATCCTCTCCATTTTCTTCTGTCTAACCTGAATAACCCTTGTTCTTTTTATCTCTTTGTAAGTGTTGTTTTCCAAATCATTTCTCATTTTTGTTGTTCTCTTTTGAGTTCTCCCATTACTGTGTGTGTGTGTGTGTGTGTGTATTTAAATGTGGTATTCATAACAGCATGCAGTGCTCCAAATGAGGCTTATCCAGGTAAGTAGAGCAGAATAATTACCTTATTTCATTTACACATGACATTCCTATTAATACAACTCAATACAGAGCATTTTGCCATAGTGTTGAATTGTTGGTTCATATTCACTTTATTAGCCATGTAAATCCCCAGATCCCTCTTTGGTAGTATGCTATTACTATTTATTATTTGTATTACAGTAGCACGCAAGGGCCAAAATCAAAGTGTTAGACACTGTTCAGATACATAGCATTCCTGCTTAGACAATATTCTCTAGTTCTATTCTTATTGCATTTGATTACTGGTTTCTCACAAGAATTATGGTATTTTAAATTTGTATTAATTGAATCTCATTATACTGATTTTAATTCTCCAACGTGTCAATACCATATCATTTTTCAGTCCTCTCTTCCAAAATACATATGTTCACTCCTCCCAGTTTCATACTGTATACAAATTTAGCACCGATGATAAACTCTGGGAGAGGATGCCCATTATTGTTGTAACTGTGGTAACAATAAAAAGAAAAATCTGAATTATTATTATTTATTTATAATGCAGCAGTGTCCAAGAGCCCAGTTAGGATTGTGGTCCCACAGGACTAAATGCTATGCAAACACAAAAGTGCTGGGGAAGTGATATCATCCTCACTTACAGAAAGGGATCTGAGGCACAGCAAGTATGTGGTGGAGCAGGGAATTGATCTTTGGTCTCTGGCTTGTACCCTAACCACTGGACCATCCTTCCTCTCATTGTTGACATTCATACGCTAACACTTATTGTCAGTAACTCACCATTAACACTGTGACATATTCAGTATTTCCCCTAAATGGTGGCCAATGCTCTCTCTGAAAAATGAAGTAAAAGAAATTTACTGTATATGAAAAGACTCAAAACACTACGGTGAAATATCTGAAATATTCATTACACTACAAACTATTAAAATGCATGAGCACAGGAACTTTAAGGCCTTCTTCATGGACTGAAGAAAATCTGAAATTGTTCTAGAAATAATGCACATTTTACAAAATGTGAAGACATTTGCCTAGCTTGAATGGTTTGATCAACTACATTTCATAGAGCTACAAATCTATTACAACTACTGTTCCAGCATTAGTCTATATTTACATACAGACAGATTATTCAGAAGGTAGTACTCGAAGCAACTAACTTTGCTTATACTTCAACAATTGACCAATAAAGTACCCAATTAAAACTATATTAACTAAGATGTATTATCCCACTCAGATTTTCAAGAGTCAACAATCCGAGTACTAGGTGACTAATGATTTAAAATTCAACATACTCTGTAAAACTGGTGGAGTTTTGTTCCTGTCTACCTCCTTCTCAATTCATTCAGTGTGAATGGCAGATTCCTACATAGTGTCAAGTTTCAGATCACCATGGAAACAAACTAGGAGGCAGTTTCATTAATCATTTAGAGCACAAGAAGTCTAGGTCAGTCTGATTGCAGCATATAGAGTATCATCCCAGCGCCACATGGGACTCAGTTGATTTGAATTAAAAAAGATTAAGCTGCCCCTACGACGCCCAGCATCATCAGTTTAAGGTCTCATGTAACAGTGGTCTCTGGAGCCACATGGATTAGGAGACTGAAGCTATGCATTTATTTTTCAGGACTCAGTGAAACATTAGATGAGTGCAGGTGTCTGAGGGGAGAAAAGGACAAAGATCACATATAGTTTTTTTTATACTTGTTGCTGTTCTTTTGAAACTGGAAACAATAACTCAGTTTTATTTCTCCAGTGACAGTTACCACTCTTTCTGGCCATGAAATGGTACATTTGTTACCAAATGTTTACAATATGATATGAAATATTTGTATGAATCTGTGAACCCTAATTTTAGTGCAGAGCTGCAAGTTGTGCATAGAAGGGTTTACATGAATGCTGACTTTTTTTTTTGCCTGGTGGGGTAAAAAATGCATCAAATGAATACTGATGACATTTTAGTTTTACTTGAATGAAGATTTATAGCTCCCAGGAAACTGACTTACAGGCAGCAACAAATCAACATGACTATGAAATAGTTGTATATGTGTACCACAAAATGAGCCCCCCTCCAAAGTACTCACCTTATTTATGGGTCTCTCCAGTACTTCAAAGAACTTCAGTAACTTAGTCCAGACTGTTTTATTGCTTCATGGAACTAAGACATTTCAAGGGAAAAGTTGTAGGTTACAGTATATTAGGAACTCTTTCTCTTGGGCGGTTAGGAATCCCTTGATGCTATATGAACTGTTGATCTAAAGCTTATTATAGTCCGACTTCCTACAGTATAATTCTTAAATCTTTTAAGTTTTACAGTTTTGTCTTAAATCCCAAGTGCTAACCCTAAAATAGAATTATTTTTCTTAGTTATGGAATAACATTTGTGACTAGCCATAATTAGGCTTCATTTAAAGACAATTATTTTGATTTGCATGTGTGGTATATGATTTATTTCAAATTAATTGTTTATTTGAATTTTTAATAATCTGCTTTACACAGCAGTAACTATTCAGAACAGAAGGAAAACAAAACAGGTCTGGATTGAAGTATCCCCACAATCTCCTTAGAACTGCTAGGATTATACCCATAAGTATTGGTGTGTCAATGAACTGCCCTGTACTACGGGTATAGCCTCAAGAAGGTGAGACAGGACTTCTGGGACCACACAGACTCAATCCATACATATTTCTGAAGTCCAGTGTATTTCAAGATGTACCATTTTCAATTATTAGTACTTCCGAAAATAGAGTAAAAGTGGCTATGCTTAGAGGACAGTTTTAGATTTTCCAAGTACTGTGCAAATTAACTAAATATTCCTATAACATCCCTGTGGAAAGATAAGTAAGCATTATCCTCACTTTACACAAGGAGAAACTGATACATAGTAGGATTAAGTGAATTTCCTTGAGGCCACAAAGACAGAACCTGGATTAGCATTCAGGAGTTCCTGTCTTCTTGCTCAGTGCTCAGACCATGATGCTCAATTGACACCTTTCTGTCCAATGCCCCTGATAGGATTGACAATGCAGGAATAAAAATACATGAAAAACCACCAAGGGTTGCACAAAACAATCTGTATTGGTTAATATTTATTGAATCCTTGTTGATATGCATGCAGAATAAGAAAACATGGTTCTTGCCCCCAATAAGTCTACTTTGGACATGGACAAAGCACATGAGGCAAAAGTCGTGTCTCCATATTTCAGTGTCAGTAGTTCAGAGTTGTGAACACACAAACAGGCAACCCAAGATTTCCAACCAGTGTCAGGACATAGGTTTGACTAATGGGCTTCTCTCTGCCTCCATCAGCTCTTGAGACTATGCTGCATCTCCCTATCATTTGTTCTCACTAGCTTGGATATTTAAGCTCCTTTGTAAGTGCTCTTTCTTGAGGTCCTAGTATAAATGATCCTTTCTCATACACACCTGTCTAGATCCCCCAGGGCCCATAATAAGAGCCTGGAATAGGACTTTCTCTTCTTACCACTCATATTAAGAACAGAATAGGCTTCCTAGGGAAGTCATAACCACAGCTGTACTACCATAGCAACAAAGCTTGCCCCTCAGAGGACAGAAAAGTTTGGCTGCCTTCAGCTGGGCCAGGAGCCAGTCTCCAAAGGGAACCTGACCGTAGCAGCAGATTGTTATGAGTCATATCTTCAATGTGTAATCTTATAACACTCATAACTCCAATCATCTTTGCAGTCACTTGTGATTTAAGTCCAAATCTTCTCCCTAGCACACTGTTTAAGTATATTAGCTATGTGCAAGGAGGTCTGCAGGGTGAAGGGATGGGCTCCTCAGGGTTGCACTTACCTTAGTATTTACTGTACAAATATCTTTCCATAGGGGTTGGTGAATCTGGGCAGTTGCACCTGGCCAGTCTGCAGCCTCCTTATATGCTAGGGAAGAAGGATCTCCTGTGCTGTGCTGTGTGTAAGTGGTGTGGAAGCTTTGCATGGGCTCCACAAATTATGCTTCCTCCCTACTCCCAAGGAATGGCTGTAGTTCTGCTGAGTGCATAGCCTTATGCAGCCAGGTAGATAGGGCAGGATTTTCCTCTTAAGGACCAGCTAGAAAGTTCAATTGCCTTTTGATTTGTCTTGGCCTCTATTTCCTCTAGATCAGCAGGTTATAGTAAAGGTCATCAGAAGAGTCATGAGTGCTTAAAGTGGAGTTCTGTTTTGAAAAGTGAATGTAAAATATTCTTACTTATCAGATCAGCTGACTTTTTGTGACATATCTGCTGACTTCAGTGGCAAAAATATGTTTTTGCTGCCATTTTATTCCTTTTAGCATTGCAGAGCCAATAACCAAGAGGAAATGAGCCTCTTTGTGAATCATCAACAGAATTGTTTAATAGGTTCCAATTAGTCACATCTGTGCAAAACCACTGACAGTAATATGATTGCACTGGTGTTGCTGAAGCAATAATTTGAAGACAGTGGGGTTCCAAGAGTATCACTGAGAACCTAAATTGTCCTGCACATCCTTTATTAATGGAGATATTGCACAAGAAGGATGGAGCCCAGCCAGACTTTCAGGTTAAGTTTGAAGAGCTGGAAGTTAGAAAATTAGAAAGAAAATAATTTTCTTCGTAAACTGAACAAATTTGGCAGAAATTATTGAGAGGCAATAAATATGCAAATATCATTTTTATAGAGTCATTTCAGAGAGCAGCCATTGTATATAGTCACATGTCTCTATAATCATATTACATACAGAGGTATGTTATTATACACGCTTTATTCATATTACCCAAGAGTTAATACAGTTGAGATAGAGACAACATGTTTCAAATCTACATGATACACACAATACTGAAAAGAATGAAATTGGAAGGTCTTAGGTCTTCCAGTGCTCACCACCTCCCAGGAAAACATTTCAGTAGTAGGAAATTTTACTGTGAGAAATATGCCCACTTGATCCTATTAGATGAACAGCTAGGAAACATAACAGGGAAGTGTGTAGCAAATATCTCTGTCCCTACATTATTTGGTGCAAGACTTTGTCACTTTTTCCATATCTATAATATAGTTGTAGGAAGATGTGGGCTGAAATGGATACGTTTTCTACTCAATCTAAATTCTAAAAGACTGGGTGCTACCATCTTGGATGCCATCATTCATTGAATTCCTTCCCCCCGCAAAAGTGTTTCCATATACAACATCAGATCTTCAAGCAATACTGACTGGATAGTGTCCTTTGCAAGTGGGACTTTCCAGGAATGACATAAAAACATGTCAGCCTCCATTGATTTGGGCTGGCCACAAATAGATCATGTATTTCAGAAAATCCATGAGTTCCATCATATCCCTAGTTTGCTATGTTACTACTTTCAAGTAGCTATGAACCTGAACCAAAATCCTCCTCTGATGTGCTGGGTACTTCAAAATCAGATCTAAATTCATACTTTGTGATTCAGGCCTGTATCTAGTATCTATTAATAAGTATTTCTTGTGAATTTGTATTTCATTAGCAGAGCCGGTCCAGGCACCAGCAAAGGAAGCAGGTGCCTGGGGCGGCCAATAGAAAGGCGTGGCACTCTGTCCATTTTTGGGGCGGCACATCTGGGATGGCAGTGGCGGCACTTCGGTGGCAGTTCGATCGTCCCACTTCGGTCTTCGGTGGCAATTCGGTGGCGGGTCCTTCACTCCCTCTCTTCCTCTTCGGCGGCACTTCAGCAGCAGCTCAATCGTGGGGGGTTTTTTCCTTTTTTTTTTTTCCCCACCACTTGGGGCGACAAAAAAGCTGGAGCCGGCCCTGTTCAATAAATAAATAATTGGAGATATACCAATCTCCTAGAACTGGAAAGGACCTTGAAAAGTCATCAAGTCCAGCCTCCTGCCTTCACTAGCAGGACCAAGTACTAATTTATGCCCTAGATTCCTAAGTGGTCCCCTCAAGAATTGAACTCACAACCCTGGGTTTAGCAGGCCAATGCTCAAACCACTGAGCTATCCTAAGAATATTTGGGTATTTGTTATGAAATGTCTGGAATGTGATGAAAAAGAGAGCTGCTCATTTCTTGTTGCTCATAAAACTCCCCAGGCACTTTTCACAAAAGTAGAGGTGTTAACCTGATATCCTGGTCAAATACCAACATGGCTAATTATGTCCTGCTTCCCTAAAATTCTGCCATACTTTCTCTTCACTTTCTATGTTGAATTGTTGTGTACAATAGAATGTCTGTGTGCTGTTTAAAGGCTACCACCTTCCACATCCGAGGTAGCTGTATTTAAGTGATGGTTAAATTAGGTGTTAGCTCATAAAGCTTGCTGATCACTTTCGAATCATCAGATGAAAGCTGCTGTTATTATCACTATGTGGTTTGAGGCTAATCTGCTGCAAAAGATGGGCAGAGGGAGTTAAGTCCTCAAAGGTATGTTAACACTGCTACCGCAAAATGATGGTAATGACCAAATAAACAAAATCCATCATACTTGGTTATCTGTTATTTTGCCTGGAAAATGTGCACGTTTGGATTACTATATTCTGACTGTGATCTATTCAAGTCTCTAATTCAAGATGTTATAGTAAATCATTCATATACCGATGAATCCTTTTGCAGACTGCAGGATAATTTTTCTTCCTACCAATTTTATTAGGTATCAACTTGGTGGCTGCACTTCAGTTTATATAGCATCTCAAGACACTTCATAAATGATAGCTTATTAATGGCTTATTATTGCAGTAGCAAGCTGGCATATGAAATGATGGAAAAACAAATGGGTCTACATTTTTGATGGCGAAATGAAAGATTGGGAACGTAAAGGAATATCCCAAATAACCTAATTGTTGTAAAATTGGATCTTATGTGTCTTTTGTATATAGCCTGTTTTCATGGAAATGATCACACAATGGGTCACAGGAAGGATATAGCCATCTTGTTTACAAATAAATATTTTCAAGAAAAAGAGCACCTTCTTTGAACTAGCTTGTGTAAATATGTTTGCTGTTTCCCCTACCCCCACATGAGGATGGAATCTCATCTATTTCTTTATCTTGTCTATAGCACCTATCACCATAGTATCTTGGCCCTGAACGGATATTTTAGCTCCACAAAGAGTTTCCAATAGGGGACTTTAGAGTGCATTCTGCTCTTCATTTCTCCCTGGTTCCAGGAGTTCTTCTAGGGTGTTGTTCTCTCTCCCTCTCTCTCTCTAAGTTATGTGTACTTTCCTGCTTATGTGCCCATAGTTGCCCTCTAACAGCTGTGCCAGCAGAGCCATTTCTGAGCATTGGACATGTGCACACTTTATAAAAAAATGTGTGTGTGTATACACACACATAGAGTTGTTCTTATTCTTAATGGACAGGTGTTCATACCACAGTTAGCAACCTTCAGAAAAAAGGATGAGGATGTAGAACCTTAAATATCTTCTGCTCTGTAGAGCTGCTCTGGCTCAAAGTGGAGACCTATTAATGGGGTAGTGTGAGGTGAGCACGATGATCCCACTGATGCTCCCCAGTATGTACAGTACTTTCACTTGGATAAATAAAGCCTATACTTTGCAGTAATGTCAACTAACCCTGCATTAAGTTTACAGCTTAATAAAATGCAAAGACTTAGGATTTTAACTCTTACTGAAACCCCATATTCAATCCTATGCCATTACCATCTTTGGGACAAATTTGTCTTTTGATGTGTGTAAATATTGATTAATATAATACGGACAATGGGCCTGTTCAGTTAACTTAGTTTCTTCCCCTGGTCATAAGAGGGGCTTAAATGATACAGCTATAGAAGCAGATTTGCCATGAAACAAACAGTGCAGTGGCATGGCCCCATGCCGCTCCTGGAAGTGGCCGGCTGCTGGCATGTCTCTGTGCGCCCCAACGGGGGAGTGGCAACTCCGTGAGCTGCCTGGGGCGGGGGGGCAGCCCACGGAGACACACTGCCCCCATCCCTTCAAAGGGCGTGCAGAGATGTGCCAGCAACAGTGCAGCAGGGCTAAGGTGGCTCCCTGTCCACGCTGCCTCCCTCCCTCCACACTGTGCCACTCCCAGCCAGCATGTGTGTGTGGTCCCTAGGGGCAGGGGTGTCTCTGCGTGTTGCGCCTGTCCCAAGCACTGACTCCGCCGTTCCCACCTCCCACCTAGAAGCTGCTGCCGGAGGGGTGTGCTAGTCGCTTCGGGAGCCATGCCACCTAAGGTAAGTGCCCGCCCCCCAACCTCCTGTCCCAGCTCAGACCCTGCACCCAAACTTCCTCCCAGAGCCTGCACCCTCACTCCCCCACACCGCAACCCCCTGCCCCAGCCCAAAGCCCGCACCCAAACTTCCTCCCAGAGCCTGCACCCCTCTCCCCAACCCCCCAACCCCAGCCCAGAGCTGGCACCCAGCACCCAAACTCCCTCCCAGAACCCGACCCCTGCACCCCCTCCTGCGCCCCAACCCCTGCCCCAATCAAGGTACCTCACTTTATTTTCATTTACTTCCTATTACTTATAATATAGGAGGAGGGTGAAGAAAAAAAGAATAAAAAGGGCGGTGGGTGGGGAGATAAGAGAGAATGTTCTTTTTCTTGGCTGGGTCCTGAAAGGGGAGGGGGCAAAATTGAAGCTGTGCACAGGGCCCCACTAACTCTAAATCCGCCACTGTACAGATATAAATAAAAAACGTAAACTGTTTATTTTTGGGAGTTTAGAGCAATAGCTCTGGAGCCTTAAAATTCAATCTAGCCTACTAGGGAAATTGCACTGAATGACATTGAGTTCCTGTAAAAAAAGACATTCCCTTCCTAAAAGGACAACTGGAAGTTTGTGACTCCAGGATAGTAATGGGAACAATGAAGTGGGGTCTTCCTGTTCATGGAAGTGTTCTTAGATTGTAGGAGTGTCCACTTTGTTGTTGTCCCTGATGTATTTATTTATTATATAAATGAATTCAACGGTTTTGTTGGGAAAAGAAAACATTTGCTGGGCTTAGTGGGTCTGGCTGCAGTTTAGACACACAATACACAGAAACATAGGAACATCTGATCAGACCTAGGTTCCATCTAGTAAGTGCCCAGTCTCCAAGAGTGAGGGAAGGCGCAAGAAACCCTATAAGGGACAGTTATGGAATAACCGGCCTATAGGAGAAGTTCCTTCCTAACCTGGGCCCCAACCCAACAAGCTCTTCTGTATGGGCTGTTCTGTATGAGCAGAAATCTGCACACACCCAGCGCACCACTGAAGTATCATTCAGAGCAACTTGCAGGTTTGTGGCCCTGGTAAATTAACAGTTGATTTGTACATGAGGGTTCATATCTTCATTTTTTTCATTCTATCTACTGTAACTGTGGGTGCTCTTGTTATCCTTATAAACATCTAATCCTTTTTGAATCCCGTTAAGCTTTTGATCATTCCTCAGCTCATCTGGAAAATTGATAATTGTCACAGTTTGACTCTCTAGTGAAACATTTATCTCTAGTGAGACATTGTTCCAATTATCACCTGATATTTCCATTGCATAATGGAAAACATGAAAGCATCTGATACTAGACTAATGAGTTTATGAGTAAATTTGGCTGTATGAAAACACTGTTCTAAATAATAATAATGCAATCAATAACTGTAGAAGTTAAGGTACATTGTGCAGCATATTACTAAAAGTTTAAAACAATTGCTTTAAAGAGGATATATGCATCCATCCAATTCCTAAATTATAGAACAAGAGTCAGGGTTTCAAGTGAGATGTTTTTAGCATGAACCTCTATTGTGTGGTGTGTCTTTGGTATCTTTTCCACCTTATATTATAAAATTTCTTGAGCTAGTGTTCTAGCTAAGCTGAAAATCAATATGGAGCACCCTTTCTATTATTGCAGATGTCTTAGATGCATGGAAGAGTGGAATACGGGTTAGTTTTCAGTTTCATCATATTCTTCTATAGTTCGTGAGTGGCTTATATAATCAGAAATGTATTAAAGCAATAGACTACTTAATAATTATGCATGTGACATAAGACTACACTTGACTGTGTGAAGTAATTCCAAAGAAATTAAGAGGGAAAATTTAGACTTAGCATTAGGAGAAATTTCATGACAATAAAGGGAAGTTGTGAGAGAGCTATTGGATAGGATATGTAAAAAAGACTCAGGGCTGGCCTTACCATGAGGCAAACTGAGGCAGCCACCTCTGGTACCAGATTGGGGGGGGAGGAGCTCCACTAGGACCCAGAGTGTAGAAAATTGTGTCTGCTACATATGTATTCTCTCTGCTCTAGATGCACAGAGATGGTGGAGTGCTGAGCTGGAGGAAAGAGGGCACAAGAGACATAACAGGTAGGCAGGAGAAAAGGTGAGAGGGAATAACAGAAAGCAGCAGGAGCTGCAGGGATAGAGAGGAGGAGGAGCCTCTTATGTACCTCTCTAGCACCCCCAGGAGCCTGGACTGAGTAACACCAGCTTCTCAGGGAGCTTCCTGTTTCCTACTGCTTCCTGAACCCACTCGAGGAGAACAGGCAGTCAACTGAAGTAGTAGGAGCCAATTAGGCCCTTAAGACGCTGATATCTTCACTCACTCAGGCCCTGCTACCAGCCTGCTTATTTGTCCCCTTCAGTTGCGTGTTGAGAGCCACTATAGCTGGCCCAGAACAGAAGTCATGAGTGAAAGAAGAAAACACACCTCTGGGGCAGCATTCAGAAGAAGAAGGAAAGCAAAGGAAGCTTTTCTGTCTAAGCAGGAAGGAGCTCTCCTGAGATACATAGACACAAATGTTCACGGTGAGCCTCCTGGCCCCAGTGAGGATGTGGGTGGTGAGGAGATGCCTGATCTTCCTGTTAGTCAGAGTGCAGGTGACCTGGCAGCTACTTCAGCATCCATATCTCCATCTCAAATGGATGTAACCATGCACATTCCTGAAGAAAAGTGTAGATCAGAGAAGAGGGTGGTGGAGGCGCAAGAAAGCGCTGCTGCTGAGTTTAGTTCTTTGAGTCTAGATGATCCAGGACTGTGGACCCACTTAAGCAATAGCCTGAGGGACTTCCTTGTACTGCATGTGCCACAGCAAGTGAAAAACTTCATGTTCTCCAAAGACAATGAAAATAGAAGTTTCCATCCAACACATTACTGGCGTGAAATCCCCAGTGGTGACAAAGTGGACAGGCCATGCCTTATGTACTCAAAAACCCAGAATACTGCATACTGGTTTTGTTGCAAACTCTTCCAGTCTAATGTTCCAGCCACATTGGGTTCTACAGGAACAAAGGACTGGAAAAATCTGGCTAGAAATCTGGCATGCCATGAGAAGGCAGCAAATCATCAGAGAGCATTCCATAGGTGGAAAGAGCTTGAGATGAGACTAAGGTTAAAGACCACCATAGATAGCATCAAGAGAAGATTGCATCAGAGTCTCTTTACTGGCAAAATGTTCTGAAAAGGCTCATTGCCATTGTGATAATGTTTGCTACCCATACTTAGCACTCCATGGCACTTCAGATCAGCTGTATGTGCCAAACAATGGAAACTTCCTTAAAATTGTGGAGCTGATGGCTGAGTTTGATGCTGTACTCCTGGAGCATCTAAGAAGAGTCACCACCCAAGAAATGTACACACACCACTACCTTGGAAAAACAATTCAAAATGAGATCATACACTTACTGGCAACAAAAGTCAAACAGAAGATTGTGACAGATCTGAAGTCAGCAAGATATTACTCTGTTACTCTGGACTGCACACCTGACATCAGCCATACGGAACAAATGACTTTAATGGTGTGTTTTGTAACAACAACAGAACCTAGTGAAAATGTCCCTGCAATGGT
This sequence comes from Mauremys mutica, assembly GCF_020497125.1. NCBI lineage: Eukaryota > Metazoa > Chordata > Testudines > Geoemydidae > Mauremys > Mauremys mutica. The sequence continues at coordinate 174,392,118 of NC_059074.1, read as the reverse complement.
GACTGTCAGAGAGCATTTCTAGACTTTATTGACATTGATGACACTACAGGAGCTGGTATGACAAATGTGCTTCTTAAAAAGCTGGAAGATACGGGAATTGTGACAGCTGACATGAGAGGTCAGGGCTACGATAATGGTGCCAACATGAGAGGAAAGAACAGCTTTTTTTGTCCCATGCAGTTCTCATTCATTGAACTTGGTGGTCAGTGATGCAACATCAGCTTCTAGTGAGGCTGCTGAATTTTTTAATGTAATTCAAAGCATCTATGTTTTTTTCTCTGCGTCAACCCATCAATGGCAAATTTTGAAGCAACATCTGGGAACATCCTCTCTGACACTGAAACCACTGAGTGCCACACAATGGGAAACTTGAGTGGAGGCGATAAAGCCTATCAAACACCAAATTGGGAAGATAGATGATGCCATAGTTGCCATTATAGAGGATATGACAGGAACTGTTCGTGGGAGAACAGTGGCAGAGGGAAATGGAATCACCAGAAACATACATAACTTCAGATTTCTGTGTGGCTTAGTGTTGTGGCATGGCATACTGTTTGAAATAAATGTTGTAAGCAAGAGACTCCAAGGTGTTGATCTTGATATATCTGGAGCAATGGAACAACTGGACAAAGCAAAGTCAAACCTACAGTCTTACCAGTCAGAGGAGGGATTTCAAAATGTTCTGAAGAATGCACAGAAGTTGGCAGAGGAACTTCACACTGAAGCTATTTTCCCACCCATTCAAGAATACAAGAGTCACCGAAGAAGAAGATATTTTGATTATGAGGCATGGGATAATCCCATAAGAGACCCCAAACAACAATTCAAGATTGAATTATTTAACCAGATGCTAGATTGTGCAATACAGTCAGTTGAAGAATGTTTCATGCAGTTCAAGGAACACAGCAGTATATTTGGGATGCTGTAAGATATTCCAAAACTCCTCACTATACCTGAAGAAGACCTACACCAGCAATGCAGGGCACTAGAGACAGTGTTGACACATGATGATATACGCGATATTGATGCGAGTGATTTAGTTATGAACTGAAAGCCCTTTCAAGATACATTTCAGCAGGATCAACTCCAAAGGCTGTTCTGGAATATATGTGCACAAATAAGATGACCACCCTCTTTCCAAATGCTTTTGTTGCTCTGCACATACTTCTAACACTTCCTGTAACAGTTACCAGTGGAGAACGTAGCTTCTCTAAGGAGAAGTTAATAAAAACACATCTACGCTCCACAATGACACAGGACAGGCTGGTTGGCATGCTCAATTGCTCAATTGAGCATGAGCTGGCCCAGACTGTGGACCTTCAGGAAGCAGTTCAAATCTTTGCAACCAAGAAGGCACGGCAAGCACCACTTTGATTATTCAAACAGATAAAAATGCCAGTGTTTACTGTGAAGACAAGAAAAGTTACATTTGCTGTTCAGGCATTTGAAAGTTAAGTGTTACTTAAAATTTTTGAACAAGGCATTTTAAGTTGTTAGTTCTCCTTTATTGGGGTAGGTAGCGCAGAGCAGTACCATGAGAGGAGTAGAATAGGAAGAAGGTAGAATTGAGACCTTTCAAAGTTTTGGCCCAAGTAAGGGGGCATGGGAACATCATTTGAGCTCCCCACCTTAGGTGCCAAAATGTTGTGGGCTGGCCCTGAAAAGACTGAACAAAACATTAGAAAATAACTTGTAGGTATAACTTTTTCATTGGCATGGAGTGGATGACCTGTCAGGTTTCTGTCATCTCTGTCTTCTATGATTATTTTATTTCCTATTCTTAATCTGTGAAATGTTCTTACCTTGAAGACAAATGCCATTAGGCTCTCACTTTAGCTCCAGAAGACATGGTGGGAGCTTAAATTTAAGACTTCTTTGTCTTTTACGCTATAAAGACATTAGAATGTGCTGTCTCTAAACCTGTGCAGATTCATGTGTGTACTTATGATGTGCAGAAATAATTTCAGGAAGGGTATACTGCAAAATACATCACAGTGATGCATTGTCAGATTTTAACAAAGGTCTCTCTGGATGTTTAGATCCAGATTTGAACTTTCACAGCATTTTGTGTTCAGATTTGGGATTTTAGTTTTGCCCTTTAAAAGGGGGCCAGCTACGAAGCTTGTAATTTCCCCAAAATGAGGGGGTTTGGTTTGGCCTAGCATTATTTATTTATTGTATTTTTCTGTTTGTTAGTCTAACAGACAGGTTGCCTGTGAAGTTCAGATCTGAGCTTCAAAGTTTGGGAAAGGTTTGGTTCTGAAGTTCTCTTCTCAGGCCTTCTGTGGACAGAAACTGTTCATGCCAACATCTAAAAATGCATTTTGGCATTACTTGGCAATATTAATCATCACCATAAAACCAATAAAATCCTTCTCTGATTATTTTAAAGTATAAGCTGGTCACATGCGCTTGGCACTTTCTTGATATAGATCTTATCTTTTCAGATACCAGTCCATTTCCTTTAGTAGCATGATATGCTTTGATATGTTCTAAGGCTCTACTTGGAGATCTGGAACCAGATCCTCAGGATGTTTGAATCAGCATAGCCAGGGAGCTATTTCAGAATTCAGCAAAGTTATGCTAATTTACACCCAGCTGTTTGTACCTTTTTGTTCCAATAAAATTCTGAAGCTTCTCAAAACTGCATTGAAAGCTACTCATGTCTGATATGAGCATTGCTATTGTATGCAATGTAAGGTTATTAGAAGATAACATTGTATTGCAATTGCATTCAAGAAGGTAAATATCTAAACCAAACATGAAGTACCTTTTGTTTTGCAAAGACTTGAACTGTAAACAGATCTGAGGGTCAAGCACCCCCCCGGCACTTTGGAAAATCTGCGCCTGTTTCTACTACTCTCCCTCTAGTACATAAGAACATAAGAACGGCCATACTGGGTCACACCAAAGGTCCATCTAACCCAGCATCCTGTCTTCTGGCAGTGGCCAATGCCAGATGCCCCAGAGGGAATGAACAGAACACATAATCATCAAGTGATCCATCCCCTGTCACCCATTCCCAGCTTCTGGCAAACAGAGACTAGGGACACCATCCCTGCCCATCCTGGCTAATAGCCATTGATAGACCTATCCGCCATGAATGTATCTAGATTTTTTTTAACTCTGTTATAGTTTTGGCCTTCACAACATCCTCTGGCAAGGAGTTCCATAGGTTGACTGTGTGTTGTGTGAAGAAATATTTCCTTTTATTTGTTTTAAACCTGCTGCCTATTAATTGCATTTGGTGGCCCCTAGTTCTTGTGTTATGAGAAGGAGTAAATAACACTTCCTTATTTACTTTCTCCACACCAGTCATGATAGACCTCTATCATATCCTCCCTTACTCATCTCTTTTCCAAGCTGAAAAGTCCCAGTATTATTCGTCTCTCCTCATATGGCAGCCGTTCCATACTCCTAATAATTTTTGTTGCCCTTTTCTGAACCTTTTCCTATTCCAATATATCTTTTTTGAGATGGGACGACCACATCTGTATGCAGTATTCAAGATGTGGGCGTACCATGGATTTATATAGAGGCAATATATTTTCTGTCATATTATCTATTCCTTTCTTAATGATTCCCAACATTTTGTTTGCTTTTTTGACTGCCACTGCACATTGAGTGGATGTTTTCAGAGAACTATCCACAATAACTCCAAGATCTCTTTCTTGAGTGGTAACAGCTAATTTAGACCCCATCATTTTATATGTGTAGTTGGGATTATGTTTTCCAATGTGCATTACTTTAATTTATCAACATTGAATTTCATCTGCCATTTTGTTGCCCAGTCACCCAGTTTTGAGAGATCCTTTTGTACCTCTTCACAGTCTGCCTGGGACTTAACTATCTTGAGTAGTTTTGTATCATCTGCAAATTTTGCCACCTCACTGTTTACTCCTTTTTTCAAGATCATTTATGAATATGTTAAATAGGACTGGGCCCAGTACAAACCCCTGGAGGACAGCACTATTTACATCTCTCCATTCTGAAAACTGACCATTTATTCCTACCCTTTGTTTCCTATCTTTTAACCAGTTACCAATCCATGAGAGAATATTCCCTCTTATCCCATGACAGCTTTAATAGCCTTTGGTGACAGACCTTGTCAAAAGCTTTCTGAAAATCTAAATACACTATATCCACTTGATCCCCTCTTGTCCACATGCTTGTTGACCCCTCAAAGAATTCTAGTAGATTGGTGAGGCATGATTTCCCTTTACAAAAACCATATTGACTCTTCCCCAGCAAATTATGTTCATCTATGTGTCTGAAAATTTTGTTCTTTACTATAGTTTCAACAAGTTTGCTTGGTACTGAAGTCACCTCTGGAGCCCTTTTTAAAAATTGGCGTCACATTAGCTATCCAGTCATTTGGTAGAGAAGCTGATTTAAATTATAGGTTACAGACTATAGTTAGTAGTCCTGAAATTTCACATTTGAGTTCCTTCAGAACTCTTGGGTGAATACCATCTGGTCCTGGTGATTTATACTGTTGAATTTATCAATTTGTTCCAAAACCTCCTCTAATGACACCTCAATCTGGGACAGTTCCTCAGATTTGTCACCTAAAAAGAATGGCTCAGGTTTGGGAATCTCCCTCACATCCTCAACAGTGAAGACCGATGCAAAAAATTCATATAGTTTCTCTGCAATGGTCTTATCGTCCTTGAGTGCTCCTTTAGCATCTCAATCATCCAGTGGCCCCACTGGTTGTTTAGCAGGCTTCCTGCGTCTGATGTACTTAAAAAAAATTTGCTATTACTTTTTGAGTCTTTGACTAACTGTTCTTCAAATTCTTTTTTGGCCTTCCTAATTATATTTTTACACTTCATTTGTCAGAGTTTATGCTCCTCTTTATTTTCCTCACTAGGATTTAACTTCCACTTTTTAAAGGATGCCTTTTTGCCTCTCACTGCTTCTTTTACTTTGTTGTTTAGCCATGGGTATGTCTACACTACAAGACTATTTCAAATCTACTTAATTCGAATTTGTGGAATCGACCTTATGAAGTCGAATTTGTGTATCCACACTAAATACACTAATTCGACTGTCTGAGTCCACAGTAACGGGGCCAGCGTCGACTTTGGAAGCGGTGCACTGTGGGAAGCTATCCCACAGTTCCCGCACTCCCCGCTGCCCATTGGAATGCTGGGTAGAGCCCCCAATGCCTGCTGGGGGAAAAAATGTGTCGAGGGTGGTTTTGGGTAACTGTCATCATTGAACCGTCAATCACGCCCTCCCTCCCTCCCTGAAAGCGCCTGAGGGCAATCTGTTCGTGCACTTTTCTGCTCAGTGACAGCGCGGGCGCCACAGCACTTTGAGCACGGATCCCGCTGCAGTTATGGCCGTTGTCAACTCCTCGCACCTTATCGTCCACCTCTTCCACAGTCAGCTGCTGAGAAATAGGGCTACTTTTCAATGGTGCTGCGAGCACTGGTGGACCATGGGGGATGTTTTACCAACATCAACGTCGGGTGGCCAGGCAAAGTTCATGACGTGCTTGTTTTCAGGAACTCTGGTCTGTTTAGACGCCTGCAGGAAGATAGTTTCTTCCCGGACCACAAAATAAGTCTTGGGGATGTGCAGATGCCTATAGTGATCGTCGGGGACCCAGCCTACCCGCTAATGCCCTGGCTCGTGAAGCTCTGTGCAGGCGCCTTGCACAGCGACAAGGAACTCTTCAAGTACCAGCGAGCAGTGAGCAGCGTGACCTGTGACTGTTCAGTTTCTTTACAGAGAAGCTGAACCTGCCCCTGTTTCTTTACCAAGTTACTGTTGACTAGCATCTGCAGTTACATACCCCGCCCACCCCGCTTCCCCAACTTCCAACACACGTATAAAAATAAAATACATGTTCCACTGTAACTTTACAAAGGTTTCTTTATTGATGACTTTGCGTTACAGGGTTGAAACTGGGACACGGACTGTGCTGGGTAGGGTGTGGGGTGATGTAAAGACCGCCTGTAAACTCGAGGAATGACAGGCTCCTGGTCCCAGAGCGGTCTGCAGTGCCGGACTGGATGTTTCAACGGAGCCTGCCATCCCTCCTTTTTGGGACTCTGTGTGCGTGGGCTATGTGGCCTTTTGGCGGGGGAGGACGGATACAGATTCCTCTGCTGCGTGGCTCTGTGGTCCAGGACAGGGACCGTTGCATGAGATCTGTAACCCCCCTCCCCCGCTACAAAGTCACGTACCCCCTCACCCACACAGAACCTGCAAACCACCTCCCATACCGACCAGGGTGCGTACTGACTGCAGTGTGTGTGTGACCTGCTGCTGATCCTGCCCCCATGTCTGTACCCTGGTAAAGGTGATTGTCCTGTCAAATTACCAACCCCCTTCCCCCCCTTCAAACACAGTCTCCTCTAAAAGAACATGACGGAAAAAGTAATTAACAGAAAAGTATTTTTTATTATCAACTAGACAGTTAGGGGATGAAACTGGGATGGGGGCTTGGGTGAGGCGGGAAGGAAAGGACTTCTCAAAAATTAGGCTATGAGAGCTTTTGGGTACTTGAGCACTCTGCTGGGGTGCAGTGACAGTTTACACGGCCTCTGGCGCCCCTCCTTCTGGTTATTTTGGGTGAGGGGGGTATGGGACTTTGTGGCGGGGGAGGGCGGTTGCAGATACACTGCAGGGGGGCTCTGTCCTCCTGCCTGAGGTCCTGCAGAACATGCACAAGGCGCAGGAGCAAGTCCGTTTGCTCCCTCATTAGTCCAAGCAGCGTTTGAGTCGACTGCTTGTCTTCCTCACGCCACCTCTCCTCCCGTTCGCTGTGTGAGCGCTGGTACAGAGAGAGGGTCTCCCTCCACTGGCTCTGCTGGTCCGCCTCGTCTCGGGAGCACCCCCTAACTTCAGCGAACATCTCGTCCCCTGTCTTTTTCTTTCGCCGCCTAATCTTTGCCAGTCTCTGTGAGGGGGATGCTGTGGCAGGTCTGGAGACAGTCGAAGCTGTGTGATGGGAAAAAGGGAGTGAATTCGTTGCAAAGATAAATGTTGGCGAACAATGAACACAGTGTAGTCTGTCTCTGTGAATTCTGGGTTGAGATCCCAGTGCCTGATGGGGCAAAAACCATTTTCGCGGGTGGTTCTGGGTAAATGTCATCAGTCATCCCTTCCTCCGGGAAAGCTACAGCAGACAATCATTTCAAGACCGTTTTCCCTGGATTGCCCTGGCAGACGCCACAGCATGGAAACCATGGAGCCTATTTTGCCTTTTGTGCCTGTCACCGTATGTGTACTAGATGCCGCTGACAGAGGCGGTCCAGCAGCGCTACACAGCAGCATGCTTTTGCTTTTGCATGATAGCAGAGATGGTTACCAGCCATACTGTACCATCTACCATACCATAAATTGGTAATAAGATGGGCATGGTTACCAGTCCTTTTGCACTGCGCCATTTGCTGCTGTCATAAGTGCCCCTGGCTGCTCTTAGCCAGGGGCGCAAAAGCCAAAATTGGGAATGACTCCCTGAGTCAATCCCTCCTTTTTGGTATGTAAACATAGAATCAGTCCTGCCTAGAATATGGGCAAGTGTACTAGAGAACCACTGTATCAGAGAACCAGAGAGCACAGCTGCTCTGTGTCAGATCCTGCATAGATTATGAGCTGAATGCTATTCACAGGGGGTGCTCCTGCAACAACCCCACCTGTTCATTCCATTCTTCCCCAGCCTTCCTGGGCTACCATAGCATTGTCCCCCCACTTGTGTGATGAAGTAATAAAGAATGCAGGAATAAGACACAGTGTCTTGTTAGTGAGAAATGAGTGGAAGGCAGCCTCCAGCTGCTATGATAGTCCAGACAGGACATTAAGGAGTGTGGAGGAAAGGAGCCCAGCATCCTGCTGCTAGTCCAGGGGCAATTGAATCTTTTCTTTACACATGAAGGGTGGGGGCTGATGAAGCTCAGCCCCCTGTTGCTATGATGAGGACGGTTACCAGCCATACTGCACCATCTACCAGGAAAAATTAGGGCCAGGCACCCTTGATCGACCTCACAGATGCTAGTACGCATGGTTACCAGTCCTTTTGCACTGCCCCATGTGCCAATAGGCTGATGATGAGGATGGATACCAGCCATATTGCACCATCAGCCATCCCATAGCGTGGGGGGAGTGAGGATGTTGGTGTTCAGTGCTGCACCATCGCATCTATCTTCAGCATTCAGTAAAGATACGGTGACATGTAAAAGAGTCAACAGAGGATTGTTTTCCCTTTCACTTCTGGGGGTGGTTGGGGGGCTGCGTAAATTGCCGAGCTATGCCCTGACCCACCGCGGACACTGTGTTTGACCCTAGAAGCATTTGGAGCTCAGCCAAGAATGCAAATGCTTTTCGGAGACAGCAGGAACTGTGGGATACCTTGCGTCCTCAGTCCCCCCTCCCTCCATGAGCGTCCATTTGATTCTTTGGCTTTCCGTTACGCTCGTCACGCAGCAGCGTGCTGAGTCTGCGCTATGCCGTCTGTCCGGAGTTTTTTGAAAAATACTCTGGACCAGGCGTAACATTACAGTAATTCCCCTAATTAGATGCTGGAGTCTCCGAGCGAGATCACCCTGAGGACGGTCACTGAAGGAGATAGAGAGCGCATGCTGCGTGAAAGCCAGCACAAACCAGGGCCCTATGCAGCTGTGCTCAGGGAGGCAATGCTCCCTGAGTACCTCATGAAAGCCTCGCGCGGAAAAGTGTGCTCCCACGGAGCACCCAATAAGGCAGCTCTCCCCAGGAACCTCCTGCGGAGGCTTTTCGATTACCTCCAGGAGAGCTTCGTGGAGATCTCCCAGGAGGATTTCTGTTCTATCCCCATATATAAAGAGACCTCCTTTTCACATACTTCAGATTCCTGTTATATTAAGAATAAAAGTTTACATGGTTAAAGCACTTACCGAGTGATCCTTCCTCTGATTCAGGGTCCGGGTTAATGTCCGGGGACGGTTGGTAGGGGATCTCCGTGACGGTGATGAAGAGATCCTGGCTGTTGGGGAAACCAGCGTTGTAAGCGCTGTCGCCTGCCTCGTCCTCCAGAAACCCTTCCTCATCTTCCCCGTCTGCGAACATCGCCGAGGAACTGGCCGTTGACACTGTCCCATCGTCAGAGTCCATGGTCGCTGGTGGGGCAGTGGTGGCAGGCTCCGTAGCGTCCGTTTGCCGCTTTGATTTTTTGGTAGCCTTGTCTGGGGTCCTTGATTTTCACGCGGCACTGCGTTGCATGACGGCTGTATCCTCTGTCTCTCATGGCTTTGGAGACCTTCTCGTAGGTCTTTGCATTCCGTTTTTTGGACCGCAGCTCCGAAAGCACAGACTCCTCGCCCCACACACCGATCAGATCCAAGAGTTCCCGGTCAGTCTATGCTGGGTCCCTCTTTCTATTCAGAGATTACATGAACTCCTCTGCTGGAGAGCTCTGCATCGCTGCCGGTGCTGCTGAGCTCGCCCCGATGTCCAACCACAAAGTGAGATTCTAACTGTCCAGACAGGAAAAGGAATTCAAATTTTCCCGGGACTTTTCCTGTGTGGCTGGTCAGAGCATCCAAGCTCGGACTGCTGTCCAGAGTGTCAACAGAGTGGTGCAGTGTGGGATAGCTCCCAGAGCTAGTAAGTTCGATTTGCATCCACACCTAGCCTAATTCGAGATAGCCATGTCGAATTTAGCGCTACTCCCCTCGTCAGGGTGGAGTACCGAATTCGAACTAAAGAGCCCTCTAGGTCGAATTAAACGGCTTCCTAGTGTGGACGGTTGAGCGGTTAATTCGAATTAACGCTGCTAAATTCGATTTAAAGTCCTAGTGTAGACCAGGCCCATGATGGCTCTTTTTTTTGTTCTCTTACTATGTTTTTTTTAATTTGGGGTATACATTTAAGTTGAGCCTCTATTATGGTGTCTTTAAAAAGTTTCCATGCAGCTTGCAGGGATTTTACTTTTGGTGCTGTACCTTTTAATTTCTGTTTAACTAACCCTCCTCATTTTTGTGTAGTTCCCCTTTCTGAAATTAAATACTACAGTGTTGGGCCACTGTGGTGTTTTCCCCACCACAGGGATATTAAATTTAATTATATTATGGTTATTATTACCAGGCGGTCCAGTTATATTCACCTCTTGGACCTGATCCTGTGCTCCACTTAGGACTAAATCCAGAATTGCCTCTCCTCTTGTGGGTTCTAGGACTAGCTGCTGCAAGAAGCAGTCATTTAAGGTGTCAAGAAGCTTTATCTCTGCATCCCGTCCTGAGGTGAAATGTACCCAGTCAACATGGGGATAGTTGAAATCCCCCATTATTATTGAGTTTTTTATTTTAATAGCCTCTCTAATCTCCCTGAGCATTTCACAGTCACTATCACCATCCTGCTCAGGTGGTCGGTAATATATCCCTACTGCTATATTCTTATTATTCGAGCATGGAGTTACTATCCATAGAGATTCTATGGTACAGATTGGTTCATTTAAGATTTTTATTTCATTTGATTCTACACTTTCTTTCACATATAGTGCCACTCCCCCACCAGCACGACTTGTTCTGTCCTTCTGATATATTTTGTACCCTGTTATTATTGTGTCCCATTTGATTATCCTCACTCCATCAAGTTTCTGTAATGCCTATTATATCAATATCCTCATTTAATATGAGGCACTCTAGTTCACCCATCTTATTATTTAGACTTCTAACATTGGTGTATAAGCACTTGAAAAACCTGTCACTTTTTAGCTGTCTCCCATTACATAATGTAAGTGAATGAGACTTTTTTTCATTTGACTGTTTCTCATCAGATCCTACCCAGGGCTGCCCAGAGAGGGTGGCAAGTGGGGCAATTTGCCCCGGGCCCCACAGGGGCCCCACGAGCCGCTCCAGGGTTTTCGGCGGTACTTCCCCGGCGGGCCCTTCACTCGCTCCGGGTCTTTGGTGGTGGGTCCTTCAGTGCAGCGGAAGACTCGGAGCGAGTGAAGGACCTGCCAAAATGCTGCTGAAGTCTCGGAGCGCCGCCCGGTGAGTACAAGTGCCGCAAGCAGCAGGAAAAAAAAAAAAGCCGCGATCAGCGGGACTTAGGCTGCTCTACCGCCACCACTTCATTCTTCGGCGGCAATTCGGCAGCGGGTCCTTCCCTCCGAGAGGGAATTTCTGCCAAAGGCCTAGCCCTGCCCCATGCCCCCTGAATCCTCTGGGCGGCCCTGATCCTACCTGTGTTTATCTTCCATACTCTTCTGCTTACTAGGACATCGAGAATCTCCATTAGTAGATCCTCCGCTAAGGGATGTCTCTGTCCAAACCACGTGCTCCTCCTCACCTGTCGGCTTCCCCCCAGCCCTTAGTTTAAAAACTGCTCTACAACCTTTTTAATTTTAAGTGCCAGCAATCTGGTTCCATTTTGGTTTAGGTGGAGCTCATCCTTCCTGTATAGGTTCCCCCTTTCCGAAATGATTCCCCAGTTCCTAATAAATCTCAACCACTCCTCCCTACACCATCATCTCATCCATGCACTGAGACACTGCAGTTCTGCCTGTCTAACTGGTCCTGTGCTTGGAACTGGAAGCATTTCAGAGAATGCTACTGTCATAAACAGATAGTTAAGGGTTAAGGTCTCTTTTACCTGTAAAGGGTTAACAAGCTCAGTAACCTGACGGACACCTGACCAGAGGACCAATCAGGGGACAAGATAATTTCAAATCTCTGTGGAGGGAAGTCTTTGTCTGTGTTCTTTGTTTGGGGTTTTGTTCTCTCTTTGGATCTAAGGCCTTGTCTACACTACAAGACTATTTCGAATCTGCTTAAGTCGAATTTGTGGATTCGACCTTATGAAGTCGAATTTGTGTATCCACAGTAAATACACTAATTCGAATTTCTGAGTCCACAGTAACGGGACTGCTGGGGGAAAAAATGTGTCGAGGGTGGTTTTGGGTAACTGTTGTCATTGAACCGTCAATCACTCCCTCCCTCCTTGAAAGCTCCGGCGGGAAATCTGTTCGCGCCCTTCTCTTGTCAGTTACAGCGCGTACGCCACAGCACTGCGAGCATGGAGCCCGCTGCGATCATCGCTGCACTTATGGCTGTTGTCAACTCCTCACACCTTATCGTCCACCTCTTCCACAGTCAGCTGCTGAGAAATCGGGCGAGGAGGCTCCGGCAGCGCGGTGAGGACAGGAATTCACAGAGTGGCGCAGACCTCTCACAAAGCAGGGTACGCCGCGCCGTGGAGATCATGGTGGCAATGGGTCAAGTTCATGGTGTGGAACGGCGATTCTGGGCCTGGGAAACAAGCACGGACTGGTGGGACCGCATAGTGCTGCAGGTCTGGGATGAATCACAGTGGCTGCGAAACTTCAGGATGCGTAAGGGCACTTTCCTTGAACTCTGTGACTTGCTGTCCCCTGCCCTGAAGCGCCAGGACACCCGGATGCGAGCAGCCCTGAGTGTGCAGAAGCGAGTGGCCATAGCCCTCTGGAAACTTGCAACGCCAGACAGCTACCGGTCAGTAGCGAACCACTTTGGCGTGGGCAAATCTACCGTTGGGGTTGCTGTGATTGAAGTAGCCCACGCAATCGTTGAGCAACTTCTCTCAAAGGTAGTGACTCTCGGAAACGTCCAGGACATCATAGATGGCTTCGCCGCGATGGGATTCCCAAACTGCGGTGGGGCTATAGATGGGACTCACATCCCTATCCTGGCACCAGCCCACCAGACCAGCGAGTACATTAACCGAAAGGGCTACTTTTCAATGGTGCTGCAAGCACTGGTAGACCATAGGGGACGTTTTACCAACATCTTCGTTGGGTGGGCGGGCAAGGTTCATGACGCGCGTGTGTTCAGGAACTCCGCCTCCAGGCAGGTACTTTCTTCCCGGACCACAAAATAATGGTTGGGGATGTGCAGATGCCTACAGTGATCCTCGGGGACCCAGCCTACCCGCTAATGCCCTGGCTCATGAAGCCCTATACAGGCGCCTTGGACAGAGAGAAGGAACTCTTCAACTGCAAGTGCAGAATGGTGGTGGAGTGTGCTTTCGGACATCTCAAGGGGAGATGGCGGAGCTTACTGACTCGCTCGGACATCAGTGAAAAGAATATCCCCGTAGTTATTGCTGCTTGCTGTGTGCTACACAATCTCTGTGAGAGCAAGGGCGAGACCTTTTTGTCCGGATGGGAGGTTGAGGCAAATCGCCTGGCTGCAGTTTACGCTCAGCCAGACACCCGTGCCGAGAGAATATCCCAGCGGGAAGCGCTGTGTATCCGGGAGGCTTTGAAAGCAAGTTTCCTCGGAGAGCAGGGTAACCTATGACTCTCCACTTGCTTTCAAGAGAAACTGACCCTGGGCCTGTGTCTGTATGTGTCGATTTCGATCTGCGGTTACATACCCCGTTCTCCAAGTTTCCCCCACTTCCAAAGCACGTTTTAAAGTAAATTAATTGTTACGCTCATTATTAATAAATCTTTGTTTTACTTTGCATTTCTGTTCAGGTGTTGAAACATGGACGCATACTGTGCTGGGCACGGTGTGCACTGATGTACAGACCGCTTGTTCCATAGAGGAATGACATCCTCCTGCTCCTACATAGGTCTCTGGGGTGGGGGACGGTTGCAAGTGGTTGTGCATGAAGGGGAGGGATTGCAGGAAGGGGTGGGTTTGCAGGAAGGGGCGAGTGGTGCCTTCTTTGGATAGGGGTTTGGATGACGGCAGTGGGCTGCGGGTTTGGGCGTAGGAAGGGGTGAGGGGTGTGGGGGAAGGGTGAGTATCTGTCCGTGGATGAGGGCTCTTGTTGGGGCTCAGGGCAGCGGAGAGGCTCGTTGCTACGGTGGAAGTGCATGGTAAGGGCAGCGTGCCTTAACATTAAGGGGGTGGCAGGCGCTAGGACCCTGGACAAGCATACACATCACAGAATGACCCGGGGCAGCATACACCACACAGAGTGACCCTGGTGCCTACTGACTGCAGTGTGTGTGTGCCCTGCAGTTGATCATGCCCCCAAGTCTGTACCCTGGTAATGTAGGCTATACCGTGCAATTATAAATCCCCTCCCCCCCCATACACAAAAAAATCCTCTGACACGAAAGACGTGACCGAAACAGTGAATAACAGCAAACAGCTTTTAATAATCTAATACACAGTGGGGGGATGAAACTTGGATTTGGGACTGGGTGAGCCTGTAAGGGAAGCATTTCTACAAATTTATAGCGTGAGAGGTGTGTGGTACATTAGCGCTATGCAGTGGTGCAGTGACAGTTCTAAAGAACTAAGTTCGATTTGCATCCACACCTAGCCTAATTTGAGCTAGCCATGTCGAATTTAGCGTTACTCCACCTGTCGGGGTGGAGTACCGAATTCGAACTAAAGAGCCCTCTAGTTCGAATTAAATGGCTTCCTGGTGTGGACGGTTGAGCGGTTAGTTCGAATTAACGCTGCTAAATTCGATTTAAAGTCCTAGTGTAGACCAGGCCTAAGAGGGGCCAGACGTAATTCCAGGCTCTCCAGGTTTCCTGAAGTATTCTCTTCTATTCAGTATAGTGAGTATTAGAAAGGCGGATTAGTCTTCTAATTAATTTCTGTACTTGCAAATGTGTGTTTGCTGGAACCCTATTTTATTTTATCTTTGGTTACTGTATTTGTCCTGATGCTAGCTCTCTAGTTTCATAAGTTATACCCTGTAAACATTTCCATCCTGATTTTACAGAGATATTTTTACTTTTCTTTCTTTAATTAAAAGATCTTTTCTTTTAGAACCTGATTGATTTCTTCCCTTGTTTGGAATCTCAGGGGAAGGGAGGGGGGAAGGTGAGTCCCTCTTTGTTTTGATTCAAGGGGTTTGAATCAAGGTGATCTCTCCCAACGACTAGGGGAGGGGTAAGAAGGTGGGGGGAATGGTTTATTTCCCTTTGTGTTAAGATCCAAGGAGTGGGTCTGTGTTCCCCAGGGAAAGGTTTGGGGGAACAGAGAGTGTGCCAGACACTGAAACCTGGCTGGTGGCAGCAAGAACCAGATCTAAACTAGGATTTAAGTTTAGAGGAGTCCATGCAGGTCCCCATCTTGTGGACGCTAAAGTTCAAAGTGGGGAATAAACCTATGACAGCTACTATGAAGGTCCTGGACTTCAATCTCTTACCTAGCAGCCTAAATTTGGCCTCTGGGACATCTATAGTGGCATCTATTGTCTAGCTGTGTTGGTTGAGGCTGAGGATTCCACACCATGGTTTGCATGGAGCAAACCCAGTTTACCCAGAGTTTGCTCAGGTTCCCAATACTTGGCTCAGGGTGTGCTTTGCCAATTGAAGACTGCAGAGTTTGTACCAACGACAGTTTGGCTTGAGTAAAGCCTGCCAATGTGGCCCTTGAGGGTAAGATTTTTCAAAAGAGCTTGGCATTGGCCAAACTGCTCCCACCAAAGTCAATCAATGGGCGTCTTACTATTGACTTCAGTGGAAGCAGAGTTAAGCCACTACTGAGTGCTTTTGAAAATCCACTCTATATGCTCCAGAGGAGTGCGGGGGGTTTCTACAAGGCACATCAGAGGCAGGAATTTTTATCATGTATGGACATGAGGGCTTAGCTTATAGAATACTTTGTCTAAAGTAGGTACAACACCATCCCTACAAAATTAGTAAGCACATTTTTGGCAAGTATTAGGTCACATTATCTGCAGATTGTTCATCGAGGCATTAAGGCCTATATGAAATATGTTCTTTGTTCTAGAGATTAGTTTTCACTTCTGCTTGGGCAGAGCTTCGGTTTACACATTTGTCTGACAAATGTCACAGTATTTCTCCTGAATGAGTCTGTCCTTTCACCCAAGGGAGGAAACTCCCACAAAGTTTAATCTGTTGACGTTAGCAAGGAGTAAAATAACAACTGAGACTGTCTTGGATAATGAGTGTGAGGAGTGCTTCCAGGATAAACAAGTATTTATCATCACTCCTGTCAGCAGCCTAGTTGGCTTTTGTATTTTAAAGCGCCACTTATGCCTCATGATAATATTGAAAAGACCTTTTCTGTTGATGTCTTTGAAGTCTAGCTGGTCTTACATGAGCCCTCTATCTAGGTACAATAGATTAACTGAACAGTAGATACTCTTTTCCTGGCCCAGTGACTATCCATAGTTACTCATAACTGCAAGTCATAGTCATTCATAATGACAATGAATAGTCCTTGGGCCAGCTGAAGAGTGAGAATGACTTTATAGTCTATGGGTTTAGGACTCACCTGGAATGTAGGAGACCCAAATTCAAATCCCTGATATATGGCTGTTCAATTATTTATACAGAGTAGAACAATATCCACAGAAGAGACTGAGAAAGACACACACTTGAGAATCCCAGTGACTAGACACTCTCCTCAAATGTAGGAGATCCACATTCAAATCCCTTCTCCACAGCAGGCAGAGGGGGCAATTAAACTGGGGTCTCCTGCATCCCAGGAGAGTATTTTAACCACTGTGCTAAAGCTGATAAGGGAGATGGTCCTCGTGCTTCTCTCCCTATTACTGTGAATATGCCAGGGTTTCTTGCTCCTTCCCCAGGAGCAGTTGGTGTTGGTCACGGTAGAGCAGTGGATTCTAGGCTAGATGGCTGGGCTGTTATGTCATTTCTTTTGTAGCTTGTGGCCAGCTAGCTCTACCATAGTGCCCTCTCCCCATCCATCCATCCATCCCAACTGCCTCCCCACCCCACACCACACACACTCCTTGGGAAGGCTTTGCATTCCCTGGACTTTAGGAGGAATCCATTCATCTGCTTGATGACTGTGCTTGGCCCACACAGACGGGGCTCAAGTGGGGAGGAATGTTCCTTCCCCCACTCCCTGTACTTCACTCTCCCCACTGCAGCAGCTCAAGGGCCAGACACCATCTAGCCTTTAATTCTTACAATGATCTTTGTGTTATCATTGTCTGGATTAAAAAGAGTGATGTGTAAAGTTTTTGTTTTACCTTTGATCTTAGAAAACAAGGGTAGCTTGAAATAGAGTCAGATACATTAAACACCATGCCATGTTTTTAACAGTATTTTCTACTTGGTGTCACAACTTAAATCAACAAGATATGAACAGCATTCTTCTTGTCATCACATTTGATTGTGTCATCACATATGGTAATATTTCCTAGTTTAAAAAAATATGTTGGTGACTATTGTATAGCTCACATCATAACTAAGTGTGTTAGGCCTGACATTAGGGGCAGTTCCAAGGCTTATTGAAGCCGATAGAAAGCCTCCCTTTGACTTTGGATTTGAGATCAAGCCCTTAGTACCAGAATAGAAGACACATAAAAGGGAAATGGACTGGCCAAGAGGCTTCCAGCCATTTGGATTCCCTCCCTTTGCTCTCTTCATCTATGGAGTGCTCTGCAATGGCTCTTTCTGTGCCACTGAGCACAATGGGGTTTGAAACCCAATGTGCCCATTTGGAGGGGGGAGGGGAAATTCCCTATATTTTAGGTTTTAAAATTATACTTTTTATTGGTCTGGTGAACAAAATGCTTGAAACAAGTAAACCAAAAATTGAGACATTTTTATTGCTGAAAAACTGAAAAATAACTTACTTATACCCTTTTTAAAAGAAGGTGTTACCCTCGGGTTGGCAATTTCGATGTCAAGTTTCAGCCAAATGTGATTAAAAGCAGGCAGATATGAATCTCTAAATATTGTAGCTTATCATGGAAAAGCTAACTGATAGAGCATCACAAGCATAACATTGTAATGAAAGACGATGAAAAGGAACGTAAGATGTTGCTCTGATGATAGATACTGTATGTGATAACTAACTGTATGTACACTCCTGTGCCTGAACATCTAGCCCAATGTTTGTGAGCCAGCTATCTTCAACCCGTGAGCAATATATAGGAAACATTTTAGAAGTTTAGAAATTGGTTTAAGTAGATGATTTGGTTTATAATAGAAGACTCGTATGAACAGATCTGAAAACAAGCTAACAAGCTGAGAGGTAATGAATTTGGTTTGCTTCAAGGCCTAATGCCTCCTTCTGGTGTAAATCAGGAGTAATTCTGAAATCAATGAAGTTGCATCAGTGTAAAACTGGTATAAGTAAAATCACAACCTTTTTTCTGTCACCTCCCCTCTGCCTGATAAGGAACAGCTGCTTTGGTGGAAATAGGGATTGCACGTTGCAGACATTGTCTTAAAATGGCAACCGATACTGGAGAGGATGGTTGCTTTTTTAAATTAAATGTAAGTGTCTCCATTCTGAGCTAGATCAAGCTTACACTCAATGCAGATCACAGGAAGGAAAGGCAACAAATACACTCCCCAAACTTTGGTCTGACTGGGGGCTGTGTGATTTAGGATGCTAAAGCCTGGTCTACACTAGGCGTTTAAATCGGTTTTAGGAGCGTAAAACCGATTTAACGCCACAACCATCCACACTAGGAGGCACCTTATATCGATTTTAATGGCTCTTTAAACCGGTTTCTGTACTCCTCCCTAACGAGAGGAGTAACGCTAGTATCGGTATTACCATATCGGATTAGGGTTAGTGTGGCCGCTGATCGACGGTATTGGCCTCCGGGCGGTATCCCACAGTGCACCAGTGACCGCTCTGGACAGCATTCTGAACTCGGATGCACTGGCCAGGTAGACAGGAAAAGCCCCGCGAACTTTTGAAATTCATTTCCTGCTTCCCCAGCGTGGAGATCTCATCAGCACAGGTGACCACGCACAGCTCATCAGCACAGTTAACAATGCAGTCTCCTGAGAATCGTAAAAGAGCCCCAGCATGGACTGCACGGGAGGTACTGGATCTGATCGCTATCTGGGGAGAGGATTCAGTGCTAACAGAACTGCGTTCCAAAAGACGAAATGAAAAAGTATTTGAAAGAATTTCTAAGGCTATGACGGATAAAGGCCACAGCAGGGACTCAGTGCAGTGCAGAGTGAAAGTTAAGGAGCTCAGACAAGCCTACCAGAAAACCAAAGAAGCAAACGGAAGGTCTGGGGCAGGTCGAAAAACATGCCGCTTCTATGCTGAGCTGCATGCAATTTTAGGGGGCTGCGCCACAAGTACCCCACCCCTGATCGTGGATTCTGAGGTGGGGGTTGTAATCTCTGCCATGGCTGAGGATTATGCAGACGGGGAAGATGAAGATGAAGAAGAGGAGGAAGACCTAGCAGAGAGCACACAGCACTCCGTGAGCCCCAGCAGCCAGGAGCTTTTTATCACCCTGACGGAATTACCGTCCTCCCAGCCCTCACAAGCCACTATCCCAGACAATGACGCCATGGAAGGGAGCTCTGGTGAGTGTACCTTTGCAAATAGCAAACATTGTTTTTTAAGCAAGCCTTTTTTAATGATTGATTTGCCCTGAGGACTTGGGATGCATTCGCAGACAGTATAGTTACTTAGAAAAGTTTGTTAACATGTCCGGGGATTGAGAGGAAATCCTCCAGGGACATCTCGATGAAGCGCTCCTGTAGGTACTCCAGAAGCCTTTGCAGAAGGTTTCTGGGCAAGGCAGCCTTGTTCCGCCCACCATGGTAGGACACTTTACCACGCCATGCATGTAGCAAGTAATCAGGTATCATTGCGTGGCAAAGCATAGCAGCGTATGGTCCCGGTGACTGCTGGCATTCAAGAAGCATCCGCTCTTTATCTTGTTCTGTTATCCTCAGCAAAGTGATATCGTTCAGGATAACCTGGTTAAAAATCAGGAATTTAAGTAAGGGGGGTGGCCATTTTTCTACTGGGTTCGTGGACTGCATCAGCTTAAAAAAAAAACTTTCCTGCATGTAGCGAAGCGGGGGGAGGGGAGAAGTGAAATGCCGATGATCTTTTCTGTGTTTGGTCACCGGCGATCTTCCCCAAGCTACCAGACATGCAGTGGGTGGGGGGGGTGGGAAGGTTGTTGATTAGCAGGGAGCTAGCGTGGTATTAGCCATGCGTTGGGGGGGAGGGGTAAATCACTACAGAAGCCGAAAGACAGTGGCTTACCATGGCCGCATGCAAGCTGAATTCTGATGCCTGGACCTGTGTCTGTGAGATCTGTAACTCCAGAGCTGCAAGCACTCACTATTAAGATGAAAAATGCGACCTTGTAGGGAAATCACATGTGCTAGGTGAATAGTGCTGTTCACTGTGAAAGAGTATAACCATTGTTCTGTAAAATGTATCTTTCTAAATATTTATCTCCCTCATGCAGCTGCAAATTTTTCAACCATCCCTCCTCCATCCCAAAGGCTAGCACAGATAAGGCGGAGGAAAAAGAAGACGCGAGATGAGATGTTCTCGGATATTATGGAAGTTACACGCAATGAAAGAGCTCATCTGAATGAGTGGAAGGACGTGGTTTCAAATTACAGGAAAGAGGCCAGTGAACGTGAGGACAGGAGGGATGAACGTGAGGACAGGAGGGACAACCGAGATGAGAGGTGGCGGCAGGAAGACCGGCAGGAAAATCAGCGGTGGCGGCAGGAAGATCAGCGGTGGCGGGATGCAACTCTGGGGCTGCTGCGTGATCAAACTGACATGCTCCGGCGTCTTGTGGAGCTTCAGGAACGGCAGCAGGATCACAGAGTGCCGCTGCAGCCCCTGTATAACCACCCTCAACCCTCACCATGTTCCACATCCTCCTCTCCCAGACGTGTAAGAACGCGTGGGGGGAGGCTCCGTGCACCCGCCCACTCTACCCCCGTGGACAGCCCAACCAGAAGGATGTCGTTACTGTGAATTTTTTTTAATGGCCTTCTCCATCCCTCCTATCCTCCTCCCAAACCACACCCTTACTTCTCTCCCTCTTTTTATAATGAATCAATAAAGAATTCATGCTTTTTAAATGAGAGTGACTTTATTTGCATAAGTAAGCTGTACTCGAAGGGGGAGGGGGAGTTGCTTACAGGGACTGAGTCAATCAAGGGGGTTGGGTGTTCATCAACAAACACAGCAGTCACACTGTACCCTGGCCATTGATGAAGCTCGTTTTCAAAGCTTCTCTGATGCGCACCGCTTCCTGGTGTGCTCTTCTAATCTCCCTGGTGTCTGGCTGCGCGTAATCAGCGGCCAGGTGATTTGCCTCAGCCTCCCACCCCGCCATAAAGGTCTCCCCCTTACTCTCACAGAGATTGTGGAGAATACAGCAAGCAGTAATAACATAGGGGACATTGGTTTGGCTGAGGTCTGAGCGAGTCAGTAATGTCCGCCAGCGCGCCTTTAAACGGCCAAATGCACATTCCACCACCATTCTGCACTTGCTCAGCCTGTAATTGAACAGATCCTGACCACTGTCCAGGCTGCCTGTGTATGGCTTCATGAGCCATGGCATCAAGGGGTAGGCTGGGTCCCCCAGGATAACGACAGGCATTTCAACATCCCCAACTGTTATTTTCTGGTCTGGGAAGTAATTCCCTTGCTGCAGCCGTTTAAACAGAGTAGTGCTTCTGAAGACGCGAGCGTCATGAACCCTCCCTGGCCATCCCACGTGGATGTTTGTGAAACGTCCCTTGTGATCTACCAGTGCTTGCAGCACCATTGAAAAGTACCCCTTGCGGTTTACGTACTGGGTGCCCTGGCGCTGCGGTGCCAAGATAGGGATATGGGTTCCATCTATCGCCCCCCCACAGTTAGGGAATCCCAGTGCAGCAAAGCCATCCACTATGGCCTGCACGTTTCCCAGAGTCACAACCTTTCGTAGCAGCAGCTTAGTGATTGCTTTGGCTACTTGCATCACAGCAGCCCCCACAGTAGATTTTCCAACTCCAAATTGATTCCCGACTGACCGGTAGCTGTCTGGCGTTGCAAGCTTCCACAGGGCTATCGCCACTCGCTTCTCTACTGTGAGGGCTGCTCTCATCTTGGTATTATGGCGTTTCAGGGCAGGGGCAAGCAAGTCACAAAGTTCCATGAAAGTGCCCTTACGCATGCGAAAGTTTCGCAGCCACTGGGAATCGTCCCACACCTGCAACACAATGCGGTCCCACCAGTCAGTGCTTGTTTCCCGGGCCCAAAATCGGCGTTCAATGGATAGAATCTGCCCCATTACCACCAGGATCTCCAAAGCACAGGGGCCCGCGGTTTGAGAGAATTCTGTGTCTACGTCCTCATCACTGTCATCGCCGCGCTGCCGTATCCGCCTCCTCCTCGCCTCGGATTGAAGGTCCTGGTTCACCATAGACTGCACGAGAGTGCGCGAGGTGTTTAAAACATTCACGATTGCGGTATGGAGCTGAGCAGGGTCCATGCTTGCTGTGCTATGGCGTCTGCACAGTTCACCAAGCAAAAAAAGGCGCGAAATGGTTGTCTGCTGCTCAGGGAGGGAGGGGTGAGGCTGTACCCAGAACCACCCGCGACAATGATTTTTGCCCCATCAGGCACTGGGATCTCAACCCGGAAATGCCAAGGGCGGGGGAGGCTGCGGGAACTATGGGATAGCTACGGGATAGCTACCCACAGTGCAACGCTCCAGAAATCGACGCTAGCCTCGGACCATGGACGCACACCACCGATTTAATGTGTTTAGTGTGGCCGCGTGCACTCGATTTTATAAAATCTGTTTTACAAAACCGGTTTATGCAAATTCGGAATAGTCCCGTAGTGTAGACGTACCCTAAGTTGTGCTGGCCTGAGTAGACCCCTAAGCCCCAGTCTACGGGCCAAGGATCAGGTAGGCCCTATGCATTCTCTCCCTGACCCTTCTGCCCACAACCAGCGTTCTCTTACCTCTCCCAACCTGTCCCATAAGCTAGGATAGTTAAAAAATAATGGACAGTGAGCTGAATATTTGACCATCCACTAGTATTTCCACTTTGCATGGGCATTTGTACCTGAAAACTCTATTGGACTGAGAATGTTTGGATTATAAAAGACTCTATTGTATCTAAAATACTGTGACACATTTTCATCTGTTTGTACTTTACCCTGCCAATTGTACATTTTGGCCTTGATCTTGTGCAGGTCAGGTTTGAAATGATGCATGTGCAAGTGCACACTGAGTGAAGGAGAACCTCAACTTGAATTCATGAGATCATGGCTGTGTGGCCATCAAGTTACTCTTCCTTTCCCTACTGGGAAGTGGATGGTGTAGTAAGAGGAGGCCCTGAGATATAAACCTTGGTATCAAGGCCTGGTATGAGGCCTGAGGCCTAAACTAAAGTAATGGTCAAGACTTTGCTAACATAAAGCAAAGTTAAGCTGTGAGCCAGAGGCAGGCCCTGCTCACAGAAGCAAGGAAAGGGCTGATGCTGCAAGAAGATACGTACCTAAAAGGTACTGAACACTAGATATCAGAACATTCACATACTTGCACATTCCACACAGATAACAAAGAACAGGCTGGCCCATCCCAATGACAGGGGCAAAAGGGTAATATGATGGATAGAGTTGTTTTGATCGAACCAACATGTACAAGGTGAGAGGCGGCACCTTAATACGTAGAGGGGTTGTACCGTGCTACATAGAAAGGTTGCACCTCAATATGTCAGGTGTGATGTGTAACTTGTTTGTATCTGTGTATAAGAATGCATCCCTGGGGCGGTGTCTTTGTCCGGCCGAGGGGGCAGTGGAAAGTCCCGCCACTGACTGAGCCGGGTCCATTGCCAAGAGGCACTCTCTCGCAGTACGCCCGGTAGACTAAGTAATCTACGGGGACCCTGCAAGGGTGTCCGAGGTCGCAATAAACCTAGCCGACGTGGCTTTGCATCTTACTGGACTCTGTGGTTATTGGGGGTTCTCGTCGGGTCTGCTGTGTCAGCCATCTGCGCAGAGCTGGGGCAGCACACAGAGGGAACACACGCACGCAGCCGAGTGATATCAACATTGGAGAGAGCAGAGCACCACACCGGTACCGCTCTGACAACAGATGGTGAAGTGTCTCATTAGCATGATGATTAAATGGTTGTCTCCTCAGACATGCCCATTCTCCAGTCATGTCCTGCTCTACTTTAACATTGCACACTTGTAAGTAAGGAAACAGGATGAGACCTGCTACCATTCAGTAGAGGCGTCAGAGCATCACCTTACTGGTTCCCATCTTCAGCCTCCACTTGTGCTGAAAAGCAACACCTTGTGCATTTTAGTGCAAATCACATAAGCACTTGTAGGTTCAGGGCCTACACGTTCAGGATTTTTGTGCCTTAAACTTCTTTGTGTGCTGCAGAGACCTGTGAGACTTTCTCCATGAAAAGCAAAGGTTTAGAATGAATATAGTATATGTTTATCTCATGACAAAAGAAAAGCTGATATGATCTCTTGCTGGAAGTGATATTCCTATGACTGAACTGTTTACAGGGAGAGATGCACAACAACTTTTCTGGATGATGTTCATCATCTTCACAGACGTTAAAGCTTGTCCATGCACCTGCTGCAGCTAAAATTGCTACTGAAAGGGCACAACAGATGGTATTAAATCCTCTGAATGTTGTGATAACCCTGCTCAAACAATTCAAGATGTTTTAGACAATATTTCAGAGACTGTACATCCCAGCTTACCCTGAAAAAGAAAATATAAAGGAGTCACGATTAATTGCTCTCAGAGCCATGGCATCCAGATAAATTAGTAATTCATACACATCAGAGAAATACAAATCATAAGAGATTTGCTGTTACTGACTTCCCAGTCACTAAAGATAATGTTGCAGTGTTATGTGCAAGACATAACATGCAGCATTTAAGTGATGCAACATTATGGCTGACATATAGAACATTTTAAAACATGCCAATATTCCAATACATGTACTTGTAGGAAATTATGAGAATTGATGGATAAAGCGTTTGCTTTTGTCTGGTACCTTTAAATGCTCAACCTTGCTGTGAGAAGTTGGTTCAATATCTGAATGATGTTGCTTAAGAAGAAAGATGCATCTGAAAATCCACATCTGTGATAATGATTTTGAAAAAGCTGCCATATTTGCAATCAAAGAATTTGCACCTGTTAAGAGCAGAGCTCTTTTGTTTCAGTCAAATTTGTTGGCATAGAATTCAAAGCACTGGATTAGCAACTCTATCAGGAAGTGAATACAGTTTAAAGCTATAGTATCTGTCTTCATTAGCTTTTGTTATCTAAAATATTTCAAATGCTTTTGATAACATAAGGTGCCACATACCTATGGAGGGTCACAATTTTGAACAGCAGTTTGACAACCATGTGGCTAGAGATATAAAATGCATTTACCTGCATCTTCAACTGAATGTTTTCTAAATGCTAAAAACACAGTGCACATAGACAGTTTCCACACACTCGAAAAGCAATGGAAATCATGTGGCATCAACGGAAAGGAATGAGGGCCAGATTTTCAAAGGTACTCAGGTGGCTAAAGATGCAGATAGGTACCTAATGGGGTTTTCAAAAGCACCTGAGCATTAGGCACCTAAACTCTATTGAGATCTGATTTTCTTAAATCCTAATCCCCATTGAAATCTGAATCTTTTAACTCCTATCTGCCTCATTAGACACCTAAATACCTTTGAACATTTGCCCTTATGTAGATGGGAGTATCAGGAGATTATTACACAACTTGCAAAAGGAATATGAGTAGAGCTACAGGTGGAAACAGCTATGAGAAGGTAGCACTGCAGAGAATTTCAGCATTGTGAGTACAAGTTATTGGCTATCACAAAGGACCATCAAAATCAATCCACAATGGAAAGTTTCAGGCCTGTTTCATATAACATCATAGACTCATAGGCTTTAAGGTCAAAAGAGACCATCATGATTATCTAGTCTGACCTCCTGTACATTACATGATTTCATATTGTCATATGTAATAAAACTACTCCAAATCTCACACAGGACCAAATCCTCCAGTCCTCGTTTGAGCAAAACTCTCACTGACTTTGTGGAAAGTTTGGATTAGACCCTTAGCTGATGGGTGAGCAAAGGAGGTTCTATGCCACCTTTGTGTCCCTCCTGGGGCCAGCCTTAACTAAGAGCAGCCCCATTCTTGTGGCACTTGGGAATCACCACATCTTCTTTTCTTCAGCCATTCCCCTATGCCAGGGACTGGGAAGAAGCAATAGCAGCTCTAAGCTCCCTGAGGTTTTCTCCTGTGAACCTGAGGCTACTTTGCCCTCACTACTCACCTGAATTTGATCATGCTGACACTGGAACAATTAATGCTCCATTTTACATAGATACAGGGCTCCAAGCTCAGTGCAGCTGGAGCAGAGGGAAAGCAAAGGTGGCTCTAATCTGTTTATGCCTTGACCTTACACTAGCTTTGGGCTGAGCTGCCCCATGGTGAATTTAGAACAATCATAGGCTGCTCTAGCTTATGCAGGCCCCTATGGATCATTTCATTGGCTTGGATCAGTGGAGCGCAATGGCACATCACTCTCCAGTTCCTCCCTCTCCCCACCTTGGGATGCTCCCTTTGTAGTATGTGGAATACTAGTTTGTGCCTTTAGAGCTCCTGTACTGTATATACCTGGTCTTCTGACCTTTTACAAAGGAAATACCAGTGTAGAAACAGAGTGAACAGACAGTGTGCTGTGCCAGATTTGGTGTGATTTCCACGATCGAGCTCTTCCTGGCCTTTGCAAGCAGGCTTCAATACCTTGTCCTCCCCACTGCCAGGTGGCCATAGCATGCCCCCTGTGCCAAGATGGGTGGGGGGATATGAGTGGCCCACAGCTGGCTGTAATGGCTTGCCACCTACATTGGGAGAATCCTCACCAGCCCCTTTAGAGCTCATAGACTCATAGACTGTAAGGCCAGAAGGGACCATCATGCTCGTCTAGTCTGACCTCCTGCACATTGCAGGCCACAGAATCTCACCCACCCACTCCTGTAATAGACCCCTAACCCCTGGCTGAGTTACTGAAGCCCTCAACTCATGATTTAAAGACTTCAAGTTATAAAGAATCCACCATTTACACTTGTTCAGCGGTTCTCAAACGGTGGGTCAGGACCCCAAAGTGGGTCGTGACCCCATTTTAATGGGGTTGCCAGGGCTGGTTTAAACTTGCTGGGACCCAGGGCCGAAGCCCGAGCCCCACCACCCCAGGCTGAAGCCTGAGGGTTTCAGTCCTGCGTGTTGGGACTCAGGTTACAGGCCCCCCACCTGGAGCTGAAGCCCTAGGGCTTCAGCTTTGCCTCCCGCCCCACCCGCTCGCCTGGGGCAGCGGGACTCGGGCAGGCTCAGGCTTCGGCCCCCCTCCTGGGGTCATGTAGTAATTTTTATTGTCAGAAGGGGGTCGCAGTGCAATGAAGTCTGAGACCCCCTGCACTAGTTTAAACCTCCAAGTAACCTGTAGCCCATGGTGCAGAGGAAGGAGAAAAACTCCCAGGGTCTCTGCCAATCTGATACGATGATCAGTTAAATCCTAGGAAAGAATTCTCTGTAGTGACTAGAGCCTTCCCCACCTACTGTCCCATCCCTGGCCGCTGGAGATATTTGCTGCTAGCAGTCTTGTCGTGTGATCCCCTTAATAAACTTAGCAAGCTCAGGCTTGAAAAAAGTTAGGTTTTTGTCCCCACTGCTCCCCTTGGAAGTTCCAGAACTTCACTCCCCTGATCATTAGAAACCTTTGTCTGATTTCAAGCCTAAACTTGTTGATGGACAATTTATATCCCTTTGTTTTTGTGTCCACAATGGTGCTTCACTTAAATAACTCCTCTCTCTCCTTGGTATTTATCACTTTGATGTGTTTATAGAGAGCAATCCTATCTCCCCTCAGCCTTGTTTTGGTTAGATTAAACAAGCCAAGCTCTTTGAGTCTCCTCTCAGGTAGGTTTTCCATTCCTCAGATCATCCTAGCAGCCCTTCTCTGCAACTGTTCCAGTTTGAATTAATGTTTCTTAAACATGGGAGACCAGAACTACACACAGTATTCCAGATGAGGTCTCAACACACCTCCCTGTCTCTACTGGTTTCAGGGTAGCAGCCATGTTAGTCTGTATCCGGAAAAAGAACAGGAGTACTTGTGGCACCTTAGCGGTGTATGTTCCAGTCTATGCATTCGATGAAGTGGGCTGTAGCCCACGAAAGCTTATGCTCAAATAAATGTGTTAGTCTCTAAGGTGCCACAAGTACTCCTGTTCTTTTTGCTGTCTCTACTGGAAATACCTCACCTGATGCATCCTAGGACTGCATTAGCCTTTTTCAGAGCCGCATCACATAGGCGTCTCATAGTAAACCAATACACCGTGGTCTTTTTCTTCCTCTATCACTTCCAACTGATAAGTCTCCAGCTTATAGCAAAAATTCTTTTTGTTAGTCCCTACGTGCATGACCTTATACTTTGCACTATTAAATTTCATCCCATTTCTATTACTCCAGTTTTCAAGGTCATCCAGATCTTCTTGTATGATATTCCAGTATTCCTCTGTATTAGCAATATGTCCCAACTTTGTGTCATCCACAATTTTATTAGCACACTCCCACTTTTAGTGCCAAGGTCAGTAATAGAAATATTAAATAAGATTGGTCCCAAGACTGATCCCCGAGGAACTCCACAAGTAACCTCCCTCCAACCTGACAGTTCACCTTTCAGTATGGTCCACTGTAGTCTCCCCTTTAACCAGATCCTTATCCATCTTTCAATTTTCATATTAATCCCCTCTTCTCCAATTTAACTAATAATTTCCCATGTGGAACTATATCAAATGCCTTACTGAAATCCAGGTAGATTAGATCTACTGCATTTCCTCTGTCTAAAAAAATCAGTTATCTTCTCAAAGAAGGAGATCAAGTTGGACTGGCACAATCTACCTATTATAAAACCATGTTGTATTTTATTCCAATTACTGTTTACCTCTATGTCCTTAACTACTTTCTCTTTCAAAATTTGTTCCAAGACCATGCATACAATTGAGGTCAAACTAACAGGCCTGTAGTTTCCCAGATCACTTACCCCCCTTTATTAGTAATTCTCCAGTCATAGGATATGACCCCCCAAGTTTACAGATTCATTCAAAATCCTTGCTATTGGGCTTGCAAATTCATGTGCCAGTTCCGTTAATATTCTTGGAAGGAGAATATCTGATTTTTATCTGATAATCCCATTAAATTGTATGAGTTTGACTTCCACCTCAGATGTGGTAATTTCTACTTCCATATCCGCATTCACATTAGCCACCTTGCCCACCCCCCACCCCCAGCCAGCTCTTCATTAGCCTTATTAAAAACTAGGCAAAGGTATTGGGCCATTCCTACATTATCTTTTATCTCCACCACATCCTCAGTGCTTAGTGGTCCCACTTCTTTCCTTGTTTTCTTTTTATTTATATATAACCTTTTACTATTTGTTTTAATTTCCTTTGCAAGGTCCAACTCTGTTTGGCTTTTGGCAGTCCCTACACTTTCTGAGCTCCAAGAGGTAGATTTCCTTGCTGATACATCACATCTTCCATTCCTTGTAGGCTTTCTGCATTCTCTTAATCCCCTGTTTGAGATGCTTGCTTATCCAGTTGGTCCGCAACCTTCCCATGAACTTTTTCTCCCTTGCTTGGGATGTAGTCTTCAAATCGTTTCTGCAACTTTAACTTAAAGTAATTCCAAGCCTTCTTCACATTCAGCTCCTTGAGTTCTTCGGTCCAGTCCACTTCCCTAACTAATTCCTTAATTTTTTTTAAAGTTTGCCCTTTTGAAATCAAGGACTTTAGTTGCAGATCTGTTTTTGTTTATCCTTCCATTTAGTTTAGCTCATGATCATCTGAACCAAGGTTGTCTCCTACAGCCAGTGCTTCTGTGAAGTCCTCACTACTCACAGTATCAAATCTAAAATGGCATCACCTCTTGTTGGTTCAGCAACTATTTGTCAGCTATCCCATTCAGGAAAATCTGGGCCCTACTATTATTGGTAGCATTTGTCCTCCAATCTATAGTTGGGAAGTTAAAGTCTCATATAATCACACAATTCCCAGGAGTATTTATTTCATTAAAAACATTAGAGAGGTCTCTATCCATATCCAGATCAGATCCTGGGGGTCTATAACATACTCCAAGCACTTTCCCATGGTAACCTCTAGTAGCTTTCTTCGCCAAAGTGATTTTGGCCCAAACAGACTCTGTCTTATCCATTCCATCACTTCTAATTTCTTTACAGTCTACCTCATCATTGATATACAATGCTACACCACCACCTTTGCCTTTATTTCTGTCTTTCCTTAACAGCACATACCCTTTAATACCTGTACTCCAGTCATGACTACTATTCCGCCATGTTTCTCTTATCCCTATAATATCTGGTTTCACTTCTTGTACCAGTAGTTCTAGTTACTCCATTTTGTTGCCCAGAGCTGGTTTTAAGTCCCTTAATGCTGCTTTGGCAATGCAAAGGGAACTTCCCATGGGGCTGAATATCTGTCCCTTCCTATTTATAAAGTACATATTGTATTTTAAATGGTTGTTCTATGCTTGCTGCTCTATTATAATATAAAAAGAACAGGAATACTTGTGGCACCTTAGAGACTAACAAATTTGTTAGGTTCTAAGGTGCCACAAGTACTCCTGTTCTTTTTGTGGATACAGACTAACATGGCTGCTACTCTGAAGCCTATTATAATATAAATATCTTTGAACCTTAATTTTAATTTTAAACTGCTGCTGTTGTCACCAGTTTAATTATTTCTAACACACTGCAAGTGAAGAGATACCTGAGAAGGTGCAGAGATCTGGAAAGTTTATTTTCATGTATTTGTGGCTATTTTTTTAAATATACCTGTGAATCAATTTCATAGCAACTTGCAGCATCCACTAAATAGCCACATGACTATGTTATGTTCCAGCAGTTTGGAAGTTCAATTTTTGGGCTTTGAGCAATTTGACAGCTTGAACAAACAACCTTAAACTGGTCTTAGAAGCCCCTTCTCCTTTTAATAAAGCTCAGCTATCATATGGTATTTGGATTGTTTTGACTGTTAAATAATTCCAAATGCAAAACCCACTCATCACAAATGTGTTGAAAGAATATATTCCAATACTGCAGCATACTTTTCTGAATATAGTAGAGCAGCAGTCTTCAATCAACTATGCTCTCTTTCCAGAAACAGAAAATGAAATCGTAAGTGCCATATGCATTCCTGAATGATTTATCCACATTCAAAGAACTAAGTTTTTGTGACTGATTATAATTGGACATTTGAACAGCTACGGATAACTGGTTTCTTTTGCATTTCAGTATGATATATAAAAATGTCCCATGCTATGGTCTTGTATTTACACATCTGTTCAGCACTTGCATACAATTACTTAGTTAGTTTTTATTATTGCACTTGTCACCATATTAATGTAGCTGTACATTTAAATTGATTGTAATTGCAAAGTTCCTGAAAAGCTTGGTTTCTGCAAGTATTTAATTAAACTGATATCCTAAATTTAAAATAATTATGTAACTATACTCCAGTAAAATAACACATGCAAGTCTCTCTCCATGTAGAAATCGGGTATTTTGCTTAATTCATACAATATGTGGATTAATATTGCACAATTAAAGGTCAATTTCTACTAGAAAAGGAGGGATAATTAACTTCACTATTTAGAAACCTGACATTTTTCAATTAAGCAAGCAATTTATCATAAACTACATAAATCAGGTTATCAAGGAGCATCTTAATAATGCTTATAATAAATAGATATAATGAAAGATAGGTCTGTTTCCTCATGTGGTATGGGTCAGGTTATGTCAGTGGTTTCCATGTAAAACCTTTCCTTTCTAGGTCTACAGTTCAAATCTAGCACAGATCAGTAGCAACAGAAAGTTATTGCCATCTGATAGCTGTTTGGAGGCCTGTGAAGTGAGTGACTAGTTTCATCCAGTTCCTATTAAGCAGTTGTCTGCATCATACAAATAAACACCACTGCAACTGATACTAAATGGCACATTTATAGGCAGTCTCAGAGGACAGGGCAAAGCCATAATGGTCTTAGACACTGAATTTCCTCATCTTTTGAGATGATCCATCTAGCTCAGAGCTGTGGCCTACGTGCAAGGTAATGTATAGCTGTTAGTATAGCTGGCCAGGAAAGTGAATTTAGAAGTTTTGCCAAAAACTGTTATCCCAATTCAGGCTGCAAAGCTGTAACCTCAAATTTCTGTGGAAGTGAAATTCTGCAATATTTCATGTCAGAAAGACTGAAGTGTGCCCACTGCAGGAATATTTTGGGGTTTCTGAAGAAAAAAATATGTTCCCCAGGAGACTGAGCACCCTAGCTCAACAGCAACCTAGCAGATGAGCTATGGAGGAGCCTGGGAGCTTAGGAGCTGGTGCTTCCAGGCTCCGAGCACCTCAGCATCCTGCCAGGTCAGCTACTGAGGAGCCTGGAGAAGTGTGTCAGAAATCTGCCTGATTTCCTTTAAAAGGTTATTTGATATGCTCCTGTGAAATATTTTGCTTTTTGATGCACCAGTATTGGCCGAAGGGAAAACATGGTGTCAGAAATTTGCTAGAGCACCTTTCCCAAATACCAATGTCATTAAATAGATATTCTCTGAACTGCAAAATTACTATCTGGATTTTGAACCTGCGTAGTTTGATTATACTAAGATATAGGCTTTTGATTTAGCCCATTATAGAGATAGAGGTCCAGCCTCAGGTTCACTTCCAAACCTCTCAAAGTTCAGGGGTGTTTCTCTCTGGGATTTTGGTTTGAACCCATCTCTAAAATCTATAAAAGCATGATGGTGTCTGGTGGTACAAAGTTTTTATGTCATGAGTTTGGGATAACACAAGCAGGTAGTGATGCCCTATTCAATGTATGGCTGGAATCACAACTCTGACCTCAATCTCAGTGTAGCTGCATGCTACTGCTATAATGATCAGCAGAATAATAGTTTAAGAACATAAGAACAGCCATACTGGGTCAACCAAATGTCCATCTATCCCAGCATCCAGTCTTCTGACAGTGGCCAATGCCAGGTGACCCAGAGGGAATGAACAGAACAGGTAATCACCAAGTGATCCATCCCCTATCACCCATTCCCAGCTTCTGGCAAAAAGAGGCTAGGGACACCATCCCTGCCCATCCTGCCTAATAGCTATTGAAGGACCTATCCTCCATGAACTTAGGTAGTTATTTTTTTTAACCTTGTTATAGACTTGGCCTTCACAACATCCTCTGACAAGGAGTTCCACAGGTTGACTGTGGGTTGTGTGAAAAAATATTTCCTTTTGTTTTAAACTTGTTTAAATTGTCATGTAAGTTATCATTGTTAGGCTTCAGAGTTGATGCCCACTGAAATTATTATTGTTAGTTATTTAGACCTTGATCTATATGAGAAGACTCCTGCACCTGCATAGAGCCTCTATTAAGTAATGGAGCTTCATGCTGGCACTGTGGATATCATTGCAGGATTGGGGCCTTAGTGTTTAAAAATATTTCTGCAGCACCATAGATGTGTACCCAGAGGTTACAGTGAGGGGAAGGGAAGAAATGTAACTCCCCTTCTGACACAGGTAACCAGTGCACCTCTTTGACCTGTGTGGTGAGAACACTTGCTCCAGTTTCTTGCCACTTTAACCCCTGTGTGTATGGTAGACAGTAGAGTGGCTCAGTATTTTTCATTCTAACCTGTTTCGACAACTACAACAACAGGCACAGATTTTGTGGGCTTTTTCCCAAATGTTCTGTTTTTTAATGAAAAAATTGAAAACTGAACATCTTTTGGTGTTTTAGTTATCAGATTTTCCCCTTTCCCTCCATTTTTTTTCAGTGGTAAAAAAGAAAAAAAGAGAAGGAAGAAAAAGGAAAAAATTGGGTAAGGAAAAAATTGAGAGAAGGAAAAACCAAGAACTGAAAACTCACAAGCTGAAGGTTTTGGGGATTTTCAGTTTTCAATTTTTTTCAGCATAAAATAAGCAAATTTCAACATTTTTCATGGCATATACTTAGCATTTTTCAACCAGCTCTAAAGTATGGCACGTTACAGATGAGGACACATGGTCTCAGCTCGGAAAAGTTTATAAGCTAAAGATGATAGGAAGACATAAAATTATGTAATTGGGATTGTTTGGGTAGGCACATATAACACACTGGCCAAGTCATTGATGTTTCCATCCTAGTGGCTAGCCTTCTTTCCCCCTCAGCTCTCTCTGGCATTCCCTTACATGCAGTCCCTCTGCAGCACTACCCTGACACCAAGGAGCAAACCAGCCATCCTCTTCGCCTGTCTTAAGCTGCATTTGACCCCGTTATGATCACCATCCACATGTACTCTGCAAATCCATGCAAAGCCCATGACCACATCTCCAAACCCTCCAAACTGTGCTTTCTCTCCCCAAGTGTACAGCAATGTACCTCAGTTACCTTTCTGAAAATCCAGAGTCACTTAAGGATATGTCTACACTACAAAGAAAAACCCAGAGCACCAAGTCTCAGAGCCCAGGTCAATTGACTCGGGTTTGCAGAGTTCAGACTGCAGAATAAAAATAGCAGTGTAGACATTTGGCCTTGGGCTGGAGCCAGTTTTGAGACCCTTTTCCCTTGCCAAGTTTCAGAGCTCAGATTCCAGCCCGAGCCCAAACAGCAACACGATTTTTACTCCCTCAGCCCAAGTTCCATGAACCACAGTTAGTAGACCTGGGCTTTGAGATTCAGCGCCGTGGGTCTTTTACTGCAGCATAGATATCCCCTCAGTTCCCTTTATGCTCCCCATTAGGCACATAACACATTGTTTACTCACCTGTCCAGCTTGGAATAGCTGATCCCTAGTTGTTACATTTGAAAAAAAGAGACTTGCATTGCCTTTTGTACAACCAGTAACAAATATTTTGAGTTGCATGGCCAAATTTTCAGTTTGGCTGGGAATGCATATCAAATATGTATGCCTTGAAATGAGGCGGGGATTTTCACATATGCCTCGTGATATTTTTTCTGGCATCCCAGTCCACATATTCAAACTATGATAATTTTTCCTATTTCTGTGCTGCCGTATTCTTGGCAGATATCACAGTGTAAACAGTGAAGCAGTTAATCAATCCAGTCCCACTGGAGAGAGAATGAAGGGAAACCTTTGTCATTGTAGAAAACTAGCAGTGATCAAGAACCCTTCCTTCACTTTCTGATGTTAAGAACTGTTTGGAACTGAGTGAATTCGGAAATTATTGTTATAAACATTGCCAAGCTGTCTGGAGTGGCTCACAAACTTGGGTGCCACATTCAGGAGCAGACTGTTACAAACCAGGGCACAAACTGGTTGTGTGTTCTATAATTAGATTTCACCAAACCAATATCTAGTGTTAACTCCTTAACGTGGAGTCACAGACAGTTCTCTGTGGCACTCCGGTCTATCTTGCTACGTGGGCAAGCCTGCCTTTATGCTAGATGGTCCCTTACACACAAAAATCACAACAATATTCAGGTTACTCCTAGTCCCAAAGGACCGGTCACTTACTCCAGGTCAATTGTACCTTGGATTTCTCACCAAAGACAACGCTTGTATCCAATCCTATATTACATTAACTACAAGTTTATTAGCTAGGAAAAATAAATAAGAGAGTTATTTGCAAAGTTAAAGCAGGTGAACATACACACAAAAATGAGTTACAATCTTAGGTTTCAAAAAGTAATAGAAGCTGCTGTAGTGTGCAAGCTCTATATGCCCTTTAGGGCTAAGCAGCTTGGGGATCCCTTGCTTATGCTTAGAAATATTGTCATTTCTGAAATAGTAATACAGATCCTTCTGGTCAGGGATTTTTGTTCCCTTTCCCCAGACTTCAAAATGTAAAGGGATAAGGGTCTGTGCAGGACCCCTCTTCATGAATGTGGGAGGAGCAATAAACAAAGTCTTTTGTCCACTAATTTCCACAATGGTTCATCTATAGACCTTCTTTTGTTGGGCTGGCAATTGCACCTCTTGTGGTAAACTAGTATTGTGCTAATGCTTCTCTCCTGACTGTGGGGCTTCCAGTTTCATAGCAAACACTTGTATAATTACTAAGCAAACACTTGAATATGACCTTATAACATGGAATGCAGAGATTATAAGTGAGCTTAATGCATGCAGCACCTCACAAGTATTTCCTAAAGTACAAACACCAAATACATTCTTATAAACTTAATGTCTAGTTTTAAAATGCTAGCTCACAGTGAGCCAGACTGGTTTCCAGATATACATTTGTCAATGTTCAATGAAGCCTGTGCATGAGCTGGCTCCTGGTCTGCCAGTGTCTACAAACTGAAGCCCTCATTCAGGAAAGCATTGTTATCCAGGACAGCACTTCAGCACCTACTTTACCTTAAGCACATTCTTAAAGCACATGCTTAAATGCTCTCCTGATTTGGGCTTTATGGGAGGTATTCATAAAGGGTTGCTTCCACAGGATGACATCCTCTTCCACACTGCCAAAAGAGCTCTTGTCGAGAACCAGAAAAGGACAGAAAGATTTATGTAAGGAAAGAGAAGAATCACATTGCCTTCTTCTGCAATACAGACCATAGAAGTGTAAGATGGCTGTTGTCTGTGAGTGGGAATAGTGGATCCACATCTTGTCTGTCATTCCAAGTTCAGGCTATTGAGGACTATAGATCAT
Organism: Mauremys mutica; assembly: GCF_020497125.1. Classification (NCBI taxonomy): domain Eukaryota; kingdom Metazoa; phylum Chordata; order Testudines; family Geoemydidae; genus Mauremys; species Mauremys mutica. The sequence continues at coordinate 174,355,731 of NC_059074.1, read as the reverse complement.
TTCTTTTGCTGCTTTCACTCAGCACTGCCAGAAAAGCATGATAGCTCATTGTATCCCATACTTCAAGCAGCTCTCATATCAGTCAAATGCTCTCTCTCTGATCAGGTGATTACAGATACTGAAAACTGATGCTATGTTATGTGGAACTGTATATCATAGAAATGTAGAACTGGAAGGAACCTCGATAGGTTATCTGGGCAGGACTAAGTATTATCTATGCTACATATCACTGGAATAAGTATTTGTGTGAGTAACAGTGATCTCTAAGTATACTGTGTCCATAGCTGTGTCTCAGGTTCTCTTTTGAGTCCTCATCTGGAGTTTAGTTAACAGAGAACTAAAAAGTGGAGGGAAAATAGGGAAGCATAAAAATAGGAATGCTAACTCTAGAAAATATAAGATTTCACTGAATGGTCTCGGAACACATTTTTTAAAATAGTAAAACAAAACATTGCTCTGACACTTGCAAAGTTTTCAGAGTGTAATACTTGAAAAAGTTTGTGATAAAATAATTAGTTTTACTTTTTTCTCAGTAGCCAGTACATAACCCAAGTTGCTCCCCCTCATCTCTCATTCCAACACTCTCAAAAATCAGAACCATGCGGCTAATGTTCAGATGAGGTGATGATGGTGCGGGGGTTCTGAACAAAGATACCTGCTAACCTCCCTTACCACAGCTGTAGCAGTTGATCATGTGGTTTGGTGCAAATCAGAAAAGAAGAACGCATTGTTTGTTTTTTCATGAGATTATGGGCTACCAAGTGATACCGTGAAGAGAGAAAAAGAATCTAACTTATCTTTAAAAATCAGTTTAATGTAAACTGTGACTACAAACACAATTAATTATAATTTTACGGTTCTTGCACAGAAGGCAGGGTTAAGATTTTTGGGTGCCTTTGTGCATTTCTATATCTTAACTGGTTTGATATAAACTTAACTGGTTTAACCTTAATCCTGAATTTCCTGGATTTGCAATGCTTGTTTTGTGGCTAATTGCAACATCCCTGTAATGTTTTTACATTAAACTACTGATGCGTACTCTTCTTAACCTTAATTCCAGGTGAATGTAGCTTTTATCAGGAATACTTACTACAGGCCGCCTGTCAGAGAGAATTTCTGGTGAAAAGCTCATGGCAACTCTTATTGACTCTGTTTCCATTTCTAAAATCCTCAGAGAATTAGATGTTTAAATTAATACGTTCTTGACACAACTTTGTGAAGGGAGCAATAAACTGTCAGCAATTTATCCACAGCAGAAAACACACTTATGGCCAGATCCTGCTGTATGCTTGCAGGGGTGCACTCAGGATGGTTAAAAGGACCTAAGGAGCCAGTTTCTCCCACCTCTTAGTCAAAGAGGAAAATTTAGCAGCCGGTTGAGTTTCCAGTGTAGCGCTTTCTTAAGTGCTCTGGGGTATCTAGCTAGCAACCTAGCCACAAATAAGAGTAATATGCTGTTTTAGGGACATGTCCAGGGTCCTTGGCTCCCTTTAACAGCAAGCATTGGGAGAGAGGCACATGCATCACTGGGAGAGTGCATTGCTACTATGTCCTCCTGAGCCATATCCTGGTAGGATAATTCCAGCAGCCTCTTTCAGCTACTACTGCTCCACTCCTCCCCACTCCCCAAATGGCTCAGTAAGGGCAGAATTTTGCCCTCAGGGGCGGATTTATTATACATTTGTACATCATTTATGTCTGTGGCCATTACATGCTGCCACAATAGAAATGTTTAATAATAATAATAATAATAATGACAATAAAAAATAATAAAAATCATATTCTGCCTGTTTGGATGACTATTGAGATTGTATCTAATTATTTGCCTTGACTTGTGATTTTAGAGAAGTAATTGTCAAAAATCCCTTGGTACTGTATGTAACTGCAGTACATCCATAAAATACTTAGACACATTTCAAAATATACATGGAACAGTTTCAAAAGAGTTAAATTTGAATTCCTACATGCTAGGATATATGAACATTTGTAATGTTTGTCCTCAAATTATTTTAATGTTCTAAATCACTGCAGGCATAACAAAAAACAGGGTGTGGGGTTTGGTTTTGTTCTGGTGTATAACTGGAGATTTCAGAGCTTATTAAAGGTACCAGGCTGACAGCTTTGTAGACTTAAGTTTAGCCTCTCTCAAGGGTGAAAGTAACTTAAAGGACTAACCGGTATGCTGGAGTCCCGAGATGGGACGTGACCTCAACTGGAAGAGGTGTGGTCTCAACTGGAAGAAGCGGGGGCTTTCAATATTTAAAGGCCCTGGGGCTCTGGCTGTGGCTGGGAGCCCCAGGGCCTTTAAATCCCCCAGATCTCCCAGCTGCCTCTGCAGCTGGGAGGCCCAGGGCTCCCCACAGCGGCCGGAGCTCCAAGCCCTTTAAATTCCTGCCCAAGCCTGGCTGCCAGAGCTCCGGCGGTGATTTAAAGGGCCTGGGGCTCCCCACAGTGGCTGGAGCCCTGGGCCCTTTAAATCACTGCAGGGGAAGCCGGTCCAGTCCATACCGGCTTACTTTCACCTCTGGCCTCTCTATATCCATAGACAAGTACATCATGGGACTTGACAGTGCAACCTTGCCCGCACACCTTAATCCAGGGGTAGGCAACCTATGGCACACGTACCAAAGGCGGCACGCAAGCTGATTTTCAGTGGCACTCACACTGCCCGGATCCTGGCCACGGGTCCGGGGGGGCTCTGCATTTTAATTTAATTTTAAATGAAGCTTCTTAAACATTTTTAAAACCTTATTTACTTTACATACAACAATAGTTTAGTTGTATATTAAAGACTTATAAAAAGAGGCCTTCTAAAAACGTTAAAATGTATTATTGGCACATGAAACCTTAAATTAGAGTGACTAAATGAAGATTCAGCACACCGCTTCTGAAAGGTCACTGACCCCTGCCTTAACCTATGTGCCTCAGCCTTAAACTAGCAGCGCCACCTCTGATGGTGAGAAGATTGTTTAGTTTCTATGCCCATTTTGGGCCTGGTTTTGCACCATTGAAGTCAATTGGAATTCGGGCATTTACTTCAGTAGGTGCAGGATCCAGTTCTTAATCCTTGGCCTCGCTAGTGAGACTGCCTTCAAAACTGAGCACTGTTTTTCCATGAGTTGTCTGAGACCTCTTGTCTAAGGATGAAATTCACCCTGTGCCGAGATCCTGCACAAGGTCTATGCACCACTTAAGTCACACTTAAGCCCTCAAAATACATATGCATAGACCAGGGATCGGCAATGTTTGGCACACGGCTCGCCAGTGTAAGCCCCCTGGCAGCCCGGGCCGGTTTGTTTACCTGCTGCATCCGCAAGTTTGGCCAATCGCGGCTCCCACTGGCCACGGTTCGCTGCTCCAGGCCAATGGAGGCTGCGAGAAACCACGGCCAGCACATCCCATAGCCCACCACCACCCACAGCTCCCGTTGGCCTGGAGCGGCGAACCGCGGCCAGTGGGAGCCGCGATTGGCCGAACCTACGAATGCAGCAGGTAAACAAACAGGCCCGACCTGCCAGGGGGCTTACCCTGGTAGGCCGTGGGCCAAAGGTTGCCAATCCCTGTCATAGACCTTCTCTGCCAGAGTGATTTTTATCCTAAAAACTGGACCGAGGCTTGTAGGCTACTGCTCACCCACCAATTATTAACCATTTTAGATCATTGTTAACCCGGCTTGATTCAAACCAGTAACCTGGAGGTGAAAATCTCCTGATATCATTAGCAATTCCCAGAGAGAACTAGCCCCTCAAGCAAAAGAAACGTTGCCACTGTTGAGTTTTTGTGCAGGCAGTATGCTTAACATGGTTTCTACTGCAATCCACAAGCCTTGTTAGTACTTAGAAACATTATTTGTATGAGAAATGCCAGACCTAGCAATTTGGTGATATAATATACCAATAAAGCAGATTTTCTGAAATGTTCAATAGGAAAGAATTTTTATTTAATGTATTTTTCTTAAAGGCAAAGACACTGTATCACCCATAATAAATCATTCTTGACATTCATTAATGACTCTGTTATCCATTTCCACCATCTCTGTTTCTAAACTATGGAAACAAGCTTTGCATATTAGTATTAGGCAGCTGAACACTGCAGTTTTCAACCTGTGAGTCCAAAGGATTTTGTTCCATTTCCAAAAACTAAAAATAGTTTTCTAGCAACAAAATACAAGAGGCTGGATTTTTTAATAAACTTTAAACATACACACACACTTTCCTTTCTGATTTTCTATGTGTGTGTCAAAGTTAATCATCAATGTTGTGGCACTTAGTACTTTTTGCTATAGAAAAGACTGCCAAATGAATGGTTTATACTGGAATATCTCATTATTTATACAAGTATGCTACAATGTGAACATTTAATGTAGTCCTCATTCCAAACTCATGACAAGTCATTTTGACACCTTTAAGAAATGTTTCACATATGGTAAGATGCAGCATTTCTAAACTGTAAAAGAAAAATATACAAGACAAATTAAAACGGATTTTAATCACTCAAAGGAAACACTTGAAGTTGAGTTTGTGATAATACATCTTAGCCACTTAATGTGACCAGTTTCTTAAACAGTGTAACAATTTTAATAATGGATAACTCTTTAGGGAGGATAGGTGGGACAGAAGTTTAGGGTATTGGCTCTTTTTGGCTTTGTAGACCTGGGCTAAAATTTTGAATGCACTAGTGGAAATTACTTTTTGGGTGTGCTAAGTGGAAGCTTTCATCCCAGCCCATAGGAGATGTTTCAGTATATCACAAAGCTGCGCAGAATTGGTCATGAGGAGAGCCCTGGAACAGTAGTGGGTGTTGTAAGGCAGGGGCGTGGGCACACCTGCTCTCCCTAAGCTTGGCTGTTGCAGTTTTTAGCTTCTCATTTCATGAAGACAAAATTTTCCTGTTCCTCCAACATCCCACAAAAAATTGAAGCTCTGGCTAAAGTACATCAGTGGCATAAGACATTTGAATGAAATCATACTAGTTTTGAAACAGAGCTGCATGGAACGTAACTCCACAGATCTGATTTACTAATTATGCTAGGGGTGTCTTAAGTATATGGATTCAAAGTAAACCAGACACTTTGAGCATTTTTATACTAAGGGCAGGTCCAAGTCAGGAAGTCTGGATCTGAAACAGTGTCTGCACTTCCCAGAGTATGACGTATTCATATTCAGTGTTCTGCTTTAGCCCATTATGAGTTTGATCCTGCAGGTCTTTATGCGGTGCACAGCAAGAAGTGCAAAGCGGTGCATCAGTGCAAGTGCAAGAGGAGGCTACCCGTGGGCACAGGTAGGGGTAAGCATTAGGCAAAGTTCTCCATGTGGAGTGGGCATAAGTCTAAAAACCTCTGCATGCCTCTCCTATAGTAAAGCAGAGATGGAGTGTGGGAGGAGACCCAGCGTGTCTGAGAAATGGATTTAAATGCAATCCTCAGCATGCAAATCAGGCTCACAATTACATGATTCCCCTGTTTAGCCATACCCCTGCAACTAGGCCAGAAACCATAGAGCACAACTCTTATTAATGCAGGATTATGTTCCCCTGCATCACTTTTTGCCTTATGCATATATGCTGTGTGCAGCACTCTCCATCTTTGCAGTGCAGGACCTACCTGCAAAGAGAGATCTAAACCATGAAGTTTAGATCCAAGTCTGAAGAGGCATTTTTCCAAAGGGCAAGGTGAGGATGGCATCTGGAGTCCTACTGCATGCCCCTCTTTACTTTACACAGAAAGAGGATTTCACTGCCAAAGGAAGATATAGAAGAAATACAAAAAAGAAAAATTGCCACCAAAATATGGATTTAAAAGAGCTACTTTAATTCTGTTACTAAAAATGGGTTTTATTTTCATTTTAAACAACCCTTGACAAACTTACTTGAAGACCATAGAACTTATTCAGTCAATGTCAGTATTAATATTATTAATAATTACAAGTTTAATATTTAATATGTGTATTATGGTAGCACTTAGAGCACCAGTCAGGGCCTCATTGTACTAGGTACGGTACATCTGTCCCACAGAGCTTGCAAGCTAAGTAAGTGCTGGCATAAGCAGGTGAAACTCCACTAAGGCCAAGGGAGTTGCTTATGCAAGGCCTGGTATTGTAAGAACATAAGAATGGCCATATTGGGTCAGACCAATGGTCCATTTAACCCAGTATATTGTCTTCCGAAAGTGGCCAATGCCAGATACTTCAGGGGGAATAAACAGAACATGGCAATCACCAAGAGATCTCTGTCCTCCAGTCCCAGCATCTGGCAGTCAGAGGCTTAGGGACACCCAGACCACGGTTAATAGCTGTTGATGGACCTATCCTCCATGAACATACCAAATTCTTTTTTGAATCCTGTTATACTTTTGGCCTTCACAACATCCTCTGGCAATGAGTTTCACAGGTTGACTGTGTATTGTATGAAGAAGTATTTCCTTTTGTTTGTTTTAAATTTTCTGCCTATTAATTTCATTGGGTCACCACTAGTTCTTGTGTTATGTGAAGGAGTAAATAACACTTCCTTATTCTCTTTCTTCATACCAGTCATGATTTTATAGACCTCTATCATATCCCCGCTTAGTCACCTCTTTTCAAAGCTGAATACACCCAATCTCTTTAATCTTTCCTCATATGGAAGCTGTTCCATACGCTTAATCATTTTTGTTGCCATTCCCTGTACCAACTCCGCCAGTGCCGGTCCCAAGCCAGGATCAAAAAGGAGGCGGGTTGGTCGATGGGGCGGCTTCCCATCACCATAAAAAAAAAAAGTTCTAGCTACAGAAACTACTCACGTAAACCAAAAATCACGGCCTGAAGAGGATGGAATCTGTTCCATACCTTTAATAATTTTTGTTGCCCTTTTTCGTATCTCTTCCATTTCTTATTAGGGTGACCATATTTCCCAAAAGGGAAAATGAGACACTGCCTGGGGCTAGCCTGAGGGCCCCCGCTCTGGCCGCTCACCCTCCCCGCCCGCATGGGGCCATCCCAGCTGCTCACCCAAGCCCTCCTTCCCCCGGCACATTCCTTCCTGCCCCAGTAGAGGTTGCACCCCACTTTTTTGGCAAAACTGGGTATTTGTCTCATGTGTTTTTGCCAGCTGATCATCAGCTGGCAAAAGCAAATAGGACAAATGCTCAGTTTTGCCAAAAAAGTTGGGATGGCCATGACAGGGCTTAAAAAAGGGACTGTCCCAGCCAGAATGGGGCACATGGTCTCCCTGTTTCTAACGTATCATTTTTGAGACAGTGCAACCAGACCCATATGCAGTATTCAAGGTGTGGACGTACCATGCTTTCATATAGTGGCATTATGGTGTTTTTCTGTCGTATTACCTATCTCTTTCCTAATGGTTCCAAACATTCTGTTGGCTTTTTTGACTGTCGCTTCACATTAAATGGATATTTTCAGAGAACTATCCACAATGACTCCAAGATCTCTTTCTTGAGTGGTAACAGCTCATTTTAGGCCCCATCATTTTGTATGACTCATTGTGATTTTGATTTCCAGTGTGCATTGCTTTGTATTTAACATCACTGAATTTCATCTGCCATTTTGTTGCCCAGAGGCAGATTTACAGTGAAACACAGGGTGCCCTGGCAAAGGGCCCCCCAATGACAGGGGGCCCCAGGACTGGGCAGCTGTGTGGGAAGAAGCTTGGTCCTGCTGGCTCCCGGGGCTCCTGCTGCAGGCTCCACGCCTACCAGCAGCCAAGCTCCCCCGTCCCCCGCCCCTTTCCCGCCTCCTCCTCCAAGCATGCCTCCTCCCCCTCCCTCCCAGCACTTTCCCCGCTGTCAAACAGCTGTTTGCCGACGCTCAGGTCGCTCCGAGGGAGTGGCGGGGCCACAGCGCACTCGGGGGAGGAGGCAGAGAAGAGGCAGGGGCAGGGCCTTGGGGAAGGGGGTGGAATCAGGGCAGGGCAGAGCAAAGGCAGGGCTCCTGCACTCCCGCTACACATACCTCCCCTCGCCCCCTGCCGTGAGCCGCTCAGGGCAGGGGGTTGGGAGGGGGTAAGGGGCTGGGACCCCCATGGTCCCAGCCCTGACTCCTGCACCCCTCTCACACACACCCAGCTCCTGTCTCCCTGACTCCTGCACCCCCACACATCCCCAGCCCCCCCCACACCCCATGCCCTGACTCCTGCACCCCCCACACATCCCCAGCTCCCCCACACCCCATGCCCTGACTCCTGCACCCCCACACACATACCCACCCCCACCCTGAGCACCAAATGGGAGATCCTGCACACACACCCACATTCCCACCTGCACCCCTCACACCAAATGGGAGCTGCTCCAGGTAAGCGCTCTACACCCCAACCTACACCCCTGCCCCAGCCCTGAGCCCCATCCTGCACCCTAACTCCCAGACAGACCCTGCACCCCAACCCCCAGCCAGCTCCTGCACCCTAAAGTCCTCCCAGACCTGCACCTCCAGCCCTGAGCCCCCTCCAACACCCAAAGTCCTGGCCAGACCCCGCATCCCAACTTTTTTTTACATTTTTTTTAATAAAGCACTCTTATCCAAAACACTTTACAATAGTTAGCTAACGGTACAAACAATATTTTGAAAGATCATTAAGTGATCCACCGAGACCCTCCACAGTTTTCAAGTGGTCTGTGGAAAAATAAGTTAGACTACAAAAACAATCAAGGTACCTCACTTTATTTTCATTTACTTCCTATTACTTATAGGAGGAGGATGAACTAAAAAAGAATGAAAAATGGGTGTGAGGAGGGAGATAAGACAGAATGTTCTTTTTCTTGGCTGGGTCCCAAGGAGGGGCCCCAAAAATGAAGCTGAGCACAGGGCCTCACTAACTCTAAATCCACCACTGTTGTTGCCCAGTCACTCAATTTTGTGAGATCACTTTGTAACTCTTTGCAGTCTGCTTTGGACTTAGCTATCTTGAGTAATTTGGTACCGTCTCTAAACTTTGCCACCTCACTGTTTGCCCCCTTTTCCAGATCATTTATGAATATGTTCAACAACACTGGTCCCAGTACAGATCCCTGGAGGACATCACTATTTACCTCTCTCCATTCTGAAAACTGCCCATTTATTCCTAGCCTTTGTTTCCTGTTTTTTAACCAGTTACTGATCCATGAGAGGACCTTCCCTCTTATCCCATGACTGCTTACTTTGCTTAAGAGCCTTTGGTGAGAGACCTTGTCAAAGGTTTTCTGAAAGTCCAAGTACATGGTACTTTTGCAAGATGCAAAGAAAGACTGTCCTATCTGAGCCACAAGAAAGAAAGTCATGTATTGATTCACTAATACCATTTCCTACTGCATATTGGTGTTCTTTGGAGGTCACCCCATCCAGATACTGACCAAGCCTGACCCAGCTTAGCTCAAATAAATGATTAAAACAACAGATGAAGGCATACTACCTGTACATTGCTAAGTGCAACTGATTGATTAACTGAAGCTGCTTTGATAACCATTTAATAATTTCTAGAAATGGCAAAGGAGCACAGCTAATAATACTAGAAATCACATTGTGTCTGATTTATAAACACCTGGGACAATCTAAACATATTTTCCAAATAAATGTTTTTTTAAAATATACTAATCTTCTGGTTTTATAATTTATCCCTATGAATTCAATGTAAATATCACAGATTCATTTTTGAACATAACTTCAACAGTTTTACAGAAAACACAGGAGAAATGGAAGGACATGCTGATTAAAAATAAAGTGTGGTAAAGTGCTTTCAGTAATTCCACAAGAAAGGTTTAACATTAAAATACTGTTGTGTAAAAAGTTAGCAAGAATCAACAAAGAAATAGTGTAGCTGCCATCTAAAAACACAAGCTATTTGTTTAGAATTGGATGGTGAAATATAGAAGCTTAATGTGGATCACAGTTTTTAAATCTTTCAACAACAAAATACAGAAGAGATTTAGTATATTTTCATTTCAGAGTACTTTGTGTGCAATCTTAAGATAAATGAGACAGTCTGATTGTGTTTGTACCTGTGCCAAATGTCATTGTTAGATATTACTGTTTTGTTTCATCAGCTAGATGAATTTACACAGAGACATTGATTGGATACCTACATTTGAAAATAGCATTGTCAAATTAGTAGATAGATTATCTCCCATAATAGCCTCTTTCTATGTGATGAAAGATTTAGATTCTGAATCACTTGCCTTTTGATTCATTAAATGTTGGATAGGCTCTTTTCATTTTTTATTTAGAATGAACATTCACTGACTCTATTAGTATTGTAGCCTTATAATAAACTAGCTGGCTGTGGATATTAATGAGTTTTCTTGGAAAAATTTAAACAAAGCAATTTTCATTTTTAACCTCTATTCCCTTCATCCCACTATGACACTTTGCGCCAACCACCTACTCCACCTTCCACTTCTGCACTTCCTGCTACTGAGCTGGGAGAAAGAACTGCAAGTGACATTTAATATTTGCCATCCTTCCCCACAATAATTGGGAAAGAAGAGAGTAGACATGTCCTTGTGTTTGCTTTTACACTGACTTCAATGGAGTTTCATCCATTTATACAAGTTGAGGATCTGGTCCTGACTTTCAAACACTAGTAAGGAACGTCTATCTCATTATGAAAAGCATTTTTCCCAGAAAATTGAGGAAAACCACATACTATTACTTTGTAGCTATGTCAGATTACAATGCAGATTAAAAGGGTGGAGTACTTTTAAGTAGCCACATGGTCTAGTCTCTCCTTGTGCTCAATCATCCTTTCCAGGAACTTCTTTAGAGACCTGATATGGTAGTCCATAGTTTGAGGAAAGTAACACATGGAGTATGAAAAGCTGTTGCTGGAATTCATCAAAAGCAGCTTCCATAATCTGTTTCACTGTAAAAATGTTAGTGTTTAAATATGCCAAGTGAGTTTTAGAATTGATACCTGCAACAAATGCGAAGCACATGGAGTTTTAAATTTGTTTCTTCTAACATCCGTAGTTTAGCTGTGGAAAATACACATAAATAGAAAATCCAGGCATCAACTGCCCAGGTTAAAGAAGCAGGGCCTTTTCCTGCATCACATAAAACAAATGGGCTTGGCAGCTTTCCCTTGCTCTGTTTTGTTTGTGAGGTTGGCCAGCAGTCAGAGAAGACCAGAAAGTAACATGATCAGTCAGTGGTCATCTGCCCATGAAAAAATAAATTTTGTCTGAATGACATGAGTAGAAGAGGATATAAGGCAGATATATTACTGTGAGACGTTCTATGGCCTGTGTCATGCAGAAGGTCAGACTAGATGATCATAATGGCCCCTCTGGCTTTAAAATCTATAAATATAGGAAAGTCAGACAGAAGTACCAACCGCCCACTGAAAATCCACTGTGTAAGGATTTGTAAGCTATGGAGTTTAGATCTGGGTTTGAATTTCTGGCCGGGGTCAGTTATAGAGCATAGACCCAAGTTTCAGAGTTCAGCCTTGTGTCTGGATATAAGCTTCCCAAAAGTTCCGGGATGTTTGGACTGATGTCGCAATTCAGGGTGATCTTTGGTATTATTGAGTGGTCAAGCGACTGAATCTTTTTCTGAAAAGTTATAATCAAAATTTTGATCTGCCATAAGGAGAGAAAAGTGATGGTGATATACATTCCTGTACCTTAGTTCACATGCATCCTTTGGCTTATTTCAGCTGGCAGTTGCACCTCACAGGGGCAGGGATATACAGGAGGTGGATATCCCCCAAACTGGGCCTGATCCTGCAGGACCCTCAGTGTTTAAATTTCCTGTTGAAATCATTTGGCTTTTCATGGTCAGAAGGCTTCCACAATCAGGTTCTTTTGAGAAAAAGATTGATACTGATATGAGCAGAAATGTCAACAGACTCTTCTTCCCTGGCAGAGAATCCTGGTCAGTGAATGTGGACACAGAGTTCATAAATGATCATGAGGAATGGAATTCTTTGGCACTCTCATCAAGATCAGTGTGTTATTCCTAGGGAGAAAGGGGCTCATATTTTTTCACATTTGGATGTGAGTATTTAGTACTCTACATTTGGGAAGTGAGAGCCATTACCGTGTGGGAAGTCGACTCATAGGGAGTATTATTTTGCACACCTTGATATACTTTAACTTTCTACTGGGTAAATAAAGCTGCTTTCTTTGCCCGCCAATACCAGTGTGATATCAGATTAATGTAAAAAGGATATGTCTGCGTGGTAGAAAAGGAATTAAGAAATAACAGACCTTACTGTAAGGAACTAACTCCTATGAAGATGGCCAATTACGGGCTTATGGTGCCCCGCTTACATCCTACTGAAGCCCTGTTTTAGGGTGGATAGGCCTTGTGCTGGCCCTCTGCACAAGGGTGAATTGTACACCAAATTTATAAAATAAGCTGATTCTTTGATGAAAGTCTTTCAAAAAGTCTAGCCAATATTTACTCAGCTGATAACCCCCACAGATACCAATATGGGGGAGGGGGAAAGAGCATTATATTGGGAAGCCTTCCCCCAGCCTCTGTTCTCTGGCTCAAAATGTTCAATAACTTCCCAGCTAGAGTCCTGCTGACTTCGTGCCCAAGTAGAAGTGCAGGACCAGGCCATATTTAGCAAATGATAATATAAAGCCCAGAAAAATAAATATAAGAGGGGAAGTCCAAATTGACTGGCTGAGACGTTGTTGACTTCAATAGGAGTTTTGCTAAGAGTGAAGGCTGGCGCGCTTGTAACTGTGTACCTTAGTCCTCAGTTTCAAGTTTCTCTGTGATTTTGACCTCTGTCTCCCCACTGTATTCTATGATAATTCACTCAAAACTCACTGATGATAAATTGTCTTGAACACTATCTTTATATACTAGATACAATCAGGTCTAAAAGTGTTCCCAGCTATTGCTGTTCTTCAGCTGACACCTATACTAAAGCCAATGAAAGGAAACTCCCAATTTTTATTTATATTTGAGCTCTGCCATCTGTCTGTTACAAAACTGTGAAATCTAAATTGTCAAATCCACTGATTTTAGACTTCTGGCATGATATTAGCTAATATTGGATAGCACCACTCATAAAGCTCAATCCTTCGTGAACAAGAAACACTATTACTCATTGTTATGGCTAATTTGTATGATTTTATGATATTGTTTTTTATTAAAATAGCACCATAGTTATGGCAGGTACACTGAAGACAAATGAAAGACATAGGACGAAATCCTAGCCCCACTGAAGTCAGTGGGAGTTTTGCCACTGATTTCAGTGGGGCCAAAATGTCATTCATGGCCGTGTCCCAAAGAGTTTCTGGCCCCGATCCTGCAATATGATCCATGTGGGTGGACTCTGATGTCTGTGCAGAGTAATCAAAGGGATTCCACAGGGATCCGCCCACATGGATCAGATTGCAAGATGAGGGCCTAAAATTAGATGTGATACAACAAATGTTAATCTGATATGGGGGTTTGGAGGAAGGGGAAGGCCATGGAAATCTACAGTAAGGTCATGTGGATCCTTTGATTTGTTATGCACGCACACAGGATGGTCCTGCTGGCTGTTATAGAAAGCTATTTTATCTCCACTTTGTACACAAATGTAAACTTTTTAGAAGGAAATATTGAGAGTCCTCTACTTAATACAGATTTCATATAACTGTAAATTCTGTGTACATGCGTTTAACTTATATGTGCATAATCTATATTTTTTCAAAATTTCTTTATTGAAGAATTGTGCTGGCTACAGATTATTTCACAGACAAAAAACACACACATCTGTGTGCTAGCATCTGGGTAAGATCTGACTGGCGCATGTTTGGCTGTGAATTTCAGATGTGGGCAAAAAAAAATCCTGTTTGTTGGGGGCCATGTAAGGCAATAGATCAAAACTTTACATTACATACTATTATTCAGCAACAGCGAATTGGCCATCATCACCACACAGTACACAAGAACTGGCTGTTTATTTAGCATATGGAGTGAAAAATGTCTGCTTCAGCCAACCCTTCATATACTGAGCTGACTAGCCTAATATTGCCACTTCTCTGATGGCTTGAATGATGCTTCTTTCATGTTCAAAGTGACTGAGCAAGGGACATATATCAGGTCTTTATCTGTCAAAATGAGGAAATTAAAAAGAAGATGAATGGACCTGCTGGGGTAGAAGGTCGTTTAATTCTGTCACTAGCTCAACACCATTGGACTCTTGAGAAAGAATCCTACAGAAGAGAAATAAACATGGGACAAAATCTTGCATTGCCTGGGGACTCTTAGGATACTGTAAAAAAATGATCAGAAATAAACAGAGAGGGAAATGTTCATTTTATTGTCCTCAAGAAATTGATTTGTTTAATAGAAGTTAATACTAATAATGAATTACTTAATATGACTTGTCTGCCTAAAATGCCTGCTTGGTATTGAAAGCAAAACTGTTTGTGCAACTGTTCAAGAACAGTTCATCCTTGTGAAAATATTACCCCTGTAATGCGGCCAAGATCAGTGTCTGTGTAGCTTATCTGCCACAAAATGTGCCAGCTGCTTAATTTAAAGATGCCTGAGGGAGGTTTTGACTTGAGTACTATCAAAAAGATTTTAAGTTTTACTTTCATAAGTTCCCCGTGCTTGTTCTTTCATGCCAAATCCTCTGTTTCCTCTGCCTCCCATCTTCTCTGCTATCTTGGAACTTGTGTATCCTTCTCCAGCTCCAATTTGCCTCGGGTCTTGATCCAAAGCCCGTTAAATCAATGGGATTCTCTTCACTAACTTCAGTGGGCTTTCGGTCAGGCCTAGCTTCACAGCCAGGATTTTTGGCAGAAGAGAGGAGCTTCTGGAATCCCACCTCTTCCCTTTTATATTCCTCCACAATCACTTAAAGGTGACTTGTGTGATTTTCCTTCCAGGTGAAGAAGACGGGACAAATTCCTTCTTGAGCCCATGACTGATGGCTAGCCTGAAGTGATAGCAAGGAAACCAAGGGTAATGCACACTGACTGATTTTGTGTAAGAGTGAAGCTTTGCTCAACTTTCTTCATATTGTACTTTGCTGGGGGTTTAATTTGTCCATGAGCAGAGCCCTTAAGCTGAAGGATCAGTGCTTCTATGGACTCCATTACTGTTATCTGAGTGCCTCACAATCTTTAAAGTATTTATCCTCACCAGGTAAGGCTACAGAAATACTATAATCCCAAATTTACAGATGGGGAACTGAAGCCCACACTGATCAGTGACTTGCCCAGGGTCACGTAGGGAATTTGGAGTGGAGTGGGGAACTGAACCCGACCTCCCAAATCCCATTCTCTAAACCATTATCTCTCTCCTCTCTTCTCAGTCCCCTTGGGCCAAATCCTAGCCCATGATTTGGCCTCTTCGCAGCACCCTGAGATCTCTGGAGCACAGAGATGTTTTATAAAGTAAATTCACCCTCCTTCCCACCTTGAGGAAGCTTTGGCATAGCTGAGGATTTCATAGATTTTTAAGGCCAGAGGGATCATTATGATCCTCTGGGTCTGACCTCCTGCATAACACAGGATCACTGTCTATTTTTAATCTTAACTCCCACTTTTAAGATGCTTCTGCTCAGCTGTGTATATTTTCAACTTTTTAATTACTTCTTCCTGTCCACTCTTTCTGTCTGTCTTGGCCATGTAAACTCATGACTTCATCTCAGCTTTCATTAGCTAAATGTCTCAAAGAAGCACTGCTCTAGGGCAAGAGAACCATCCTCAGACACAGCAGTGGCGTATTATTGCCTACGCCAACAAGGCCTCGGCAAATTTGCAGGGGCGGCAAATTTATAATGGCAGCATTTTTGTAATCACAGCATTGGTGACACTGCGATTCTGCCAATCATAGCACATATTGAAACCACCAATGATGGCGCGACGCCATTTAGTAAACATACTCTCAAGAATCCTAAACATTAATAATATGATCGGAAGGAAGAAATTAAGCGGTTCTCAGTTAAAAAAAAACGCTATACCAAAGAAAGAAAGGAAAAATGAAATGATAGCAAAAATGCGCAAAATAGATTCCTTTGTTGTATCAGTTAGTGCTGACAGCGAGACAGAAAAAATAGTTGAAAGTAGTAGTGAAGTAAAAAATGAAAATATTTGTATTGATATAGAAAAAATTGGTGTTTAATAAGTTCACATGGGGCCAGGGTGGCAATTATTTCAGGGCCTAGGGGCGGCAAAATCATTAATCCGCCACTGAGACACAGATCTCTCTTCTTGACTCAGACCCCCCTTCCCCAATTTGCATCTTCAGTCTAGAACTTTAGCATCATATTTGAACCTGAACTTTCTTCCCTCTCCTACTGCTCCTGCTCATGCTATGCACCTACAATGCCACAGCCTCCATGTAGGCCACTTGCTCAGCTCTGCCTTTGCCTTCACTTCCTCTCACCTTGAATATTGCAACTTTCTTCTCTATGATCTCTAAGTCCTTGTTCCCCATAATCCTTCAACACGTGTCAAATGCTGCTGCCTGCCTGCCTCGTCCCACTTGCATATAAATATGAACATGTTGACCTTATCTATAAACAACTGTATTAATTTCAGGATCCAGGTCAAAATTACCCTCTTGCTTTGTAAAATCCTTCAGGGACTCCCTCTTACTCTTGCTCATGGTCACAGCATCTGTATTTTCCTTCCAAGAGTGAATAAAACTTCACATCTGAGTAATTACTCAGGATCAAGGTTTGCAGTCTGTTGTATTATAGTGCTATATATTATTCTGTACCTTTGCTCTTTGTTTGGGATCAGTTTGGAATAAAAAAAGAATCAATCTCAGTTTTTTCCCTAGAAACTCAAACTGAATGAAAGTTGATCGTTTAAAAGTTCACTATTTTTTTTAATCACAAACCTCTTTGAGATTGGATGGGAATGCACTCTTCAATTAACATAACAGTCAGGGTAGTAAATTAATCACCAGTCCCCCACCAAAGAAAAATGGGGGTTGTGGACTCACCCCGGAGTTTTGGACTGAATGGGTGGAGGGGTTTTGCAGTGGGGTGTGTGTGTGTGTGTGTGTGTGTGTGTGTGTGTGTGTGTGTGTGTGTGTGTGTGTTCTGCCTTCAGACACACACATTGCACTGCATTCACACATAGGGAGGGAGACAGTCAAAAAACAAGAAAACCAAGCAGCAGTCTGTAAGCACAGTATGACTCTGAAAAAAAAAGGTAGAGAGAGAGCTTATGGATCTGGCGCTGGCTAAAGAGGGGTGAAGCTCTAAGCTAAGAAACGGCTCCTTTTGTTCTTGGTTCCTCCTGTATATTGATATAATGAGGGGGTGTGGCCTTCCTCCCAGATGGATGGAGGGAAAGCTGCGACTGCCCCCTGGTGGGCAGAGCCAGGACACCCATGCCATCCTCACTGGAAGCAGAGAGGCGGGACAGGAACTGGAAGTATAAAAGGCTGGCCCTCCAGCTCTGTTGGAGAGGAGCCACCAGAGAAGAAGGACATCTCTCACCCACTGCTGGAACTGGGACCTGACAGCAACCACTGCAGTACGTGAGATCTGGTGGGACTGCCAGAGCTGCTGGTTGCTGGAGACACTGAGGAGTTGCTGGAGCTGCTGTTAGCTGTTTATCCCAGTGAGTCAAATGACAACCCCAGGACCCAAGTACTCCCCTTTGAACGGAAGTGTAGGAAGTAGCCCAGGGGAGGCGAATATAGTTTGTCTGTGTTGCTTCTGACAGCAGACCAGTGTGTTGCAGCTGGATTTCCCCACTGACCCAGTGGCAGACCACTCTGCCACTTTTAGGGCCCTGGGCTGTGATGCAGTACAGTCAGGTGAACCCGTGTCCCCCTACCCCTGCTACCCCACCCCTAGGTAGCAGTCTCCCCACCATAGACCAAGAGGCCTCCATTTGTTGGAGCCGCTACACTGTCACAGTCCCCCAGAACCCGACTGTTTGCTGCCCTGCCCTGTCTGAGGGCCTGGGCTTCTAGACTTTGCTGCCTTGTACTGTTTGAGGGCCTGGAATGTAGACTCACTATTGCTCTGTCCTGACTACGGGCCAGAGCTTCCTGACATTGCTGCCCTGCCCTGTCTGAGGGCCTGGGCTAATAGACTTGTTACTGCACTGTCCTGAATACTGGCCAGAGCCTCCTAACTGCTTCTTGCCCCGCCCTGCCTGAGGGCCGGGGCTTATAGACATCTACCCTGATTGTCAGCTGGAGCCCTCTATCTGTTTGGTGCCCCTCCCGGTCAGAGGACCCAGGCTCCTAGACTCGGTACTATGTTACCCCACTGAGTGGCGGAGACCCTGATGCTAATTACCCCCTGAACTGTGCTCTTCCAGAGGACTTGTAGCAAGGGAATGTGGCCTCCCTCCCAGAGGGACAGCCACGACTGCCTTACAATGGAGAAGCAGGACTTTGAACATGCCTTGTAAATAAACAAGATTACATCAAAGAAAATACCAGCCTCCATCAATTTCTACCCCCAACTGGATCATCCCCTGGGCCCTGAACTTTGACTATCCATTTAGGTCCAAAAGGGGCAACAATGTGCTCCTCAGCACTTCCTCTCCACTTCCAGAAGGGACCAGAAGTGGAAGAACTAAATACCATGAAACTTAATAGTACTTCCCACTTCTCCAGTGCTAACAACCCAAGGCCTTAAAGCATTTTGCAAGTAATGAATCCTCAAAAAAACCCTTTGAGGTCAGTAAGTATTATCCTTATTTTACAGGTGGGAAAACTGAGGGCGTGGCTATATGACAAGTTAGTGTGCAGCAAGCTGGGGTGTTAATCTACAACACTACAGTGTGTCATGCACTAACTGTCCATGTGGAACCTGCTGTTGGCCCAAAAAGTCCCTAGAACTCTTTGACATACCGTGCACTGGGGAGCTTCTAAATGCCGCAGCAGGATCCACATGGACAGCTAGTGCATGGCACGTTCTAGTGCTGTAGAAGTTCCCCAGTGCACAGTAGGTCAAAGTGCACTAGGGACTTTTAGTGCACGGCAGCAGGGTCCACATGGACGGTTTGTGAGTGACACGCTGGAGCACTGCAGAGTTAGATTTACACCCCAACTTGCTGCTCACTAACTCATCGTATAGACAAGCCCTTAGTCAAGGGAGATTAGTGACTTATCTAAGGTCACTCAGCTGCTAGCTCTTGGGAAAGCATGGGAGGTAGTTTGAGACTGTAGCATGAGCACATTAGCTGGATTTTCTGCTAAAATAACCTGCAGTGAAATAATTAACAGTGTTCATATTTATATGGTTAATATATTAATATTTATATTTAAACTTTGTTTCAATGTTATTGAACCACTGGGATGAATGGAGCAGTTCATTTCTCTCAGCTATTGATGCAGGCTATTTGCAGTATCAGGAAGACAACACTGCATCAGATACAACTCTAAGGACCAATTCCTGCAAAGTGAAACCTGAGAGGTGAACTACTCACAGCCTTGTTACATCATGCCCGACAAGCCCTATTAAGAACAGGGCTACAACCTGTGTCTAAAAGAAAAAAGGGTGAAAGTTACCTAGAATGTAGTTATCTACCAAATGTGTATAAATTACATAACTTTCCTAGGTATTAAACATCAATGAACTCTATGTAATAAACATCAAGACCTCAATTGTAGCTGATTCATGAATATCAGCTTTGGAAAGATGTGGGGAAGAAGGTTAAATGAAGGAGGCAAACTCAACCTAAGAAAGAGGCAATTGAAGTAATTTGTGCTTATTTACAAAGGGAAAATATACAGTATTGTCAAAAATTGCACAAACTGCAAATGTCGAAATAGAAGGTGGATCAGCTCTGAACTATTACTCGCTTTCATGCATCTTTTCTCTAAATCTTAGCCAGATAATTGAAGTGCATGACAACTAAACTGTGTAAACATCCCCTAACTTTCTTAAAGAAATCCATCAAATCTAAAATCTTTCTCATCTTGAATAAGCAGAAGAATTTTTCTTCTTCTAATTTTTTCTCAAGTTCTTTTATACATAGCATGGGGGAGGGGGCAAATCATTGTGATTTAATCATTTTTGACCCTGATGGACAACTTGTAAAAAGTGTTCAGAAAGAAGAAAAAGAGATGAATGGTGAAACTAGACTTGATATGCAGTGTTCTTGTACATTGGGGAAGGGGTTTGTTTTGCATTTTAATTTGTATCAGTCCTATAGAATTTTAATGACTTGCATGTTTGTGGAAATACTAAACCCAGAATTCTGCATCAGAACTTATGAAGACTCAGTTTAAAGTGAAATGAACTATTTCCACATGTCTGCAGTGTGCTTCAGGTCCTGACCCTGCAAGTACCATGTGAGTAAACTGTTGCACAGAGCTCATTGCAAGACTGGGACCTGAATTATCTTAGAACATGATGAACCTCCTCAGCTCTCACTTGGAATTCTATGCATGGATGGGTAGTAGGATTGGTCTCCAAAAAGCCATCGTGCATCATTATAGCAAGTATAGGTGATATCAGCTCTGCTATCCTTTATGTAAATCTTATTGGATTATTATTTGGATTGTTTTTCTTTAAACAAAAGGCCACTGATTTTTCATAATAAAGTTAAATTTAAAGTCTCTGTAATGGTATTCATTGGTTTTTATGCTGTTATGACATTTAATTATTTTCTCTTGAAGAATATGGCAGAACTGGGAAGAAGGTTTGTTTTCACTATCGTGACACTCACTAGGGTGACCAGATGTCCCGATTTTATAGGGACAGTCCCGATTTTTAGATCTTTTTCTTATATAGGCTCCTATTATCCCCTTACCCCCTGTCCTGATTTTTCACATTTGCTGTGTGGTCACCCTAACACTCACTAACATTCAGTCCCAGATCCTCATAGGCCCCAGTCCTCTAATGGGACTCACACAAATGATCTCCATACTTAC
The DNA here is from genome assembly GCF_020497125.1 of Mauremys mutica. Classification (NCBI taxonomy): domain Eukaryota; kingdom Metazoa; phylum Chordata; order Testudines; family Geoemydidae; genus Mauremys; species Mauremys mutica. The sequence continues at coordinate 174,334,957 of NC_059074.1, read as the reverse complement.
GCATGCCTAGGCCTCACTGCAGGATTAGAGCTAGGGTGAGTATTGCTTATTTATTTTGTACAGAGGAGAAGAAATTGCCACTGACATCCACAGGAACAAGCTATAAGTTTCTCAGCTTCTTTCCCTTTTCCGCATCAGTCACCAGACTGAGACAAGGTGAGTGGTAGTATCCCTGGAGATTCCGACTCTGGAGAGCTTGTGCGGCTCATCAGAAAGGTAAGTGGAAACATGCAGCATAGCAAGGCATGCAGCTCAGCATTTTGGACTGCTGAGAAATAACAGACAGAATGCACCGTACTTGCCTGCATACAGCTTGCGGCTGCCAATGTCAAAACAAGGTGGAACTCAAAATTGTTTTTGTTATTTATTATATTATTTTGTATTATTATTATTTTATTTAAAGATGGCCACTTTGGTACTATTTCTTCCTTTTGAAGTGAATGAGGGGAATGAGTGTGCTCCTACCAATGTCTTACTATTAGTAGTAGTATAAATATTTGATTTTTTTTTCAAAAACACAAATGGTAGCTAAGCACCTAACTCCCACTGGAGGAGGTAGGCACCTAGCTGCCTGCCATTTGGGTCTTGAAAATATCTCTCATATTTGACATATACATACATGTCACTGTACAGATCAATAAAAATGGCTGGTCCCTGGTAATGCAAATAAAATGTGACCCATATTATTTGCCGTTCCCTATATAATAATATAGGCAGATTCTCTGGGTGCTTCTGCCCACCCACCTGTACTGTAATTTATTCACAACATATGATTTTCAGTTTAAATTTTAAAAGAAAATCAAACTATAACATGCTTTCTTTACAAATAGGAGCCTAAAAGTGGGGCGAGGGAGGAGGGGAGGGTGAATCCTGCTCAGACAGTGACGGGTCATTTCATAGAACCATGTTACTAAAAGCCAGACTTGCAGAAATAATCACAGTCCTTGGTAAGGAACCTGATCCAAACCCAGTAGGGATGTAAGCAAATGCATTTCCCTTAAGTCTGGTGGAGTCAGACCAGGTTGGAATAAGGCCCATATCTTCTATTTTACATCTTTGTCTCAATCTGCGCTCTCCTTTCTGCCCCTAGTATCACCTAAAGCAACATTCTAGCGATATCTCCTCTCCACGTGTTGATGTTAGGCGAGGGAGGAAACAACCTATCTATGAAATCCCACTGCTGCGAAGGTGTTGACCGACGGTCCCTAGATAGTGTGCTTATTGCTACAAGGGTACCTAAACCGGCTCTGTTCTCCAGGTTATTAGGCAGCATCTGCCTGCTGGCGAACCCATGGAACTCGGCTCATTGTTTTCGTTCTGCATTTTCATCTGGGAAAGAAAAGAGTAAATAGCGCAAACCACTGCTCGGAAGGGGTCCACAGCAGCAACTCACTATCCCATTTTCACCATGGAATAGCGAGCCCTCCTCGCCCTGACCTTCCCTGGTAAACACACTTCAAACCAGCTACCCAGACCACTTGGGCACTTGCCTGAACATTATAATATGCTCCCCTCGATCGACAGGGCAGGGAATTTGAAATATAACGAGCAAGGCTTTAAAAGCTGTAAGCTCCCAGGGGGTTCTATTCCTAACGTACTCTAAAGTGAAACCCCCCAACGGCGTGAGCCAGAGATGTGGATGTTAAGAAAAACTGCCCTGAATCAGTGAGCGCAGTCAACAATCTTCCTGCTTTCCTCGTCATCTTGGAATAATCAATGGAATTAACTGAGGTCGCGGAAACAGGCTTATGGGTTACTTGTGGGAGGCTGTGAAAATAGGGGGCAGCCATTAAAAGAAACCTGATAGCTATTCATCAACTTGGGGGGAAAACAAGAAAGAGCCTTTGCTCGGGCTCTTACCAACCTTGTCTAGCTCTGATCAAGAAGATCTCTGGAAACAAGAAGTTTACAAATATTGTCAAATGATCCTTGTAGCTGCTTCAGGTTGTCAGTCCTGGAGAAGCCCACCAGAACCTTAGATTCCCAGCTTCGCTTTCCTGGCGGGTTCCTGCCAATCCCCCGAGGCAGAAAGCGGGCTCTCCTCATTTTAACCATATGTGCTTTTTGTTGTTGTTGTTGTCTTCTCTGTAACACTGTACACTGCTGGGAGAGAGGCTCCTTCTGCCGTTTATAACCTTAGGAATCTGGTACCGTGCTAACGATGCATGTTTCCTAGAGCTGAGTGTCTGCCTCGAGCCACGGCAGTAGTTTGATTATACACAGTAAGTAGTTGTTGTTTTACTTTAGTACGAGTGCTTTCAGCGAAAGGTGCAGAAGCACAGGGCTTGACTAACCAGTGCCTTTCTAGTTTTTGCCGACCAGCCTAGCTCGCGTAAATTGTGTGGCTGTTCACTTTTACTCTGGCAAACAGGGGTAAAATAACAGAATGTGAACTCCGCGTGTTCAAGTGTATCCATCTCCTCCCAAGATTGTAAAGGGGCTAATAAAAAGCTAATCAAGAATGACCGCATTAACCTGGGGCGGTCGAGTTTCACGGGGAGCACTGGAGGTTACTCTGGCTTGTGTTCAGAACAGCAAGCCCGAACTCCAGGGGTCTCATTTCAGAGGAGAAGGCGGAGAGAGGAGACACTGCAGCATCAGTTCAGTGAGACCACCTTAGCTGGTCACGTTGTATCAGGCCCCACTCTTCACTAATGCATTATGTTCAGTCAGCACAGTCATCCCATCCTGCTGTTAGACAGGTTTGTGTGCTGGAAAGGATCAGCTGAGCTCCTGCACCAGAAACATACATTCCTTGGGCTAAGGCGCCCCGCAAATACTAACAATGAAACAATGATAATAATGTACAGTGGCAATTCGCTTACATCGGGAAAACGCCGATCGTGGTCTCATCCTTCCGCGGACCTCCCTCCACCAAGCCCCCCAGAATAATCCAGTTTCACATCCCCCCTCTGCTCCGGTCAACAGCCTTTTCTTCTTTCAAGCGACGTTTGTTAGCATAATCGAGTTACCCGCTACATATCTAAAATCCTTGTCCCCTTAAGGAACAGAACACTGAAGCGTAGCAAAAGCTTTGAATTCTTCCTGTACAAAAATAAATTTAAAAAAAAAACTACACGAAACAACAACCTATTGTGTTTGGTTTTATTTAGTTCCTGGCAATGATCCTCTGACATGTTTTGATTTTCCAGTGGGGCCAGGATCTCAGCTGTCCCACTACGTGCAACCTATAACGGCACAGACCTGCGCGGAAGAAAAAAAACAGTTCGAAGGTGCATTCCGCCCAGTCCTAACTCCCCCTTGAATTTGACGGGCAATTTTGCCAGAGAAAGGACCGCAGGACCGGGCCTTGATAATCTGAGAAGTGCACAGAGCGGCTCCTAGCCCGTTGGTTTAGGGACGGAGCAGAAATCAGGCAAATACAAATTCCTAGGTTTTGGAGGAGACAACGTAAGCCCCAAATCCTGGCCGAGCTCGGTCGGTTGCATAAGAAAGAAACCAAGGGTCGGACGGTAAATATTTCAGGCAATATCTTCTTACCCTTTTCTAGCACGTCTCTCCCTTTGATTGTAAGGGGAATGATACTTAACAACTGACGGCACCGTGTGGCCCTGTCAATGGAATTGTTCCTTTAAAAACCTAATAAAAATACCCTGAACGGAAATTATTTGGATACGTTTTCTTCCTCCTTGTATTTATAAGTTACACGGTATACATGTGGCTTTTTGCCAAACGCTTATCTAGTCAGAATATTATAAGTTTTAAAAGTTCCCAAGAGAGTTTCTTTCTAGCCATACATACAAAAAGAAAGGTTATTGAGAAATATAACTAATGATATATATTATTTTCTTCACGTCTTTCTAAAAGTTTGTAAACATCCAATAAGAGAATTCTATAGTGATATCTCTATCTATAAATCTACCTATATCTATCTATGTCTAACTATATCTATCTAACTGCATCTATATTATACATAGTCATATATTATTTACCTACATATTATTATATATTATAGTAAACTATTTACTATAGAATAGATACATTGTAGATAATAGATGTAGAGACATATATACAGTATAAATATTTGCAGGAAAATGTATTATTGCTCGATACAGGAGATCAAGTGAATAAGTTAATGTCTTCAGAGAAAATATCAGAGGCCTGCAACTTCCAAGAAATATTAGCTTCCAAAGTGAAGTGATATAGACATCACCGAGAAGGAAAGTAGGCATTGAAATAGCTGCAGTATTTGTAGCTCATTTTATTTTATTGCAATCATTTTATTAGCACAGATCAGCTCATGTAAAATAAATGTATTCTATAAAGTGACGTAATCGCGTGCTTAAAGGCAGACTAGATCGAGGACGGATTATAAAAGCAGCATATTGATAATACGTTCTACTTCATCCAGCATATCCCCATTTCATAGTGACCTGTTTACACTCTGATGGTCTAATAGAATATTTTGTGTTTAATAATTATTATGCACAATTTTTCATCCTTTCTGAGAAGCACTTTTGCTAATTACACATCCAAATGTCTGGTTGGAATGAAAATGTGAGGATTTTCAAGCCACTGAGAGTCAGCGATTCAAGGAAAGAGATTTGAAATAACTTTTGCTACAAGCATACAACCCTTAACGGCCATGTAATATTTTCCCACTGCTGGTTGTGCATGTTGCTTTAAAATATATTTGAATGAAAGAGCTCATGTGAGAATACAAAGAGGGTTATTCTGCTCATTTGAGTCTCACAAATCATTGGGGTTTCAATTGCCTGATGGTATGGTTTTGGTATTCTCTTTCTGCTGATTTCTTCCAACATATTTGAAGATTTCTGAAAACCAAACACGGTTGTGCACATTTTAAATATACGTGCCACGAATTTGCAATTGCGTTTAAATGCAAGCTGATACATACCACTTAACAATAGAATTGCGTTACGTTTCCACAGCTATTGGGAAATGAATTCGCATTACATCCAAACGGCAGTCTGCTTAATGTAAAGTGAAAGTGCTTATGGAGGGCCCTGCGTGTAGTCTCTGTACTCACATATTAGGGTGCTAAAGAAGAGAATTTCTTAGATCTAAGTCCGTACAACAGGTTTTGACATCTCCCTTCCGGCTAGGGTGAACAGCTGCTCTCTGCTCCCCATTCAAATTCAGCTGCTGTGGTTATAAGATTCAAGCAGAGGAAAGCAAAGTCAGGTATAGCCTCATAAATTTCCAACAACAGAAATGGGAGGAGGGAAGACCTCTCTAGTTCTTTTATCTTTTCCCACGGTTTTAATTGAGGAGAAGGGACTAAATAATACCATGTTCTTTCATTTAAAAATGCTCTCGCACTCTGTGTGTGTAAGGGGGGCGGAGGAGAATGTGTGTTTCAGTCATATTTCCTGTTCTGTTTTGAATAACTTTTGGAAATGAATCCTACTATCTCATGATTTTACGATACAGCCTGTATTACAAGCTACACGGACATTTAGACTGAGTATGAAACCTTAACCTCTGAATTCTTTTGTTTGCCAACAAACACAATTTGAATCCTGCAGAATTTGCCATCATATTAATCTCAGGCTGTGGAGTGCTCAAACTTAAAAAAGAAAGAAGTATGCGAAATGGTTCTTTTAAAAGCCCATTGTCTTGTTTTAAACGGATTTGATCTATTTCACCCTATAGATGAACCCTATATTTTACATTCACGTTCTGTGATTTAGCACAAGTAGAGCCGTTTGCTGTGGATTCCCTATTTATAACCCTCCTGAAAATATCGCACAGGTAAAAATAGATGGAGTTTCCAACTCCTCTTTACACGAATAATAGAAATAAAGCATCAGGGGACGCAGAAAAGAGAGCGATGAACAAGGATCTAAAGCAGGAGCAGCAGGTTTCCTTCCTGACAGGGGATGTTGTCAAAATGAGTGAAGATCCTGTGCTCTCGCCACTTCACGTCTCCTTTCCGTGTTCGCTCTGCAGAAGCAGGCGGTTGTGTGGGGTGCGCCCCGGGCTCGCAGCGTGAGCCGATCCACCCCCGGGCACAGCAGGAGTTTGGCTGCAAAGGGTAGGACCCACTTTCCACGGAGCTGGTGGTCTTTGTCCGTCCCCTGTGCGACTCAGGGGCAGGTTCAGAGCCGGACCCTGCTGCCGCCCCTTCCCCTGGCGGTAGTTAGCTTGGCCTCTCGGCGCCGCTGCTGGCTGCAGACACCGCCGCCGGCGAGCTGGCTGCGGGTGACCCGCCAGCATCGCTCTCCCAGGTCTACCACGTCAGTTTCACTGGAGGCGAATACGCCAATCCCGGCAGGCCTGAAACCGGCTCCAGGCTGGCCTGCCTTCCTCCCGGCCGCCACCCCTGCTCCTGCTCCTGCTCCTCGGCTCATCCCGACCTGCCAGCCCCACTCCACTTCCGGGGGCCCCTCAACGCGGAGGGGCTGGACTGAGAGATGGGGTGAGGGTTGGGGGGTCCCTGGGTCTCTCCTCGTTCGTCGCCTAAATCACCGAGGCAAGGGATGGGGTGGGGGCAATCTGCGTTAACCATATATCACTGGGGGAGCCCACAACCGCGGAGCCCTCTGGTGTTCTCACAGGCAGGGGTTAGAGATGGCGTGGAAGGAGCTTTCCCCAACGGCCTAAAAGGGAGAACAGATGAATGGCCTTGAAAGGTGCCCGCTTTTGGTGCAATACAGTATTGTGAGTAATAATACCCTAGGGAGATTACTCCGGCTGGAACTGAGCTGGGTGAGACAGGGAATTTTCTGCACCTTAAAAAGTGGCTTACTTTAGTGTCAACCGCTAAAATGATACAGAAATGTGTGTGAGCACCTGAAAGTATATAACCTACATTTATTCATGCATCTGACCAAGTTATTATTTTGCGGTGGATGGTTTACATCTATTCTAGTCCCTAGTTCATCGATCTAATCTCCCTATCGGGTTCCCTCAGATAGACAGACGTGCACAAATATGTGAAGACTAAATCCGTGCCCCGAAGAGTCTGCAAATTAAGACTTCCAAGGGAATTGAAGATCTGCTTTAGAAAGTGTCTTCTTCCCCTAACTTTAGCACTTCTTGTGGCTACATAACATAGCTCTAGATGTAGAAACATTCCCCTCTTCTAACGTAGAAATATATACACCGAATGAAATTATTGCTGCTATTACCTTATCCCAAGCTGGAACTTCATTTTAAAAGTTGTTGATAGTTGACTTTGAAATATATGGTAATTCAGAGTCAAATACAATAATTTCCTCGGTCCCAGCCGCCCGGGGCTAAGTCTAGTTAGTGTGTAAATGGGATCATGGATCAAAAAAACTGGGTCTACGTTGTACATATGGGACCTTTAATATTTATAAAACTGCCCACTTTAAAAAAAAATAAATAACCCCAAATCTTACTGATAAGGAAACTCCTTGTGGCAGTTGAAACCCAGCGAGAACTCCATTTCCTCCCGATCCCAAACAATGGATTAATTTTGCCTCCCGTGTTTGACCCAATGTGAGCGATCTGTAAGAGGCTTTCGCAGGAGTTTCATTGCAAGGAGGGTTCAAAGACAGAAGTGCTGGGGGACGTGTTGGTGCTGCAGCGCCCCCGCTGTGAGAGTCTGTGACCAGACCGCTTTCTCTGGCGGGCCCTCCCTCCCTCTATGGGTGTTTGCTGCGTCAATCACAGCGGAAATTTCTCTCTTTCTCTCTCTCTCTCGCTAATATCTCAGCTCGCGGGGCCGCCTCTGAGTGGATCAGAGCAATCTGTCAACCCAGCCGGGGAGCCACCTCAAAACAGATCAGGTTACCTCTGATTGACAGCGTCACCATGGCAAATAATTTGACTAAAACTATTGTCTTCTCCTGGCAGTCCCCGGGTCAGATAACTGGACCAATCAGAGCGCGGATAATCACTTTTCATGCCAGCTTAGAATAATATTATTTAAAAAAACAGAGAGAAGAGGAGGAGAGAAAGGAGAGAGAAGAGGGGGAGCTGGACTTAACCACTATATTATGTTGAATCCTACAGTGAAGGGGGAGGGGGGCGAAAAAAAGAGAGATCCCAACCCGGCGGAGGAGGGTGGGGGTGGGAGAGGAAAGACACCACCACTGTGAGCGCTGCTGATACCAGACAATAGAGGCACAAAGTTACTCTCCGAACTTGGACTTACAAAAAAGTTTTCACGTTCGGTCCCCGCCTTTGATCCTTTTTACGCTCAGCTGCTGATGGCTGCCGACTGCAGAGCGGAGCTGTGACTTGTGCCGGAGCGTAAGTAGCCGCTCGGGTAGGTTATACATCCATGACTGGTGCTTCTCTCGCGGTCTGTCCGTCCAGGTCTATGTGGCCGCTTTGTACAAGTCCGATGATTTAGATCGGGGCGGGGGAAAGGCCACCATGTCGATGCTCCCCACTTTTGGATTCACCCAAGAGCAAGTGGCCTGCGTCTGCGAAGTGCTCCAGCAGGGGGGCAATATAGAAAGGCTGGGGCGGTTCCTCTGGTCCCTACCTGCCTGCGAGCACCTCCACAAGAACGAGAGCGTCCTCAAGGCCAAGGCCGTGGTGGCTTTCCACCGGGGCAACTTCCGCGAGCTCTACAAGATCCTGGAGAGCCACCAGTTCTCCGCTCACAACCACCCCAAGCTCCAGCAGCTCTGGCTCAAGGCGCACTACATCGAGGCGGAGAAGCTGCGGGGGCGACCCCTAGGGGCGGTGGGCAAGTACCGGGTCCGCAGAAAGTTCCCCCTGCCCCGCTCCATCTGGGACGGCGAGGAAACCAGCTACTGCTTTAAGGAGAAGAGCCGGAGCGTGCTGCGGGAATGGTATGCCCACAACCCCTACCCGTCCCCTCGGGAGAAGAGGGAGCTGGCCGAGGCCACCGGGCTCACCACCACCCAAGTCAGCAACTGGTTTAAAAACCGGAGGCAACGCGACCGTGCTGCTGAGGCCAAGGAAAGGTACGAGTAAGTACCCCCTTCTGCACGGCTACTGTCTCCCGGTGCGTGCCCAGCCCCTGCGCTCTGCACCCAGGCACAAACTCCCCCCACCAAAGTCGCTGCGAGCTTTTGCTTCTCTTCCCCCCGAGCAAGGACCGGGCCCTCCCTTACTCTGGGCCGCCGAGTTCTGATTTTCTCAAGTCCTGAAAAGGAGGTTCCGGTCCGAGCTGGGAAACCCAGATAATCGCTGGCCTTAAACATCGCAGGGCCCTGAATTCCCTCACGCATTGGGGCTTCCTTGTTATTCGCTCGTTTGCACTTCGTGGCCCTTCGGTTTGGGTTTGACACCACTAACCAGACAGACTGAGCGTTTTGATGCGGTATAATCGTTCAGCGCGTTTATATCCCTTGATTTTGATTTGATTTGATTTGATTTTTTGACGCACACAAAAAAGAAGTTGTTAATGTGCCTTTAATGGTCCACTTCAGAGGGTTTTAAAGGGGTAGGATGAAAAATATAATAAGGGAGAGTGGGACCAATAACACCTAGTTAGCGAAGAATACACGGCAAGTTAAAATAAACAAGTGTATTCACCAATACAGACCGGCGTGTATTTCCACACCCGTGGAGACCTGATTTCCAGAGCATTTCATGTAGGACTTTATGTCTTTTAAACTTAAGGTATTTTGACTATCTCATGTGAGATACTTTGAACTGGCGATCAGCAGGGGCATTCATCTGCCCCACGTATATAGCCTTAAGTGACAGGGGCCCAGTTTATTCAGCAAATGTTAATGCTCTTGAAGTTTCAAAGGAACAGTGTCTGGGGGTGCATTCACCTGAACCAGGTTCAGATAGAGGGGAAGCTTTTAATGAGACTGAATGGGGACGAATAATGCGAAAAACTCTCTGTAGACCAACCCTGTGCTGGCGGCTTTTCCATCCGTATGTTCATGTACAGCTCCCATATTTCAAACGGTATCCTACTGTAAAGATAGTTCTGTGGAAGTGCAGGGATTGATAGACTCCAGCCTTGAAAATACCTGGACGAATCCTCCAGAGTTTTAGATCTCACTCCGTAGGCCTTGGCACCGATACATTCACCACGGTCTATGCATTACATTAACAGAACGCACTCTGTATGTACACCCAAACATTCCCCATGCAGGGGTTTTTGGAGAGTTGAAATACTTTTTTCCTCGTGTGTTAGCAAAGGTTAACTTAAATGATGACGCCGGGCCTGGTCTCTAGTCATCCTTTCTGTTTACTTTTGGCAGGAAGGACTGGACTCTTTTACATGTTCTCTGGAGTTTAAGCGCATCCCCATACAGTTATTCACACTAAGAAAACAATGCTAGCCCTAATGGCTATACCTTTACATCGCGGCGCTTTACCGTTAGAAGCAGAGCCAAATGGCTTAGAAAAAAAGTGTCCCCAAAATGTACTTCTTAGCAGCAGAAACTAGTGGCTTCTTTGCCGAAATGCAGCCCTGCCCCTGTAATACTTTGCAGGGCTTTGCACCTCTGTCGGGACAAATCTGATCGCATCGACACATTCTGCTCTCATTTGTCCCCGTGCCATCTAACTGACTTCAGGGGAATGATGCTGGGGTAATGGAGAACAGCATTTGGTCTCCACACTGTTAATAGTGTTTGGTGAAATTGTTCCTAATGTCAGATACAGGCTGAGAGCAGGAAACCTGCACATAATATTTAAAGGGACAATCTCCTATCTTGTTAATTTGCGTCCCTACCCAAATCGATGTTCCTCAGGCATAAAGTACAGGATTTTCTGGTACTTTAAATAGGGGATATTTTCTGTATTAGATGAAGAGAAGACACTATTAATCGCCGGACAGCGGTTAATGACTTGGGTGGGGGAGGTACTGTTGGGTGTTTTTTCCCCCAATAGTTCCTATGCACTATTGGAAGCTTGTCAGGGAAGCGAAATGCAGGATTCCAAATTCACAATATGTACTTCTGTGTGTATACACAAGACATTTGAAATCGCAAGTCCATAAGGGTTTGATCATTTTGGCGGTGTTGGTAATTAAAAGTACTGAAAATCTACTGCAGACCATTCGCGGAATGGCTTAAAGGTGACTTCATTTTTAGTCTATGTTGAATGTGCTTGGGAAATGTTAAGCACCCCATACAGCTGATTAGATTTACGCTTAGCTGTGATATTCAATAAGGTTTGGATTCTGTACAGATTTGCTCCATACCTTTCCCCAAACGTGCTAGTGCTTTAATTTTCTTTCAAATCCCTGTAAGTGTTGGTTTTATTAGATGTCAGAAATCCTTTTATTGCTGATAGGAGGGACTCACCTTCAAATATCCAAAGGAAATGAAGGTTACATTTGTTCCTTTCATTTCTGAGGAATCAAATTTTAAAGGTCTCCGGAGACAAATAAGTTTTTTGACATAGAAAAATACACTCAACCTAACATTACACTCTAGGCGTCGGAAAACAGACCTTTCGTGGGACTGCCATTCTGTCAAGCAACTTCTTCAGACAGAGCTTTCTTTTCTAATTGTATTATTTTGGTACTAAGTGTCTCCAGCCACATCGTGCAGCCCTTGCCGAGACCAGCTCACACTGAAGGCAATCCTTTAACTTCGCCCAGTAAAACCTGAAGGATTTGGACCCTTTGTCATACATAAACTTTAAATATAAATACACCGCTGTACCAGAGGGCTGTACATAGCCTACAGGGGCCTTTCCCCTGTGTATCAATATTACATTTGGCCTCTAACTTTCAAAGTAACAAGTACAACAAGGCTTTGAACCCATCACGAAATTCCCAGTGTTCACCATTGCCACGGTCATGAAGATTCTAACAATTCTCTGTCTCTTATATACATATGTGAGATACATACTCTCTCTCTCTCTCTCTCTCTCTCTCTCTCTCTCTCTCTCTCTCTCTCTCTCTCTCTCTCTCTCTCTCTCTCTCTCTCTCTCTGTATATATTTGAGATAATGGTATGTCTCTTTTATAAGCTAAAAGCAGAGCAAAATTTGGCTCCCATTATGTGTCAGTATATTTGCGCTCTCCGTCTAATATCGACCAATAAAAGAAATAGAGAGGAATGTAATTAGGAGGGACATTTCCTTGTAGGACTCAGGAAATAAGCACGTTAATTCTGTTCGCTTTCCTTCTTTTACACATACTTGGGACACGTTTTCGGGTTTAAACTTCCCGAGGAAAAACGGAGTCGAGGTGTCGAGTTATTTTATCAAAACCAAGACTTATTCAGATGACCCAACCACGTAAGGCTGATCTGCGTAGGCTGATGAGAACACACATTGAGTTTGTTTGCCTCTCCAGGAGAAGGCGTGGATGAAATTCTGCTTGTATAAGTACTGTCTCCAGGAGTGATTTTAAAGTGAAATGCCCCCTTTTTTTCTTTCCTTGCCCCCCCCCAAAAGCTATCCAAACACTTTGCAGGAGATGGATGGAGAAAATGACGTTTTGTCAAAGTGACACTTTCTGCGGGGCTAGTGGAAAACTGTTTACAAGCTCTGCAGACCTTAGACCTTTGTGCCAGACGAAGAGGCCTTTAAGGTTTGCAGAGTTTGTAAACGGACTGTAGGTTTCAGTTACCCTCCAATTGTCTTCCCTATGAGCCCACACCCTGCAGTCCCTGCAGCTGCCTGTCTAGCTCCAGTGTTACTCAGTGCTGTATCCACTCCGCTCTAAGATCTCCCTCCCTTTTATATTTCCTATAGGGAAAACAACGAGAATTCCAACTCCAACAGCCACAATCCGCTCTCAGCGTCAATGAACGGGAATAAGACAGTTTTGGGCAGCTCAGAAGACGAGAAGACGCCGTCAGGGACCCCTGATCACACGTCTTCCAGCCCAGCTTTACTGCTCAATTCGAACCCAGGCCTACAGCCGCTCCATGGCTTGGGTCACCCCCAAGGTCCTAGCGCCATTCCGGTACCCAGTGCGGACCCTATGCACCATCATAGTTTGCAGGACTCCATTCTCAACCCCATGTCCTCCAACTTGGTCGACCTTGGCTCTTAAAACTATTTACACGCTCCCCTCACCACATCCCTTCGGGTTTTTTTTTTAAATCTCATTTGAAACTTTTAAAGTGATGATGACACACTCATTAGTGGATCTGTTGTCTCTCTTTGGATGGCTGGCTGGCTGGCTGTAGCTGTTTGGAAGGTACTGTGCTAGACTGTATGCAGTTCTGTTGTGACAAAAGTCTTAAGGGTTGTGCAAAGCTGGTTTCAGACATATGGACTGTTCGATAGGACTTGTGATTTAAGCATAATGCTAATATGGTTCTATGTAGCAACTATTTTTTCCAACCTTAACTTCACAAATCTCTTGGAATTTTAATTGAGCAGTCTTGTCTGTGTATGATAAGACACCTTGTATTTTGGGGGAGCGTAAGGTTGCTGTTTACATGCCTCCTTGGAAGACACCCATCGCTCCCGTTATCCTATTGTGTAGTTATATATCCGTGGCAGGTGTACAATGTACAATTACAATTAAGAATACAACCGTTTCAGTCAAGTTATAGCAGCAACACGCGCTCTAGGTAGACTCTGTAACTCCCTTGTAGCTGACGCTGTGCAGAGAGCCAGGTTCTTTCGCCTTGTCCCTGTGGTGCTTTCGCCATTTGTTGGGTGGGAAAGGAACTAATCGCCCGATCCTCACCCCAGTTGAAGTCAATGTTAAATGACCCCATCGACCTCAAACGGGGGCAGACGTGGGCCCTAAAAAATTGCTGCTCATTGTTAGACCTAAACGACAGTATCAACCGCGAGTCACTCGACTTTAGTTTTGTTTATTGTTTATATTATGTGAATACGTTCTTTGGGAAATATTTCTGCTTTTATTTTATAATAAAATTTAGAAATCTAACCCAGTGTGCAGTACTTAATTTGCATCTAGGTTGCTTTCGGTTTGCCCCAGCCTCTAAAATACCAGACGAAGCCAATCGCACAATTTTGTGCTGCGTTCTGGCTTCTCCATCACTACTCGTTCGAACCCAATTTCTGCGTCTGAGCCTGTTGTTCCCATGCTAGCAGATCTGCCATTGTCTGAAGGAATTTTGTCTGTTTAGCATGGGATTTTGATAAGATTAAATGATGTACTGTAGGGCCAAGCAGCAGAGTCCTGTGGCACCTTATAGACTAACAGACATTTTGGAGCATGAGCTTTTGTGGGTGAATACTGTACCTACTGTCGGGCCAAGTTGCTTTAATCAAAGAGAAAGGTGCCTCCCTTACACATGAAAAGTAGGAACGTTTAAGGGGCTTCTCCAACTCCCATTACTCTGAAAGCAGATCATAATGTAGTGTCTTGGTGTGACACTATTTTGATTAGAAGACTCGAGGCACAAAGTCTGAAATGGCAGCGTAGTCATTTTTAGTTGCAATTCTTTGACTGGGCCTTTCCAGAGCAATTGCTAGAAGATGAGCGCCAGTTTCTCTACTCTGAGTCTTGTAATCCCAAAACCCCAGAGGCGCAACCCGGAACCCTTCTCCGTTTTCCCGCCCCTTTCTCCCTGATGAGAGAAGGGTCTGTGACTAGCCCACCCCGTCCCCATCGGATGGTCACAGGAGACCAGCAGGAGAGCCAAAGTGAAAGAGTCGATTAAATCTTGGGCTGGGGAAACATCTGACCGCTTTACGGTAATCGACTCTCCCTCCCCCCACGGTTCACTCTAATCCCCCAAGAGGGAACTTTGGGGGTTTCCTGCAAGGCGGTGTCTCCAACATGGAGACAGCTGGGAGTCCACAACCACCAGCATCCTCTGAGCAGCCGTCGTGTGGGCCTGCTCAGGCAACACTCCCAGCGGATCCCCGCAGGAGCTTTGCTTTCATAAGGCGTCCTGGGTCTCCCACTACGGCTTGAAGCCGGAGTATTAACCGACCCCCCTCCCCTCCAACACACACACACACATACACAGATCCCTACGCGCTCGCTCGCTCGCTCTCTCTCACACACACACGCGTTGTCCAACCCTTTGCGAGAAGAGGGAGCGGCGGCGGTGAGAGGCTGGGGAAGGGGTAGAGGCGGCTGTGAGAGGGACTGAGGGGTACAAGGCCGGTCGGAGAAGGGGGAGAGGGCGGCTGGCGGTGGGTGAGGAGATGGGAACGGCGGAGCTCAGCAGAGATGGGACCCTGGCCGTAGCGGTCCCACGGGATGGGATCATTATCAGGGGGAAGGCCAGAAGAATCGAAATCATTTTTACCTGGGGTCAGTATTTGGGTCGGGTCGGGAGCCCAACATCCCCTGTCCCCACCCACCTCCCACCCGGATCTGTAGCCCTGCGCATGAGCCTCTCTCCGTCTCCTCCAGCCCATGGCTGGCGGGGGCGGGGGGCTAGCTGCAAAGTAAATGGAGCGAGTCAGTATTAAAGTGCCTCTTATGCACATAGCGATCCCACGCTCCAGCGTGTCCTGCCAGGGCTGTGCTCATGCTGCCCACACCTGGCCGCAGTCGCCAAACTACTGACACAAACAGAAGGCACTGACTGTGTTTCACTGTCGTTTCCGGTATCCCGGTGACATCCGACAGAAATACATGGGAGCTAAAGATGTAGGTAACACAACCAGGCAAGCGGCTGAGTGCAGCACTACACGCGGAAGTTCATTCTCTAGGCCTTTTTGTAAATTACACCGTAATTTGACTGCAAACATCATTTTGGATACCTGTCTATGAGACGGTCAATCAGCAATCCATGTCAGATATTTTTAAGAACAAGTCGGAATTAGAGTTGCACTGCTCACACCAGGTTTAATTAAAAGATAAGAGGCAGGTTTGGTTTCACTAAACGTTTAATAGATTTTAATGACAGAAGACATCTTTGTGACAATCTAGTCTGACCTCCTGCACAGACTTTCACCCAGTGATTCCTGCAGAAGACCTTCCAGTTCTCTGCTAGAGCTTTAATGTAATAGGCGGTCTATTTAAAAAAAAATCTGAAAGGTTGCAAATTGGTTTTTTCTTTCTTTCTTTTTGGATTGCTGCTAAAATGCATTTCTCATGAGTTCTGCAAAATAAGACAGGAACACTATGTGGCTTTAAGGGGAGAAGAAATATGTGTCGATCAGCAAAGATCGCATCCAGCTTTCGAGAGCTTACTGAAATTTCAATCAACTGACTTCAGGGGAGTTTTTTCTGCATAATGTCCGAATATGCTATTTTAGAGCAACACCAATTCATATATGTACTTGTAGGTGAGGTGTCCTACAATACGTTTCTCTTAGGGCCCTGTCAATGGGAGTCATCTTATTGATTTCAGTGGGAGTTGGATCAGACCCTAAAGCAAACGCCTCTTCCCCAGCTATGACTCGAATTACGTTAGTATGTTTTGGATTCAGTTGGTAAACAAAATATTTTATGCCCCCCCGGACTGCTGAGACTTGGGAAGTTTAGTATAAACTTCCCCCAAATTCGTGCTCTTTGTGTTAATATATTGCGCCAGACAATTTGTTTTTCAACTGCAGAGCTCATGTGGACAATTGGATTTGTGTATCATCTATTTTTTCGTCTTATGCTGACCTACTTGTGTGCATCCGATTCTCTTAGCTATGGATTTAAATCCTTTTAAAAGAAACATTTTGCAAGAACTAACCTCGGTGTTGCCTAAGATTACAGAAGATTCCCCGAGTTATCTCAAATAATACACGCATGAGTGTCAACGATTCGTTCGTTCATTCAATTGTATGTAGTGATAAAAATCGAGTTTGGCATCAACGAAGAAAAATGACTGGGCTAATAAACCACAGCCTCGAAGCAGAAAAAAAACCCCACGGCTTTGCCTGCTGTAGAAAAATAGGGTTATTGGGGAAAGAGTAGAGCCGTAAGGAGAACGCTTAAGGAGCCGGTAGGAAAACAGGATGGGGTTTCGGTGGTTAATACGAGGTCATATTGCTCAGATGAAAGTAAATGAACGGATAATAGGGAGAGAAAGGCCCTTTGAAATCCAGGGGCGATGAAAACTTCTGTGGATTGTGGAGAGGATCATATGTATATACAGTATGGAGAAGGGACGGGAAAACGAGCCATTCAGTTCAATTACAGTGAGTTAAAAGCAGAAATCTTGCTGTAAAAGAAGCTGGAGGGGAATCGGGACACACTCTTCAGCCTACAGCCAGGAGAGGGACAGGGGAGGGATGATAGAGTTATGTAAAGTGAGGCTCTCCGTTTAACTTCATTCTATGATGCAACCCGACAATCCCTACATGTTAAGACTCACTCTAGCAGACTGCACTTGCCTTTAGTAATTATGTTTTCTAAATTAGCTCAAATCCCCAGATTTTCCACACAAAAAAAAGTTTTGCAATAGATGAATATGTAGAAAGTGACGTGACTAATCCTTGGTTTTAAACAGATTAGTTATGATTCAGGAGCTTTATGTTACATGGGGCAAATCCCATCAGAAATGTTTGCTCGCAGGCTAACCGCACAGGTAAATAACATGGGGGTCCCGATCCTGCACGTTTTACCCAGGCAAAACTCCTACTGGCTTCCACAAACTGATTGCACTGGGAATTTCACCGGAGTCAGGAATTATGTCTCGCTGCACCATACAAAAACCACAGCCGGGCTCCGGGAAATAGCCAGGCGCACAATCCTCCCACTGGACAGCTATTGACCTCCCCCCCCCCGGTGGAGTTACGCTTTGGGTGTAACAGAGCAGAACTGGGCTTGTTGCCTTCAGAGCAGGGGTAGCCCGTGTTACCACTTGGCCGGTGTGCGGAGATGCTGGTTAACAGAGAGTGAACTCTAGTGTGGTCACAGCCTCTGTGTCTCCTGACCATACAACCTGAACTCGACACTGCAAGCCAGCAGTGTAACGGCCTGGAGATAACACGCTAGGTACACAGCGCGAAGACTCCTCCGTCACATACTGCTCGCCGTGTAATTACGTGGTCACGACAGATATAAGTAAAGATTGTTTATATGTATTTGCCCTCAAAATAAAATGTTATCAAATGAAATGATTAGCACAATGTTTATAGTCTGCATCTGAGCCCACTTTTAAAATAACCCAGGCTTGAATATTCACACCGCGCAGATACGTATTGTTTTCTCTGCTGCTAAACCCTCTTTTGATATTTGCCAGCTAGCTTTCTGAGGGTTATTTTAGAGATCATTGCAAAAGAAATTTCAGAAGCCCTCTGTTTTACACCTTTAATACCGAAAATAACACTGACGGGAATATGAAACAGAAGTTTCGAGCTGTGTCGAAATAATATTGATTGACCTTAGCGAAGCAAAACCGAGCTATCTGGTGACTCATATTGAGCAGTCTGGCTGATCCGATCCTGCCACTTTACTCATGCCATAGCTAGGGGTTTCGGACTAGTAGCCCCACTGACTGGCTACTGATTAGCCTAACACGGCAAGACGGAATGTACTAATGTTTGCTGGACCTCAGGATTACTTACGTGAATTCCAGGCGCTCATCTGTTTAAATTGCTTCAGATTGCACTATTCCAGTTACACAAACACTGGGAGAAATTTAAAGCTTTCTGGGGAACAGAATTAAGTACAATCTACAGAAGATTCTTTTGCTGAGTTTTATCGGGTATAAATTAAGTCATTTTACAGACATTCAGTTTAATCTAGACAGAGAAGTAATATCGCCGAGGAAAGTGTCATGCTTGTATTTCCTAAGGGATATTTCAGATGAAGCTTCATATTTCCCCACCCCCGATTCTTTGCCTAGGAGCTTTGTTAGAAATGAAGCCATAACCTGTCCATAATACGGAATATTAAAGAGCTGGAGTGAAAATTCTTTTAAATGCCCGGATAGAAATGTCTGTGCGAGGCACACAGTATAAAGTAACCAGTCTTGCGTTTCGAAAGCTGGAAAGAAGTATATTGCCGTGTTTGGGAGGAACAAGGATAGCTTGGTATAATCTCAGTCTCTTTTCTTCAATACAACAGAGCTTGGGTAGGGCATAGGACATCCAGTTTGGGAGACGTTGCTCAGAGAGCCAAGAAAACCGGTCTGCTGAAGGGAACTTTAGCACGCTGGGGAAAGTACGGGAGATGACTGCGGATAGGGAAATTGAAAACTATGTCTTTATATTGAGAAACGCTTTGGGCTCATAGCGCCTGTTGGTTGTGATCACGGCTGATTTGTCTATTAAAAATTAAACAAAGGAGTTAGACTCACAGGAGATTTTTTTTACTTTTAAGACAGGATGAAAAGCAACGTATTTGGGTCCGTCTTGTTTCCGTTGAAGTCCAAAGGCGCTTTGCCTTTACCGTCCCTGAAAACAGGAGCGGACCAGTAATTAAATAGACATTCTGTCTTTAAACTGGAAGCATAGAGAACCAGTGCCCCCTTCCCATTAGCCAAGTCCCTCGCCCCTCTAGTAGCGGGGAATAACACCCTTCTGATTCGAATTTGTCAAGGTGAGCGCTGAATTGAGTGCGAGCTGATGTGTTGTCTTTAAAAGCACCCACCCATAGCTTTCTTCTTCAGTCCGAATTCCCGCTTCAGTCCGTTGTACGGCGAGGCTTATGGGATGAGAGTGAGCCGTATAGAAATGAAGTTTCCTTTTGAAACTAGTGCTTTGCGACGCCAGGTTTATCCTAGAGGGAAGCAGCTAGGGAGCCAAGGTGTTATAGGAACCTGCTATTGAGCACACGGGTACAACGATACAGCGGGCGGCGCTCCTGATGAGAGGAATGTCATTGGGAAGATGGCAATCACACACGTGCTTCTGGCTGACCCCATTGCACTGTGAAGTCCTACAGGAAATACATATTTGAAGCCGCCAGGACAAACAAACATGCCTTTTATAGACTCGCCTGTCCTGCCATGAAAAATGAAAACCTCAGCGTGCTGGGGAGGGAGCAGAGTTTTCAAAGGAACCGATGAAAGCTACTCTCGGAGGAAATATTCATTTGCACTGCGGGCCTCTCAAGAATCGGCTGCATCATTCAATATGGTGCCCTAGTGAAAACTACAGCCTGTCATAAATACCTTTTAAGCTGGAAAAAGTTTTCAGTAACCAGGCTTTACTTCGACACACAAAAGACATGCTGACAACACACCAACCGAATGCGCAAAGCCTGTGGGCGGGGCGGGCTAAAGCCCAGTAACTCTTGTTTGAAGACAACTGGTTTCTCCAGGCTGTCACTCCGATGGGTTTTGTCCAAGGTACAGCACACGGTGGATGCTCCCAATCAATGCTCTCCGTTGGTTTCAAAAGGCGAGTGTTCAAGGCAGCTGTGCCTAAGGCAAAGGTCAGACGGAGCTGTACCTTGATGCCGAAGAGTTTGGCAGCGAACGTACAAAGTTTAAGGACTCCGCTCGGTAGGATCCGTAGGCTCGGACTCTACCCTCTGAGCTGGACTTGGGAATTGCTATGAAGGGACTGCAGACGTGTCACAAGTGATCATGTCACTCACTGACAAACTGCCATTTGTCATCATTATTGTTCTATAGGCTGCAAAGGATAGTCCCAGGATCAACAGTGAACGTGCAAATCAACCCACTTCTTGCAACTACTGTCCATGGTGGGATTTCAAACGCGCCTACGTGATTTAGGAACATAATCACCAGTATCGTTCCATGAGACCTGTGTTTCTAAATCACTTGGGCGCTTTGTAAACTGCCACCCCGCACGTCATAGGGGGGAGAAGGAAGAAGTTGGGAGGAATTCTTTGCTCTTTCAGCCTTTGCTACGTGTCCAGTAGTGAGCTAAAGGTTTCGTTCATTACATGTTTATAGTCAAATTAACCCGGAGCGTCTGCACAGGCCCATTCACAGGGAAAATGCAGCGACACATTGCAAATAATCCAGCTGGGGAAAGTTTCACAGTTGTTCCCATCTGCTGAAAAACGCCATTTCCATGGTACAGTACCAGATTTTATTCTAGTCCTTTGGATCTTTTCCCAAATAACAAAACGTCTATAGATTTCAATGAGAACAGGATCAGGCCCCTAATGGGAAGGTTCAATGGGAAGATATGAGAGGGTTGATCAAGGACGGATTGAGGATTGTCCTTTTCATATTCTCAGAAGGCTGTGCTATTGGTGCAATCAGCCACAACACAAAGAGCTGACTACATATACAGATAGTGGCCGCTCCGGCAGTCCCGGTGCACCCCTGAATTTAAGATCGGTGCTTACTACAGTAAGATAGTTATAACGAGCACACGGAACCTCAGATTGTTACCCAATAGTCCTGCGTACATGCAGTCTTCCTAGCAGAGGAATTCGGTGTGTGTCAAGTAAACCCCATTCTGGAAGAATTCTGTGCTGTGGAAACTGATATTTATTCACGAGGCATTGTGTATACGTATGAAATACAAGATATTTCCTGTCCATCTGGTCATAAGGGGACAGCATTATTCCACATTTACTTAAACTGAAACGTGAAGCTAAAATAATAAAAACAACAAAACAACGCAACCTCGGGACGCCAAGTTTGATCGGATTCAGAAAACAATACAGGGGCATTTTAACAGGAACGTGTTGTTTCTAAGCGCTTCCAACCGCTACAATGCACTGAGCAAGTTATTTTCACTGTTCATCCTGGGGTCTTCAGGTTACACTTGCATCTAGCAGCTGTTAAATGCAATAGTATGTAAACAGAAGCATATAATAATACATACCACTCAGCTAGCGAGGCTGTGGCTAGTGTTTGGACAGGGGTAATATTTCTAAGACTAGAAACAGAGCTGAATATTGTGTTTTCAAAACAAAACAAAACTACAGACAATACAGTTCTGTAACTTTTACTGGGACAAATACAATTCATCTGTGTATATACTGTTCAGTTAATATTATGACGTTGACAAGGTGAATATTTAAAGTCAACTGTTTTAATCTTTCATCAGAATGTTTTAATTGTGTATTTAGAGAACCTCTCAAATCTGTTTTAGGCGAAATTAAATGTGATTGGTGCGAAGGTAGAGAATGTACGGAACAAATTACGGGCTATTTCGTAGCTATACAGTATTTCCCTCCGAAACTGGCTTTTTAATCCTTTTCAAATAACGAAGTCTGAAGCGAATGATTCCCCCTCCCCCCACTCCCGATTTAATGGAAAATAACACAGCTATACGATGAGTGATTCAACTAGACACAGTTCAGGAGTCACCCAGCCTCCTTTTACTTACCGACGGGCTTTGGGTGATGTCGCTGAGGAGACGTGTTTCTCTGACAATGGCTGGAAACTTCCAGCGTTTCAGTTTAGTTAGGCACCATAGATTTGTCGATGTAATCTCAAGGGTGGAAATCTGCAGAAAAATGCAAAATAGCAAAACCGAACCAAACCCCGAACAAACACTGACTTCGAATCTGCATATACTTAGAAAAGGAAACCGTCAAAATGCCACAATTTTTTCATTATTATTCTGGGATGGGAATATTATTTTTACCAGATAGGGGCATCGCACTGAAATTCTGTAGCTGGAGATATTTCGATGTACTCTGTAACGATTCTTAAACAATTAGTACTCGTTCCTTTATTATATCTATTTAAAGGAACTTAAAAATCCCTTTAAAATGTTAACCTAATCGCTACTTCCATCATCATTAACTTCAACCCAACCTTTCTAGCTTGGGTAAAGCACTGGGATATTTCACAGCCCATTTCTATTTGCCTCAGCTGCATAATTTATTGCTGCAGTTCCAGAGTAATAAAGAAACACAGCCGAGACTGCAGTTACACCTTGAGCATGAAATCCTCTCAAAGTGTCTGCGGGTCACGCACATATGCCCATATCGGATCAATGCTCTGGCTTTGCATAGCTCTTGGCCATCTTGCGCTGTGTTTTATTCCCCAAGCCAGCGGGAAGAAGAGCAGAAAATGAGAAGCCAACCTTCTGCTTTACCGCCCTGTGAAGGGCGAACGTCAGGACTCAAACAGGGGTGGAATCGTTACCCAGATGAAAGATACAGTATGAAAAGCTTGTGGGAGCAACTGGTGTTGATGTTCTTGCATTATCCCAAGCGCTCCTGTGACATTTTAGCTGAAGGGCCTCGCCACCTTTTGTCAAACGCCATGTATTAGAGCTGCCTCTACTCACCCCAGTAAGGTACAGTAGTAATGAGAGCACGCCCAGGCGAGGGAAGACATTAGGCAGGGCAGACATGTTGGTAGGGTTCTCACCAAACGTGGACTAGCCCATGAGAAAGCAAACAGAACGTGCAGGAAAATGTTGGCCGCGCATCTCAGATTGCCTTCGCCCAACAAATGTTTAGGGAAATGAGAGAGCAGATTTTAGCGACCCTGGTCAAGAAAACAGCCAGAGATTAAGGGGCTACCGCAAGGTAATTTAGGCCGAGGAGTATTTCTGTTGTGGCATGACGGAGGGAAAGATTAATATCTTAAGTAATTATTACTATTAGTGGTATGGTATTACTCCCGAGCCAAAAAGACCTCATGGATGAGATGCGGTTTCTTATTCTGCAGTCTTCAGACACCTAGCTGTGGAAATGCCTAAAAAGGAGACGCTGTGATCACTGCAACAAATCTTTTGCTAATGCATCCGGTTAGTTTGCTAGAGCAGCGGGTCTCAAACTGTGGGGTAGGGCCCCAAAGTGGGTTATGATCCCATTTTAAGGGGTTGCCAGGGCTGGCCCTAGACCTCCTGGGGCCAAAGTTGAAGCCAGAGCTCCACACCTTGGGGTCAAAGCCTGAGCCCCACCTCCCCGGCCCAAGCCCAAGGGCTTCAGCCCTGAGAGGTGGGCTCAGGTTACAGGGCCCCTGGAGCTTGGGCCTCCCAAGGCTGGGGCAGCAGGGATGGGACAGGCTCAGACTTCAGTCTCCCCTGTCCTGGGTTTGTGTGTGTGTCTAAGTCAGAAGGGGCTTCCAGTGCAATGAAGTTTGAGAACCCCTGTGCTAAGAGTGAAATCCTGGCCCTCTCAAAGTCAATGGGAATTTTGCTTTGAGGACCAATCCTGCCTCGCTCCTTCAGACAACACTCTCAGTAAGTTCACTCAGGCAAAACCTCCTTAGAAATAACTGGGGACCACTTTTGTCTGAGTAAAGGCTTCAGCAGGCCCCAGTTCTTGAAACATGCACTCAAGAACAGCTTCAATTTGCAAGATACATATTATATTCTTCTTCTTAGGCACAATGGCCGTGTTATTAACATAGTTACAATATATTTTTCTTGGAGTGTTAAACGAGGGCATCTCTAAAAATGTAATGATGAGATACTTTGTTAGTTTAAGCTTAGTAAGCCCTAAAATATATCATTGTGCATATGGCTTTTCTGATTTCCCGTTGGATTGGAATGAGTTGCCATTTAGATTGTATCTAACATTTGGAGGCATTTTATTGCTGGAAGAAATCTAATGCAATGAGCAGAAAGCAGGAGAATACTCTTGGCATTGGATGAATTCCGTGTGGTAATCTTTTGGTAAATTTGCAGTTTTCTATGCCAAAGCAAAGCATTTTCGCTCCGTGTCTGCTCATATTTTAAGGAAGGCGAAGACACCATTTGAGGAATCCAGCTGGTTGCAAATCAGACATTTAATCTCTCAGCTGGAAAGATTTAATGGATCAGTATCAAGTAACAGTTCTGGAAAAGTAGCCTCCTTTAAAAAAAAACAAAAGAGATAAATCCTGATTGAATAATAATAAATGAAAACCATGGATTACAGTGACTGCAGACAGTATTTTCTTTGACATACTCAAAAGAAGCCTTAGGATTCAACTGAGTTGACAAAACACTCGTGTTGTGTTGATATTTGCACAGAAAGATTCCAGACGCAATCGCAATACATCTCGTACCCTTGTGTTGGAAGGATTCCTCACCATTCTCCCCTTCAGGCTCACCTTCTGAAACGGCTTTTGGGACGCGTGCAGAGGAAAGAAATGACCCCAGAAAGGCAACCCTATATCACTAGAGGAAAAAGTTATCGTTTTCCTCTGGGCTGGGAGCTGGAGATCAGAAATGATGTGGACGTGAATGAACCAAAACACGGGCATGGTTCGAACGAACCTTGTATGGGTGTGCGCGAGTCTGAAATGTCGACATGCAAGAGTGGCATCACTGCATTCAGTTATTAAAAGATACCTCTGTGTTGCGATGTGTGTGTGCGGTGGGCTGATTACTTTTGTGGGCCGGTGGTGGAGAGTGTGTGTGTGTGTGTGTGTGTGTGTGTGTGTGTGTGAGAGAGAGAGAGAGAGAGAGAGAGAGTATGGAAGCAGATTTGGAAAACGCAAAATGTAGTCCCCTCCACGCATTTCTCCACTTTCAGTAAAAGCTTAGGAGCAATCCTACTCTGAATTGGCTCTATTGGAGCATGCCCGTTGCATTCCCCCCACCCCACCTCTTTACATTTGGAAGACAGATGTATCGTCTGAATCTCTGGGTCCACAGAGGAATAATTTCCGCAGGCTGCGCTCTGTGACACTTTTCTGAACCTTGTTACTTTCGCTGAAGCTCTAGAGGTTGTAACTTTACACTGGCTCTAGCCGTGTTGGAAAATGTACTTTCCATGAGCAAAAGGGGACCTCATGCCGATAAGTGAGAAAGCACTTGGACTGGCTTTCCCTGATCTAGGGCGAAGTCATTACTGTGGATGATTAAAGCCCGTTCCTCGGCAGGACAGGTGCTTTAATTAGAGAGGGCAAATCGGGGGTGGAAAAGACCCCCGATGGTTCTACCATCTTTAAAGCAGCGATTCTGATTTGACCGCATCCCAGGGAAAGGATGTCTGAACTTCGGCTCTGGCAGGTCTCCTCCGTGATCCTCCCAGCTGAAATGTCTTGGCTGCTCTGTCCTTACTGCTCTTTGGCTCTCGTTGCATTTTGCCTAGTACCGGCGGTCAGTGGCACATTGAAGTCCTTCTTTCCCAGAAAGATCAGGTCACATTTGAGTCAGGCTTGGAGAAATAGCTGCCTTCTCTTGTAACATGACTTCAGGAAGAACAAAGAGGCTCCGCTGCCCTCTTAACAACAACAGGAGAAGGGGAGGAGGGGAAAAAAACTTTCATTTGTTTCTATTCAAAGTAAAACAGGTATGACCGGGCAAAGAGGTTCCTTCGCTTCTTCAAGGAGTATGTGGCTAATATCCATTACACACAGCCTGGTGTAACTCAACCCCACTGCAACTCAGAGAGCTCTGACTTGAAAAACGACCTCTTATTTATTTGCAGCATTGCTTTAAACCCCCACAACATACCCCCATAAATCAAAGTCCCACCGCCTCCAGGGGCCTGGGCTGTGAGTCTAAATGCACCCTCCACCGTCCATTTCCAGCCTGTGCGTTAGGTGAGAAATTCTCCTTAGCAGTAGCTGCGGGGATCAGAGATCATCTCGATGAAAGGCTCACGTTTCCATTCCCCGGGGACTGGTTGCTTTTGGACGGTCTGCCACAACCCACGCCTGCTGCTGGGGCAACCTTTGCCAGCTGCAGTGCAGAGCTTCGCTGGAAGTCTTATGGCAAATGAAACCAAATGCACCTGCAAGGAAGGGCTCAACAAACAAGGGAGCCTTAGTCGGAGTGTGCATGGAGAGAGATCGTTTATGGGGGGAGTCATCCATAGCACAACATGATCTGTCCTCCTAGGTGTTAGGAAAATAAACATGGGCATCTGCACCTCTACAAGGAGCAGATGCCAATGTACTATGATACCCAGGGATTTATTTAAAAAAAACCCAAAGCTGTTCAGGCTGAGCTCCAGAGTGGTGTACTGACCTCTAACTTAGAGCATGACTTGTAATGCACGCCAGAGCTCCCAGCCGCCACTGCAGTTCCCTACCTCTGTGGGGGAGTAAACTGAGGAACTATCTAGAGAGTTAAGGGCATATTTGTTTCACACCTGATTTCACACTCTCTCCCTTAAACTGCACAGATCTGTGGGTGGCAGGTCCCGGGGGTTCCGGCTAGGAACAACAATATTTAAAGAATGAAACAACAGAACCTTTTCACCCCTGCTACAATCTCAGCTTACAGTCCCTCTTTAAAACTCTCCGTTGCCTCGAGGCCTACAAAAAGAACTTCACAGGGGTTAGGCTGCTTGTGTGCTCAGACCAGTGCCTACCATGCTGACAAATATTGTCTCACTGGTTCCTGGTATTCCACCATCAGTCTGTCTGTACCCATCTGTTGTCTCTTGTTTTATATTTAGGGCCTGGTGTACACTTAAAATTTATGTCAAGATAGCTTCTTTGGTCAAGGGTGTCAATTTTTACACCCCTGAGAGCTGTAGCTATGTTGACCAAACCTCCAGTGTAGATTATGCAGCTAGGTCAATGGGAGAATGCTTCTGTCAAGGTACCTATTCTTGTTTGGGGAGGTGGTGTTCCTACATGGATGGGAAAACCACTTCCATCGGGGTAGGTTGTGTCTACACTACAGGTGTATGCTGATGTAGCTATGTTACCATAGCTATGCTGGTATAGTCCCCATAGTGTAGACATCCTTAGGTTGTAAACTTTCTGGGGCAGGGACTGTTGTTTCATTCTGTGTTTGTACAGAACCTAGACAGTGCAGTTCTGGTCCATGACTAGGGCTCCTAGGCCCCAACATGATGATGATGATGATGATGGAAAGAATCACATGAGAAAAACGGAGAAATCCTTCCAAGAAGCTGGAGTGGGAGAAAGGGGTCAATTGAGGCCTGTTAACTGGAATTCACAATCCAGAAAGCTATAGAGCTCTTTACTCTTAATACCGCACATTCCTAAACAGACATACTTGCATATCCAGTATATGTTTAGTTTAAGTTTGCCCATTCCCTGCCTCTCCTCTCCCCCCAACGCTAAGGCAAGAACTTTTGATTTGTCTGTTCAGCATTCAGGGGTTTTTGATGGATTACACTATAAGACATAGGCAGCTTTTCCAGATTTGCTAATAAAACCCCTATTTCCTTTTTGCCTGAATAGTCCTCGTTACAACTGGGGAGAAGAGAAAAGCTCAGCTGGATGACACTGTGTGTAAACATAACATGAAATGGGCTTCTTGTTTTCATTCTTGCCATTCTAGTTGTTAAAGCTATCAGATTAGCCATTCAAAGGAGGATTCATTACCGAGAGATTTGGTTTAATCTCCTGTTTCTAGAAATTTGATTATTACAAACCTGGTTCTTTTCAACCCACTGCTGGTGTCCAACTCGTCAACAGATTCAGAAGGTCCTATTTCCTACCTGGAAAAATACAGATTTTTTTTATTATATTGACGCCACTGCAGAGACTTCACAAGAGTGTTAAGAGAGAGGAAAGGGTAGTCTTGTGGCTAAGGCACTAGACTGGCTTGGGAGATTTGACTTCAACTCTAAACTCTGCTTTCAGTATTTGGGCAAATCACTTCCTCACGCTGACCATTTATAAAATGGGACTAATAATACTTTCTCCCAACCTTTGTCATTCTTATCTATTTAGGCAGTAAGCTCTGTGGGTCAGAGACTCTCTCTTTCTTTGTACAGCATCAAGTACCTTGGAGCGTCTAGGTGCTACTGCCACATAAATAATAACAATAAACAACTTTTTCCTATTGGGAATGTGCAAAAAGGTATTACTTTTCAAAGAGGATTGTTTGATGGCAGTCTGTCTTGTAAGGAATTTAATGAAAAACACAGAAACAAATGTAGTCAGCATAATATTAACACATTACACTTCACTTCTTGACTTCTTTTCCCATTTACACAGGGTCAGAGATGCCCATAATTTTTCACCATTCCTTCTGGTCCATGGCACGGGTTCATAGGTCTTGGAGTTCCAGTTCTTTTCTCTTTAAATGTCTCTTTACAGAGACTTTCCATCATATCCTCCATCTTCTGTGTCCTTTCTTGTTGTCCTCTTCCTTCCAGGCTTTCTTTGGTGGTTGTTCTCCATCCTTATCACATGTGCGGCCCACCTCAAACACGTGCTCTCCAGCCTATCACCAAGAGTCCCAAGTTCATCTTCCCTCTGATTTCTTCCATGTGCATTTTGTCTACTCTCTGCTTGCCTTCCATTCTCCTCAGTATCTTATTATCTACTTCCTGTACTGTCTTTTCTTCTATCACCAGAAGGCCAATTGTTTCTAAACCAGAGAGCAGCCAGGGACAAAGACACATAGCATAAACTTTTCCTTTCAGCTTGCTACTTAACTGCCAGTCCCACAGTACTCCTTCCACCTCTTTCACTGCTGTCCATGCACACTGAGTTCCTCTTGCCAATTCTGCAGACAGTGGTAGTGTTTGTCCCATTGGGACTCCTGCAGAGCTCAATTCTGGAGCCCTTGCCTCAGACTGGGAAGACAGTGTGGGAGATGGGAAAGGTCCATAGAAGTAGGGCGAATTCCTCCCAGAGCCCATCCTATTCCTGACTTCCTCTGCCTGTGCCCAGCTCCTGCTCCCAGCTGGGGCTCTGCTGTCCAGTCTCCACTTCTGGGTCCACCCCGGGTTCCCAGCAGCTCCAGCCCTTGTGCTCCCCTGATCAGCCCCAGGTTACAGCTTCCTTGTGCTGACCTACCTGTGAACACACTTCCCCACCCTTTGTCCAGGCCCAGCACCGGGACCTGCAGGCTCAGAGGATGCTCTGCAGGGGAGGGAAAAGGGCTGCCTGGCAGTGGAGCACAGGGAACGGAGCCACCAGCGAGGGCCCTGTGTCTGGCCTGCTGGTAGTCAGCTGTTCTTTCCTGCTCCCCACTGGGGGCTTTGCTCTAAAGGTGTTCTGCTATCAAGTGCCAGCTGGCCCCAGGCTCCTGGCATCTCTGGCCCTTGTGCTCCTTGGTTATCAGGTGGCTCCTTTCCCTCCCAGCTGCAGAGTGTCCTCTGAGCTGGAGGGAGGAGAGGGGGCACTCAGAGGAGGGTCAGCATGGGAACACTGCAGCCAGGACTAGGCAAGGGAGAGCAGGTGCCCAAGCTACATGGAGTCTGGGGCGGAGCTGGAGATGAGTGGTGGGGATATTCTTACAGCAGACTACCAAGAAGGAGCAGGATGGAGCAGCTGATGTCCAGTGAGCCAAACAGAAGGCCCTTATGGGCTGGATCTGGTTTTCAGGGGTTCCCTTGCTGACTCAGGGACTACTATGATTGCATGGGTTTCAGGTGCTTAACGCTGCCACTGTCTTTAGCTCTCTCTCTGATGGCACTAAGTGTACTTCCTATGTACACACATTCTTTTTTCTGATTCAGCTTCTCTCCTGAAACTTCAGTCAGTCAATACTAGTACAAATATACTAACATTGTAACCACGGTTTCTATGTTTAAAATTAATATTTATAGAGATTATTCTTAAACAGAATATATACACCCAGCTCATTCCTATGCAAAGCTAAAGTCAACCTAGCACTGCTTAGTATTTCCATGAGACAGAAAGAAAAAAAAATGCTAACTTTGATGACAAATATGACTAAGGGCAAAGTCAGGGTTGATGGGCAAGAAATGCTTTCCCCATCTTCTGAGATTTTTGAGATTTCAAAATTTTTTCCCATCCTGAATCAGGACAAAAACTTGAAAACTCAATTGAAAAAAAATCACAAACCAAAAAAAAATCATTTTGATAATTTCAAAACATTTCATTTTAGTTGTAACCTTTTAATTTTAAGCAGTTTTAACTATAACTTAAATGTGAAAACAAAAAGTAATTTCAATCAGAAAAACTAAACTTTTTTGTTCTGAAAATGTCAAAATAGCCCATTTTGACAATTTTGAATTTTTTTTAATTTTTTTTCCAAAATGGGAAATTCAATGAAACTGACCCTTTCCTGTGAGAAATTTAGGTTTACTTGAATAGGCATTTTCTCGTGAAAAAATATTTTATTTAAAAAATTCCCAACCAGCTCTAACTATTGAATCCAAAGCTGTCATCCAAACTAAGGAAAGCTAAGTAAACTGAATGTTACAAAATGGAAATGCACAACTAGTTAAGATAAAAATATATGTTCTTAGGGTAAAATTTTCAAAAATTACTAACAGACAGGAATATAAGATGCTTTTTGAAAATTTTACCTTTGTTCCACCAATCCTTATAAGATTATTCTTTTTGTTAACTGTTTATTTTTGTTTTATAAGGATTCATACAGGTAAGCCTATATAGTTAAAATACACAGGTAATTAAGCATATAGGTTAAGAATACAGATTCATGGTATCACTAGTGATATAGCCAATGCTTGCATATAGAGAGACATTAATGTAATTTACAATACATTTGACATGAATTAATGTATTTTTCTTGCCTTTTGGCTAAGATCACAAGCTTGATCATGTTCCCATTGAACTCTATGGCAAAATTCCCACTGACTTCAAAATGGGGTCAGGATCCAGCTCTTAGGATCCACTGATGTCAATCAGAATCTTTCCATGGAATTAGTGGGCCTTAGATCAGGCCCATAGGACATAGATTAATACTTGATTTGTCCTTCCTCAGAGATCTGCATGTTGCACCTGCAGGGAGAGCTTGGTCTTTTAATTTTTTTCCATTTCCATTTTCTAGGGTGCTATAAGGAGATAATTAAAATTACTCAATACAGTTCTGCTCCCCTAATTCAACCCAATATTTCTGTTTTACTATTTTTGTTCTTTGTTTTGCCTAGCACCTGCAATAAACTAGATGCTGTAACTGACTGTGCTTTTCACTGGGACTCGCATTCTTCTTCTCTCTCCCTTCAGAAGCTCCCTTCCCTGACTCTTTCATCAGCTGTCCTGCTTGCAAGGCAGAAGAAAAGAAGAAAAAAATGCCAGTAGGAAAATGAACTGTGGAGACCCAATAGCAGCACCTCGCATGAGGTCTGGGAGTGGGGAGGGGGTTAGAAAGAGATCTGGGGATGATTACATTGTGCCTCATTCCTTTCCCTTTTGTCTCCATCTCTCCCTTCTATTTTCATATTATTTCCTATCGATTTGTATCTTGTTTAGAACATCATGTTTGCATCTCCTTTTCTGTCTCCCTACGCATGGTTCCGCTCACTTCCCCTGCTGCACCTGTCTAACCCTCACATACTCAAAGGTATTTAGGAGCCTAACTCCCATTATATCATTGAGGATCTGGGCTTTGCCGCCTGCTCAGCCCCTACTCTAGAGCTCGGTCCGTGCCCTCTTCCCTACTCTGGTCTTTTAGGCCCTAGCTCCCATTCTCATCCCTCTGCCTCGCACTGTGTCTCTCACCTCCACACATGCTGCCTCACTTCTCTCCTGTCATTCCATCTCCACTTTCTCAGCCCCAGGATGAGTGCTCGGCCTTTGTTTACACGAGTGGGTGGGGAGTAAGTTGACAAATGCCAGCCTACCTGCCCCTTGAATCCACTACTGCTGATTACAGAAATGCTTGATATTCACCTTCCGTTAGATATTCTTTGGTGTGGTGCAGGCTGTTTTGCGTCACATCTTGGGCAGGTGATGGCAACCGAGCTGGCCCCGGAACAAGCACCCAGTACCTGGAGGACCATCTAGGGTTGTAGAGCTAGCACAGCAGCTTATACACCAACATAGCACTAACATCTATATTAATTTATACATCAGCATAGCAGCTTATGCAACACCACTATCCCCTTCTGCCAGTATAGGAGACAAACCTGCAGCAAAGGAGGAAAGATTGGGGCTTCCTTGCACCTTGCCAATCCCTACATGTAGTCCTATTTGTTGGCAGCTGGTGCATGCTAGTACCTATGCACATCAGAGCAGCCCTCAGGCTGCTCTAACTTACACCAGGGGCCTAGCCCTGCACACAGCAGCCCAAGGGTGAGAAATGAACAAAAGTGAGTTTTCTGACATCTTGGCATCCGTCACTCAGACCTGTGCTGTCCGTATGCAGTTTGGTGGAATCCTAGACTCTGGCCTGGAATCGTCAAATCACATCTGTTTATGTACATCTGCATGCGATACCCGTTTATGTCTATCTGGAGCATTATAAAAAAATCTTCTAGGACTGTTATACAATATAATCCTGAAATGGAATGGTCTCAGCCAATCAGAGCACTGGGATGCTGTACAGGTACTGATCCATAAATATACACTTATTTCTCATTTTTCACTTCTTTGGACTCTCATGAACTGAGGTGTTATTTGCATAGTTATTGTACCCTAATTTCTCAATAATAAGAGGATACAAATCCCTATACTGTGAGGATTCTTGGGCAAATTGGAAGAGTTTCCACATCTATCTGTGGATGCTTCTCAAACACTGAACAGCTGTTGTGCAAATCACTCTGCTCTCATTGGCTGTCATTTTCAGAACTCACCATTCTTGAGCTCACAAAACCAGCAACACTGGAGTCGGAAGCTGAGGCAGCCATGTTTGCCATGGGAGTACAGATGGGAAATTGTGAGTACAGCCATCAATTATAATATAATGTTATGAGAATGTGGAGTATTTTACAGTACAAGAATAACTAAAGAGTGCTTCCTGTTAATTTGGTAACAACTAGATCCTTCAACCTCTGAATTTAATAGTCAAGAATATGACTATTGCTTTGTAAACAAGCAGTCCACTCAGGCCTACCATTTATCAAGGTTTTTGCCCCCTGTCGTTTACAGGAGATATAAAAGAGAGAGAGGTTTATTCTGCAGAAACTTTTTAATCATCTAGACTAACTCACATCAATGAAAGGGAACTCCAGGCAACCTATGATCATGTTGAAATACTGAATTTGACAATACCTCTCTAGAATCCAATTTGGAAATCTAATTTTGAGTCATAAAACTCTCAGCTGTAGCCTGTATGGGGAGAAGAGGAGAGCAGTGTATTCAGGGGTTACCACAACCTGCCCCCTCCTCCACTGCAGATAGATGTGATTAAACTACCCTCAATTACTGCGCTGGTTGGCTGACCTCAGCAAGAACTACACACAATCCAGTTTGCACATCACAGACAACACTGTTAAGCCTCATAGCAACCTGTTCTGAAAGCAAGTATTATTATCCCCATTTTATAGCTGAGTGAGATGAGCTGAATGCCCTGAGGCAGAGAGGTAGAGTTCAACTGACTTGCCCAAATCAACAAAGAGATCCAGCGAAACCCAGGAGTCCTGACTGGTAGTCTCATAATGTAACACTAGATAGAGCTCTCTTTAAGACAAGTTTTCAGGTATAATATTACAAACAAATAAGCTTAACAAACTTCTTGCTGAGCCTAGAGAGATAAATCTGACTGGAATTACAGCAACCACAGAGATATGCCAATATTCCAATAATACAATGGGCCAAATTTAGCCCTGGTTTAACACTATTGCTTTGATGTCTCTTCCATCAGAGGTGACTTTGGGTATGGCAACATTGCAATTAAAAGCCCACAGCTGGCCAATGCTAGCTGACTCGGGCTCATGGGGCTCAGGCTGTGGAGCTGAATGGCTATGTAGGCTTCTGAGCTTGGGCTGCAGCCTAAGCTAT
The DNA here is from genome assembly GCF_020497125.1 of Mauremys mutica. Classification (NCBI taxonomy): domain Eukaryota; kingdom Metazoa; phylum Chordata; order Testudines; family Geoemydidae; genus Mauremys; species Mauremys mutica. The sequence continues at coordinate 174,300,816 of NC_059074.1, read as the reverse complement.
GGGACCTTCCCCACCTAGCAGGGTCCTATAGCCTGGGGTCCAGCCTGAGCCCGGAAGACTACAGTGGAGTTAAACAGCCGTGAAGCCTAAGCCCTGCAAGCAGGAGTCAGCAGGCATGGGCCAGGCGCTGGTGCCTAATTGTGATGAAAACTATCCTCAGTCCCTTTCAGTTTAGTGAGATTGTGTGAAAATGGCCCATGAAGAGCATAGCTATTAATTGCATAATTCTGCTTTCAGGTGTTGAAAAATCACAAGCATGTACTTTTAACTTTCAGTGTCATCAGCATCTTATACTGCAGTACATTATATTGCAGAGTTTCTGTAACCTGGTATGACATAATGCAATGCATGGTAAACAAGATAATGCAGCCTGATGTTTCAGAAGAACCAGTCATGCTATAGAGAAGTGAGGTTTTCCAGGTAAAATTATGTTAGTAAATACATTATGTGTAATACAGCATCAGTGATAAAACCATGCTCAATGTAGAGGATACTGGGATCACTGAAAAGTATCCATTCAGAGATTCATTTTCACATATAAGTAGAAACTGGTTTAGGCTGGAACATGTCTTTGCTAATTAGTTATTTTATTGTATGAAGTTCTCATATTCAGAAAACCCTCTGAAAGACAGAATTGGCTACATTCAAATTAGACAGAGGAAACTATTAGAGATAAGGGATGGTAAATTATAGACTTACAGCTGCTAGAGAAGGAAATAATGGTCCGGGGACTTCTTGTATGACCTTGGGCAAGTCACTTAGGCCTAAATCCTCAAAGGTAATTAGTTGCCTAAATGCCTTTGCGCATTCTAGATGCAGAGCTAGATTTTTAAAGGTGTTTAGGCACCTAAATACTTCTGAGGAGCTGGGTCTCTGTGCGTTAGTTCCCATCTGTAAAGTAGAGATGAAAGCACTTCCGTGCCTCACAGGCGTGTTATGAGGATAAACCATTAAAGACTTTGAGGTGCTCGGTACTATAGTAGTGGGAGCCGATAAAGACCTTACATCAACTGGACATCCAGAGCCTCTCACTGTCAATGCAGGATTACTGTCTCCAGTGCACTCTCTAGTGAGCTGTCTGGTTTTATATGTCCCATGTGATGGGGCTCACATTTCACCCGTCTTAATCTTTCTTCTATTATTCATAGTTACATCTCACACAGACCCTAGCTTGTGACACCTACATCTTTCTTTCTCCTTCTTGGTGTTTATACCCATAAATATTTGTTTACTTAGTCATATCTTAGTCAGTTTGTACATAATTAGCCCTTTGTCACTTTCCTATTATAAGCTCCTGGTAATTTTGGTGCTTTTCTCTGAAATTCCTCAAGTTTGTTCTTATGTTTTTGGCAATGTGGTACCCAGAACTGAATATAATGTATCAGTAGAGGTAGGTCACACCACAGCGGTATAAATTATTAATTTCTCTACTCCATTATGTGTTGCTGCCTCTGCAGCCCCAAGTTGTAATGACCTTTTTGCATTGCAAATACATCACTATATACCACTATCATCTATAATGTCCAGAATTTTAAAGATATTTAGGTAGTGCTATACTCAGTGTCTAACAGATTTTGGAGCTTAAGTCTCATTTTCCAAAATGTTTTAGGTACTTAGCCAAAATTTCATTGACTGTCAATGGGATTTTGGCTCCTAAGAGCCTAAATCCTTTGGAAGTTGAAATTTAAATCAGTTAGGCATTGCACCACTGAGTAGAACAACATCTAAATACCTTTAAAAATCTGTGTCTAAGTCTCTTTACCCATTAGTATGGGGTGAGGATTGAGAAAGTTTCTGCAGACAACCCAGGGAATGTCAGTGAGAGATCACCGGCTGACTGCCAAAAGAGCACCTTCTTCCTTCATAGGCCTGCTCCCTGCATTCATTCAGAGTCATAGCCATGGCCCTATATACTATCTGCAAAGGCCTTTAGATTGGCAGAGCTAGTAAAGAGGGGGCAGGAAATGATCAAGGAGGAAAAAAAATGCAGGCTTTTGGAGAAGACACTAGGCCCAAATATTCAAAGGTGTTTAGATGCTTAAATTTCATTGCTTTCAATGGCATGTAGGTGCCCAAATACCTTTGAGGATCTGGACCTAGTATTTCTTAGTTGCTTAGGAGAATGGCTAACTTCTCCAGCTACGCATTTCTTAGGCTTTGTCTAAGATAAAAAAGTATGTTGTTAGAACATGTTAGTTCATAGGTGGAAGGGCTCCCACAGAATTCGGTAGCCTTTGGATCAGGTCCATAATGCAGCCAAAGCAGCTTGGGTGGCAGTGGAACTGTGGTAGGCTGGCCCTTCTCTTGTGGAGAAGCGAAGAGGTCAATACACTTTCATTTTAAGTGGAGACCATCTGATCCAAATCAACAGTCAACAGAGAGGGACTCCAGTTTATTCTAGGGTGTCACAGGGTGCTGTTAGCAGCTACTGTCCCTTTGGAGACCAGCAGCCTGGTCACTTAGATCACCCAGGATACCAGGTGTGCTTAGAGTAGGAGGCAGTTAGGTAGCTTGATTGGGTTTGGAAGGGTAGAAGAGATTAAGGAAGCCTAACAAGCTAAGGAGGTAATTAGCTCACCAGCTGGAGAACCCAGGGAAGAAAGCAAGTAGCATAAAAGGCCAACCGACCCAGGGAGTAGGAAAGGGCCTCTGTCCATCTGCTGCTATACTGTGTTGTACCTGGAGCATAAGGAAGATACAGTAATAAGCACACTTGGTGAAGGTACCCTGGTGGACTGCACATGATGTATAATTCACCAGGAGGACTTACGAGCCAAGGTTTTCAGGAACTGAAGGAGATCCTGTTCACAAGGGACTTAAGGAGATGGAAGAAGGGCAATATTTTGTTCATTTGTTATCAGGATTTAAGTAGGCTACTTTTCAGATAGAAATATAAACACCTATAAAAACTTGAGTGGAATAAATAAAATACGGGTAGATCTGGATATTTCAAGATGAATTTGAAATCAAAATGGCTTTCTATTTGAAAATAAGGAATTATTTAATTAACAAAGGGTTAATATATGCCTCATTCAGAGTTTTATGAGGTTTGATGAAACATGTCCTTGATAAGATCAGTATTAATCATTTCTCTTTTGTTTTGCCCTTCCTTGATGGACTGGATCTCACCACCACTACCAATGTGTGTTTAGTGTATTACCTTTGATCTGGTCAGAAAATATAGTCTTGTCTATTTTTCTAATGTACTGATCTCAAAAGGTGGTGGCCCGTTTGCCCTCCATTTTAGAGAGGGAGGGTCCCTAAAAGGCCTAACTGCAGGAAACAAGTGGCCAATCCCTCTGAGGGGAGGAATCAAAAAGAAATTGGGATCACACAAAAGGGGCTCAGCTGACAACCTGTGAGATTGGAGTCCTCTACTTTGCCACCCACAGAACAGATACAGAAACACACTGCCCCAATATGCCTCAACCATGGCCACAAAGCATCACCTCAAGAGGTGAGGATATAGCTGGGGCCAGACAGGAGAGTGCAAAGTAGCCTGACAAGGCCTTTTTTTGAACAACTCACAAAGCAAAGGATTGAGCTGGAGAAGAATTGAGCACCCTCCATTCAGCATGACAGTTAAAGATGCTCAGCAGTTCATAGGATCAGCCCCAAACTGGTTGTTTTAGAGTCATGGGGTAGGAAAAAATGGAGATAAAGCTGGTCCAGGGTATCTGCAGAGAGGCCGTGGTAGGGGGCAGGATTATGCTGCCCACGAATTAAAAAAAAAAAGACAATCTGTTATTCTGTGCAAGCTGGTGCATTCCAAAGGCAACATCTGCCCCCACCCAAAAAAACCCCAGCCCCGCCACCGAAGACCCAGAGCCAACGAAGGACTCACTGCCAAAGTGCTGCCGAAGACCCAAAGCAAGTGAAGAACCTGCCACCGAAGTCCCACCAAAGACCCAGAGCGCTGCCAGGTGAATAAAAATTAAAAAGGCTCCTCTAGCCAGGGAAGGAATTCTCACTGGGCGTGGGGTCCTCTTAGGCGTGGGGCCCGATTTGGGGGAATTGGTGGAATAGGCCTAAAGCCGGCCCTGGTACAAAGCACAGAGAACAAAGCCACAGAGAATAAAAGTTCTATTTGCCTGGTTCTTAATCTTTCCTTGCCTGCTTTTGGTAAGTTCCCCTCAGCTCAGCTGACCACCATCTCTGGCTGGGAGAAGCCAGCTGCCCACTCACAACTCACTGTCTTTGTCTCTGAGAGCCTCTGTGCCAGCCTGTCAGCTCTCACTGATGATTCCTGGGCAGTCTCTGGCCACTCAGTCAGCCCCTATCCTTTTCTAGGCCCAGGGTCTTGTAATGTCTGGTATCCTCCTTTTGATCCTAGGCTTAGCCTCAGGAAGAGTAAACCACTCTCAGCTTGCCTGGAGATGGATATTCTCCAATGTAGCTTTTCCATTGTTTCTTCCAGGCCTCTTATCTGTGTCATCGTTTTACCTTTCCTGCGTGATTCCTTTAACAACCCCTTTTGATTTAACTCCATTGCAAGAAACCCAGTATAAAACACACACAAAGACATGTATTGTATTCATAAGCAAAATACAGACATTTCCCACTTCTCCACACCATCACTCACCTCCTGCCCTTAGGAAAATTCTATTGTTAGTTCCTCCACCCCAGTCATTCTCACAAATTCTATATTTACACTCCCTCTCCCCAGCTGCATCTCACTCTTTCCTTCTCTCCCACCAGCCTCACTGTGTTCATCCCTACTGTCCATCCAACCCAATTCCAAATTTTGTCCCTGAATACTCATCCCCCCCAAATTCCATCTTGTGTGGCATCATGTACCTCACCTGAGGAGTCCAGAAAGCTGTCTGGGCCTTCTTCCAGACAGGCAAAGAAGCCTGGGCTGCGGGACACTGCTGAGCTGGGCAATCTGGCACAGCACAGGTTGCTCCTTAACTCTTTGCAGAACTACTGGTTGCAAGTCCACCCTGAGCAGTAGAGCGTCCAGTCTGCTTCATGGATCCTGCTGGGAAGGCTTGGGGAGGAGCAAGACTGAGACAGCTTTTCAGCACGGCCTGCCACCTGGGGACCCAGGGCTGTAGGGTGAAACAATGGCCAGCACATGGCATGGTTGTGCATGGCCCTGCCAGGTGATGCATATGCAGCCTATCTGAGATCCTGGACAGTGCTGATCAGTCAATTGGAATCTTTCTATTGGCTTCAGTAGGCTTTGGATCAGACACTCAGTGCCGGGCTGTGAGCAGAGTAGGCTTCCAGCGGGTCTAAGTACTGGTCTAGTGAGCAACTATCCAGTTGTCTGGAGCTCAGTTTGGACCTGATGATAGTTCAATCCCAAGGTCTATTCTTTAGAACTTTCTATGATGGTTCAACCATATGCTTTCCTTAGAGCACTGAAAAAAATACTCTGCTGCCAAGCTGGCTTAACTGGCAAAGGAAAAACGAAGAATGTTTTAAGAGTGGCCATGCAGAATCAGAGAACAGAACAATGCTTAGATATTTCAGTGGGATCAGCTATCCTGGCAATAAGACAATAAAAAAAAGACAAAGGTATCAGATTTGTCTGTTGGTCTGTTGTTCAACTTCCCAGGACTAAAACAAAATCAGACATGCAGCTCTAACAGGAAAAAAAAATGTATTTCTTTGTGCCTCCCAGGGCCGGTGCAACCCATTAGGTGACCTAGGCGGTCGCCTAGGATGCTAGCATTCGGGGGGGGCGGCATTTTGGGTCCTTCGGCAGCGACGGCAGAATCTTCGGCTGCCCCGGTCGTTGTTGGCATTTAGGTGGAGGGAGCTGGGCACGGGGGGCGCAGGGAGGGCCACCTGCAGCAAGTAAGGGTGGGCGTGGCATGCAGGGGAACCGCTCCCCACCCCAGCTCATCTCTCCTTCGCCTCCTCCCCTGAGCACACCGCCCTGCTCTGCTTGTCTCCCTCCCAGGCTTGCGGCGCCAAACAGCTGATTGGCGCTGCAAGCCTGGGAGGTGGGAGAAGTGGAGCAGCGACAGCGTGCTCGGGGAGGAGGCGGAGCAGAGGTGAGCTGGGGAGGGGAGCTGCCGCAGGGCTCCCCGGGCCGGGTGGAACTGCTGCAGGGGGGGCGCCTCAGTGTGGAGGGGGGTGGGGAGCTGCCACGGGGGTCTCTTAGGGTGGGGGGGCGGAGAGCTGCCACAGGGCTGGGGGGGTGCAAGTGGAAGTTTCGCCTAGGGCGCGAAACATCCTTGCACTCACCCTGGTGCCTCCACTCAGTAATGTGCCATTCACTAAGTAAGACAATATCCACCATAAAAGGGTAAAATAAAGATTATAGACTCTTAAAAGCAGTAACAGTAACTCACAATCCACCAGGACCTGTCATTTACTAAGATAAACATTTCTCCCCCATAGCAGAGAGTCCTTACAGAGCTTGGTAGCAATACACCAAGGGCTGGTTCACCATTGCCTGCACGTTGTGTAGCTATCTACACATGTAAAGCGGGTGCAACATGCTGTCCAATCAGAAAGGTAGCTTTTTCCATTTACTTTGTTCTAGTGTAAATCATGATTCAAGGTGCAGGGCCAGGGCCAATCCAACTTGATGATAATTTGGCAGGGGGGAAGGGGAAGAAAAAGAGACTAATAAAAAAGAGACAGCCATAAACTAAATGCCAGACTCGGAGACCCCTTAAATTCTGGAGGTGTGTATCCATATCCTGGTCTGAATTATGCATCTTGGACTCATCTGTAATGCTAACAGAAAAAAAGGCAAACTATGTCAAGTGGTATAGGTAACCTTGGGTTGGCTCACAATTGGGAATGAATAGGTTGTCTACATCTTCTTAGGCATAAGAATGCACCTAGCAGCCACATTACACCAATTTATTACTGGAGAGCAAGTAATGTGATCCACACTTAAACCCCCTCTCCAGGTATTTTGAATGTGAACATACTGAGTGTATTCACATTGTGTAAACACTCGTCATTCATCTTTCTTTTTAATGCACATTTATTATTCACTCTTTACATAGTGCCTTACAAGCTGAACCCTCAAATACAAAGTTTTTCAAATACGGCCTTAGGGCAAACATAGAAGCCCCTGTATATGAATTTGATTTCTGCTGCTGTACTTCTGTATGTTGTTATAGTTATATTGCTAGCTTGTTTTGTTTGTTGCCTTTCCATATTTAACCAGCCCATGTCAATTTAACAACATTCAGTATCTTATTTTCCCTTCAAACAGACTGATTTTATTTTTCAGCAGTAGGTTAAATGGGAAGCAAATTACCGGAAAAGTGACTGCTGAAGCCAATTTTAACTGCACAGTTTCTTGTATAGTCCATTTCTAGTATTTATTATAAGAGCCAACTAATCTGCTGAAGGCTACATATTAAAAAAAAACAATAAATAAACGAGCAGACTTGGCATAGTGTTGTATTAGTTTTCACAGTGAGGCTTTTGTGCCATGCTTCTGAATTGCCTACAATGTCTTCTGAAGGTAAAGTTGCAGTGCCATCTGCTGGTACAACATAGGTTCTATCCCCAGGGTTTTCAGAGGCAATAGCAACAGCAGCAAACCACTCACCAGTTCCCACTGCAGATTTTCAGACTGAATGAAAAAGGGACTAATAAACCATGCAGCAAAGTGTATGTATGTTTGGCTCTATGTCTAATAGTGTGTGTCAATGTATATTACTGTATACCTAGGAGATCTTTCTTTCCTTGACTTACATGCTTATTTATGATGTTAACACCCCACTGTGGCTGGGTATTGTAAAATGTAGGTTGGATAAGTAACACAGCAGTAGCACTCTCTTTCTGTACTTGCTGTTTTGCACAATTAACTTTTCATAGATAAATGAGTAGTTACAGCAATGTCTCTTATAATCTTACAATCATGTATATTGCCCAGTTTCTAGGTAAACAGTATAGAAATGAATCAGTCCTTACACAGGGTACCATCTTGACCTAATTAGTATCTTTAATCTAAAAGAAAATGAGAGTTTATGTTCTGAATCTTTATATCCTTATTCAGTATAATGAGGGTCAGACATTTTTGCACATATCCTAAAGGCATGGTGGCATGAGTCATAACTAGACGGTAAGAGACATCACTAAAGGTTTCTCAATATGCTGGAGACCAATAGAAAACAAAAGGGTTTCTAGTATTTCCAGGTGCCAATAAGCTAATGAGGCTTTCTCGCTTTGGGAGAGATCATTAGAAAGATAATTATTCTTATTTTTTAAACAGGGAAAACTTTGCATTACCTCTTTATCTTTACCTCTTTATCTGCTGGTAAAGACCATCCTTTTTTTCTGATGTAACAACAGTTAATGACACTTGAAAATTCATAAACATGTAAAAAGGTTAATGGATTCAAAACATTCAGCATCTCTACATCTCAAATAAACTAGAATGGTGCTTAGTAACATTGGTGGAGCTCTAGCTATGGAGTTCTCAAGCACAGTGGTAGTCTGACACTTTTCATGTAGCCCTAGAATGTTAGGAGCTAGACACAGAAAAAGACTGAATGCGCTTGGTTCTCATTTTACTTACAGCAGTTTTACAGATTTGTGACACCATTAACTTCAGCGGAGTGACTCCTGATTTAAACCACTGTGAGAGAGACTCAGTCCAACAATTCTTCTAGCCCATCCATGCAAGTGCAGGACTGTTCTTTATACTGTAGACATTTTGTAGTATTAAGATAAATGACCTATGGTAAGGCCATGGCTGGCCCAAGTCACCTGACGTGGGCTCATGGGGCTTGGCTGAAGGGCTATAAAATTGCCATGTAGACATTTGGTCTTGGGCTAGAGCCTGGGCTCTGAGACACAGGGTCTCAGACCCTATGATGCAGCCTGAGCCTGAATGTCTACTCTGGGGGCTCTGAGACTTGGAGCCACAGGGTTTTTTTTAATGGTATATGGACATACCCTAATAGTTAGCAATTGGTTTGAGCCCTGAATCATGAGATTTAATATCCCTTCCAAAAATATTGTTCATTATGATAACTCTGGATACTCTGGAGCTCCATACAAATGTCCAATCTCTTTTTGATTCTTGCTAAGATTTATCCTTTCTAGTTCTAGTTTCTCTAACCTACTTATAAGTGTCTCAGAAAACACAAGTTCAGGTCATTTAGATACACCCACTTCACTAGCTTCCCAACAGAGTTATCTACTACTTCCTCCTTGTTGCTCATTAGAGTGCCTGATCCTCATCCTGTCAACCAGTTTCCATCCAATGGGTGATGGTTGACATTGCACATTGTGATCTTAAAAGCAGAAACAGATGCTGTTCATGTATATTTCATTGAGAGTACATATTATGTAAACCTAGACAATGACTGACATAGCTTTTGAAGTTCTTTGTCAATTGATTCATGACGTGCCCTACATTTTGCCACTGTCCTCCAAGCATACTTGAGCACAATGATCTCAAATGTTCAGGATAAAGGAGCAGCTGCTGAAATGTGGCAAATGTGACAACTGTTAAAAAAATTCACATTATCTGTTCAAGTCACACATTCCCTGTTTCCAAATGAGTTGGTATAGAACCCCTGGCTTTAATTATTTAAACAATCTCTTACCTGTTTAACAGATGAGGTGATAGATTTTGCTTGTGCATATTCAGTGAATCTTATCAGACCCTGTTAAGTGAGAAACATTTCTGCAGCCACTCATAAATAACAGCAGCCCTGTTCACAGACTGGTTAGGCTGGTTCTATTATCAGAGCATTGGCCCCCAGTCTTCTATCATTCTGATCAGATCTCTATAGCACAGGGGTCGGCAACCTTTCCGAAGTGCTGTGCCGAGTCTTCATTTAGTCACTCTGATTTAAGGTTTCGCGTGCCAGTCATACATTTTAATGTTTTCAGAAGGTCTCTTTCTATAAGTCTATAATATACAACTAAACTATTGTTGTATGTAAAGTAAATTAGGTTTTAAAAATGTTTAAGAAGCTTCATTTAAAATTAAATTAAAATGCAGAAGCCCCGGACCGGTGGCCAGGACCTGGGCAGTGTGAGTGCCACTGAAAATCAGCTTGCGTGCCGCCTTCGGCACACATGCCATAGGTTGCCTACCCCTGCTATAGCACTTGGCAGAAGCTGCAGCTGGAAACCTTGGATTCCTCTGTTATTGCTAGGTAAGTCAATCAGATAATACAGTACTTAGCCTCCATCAGAGCAGGTGTGAAGACAAGAAGAGGCTTATTACAATTTTATTTATTTGGCTTTTCTAGAAAACCAAACAGCTGTGCAGTCTAGGTCTCCAGAAGTCTTAGGATCTTAGATACTTTAAGCATCTTTCTTTCTTTCTTTCTTTCTAGCATATTCTTATCATAGTTCCAGTCTCATTGCCCATGGAGTTTCATTGTAACACCTTATTTTCATAAATTCTCCTTTTAGGGCTGACATTTTCCATGACCTGCTTAGTCTCAGCCTAGGAGTGATTTTTTTATGGCACATCTGAGGGAAATCCCTTCAGCTATTTTTGAATTATGGGACAGTAGGGAGGCAAATCCAACCCAGATATTTTTCAGTTTAAAAAACTGAAAAGAAAACTTTTTCTGGCTCATCAATAACTCAAAAATGGATAAACAAAGCCCTCTGGTTTTGACATATAAATAGTGCACTGTGAGAATGAATCCCTTTGCTAAGGGACAAGCTTTCTCCTAGATGGATTAGTCCCACCTCAGGCCAAGGAGACTCCAACAGTTTGCATTTGTGATGTTTCCTTAGCGTCTTCTACCAATGAGTGAGTGGAGTTTGCTTTCCCTTCCCTGGGTTGTGTAGCCTTTGAAGCTATGAATACTCCAAGACCAGTATAGCTCTCAGGAGAGTTGCTGTAGACCAGGGTGAAGGTCCAGCGCCTCTCTTTTGCCTCCCATCCTACCTGGCCCATCTCTGCCTAGGGGCAAGGGAGGTCACAGTGCAGTGATGCAACATTGACTAAGTAAATGCCAGCAGAGTTAGCGTGAACATATGCCCCAAATTCCCTGACAAGTTGTGGGGCAACTAAATGGAAAACAGTCTTTTTCCTCTGCACTTGAGGGCTGAACTGGTACGGTCACACTAATTGCTGGCAATAAGTTGACGAATCAGGGCTCATCTCAAGTGTACTTATGGAGACGCTGTAATGGCCTTAGAAATGAACCCAATAAAACTATAGTAGATTCCAATTTACAGCAACAATAATAAACTCTATGGAAAGAATAAGCAGCATGGTGCGATGAGTAGAATGCTGGGCGGGGAGTCAGGAGACCTAGGTTCTATTTCCATCTCTGCCACTAACTGATTATACAACTTTGGGTCTAAATTTCAGAGGTGCTAAGCACTCACAGTTCCTCTGAATTCAGATAAGAACTAAATGCTTAAGTGAGAGTTTGCAAGATCAGGTATGATACCTAATGATCACATTTGGACAGAGTAATGTGAAATCACCCTTGGAGGTCAAACAAAACAAAAACCCCATCACTCTAGACTGCAAAATATAGGACCATGAAAGGCCATGTTCTCTCTCCTGTTTGCTAGTGTCTCAATTTTCATGTTTTCTTCCAGACATTGTGATAGCATGAAGAGAGCTACAAACCGGAGTAAATATTTGATTTCTCTCTTTCAGTCTTATGTTTGTTTTTTCTTCCCTTCTGTGGCCATCATTATTGCATCTTTGTTTAAACTAGGAGGGTAGGTCACTGGGTCTCTTTAAAACTGTTGTCTGTATTACATCATGTCTTAATCAGTGGAGTATTTGACCTGAGACATGTGGTGAGAGTTTTGTAACTCTGTGCCATTCCCAGCCCAAGCCCTGGGTCTCAGATGACAGAGCACTACTGACACTGAATTACATCGAGTTGGAGTGGGAGGGTCTGAAACAGTCTGGGATATATAACTTCACTAGTTCACTTCACTATAGCTACTTCTATCACTAGCACTGTTTGAGGAAATGTGGCTCTAGGCTTTGTACAAACCCAAATATCATCTCACTTTTCCTTAGTCCTGGTCTACACTACGAGGTTAGGTCGAATTTAGCCCTGTTAGGTCGATTTTATAATGAATGCATCTACACAACCAACCCCTAAAGGGCTCTTAAAATCGACTGCTGTATTCTTCCCCGGTGAGAGGAGTAGCGCTAAAATGGACCTTGCTGGGTTAAATTTGGGGTAGTGCAGACGCAATTGGACAGAATTGGCCTCCAGGAGCTATCCCAGAGTGCTCCAATGTGACCACTCTGGACAGCACTTTCAACTCCAATGCACTAGCCAGGTACATAGGAAAAGCCCCAGGAAATTTTGAATTTCATTTCCTGTTTGGTCAGCGTGGCGAGCTCAGCAGCACAGGTGACAATGCAGTCCCAGAATCACAAACGAGTTCCAGCATGGAACTAATGGGAGACGCTGGATCTGATTGCTGTATGGGGAGAAGAATCTGTGCGGGAAGAACGCCAATCAAAAAGAAGATATGCTAATATATATGCCAAAATCACACAGGGCATGGTGGAGAGAGGCTACAATAGGGACACACAGCAGTGTTACGTGAAAGTTAAGGAGCTCAGACAAGCTTACCAAAAGACAAAGGAGGCAAACGGTCGCTCCGGGTCAGAGCTTCATACATACCGCTTCTATGATCAGCTGCATGGCATTCTAGGGCAGGACCCTACCACTAACCCACCACTGTCTGTGGACACCTGCAAAGGGGGAGTTTCATGCAACAGGGAGGAGGATTTTGTGGATGAGGAAGAGGAGGAGGAGAATGCACAGCAGGCAAGTGGAGAATCTGTTCTCCCCAGCAGGCAGGACCTTTTCATCAACCTGGAGCCAATACCCTCTCAAGGTGGGTTCCCGGACCCATGAAGCCGGAGAAGGCACCTCTGGTGAGTGCACATTGGGGTTTAAAAGCAATTGTGTTTAATGTTTGATTTGCCCTGAAGAATTGGGATGCATTCGCGGCCAGTACAGCTACTGGAAAAGTCTGTTAATGTGTCTGGGGATGGAGCAGGAATCCTCCAGGGACATCTCCATGAAGCTCTCCTGCAGGTACTCTGAAAGCCTTTGCAGAAGGTTTCTGGGGAGGGCTGCCTTATTTCATCCTGCACGGTAGGACACTTTACCATGCCAAGCCAGTATCAAGTAGTCTGGAATCATTGCCGCACAAAGCATGGCAGTGAATGGTCCTGGGTTTTGGTCGCATTCAAGCAACATTTGGTCTTTATATTTCTGTGTTAGCCTCAGGAGAGTGATATCATTCATGGTCATCTGGTTGAAATAGGGGAATTTTTGTAAGGGAACAGTAAAAGGACCCCGTTCATGCTGGGCTGTTTGCACTTGCTAAAAGGGATCATCCCTGAGAATAGCCACAAGGTAGGGGGAGGGGTGAAGGGATCATCCCAGAGAATAGCCACGCGGTGGAATGGGGGGATGGGTGTGCTTCACATCCACCCGAAAACTGCAGCCCCTCCTTTTAAATGGCAAACCCAACCGGCATTGCTTGCTATGGGAAAAGAGGCGCTGCAGTTTGAAGCCATTCCCACATGTTATGAAGGTGGAAGAAGCCAACTCCATGTACCCTTTGGCTTACCATGGCTGCCTGGAAACCGAATTCTGTTGCCCAGCCGTGTGTGATGTGTCATCATACTGGCAGGCGCTCAATATAAAAGGAAAAATGCGACCTTGTACCTAAAGCACATGTGCTGTATGCTGTGAATTGCTTGATTCACTGTGAAAGAGTCTCCTGTTTGTTCTCAGAAATGTATCATCTTATATTTTACTCTCCCTTTTTATCCCCCCAGAAGTGCAAATGTTTCTATGCTCCCCCTATCATCTCCGTCCCTGTGGTTATCGCAGATTAGAAGGCAAAAAAAACGCACTCGCGATGACATGAACTCATGCAGTCCTCCCGCACTGATAGGGCACAGCTAAATGCATGGAGGCATTCAGTGGCACTGGCCAGGAAAGCATTAAGTGAGTGTGATGAGAAGAGGCAGGAGGCAATGCTGAAGCTAATGGGGGAGCAAATGGACATGATGAGGCATCTGGTGGAGCTGAAGGAAAGGCAACAAGAGCACAGACCTCTGCTGCCGCCTGCCCTCCTCCACAAGTTCCATATCCTCCTCACCCAGACGCCCAAGAACGCAGAGGGAGGAGGCTCCAGGCACCCAGCCACTCCACTCCAGGGGATGGCCCAAGCAACAGAAGGCTGTCATTCAAACAGTTTTGATTTGATTTGGCTACAATAAGGAATGTGGCCTTCTCCTTCCCTCCTCCCCTCCTCTCCCACCCCACCCGGACTACCTTGTCTGTTATCTCACTTTTTTTTAATTAATAAATAAAGAATGCATGGGTTCAAAACAATAGTGACTTTATTTCCTTTGCCAGCTGTGATCTAAGCGGGGAGGAAGGTTGGCTTACAAGGAATTAAAACCAACAAAGGGAGCGGGTTTTCATCAAGAAGAAACACACACAACTGTCACACCGTAGCCTGGCCAGTCATGAAACTGGTTTTCAAAGCCTCTCTGATGCGCAGCATGCCTAGCTGTGCTCTTCTAATTGCCCTGGTGTCTAGCTGCTCAAAATCGGCCACCAGGAGATTTGCCTCAACCTCCCACCCCGCCATAAACATCTCCCCCTTACTCTCACAGATATTATGGTGCACACAGCAAGCAGCAATAACAATGGGAATATTGATTGCACTGAGGACTAACCTAGGCCTGGTCTACACTATGGGGTTAGGTTAAATTTAGCCGCGTTAGGTCGATTTTAAAATGAATGTGTCCACACAACCAACCCCGTTCCATCGACTCAAAGGGCTCTTAAAATCGACTTCTGTGCTCCTCCCCCGACAAGGGGATTAGCGCTAAAATTGACCTTGCTGGGTTGAATTTGGGGTAGTGCAGACGCAAATCAATGGTACTGGCCTCCTGGAGTTATCCCAGAGTGCTCCAATGTGCCCGCTCTGGACAGCACTTTGAACTCTGATGCACTAGCCAGGTACGCAGGAAAAGCTCTGGGAACTTTTGAATTTAATTTCCTGTTTGGACAGTGTGGTGAACTCAGCAGCACGCAGCAGCACAAGTGACCATGCAGTTCCCCTAGAATCATAGAGCGTAGAATGTTTCTATGCTCCCCCTATCATCTCTGTCCCTGAGGTTATCGCAGATTAGAAGGCAAAAAAAAACGCACTCGCGATGACATGTTTTCTGAGCTCATGCAGTCCTCCCACACTGATAGGGCACAGCTTACTGCATGGAAGCATTCAGCAGCAGAGGCCAGGAAAGAATTAAGTGAGCACCAAGAGTGGAGGCACGACAAGATGCTGAGGAAAGCCAGCAAGAGCACAGACTTGCATCCACTGTATAACCGCCTACCCTCCTCCCCATGTTCCATAGCCTCCTCACCCAGACACCCAAGAACGCGGTGGGGAGGCTCTGGGCAGCCAGCCACTTCACTCCGGAGGATGGCCCAAGCAGCAGAAGGCTGTCATTCAAATAGTCTGATTTTTAGTCTGGCTACAATAAGCAATGTGGCCATGTCCTTCCCTCCCCCCCACCCCACCTTGTCCATTATCTCATTTTTTTTTAATTAATAAAGAAAGAATGCATGGTTTCAAAACAATAGTTACTTTATTTCAAAGGGGGAAGGATGGTTGGCTTACAGGGAATTAAAATCAACAAAGGGAGCGGGTTTGCATCAAGGAGAAACACACACAACTGTCATACCGTAGCCTGGCCAGTCATGAAACTGGTTTTCAAAGCCTCTCTGATGTGCAGCATGCCTTGATGTGCTCTTCTAATTGCCCTGGTGTCTGGCTGCTCAAATTGGATGCCAGGTGATTTGCCTCAACCTCCCACCCCACCATAAACGTCTCCCCCTTACTCTCACAGATATTATGGCACACACAGCAAGCAGCAATAACAATGGGAATGTTGGTTGCGCTGAGGTCTGACCTAGTCAGCAAACAGCGCCAGCGAGCTTTTAAAGTGCGTGACGGTAAGCTGAGTGGGCTCCATGCTTGCGTGGTATGGCGTCTGCATGGGTAACCCAGGAAAAAAGGCGCTAAACGATTGAAAGCCATTGCTTTCACGGAGGGAGGGGTGACTGACGACATGTACCCAAACTACCCGTGAC
This sequence comes from Mauremys mutica, assembly GCF_020497125.1. Taxonomy (NCBI): domain Eukaryota; kingdom Metazoa; phylum Chordata; order Testudines; family Geoemydidae; genus Mauremys; species Mauremys mutica. The sequence goes on along the minus strand of NC_059074.1, from coordinate 174,284,746 downwards.
AATATTTTTGCCCCATCAGGGATTGGGAGCTTAACCCAGATTTCCAATGGGCGGCAGAGACTGCGGAAACTGTGGGATAGCTACCCACTGTGCATTGTTCTGTAAGTCGATGCTAGCCACGGTAGTGAGGACGCACTCCACCGACTTAATGCACTTAGTGGGGACATACACAATTGACTGTATAAAATGGATTTTTAAAAATCAACTTCTATAAAATCAATTTAATTTCATAGTGTACACATACCCCTAGTCAGCAAACAGTGCCAGCAAGCTTTTAAATGCCCAAAGGCACATTCTACCACCATTCTGCACTGGCTCAGCCTATAGTTGAACTGCTCCTCACTACTGTCCAGGCTGACTGAATACGACTTCATGAGCCATGGGAGCCAGGGGTAAGCTGGGTCCCCAAGGATAACTATTGGCATTTCAACATCCCCAATGGTAATTTTCTGGTCTGGGAAGTAAGTCCCTTCTTGCAGCTGCTTGAACAACCTGGAGTGCCTAAAGATGAGACCATCATGCACCTTTCCCAGCCATCCCACGTTGATGTCAGTGAAACATCCCTTGTGATCCACCAGTGCTTGCAGCACCATTGAGAAGTATCCCTTGCAGTTTACGTACTGGTTGGCAAGATGGACCGGTGCCAAGATAGGGATATGCATTCCGTCTATTGCCCCGCCACAGTTAGGGAACCCCATTGCAGCAAAGCCATCCACAATGACCTGCACATTTCCCAGAGTCACTAGCCTTGATAACAGAAGGTCAGTAATTGCCTTGGCTACTTGGATCACAGCAGCTCCCATAGTAGACTTGCCCACTCCAAATTGATTCCTGACTGACCGGTAGCAGTCAGGTGTTGCAAGCTTCCACAGGGTTATCACCACTCGCTTCTCAACTGTCAGGTCAGCTCTCATCTTGGTATTCCTGCACTTCAAGGCGGGGGAAAGCAACTCACAAAGTTCCAGCAAAGTGGCCTTACGCATGCGAAAGTTTCGCAGCCACTGGGAATCATCCCATACCTGCAACACTATGCGCTCCGACCAGTGTGTGCTTGTTTGCCGAGCCCAGAATCGGCGTTCCACTGTATCAAACTGCCCCACTGCCACCATGATGTCCCAATTGCCACATCCCATGCTTTCAGGAACATCTGTGTCCATGTCCTCCTCACAATTGTCCTCGTGCTGGTGGCTCCTAGCTATGCTCTGCACATACTGAAGGATCATACATGAGGTGTTTACAATGCTCACAACAGCCGCGGTGAGCTGAGCGGGCTCCATGCTTGCCGTGGTATAGCATCTGCATGGGTAACCCAGGAAAAAGGCACAAAATGATTGTCTGCTGTTGCTTTCACAGAGGGAGGGAGGGAGGGGAGACTGATGACGTATACCCAAAACCACCTGCGACAATGTTTTTGCCCTATCAGGCATTGAAAGCTTAACCCAGAATTCCAATGGATAGCTACCCACAGTGCACCACTCCGTGAGTTAATGCTAGCTACGGTATTGAGGGCACACTCCGTTGACTTAATGCGCTTAGTGGGGACATACACAATTGACTGTATAAAATCGCTTTCTAAAGATCGACTTCTATAAAATTGACCTAATTTTGTAGTGTAGACCTACCATTAGATAATTTTCAAGCAGAACATGTGGAAATAATACAAATTGTCCTTGGATTCCATCTATCTACAGTGATTTAAGATTGTGGACCCAATTCTGTTTGCAATGCTCACTGACTTCAGTGTGGTTACCTAGGGGGGTGGTAAAAGAAGACAGAAAGTTGGTCCACTTTCTTAAAGCAGTCTTCTAAAAATACCAGCTTGTTTCCAAACAAATATTTGGTATCTGAACTTACAGCAAATGCCAGAGCAGAAACACATTTTATTTTTATCAACGTGGTCTCATTTTATGACTTCATACTCAGGGTATGGCTACACTTGCAGCTGTACAGCGCTGGGAGTCAAACCTGTCTTCGTACAGCTGAGTAGGAAAAGCGCTGCAGTCTGTCCACACTGACAGCTACCAGTGCACTGTCGTGGCCACATTTACAGCATCTGCAGCAGCATTGTGAGCGGTGCATTATGTGCAGCTATCCCAGCGTTCAAGTGGCTGCAACGTGCTTTTCAAAAGGGGGGTGGGGTGGAGTAGTGTGACAGGGAGCGTGGGGGAGAGAGAGAGTGGATTTTTGGAGCCGACACTCTGTCAGCAGCTGCCTTGCAAGTTCCGACCCCCTCCCCCACCTCTCTCTCACTCACTGAAAGCAAATAGCCCTCTTCGTTTTTTTCCTCACAGACCAGATAAGCAGCCGCTCCAAAACGGACCCCTCCCACACCTGCCACGCTGCTTCTCTCCTCAAGCCCCTTCCTTCCCCCTCTCTTCAAGCAAACACTAGCTGTGGGCGTTCCAAAGGGAGCTCCCTGCCTCTGCTCTTTCACAGCAAACAGGGGCTGTGTTTGTTTTTTTGATAAGCAGGTCCCGGAGCCCAGAGTTCACAACAAAACAAAGAGAGTTATCTTTACTTAAAAGGATTATGGGAAGGTTCTGGAGGTCAGTTACAGCGAAGTAAGATTATTCCCTGTTTACACTGGCACCCCAGCGCTGCAGCAGCAGCGCTATACTCTTTATTCCTCTCATCGAGGTGGAGTACAAGCTGTAGCCAGGGAGATACAATGCCGTATGTGCCTTGCCAGTGTGGATGGGGAGTGAGTTACAGCGCTGTAAAGCCACCACCAGTGCTGTACCTCTCAAGTGTAGCCAAGGCCTCAGATATACTCCTCCAAATTTTATTTCAGTTTCACCAAGTTCCATTTAATGGAGGCTGGGGCTTGATATGTCAGGAAAACGAACAAAGGTATTTTATTTAAGTGGGCAATTCTTGCCAGGGCCTTCAAGAAAATAGGGAAAAAAATATCTCATTCAGGCTTTCTCTTAAATTGGAAATAAATTGTTTGGCCTTGTTCCTCTTTCCTTGCAGTGGGTAACTTATGCAGAATGTTATGTACCAATTCCTTTCCCTCATGAAAGTCTCACCAGTTAAAGAGGAGGGTTTCATACCAGTATATCAAGCCTTTAGTGCAGTTTGTATAATGTGTGTAACTTACATGAAGAAAAAAGACAACCATCCTTTGTACTGTGCTGCTCTGCATGTCCAGGCCCACATCTTTTAAAAGTTTGGCTATTTAAATATACAGAACAGCAAGATGTTCATTGTAGGTTAAAAGTGTTAGTGCCATGTTGTTGAGGGACGCTGTGGGACATATTCATCCTGGTATATCTTCCACTGATTTCAATGGGTTTATACCAGTGATGTATATGATCCGTTCTACACATTCCAGGGCAGGAAGAGGTAAATATGGAAGTGCAATGCAGCAGACAATATAAAAGAGATCGCAGTATGATATTTACTATCCACAGTACATTGGATATACCAATTACAAATTAGATAATGCAAAGTTGGCATAATTTACCACAAATCTGACATCATTTTAAGCTTCCTGTCTCTCTATCTAGCGTCTACTTACCTGCCTACCTACCTGCTGGAGAAATAACTGAAAGCATCCCTGTAATCTCTATAAGGATACTTCCTATTAGATGTGATAGTGCTTAGCACTTAGATAGCATTTTAAAATTTCAAAGCAGTTTTAAAATAGGAACTAATGAATCCCCACAGCACTCCTGCACAGTAGGCAAGGGCTATTATCAGAATCCTCAATTTAGAGATGGCAAAACTGAGGGAGAGCAGTTAACAGATGTCCTCCACAGATGGAGTGAGTGTCAGAACCAGGTTTAGAACTCATGAGAAATCACAGATGCCCAGCCTGATGCTCAGTTCCAATATAGTTTTTTTAAAGGGAACATACTCTCATAGTTAAACAATAACCTTTATTGCTATGCAATAACAAGCATTGCCAGATGCGTGAGGATCAACGGAGTGGCTATCCTCAAGAAAGGAAACACAACCTCAAATGCCCACTATTTTTCCCCAGCGTCTACCTAATTTCCGTGCACTAACCTGAGCCAGGAGTTTTTGCTAGTAAGTTATTGTGTCAATTGCCATTCTCTCTAGTGAAGCTGATCATAGTTCCTGGAGTGCTGCAATGATCACACCAGTGCCTGTGACACTTACCGATGGTCTCTGAGCTGTCTGTGCTAATAAGAGTAAAAATAAAATTCTTTTAATTTCCAGCAACTTTTAAATTGTAATTTCTGTTCAGTCTTCCTCTTCTGTCTCTAAGTGAGCCCTTAGAAGGCAGCACTGTAGATACCAAAGCAGCAGGATCAATGGTTGTGAGGAGCTTTTTTTCATGGATACCACCAGGGCCGCCCAGAGGGGGGGGCAAGTGGGGCAATTTGCCCCGGGGCCCGGGCTCCGCAGTGGCCCCCAAGAGAACAGCTGAGGCTCCCGCCCCAGCCCCTTACCCCCGCCTCCGCCCCTCTCCTGGAGCCTCAGCGCATCAAACAGCGTCCCCGAACAACGCTGCAGCGTGGCTCCGGCAGGGCCCCTGAGCCCCGCCCCCGCAGAGCCGCGTGGGGATGGGGTGGGGCTGTGAGCTCCAGGCTGAGCTCAGCTCCCTCCGCTCGGCATGGAGCTCACAGCCCTGCCCCTTTACTACGCGGCAGGGCTCAGGCCCCGGTGGAGACACGCTGCAGCTGTTCAGCGACGCACTGAGGCTTCGCGTGAGGCGGGGTAAAAGACTGGGGCCAGGGGGGTTGGCTAAGGGGCAGGGGGTCCTGGAGTGTGGGCATTCCGGGGGAGGTCTGTCAGGACTCAGCAGGGGGGTCGGGGCAGTCAGGGAGCAGGGGTGGGGCCTCAGGGAGGTGGGGTCTCTGGGGGACGGTGAGGGGACAAGGAGCAGGATGGGTCAGGGATTCTGAGGGGGGGCGGGCAGTTGGGGGGCAGGAAGTGGGTGGGGGTCAGATAGGGGGCAGGGCCAGGCTGTTTGGGAGGCACAGCCTTCCCTCCTCTAAAGCTCATTCAGCAGTTTGAGGCTTGCAGAAGAGCCAAGCTGTTAGCTTTTCCATTAGGGCTACCATCCCTTTCACTTCTCAAATGCCAAATTATAGTCTATATTTCATTTCAGTGCCATAGGGAGATTCATGTCAGGGGAGGGTAGCTTCCTTTAAAAATAGCCACTGGGGGAGGGATCACATGAGAAGAGCAATATCCTTCCCAACCCTACCAAGGGAGACCCTCCCCCTACATTCCCTGAGGCTCCAGAAGGGTTAATTCAGTGGTTCTCAAAGTTTTATACTGGTGACCCCTTTCACATAGCAAACCTCTGAGTGCAAACCCCCCCCCCCCCGCCGCCGCCGCTTACACATTGAAAACACATTTTTATATATTTAACACTATTATAAATGCTGGAGGCAAAGCGGGGTTTGAGGTGGAGGCTGACAGCTCACGGCCCCCAGTAATAACCTCATGACGCCCTGAGGGGTCCTGACCCTCAGTTTGAGAAGCCCTGGGTTAATTTAATTTTAGCACCCTGTGTCCATTCACATGCATGTGCTATTTTGAGCATATCAGTTTTCACAACATAGGCTCATCCCAGATTCTGGAACAACTCAAATGCTCAGTTCGTGGAGTATGTACATAAGCTATACTAAAGATAAACCCACAGTAACAGTCTTCAGTTTGTGAGGGACCCCATGGAGCCAGTCTCTAGGAAACAGATAAATGCATGGAGGTTAAGTTCATTAATGGCTGTTATCCAGGATGGGTAAGGAATGGTGTCCCTAGCTTCAGTTTGTCAGGGAGTGGAGATGGATGGCAGGAGATCATTACCTGTTAGGTTCACTCCCTCTGGGGCACTTGGCATTGGCCATTGTCGGTAGACAGGATACTGGGCTGGATGGACCTTTGGTTTGACCCAGTATGGCTGTTCTTATGTTCTAACCTAAATGAACCCAAAGTTATGGAGACAGATATGAGTCAAGGAAGCCAGCAGAGTATCAGAAACCTGGAAAAATCTCTGCCTGGATGGGCTCAGGTGTTTGGTTACAAGCTGAGGTGGTTCAAAAGTTCTGGATTTTTTTTTTAAAAGCAGAATTTTTTTATTGTTTCTTTAAACAATCAAACATAGCAAGCAGCAAATATTTGGCCACACACTTCTGAAACCCCAAACCATGTTCAGGTTTTGGCAGACTAATTTCAGCTTTTCAATTAAAAAAACCACGACAAATTTTGAAGGAAAGCAGACACTGTCCGTGATTTTCTTCCTGCTTTTTAAAAACCCCTAGTTTTCGATCCAGAAAAAGTTTTGATGGAAAATATTTGTCCAACCCTTTTAATGAGCTTTAGTGCCTTTTAGCACTAGCTGATGCTGAGAACCAGTGATACCTTGTAAAGAAGTTTTCTCAAAACTGGGTTTGTGCCGAGATGCGGAAGGTTTATTTTTCCAGGGGCGCCCGTGGGGGGGAGCAAGTGAGGCAATTTGCCCTGGGCCCCGCAAGGGCCCCCAGGAGAATATAGTATTGCAATTTTTTTTATAGAAGGGGCCCCCAAAATTTCTTTGCCCCAGGCCCCCTGAATTCTCTGGGCGGCCCTGGCTACCACTGCTCAGCTGCAATAGAAATATCAGTCAGCAGAAGAAAGGTCCAAGGAGCTACAGCAAAGTGCCCTGAGATGCCACAAAGTCTCCTTTTACAAAGGGTTGGTTTCTTTTTTCTCCAAGGATAAACCAGGCAAACTAGCAAATGATGTGTGATGCAGACGGTCAGACTAGATGATCATAATGATCCCTTCTGGCCTCAGAATCTGAATCTATGCCAGTTTTTTATAAGTGAAAGATTTGCACAGCTTTCCAAGGTTTGCTGACTATTCACAACACACTATTAAGAAGTAATAGAAATGGAGCAAACGTTTCTCACAAAACTCAGTGGAAACATGAAACACAGGTGTTCGTTGTGTATAGAGGATTCATAAATCAACCTGTTTGGCAGGAAGGATTTTGCCTGCTAGTTGGCATCTTTGCTTGATGCTAGATGTTTCTCCTCCCTCTTACAAACATCTTAGTAAAACTGCAAGAAAGAGGATCCATGTAGTAACAGGGAACCACAATGAGAATTGTTTTCCTTGTAGTATTTTCATAGCATGAAGGATAAGGTTTCTGCTTGTTAATGTCCAGTGAACACTGATCTAAAAAATCCTCTCAGGGGCTTTGAAAAGATTACAAGTTTTTCAGATAATGTCATCCACGATTAAATGTTTTTCAGGGACACATATCCTTTACAAGGATGATACGGCTTTTTAGGCAATTCTACTATCACTATCAAACACTTTCAGGGATGCCATCAATGGCTAGTGGGGAAAAAAGCTGGCCTTGTGTTTAAGGCTCTGGCCTGGGACTCAGAAATCAACGTTCGGTTCTCAGCTCTGTCTTAGATTTCTTGTGTGGTTCACTTAATCTCTTCCTTGCCTCAGTTCCCCCTTTGTGAAACAGAGATAATAATACTTCATTTGTCTTGTCTATTTAGGATATACGCTTTTTGTGGCAGGAAGTGTCTCTTACTAATTGTATGCACAGCATCTAGTATAATAGGGCCTCGAGTTCATTTGGGCCCCTAGGTACTACTACTATAATAATAATAATAATAATAATAATAATCTAAATTATTAATGCATTGACAAATGGATACTTTTTATCTGCCAGCTTGTGGAAAGATGCTGCAAGAGGAATACACCGCTGTGGCTGGACTTGCTGTATACCAAACATGCACAACACACAGCACAACCAGGAGGACATATTTGTTCAGCAAACCTAGCTGGTTAGCTGAAGTAGAGAGGCTAAACCAAAAATGAATAAGAACTGTCCTGACCTTTTAACATGCTGCAGTTCCACCTTGTGTACCTACCACCTTCATCCTTACCATAAAAACCATCTGCAAAGGAAGCCAATTATCAGTAGGAAGAATCGCCTTTGTTGCTGTAAAAGTCAATCCACATCCAACAGGTGACAGGAAAATCGCTTTTTTTCCGCATTGCTCTGGACTTTAAGTGGAAATCTCTTTGAGCTAAGCTAAATTTCAGCAGGAGGCTATCACACTCTAGTGCAGAGTTTCTGGAAGAGGAATGCCAAGGATGTAAAATCCCTGAGAAGGGAACACCCCCATCATGTGAAGCCTTTGAAGTGACAGCAAGCATATATTTATAATTACAGACAGGGCAGTATAGTGAGTACAAGGAATAAAGACATGCACTGTGTCCTAGGGGCATGGCAGGAGATGTGACATGCGTGCATGGAGCCTTGTTAAACTATCTCACTGGGGATAAGGAAACCTGAGATCAGTGGTTCCTATCACTTTTCATGTCACAATGCAATCCTTTTGCTTTCAGGAGTATGCACACTTCACGTACACCATTCATATCCCTTACGTACACTACAAAACTCTAACTTACCTCAGCAGGTAACCTAAGCTCAGCTACACACCTGACATGGAAGCCAGAAAGAAAAGCAGCAATGAGATGTTTGCAAGAGGCCTGAACACTGGCAAACAAGCCCCTTGAGGCCACTTGGAAAGACTCACTATCTTGCTGCCATTTGCCCTTTAGGCCTGGAATGAAAAGCAAGCCTGAAAAAAGCCAGAATTCATACATTTCTGTTTAGAGATGTGGTTGTTTTATGTGTGTGTGAGAGACATGATTATGATCTCAGAAGGAAAATAATTTATTGAAGTACTTGGTTTTTCCTTGTGGGTTTTGGTGAAACGTGTAATTGTTTGGAGATTGAAGGACATAAATCCACACCGTGTAGAGGTCAGGCATAGGAGTTTACTACACACAGCGCTGGCGGAGTGTTACTTGGCTTATTAGGCTTAGAGACACCGTCAATCAATTGATTACAATAGAATATATAGATTTTCCATGGGCGGGGGAAAATGACTGGGTAGGCAGTTCCACCCCTCGGGATAGGTTTTGCAGCAAGACAAGATAGCACATTAGCCAATGGTTAAAAGGTTACATAATGTCTCCACCCATGGTCTTAAGTTAGCAAGTTAACATTTAATTAATACTTTGATAAAATTTTATTAGTATAAAATATATATGTTGAATTCTGATTTGGGGTCCATAGGAATGGAGCAACTCCTTTGATTGTCCAACAGGTACATTCCTAGGGGTTACAGCAAAAAAACAGTGAAAGTATATGGCAATAAAGATTGTCTCCTTTATGTCTTAAGGCAGGCATTGGTCCCTGAGAAGGGAGGTGGAAGGATGCCATATCCAGAGGTGAAAGTAAGCTGGTACGGGCCGGTACGGAGGACCGGTAAGAAAAGGAGACTGGTTGAGGGGGGGAGAAGCCTGCCCCCTGCATAAGAATAGTTTAAACTCAGCTGTTCCCTGAGTGGTTCAGCTCTCAGGGTTAGGAGTGGTTTTTGGCATCCTTGTTAATTTCACTCACAGTAGCTGAGGGGGGTTGGGGAGGGTGTGTTTGACCATGGCAGGGGCAGTCCTTGTCTGCCCCCGGGGATGTGAGGATCTCTCCAATACTAATACACACAACAAATACAAGCATTTGAATTTAAGCTGTGAAGCCAGAGCTAATAAAAGCAGGTGGAAGGGGAAAACTCACTATCACATTGGTTTCTCGTCTCCTCCCTCCCCATCCTTCAGCCAGGCTGCAGACAAAGCTCTGCATTCCTCCCTCCCCCCACCCCAGCAGGGGTTCTCCTCTAGGCTCTAGCTTGCAGTAAGGACACTGGCTGAGATGCCTGCTGCTGCTGCCTGCATAAGAACAGTTTAAACTCAGCTGTTCCCTGCGCAGTTCAGCACCCAGGTTAGAAGCCGTTTCTGGCATCCTTGTTAATTTCACTCCCAGTTGTTGTTGTTGGCGGGGAGGGAGGGGGTGTGTGACCATGGCAGGGGCAGTTCTTTTCTGCCCCCGGGATGAGGGGATCTTCTATACACAAAAAACACAATCAAAATCAGGAACCATTTCCAAGTTCAAATCTATCCCATTTCCTCCCCAGCAGATGATCATGGTTGTGATGTCCAAACTGCTTGCAGATCCTCTTTGAAATGTTACTGAACCGCGCAGGGAACAGCTGAGTTTAAACTGTTCTTATGCAGGAGGCAGGCTTCTCCCTCCCTCAGCCAGTCTCCCTGCTGCAAGCTAGAGGGAAGCCCCTGCAGCTGCTGCTCAGTGCCATGCAGGGAGAAAGCACGGAGCCTAGTGTCCACAGCCTGGCTGGAGGAGGAGGGAAGACACGGAGAAAAATGTGACAGTGAGTTTTCACTTTTTCAGGCTTATTCCAATAGTAAAGTTTTATTACAGACAGTACTGGTAGTAGTAATAGTAGCTTTATTGTCTCTATCTATGTCATGCAATGGGAGGGATCCATGAAGTACGTAGGAGAGGTGGGTTACTTGCGATTGGACCATATGGGTAAGAAATGTAAATTACTTTCACCCCTGCCCAAACCCCAGGGCTCCCAGCCGCCTCTGCAGCTGGTAGCTCTGGGGGTGATTTAAAGGGCCCAGCCCCTAGCTTCAGCTGAATCCCCGAGCCCTTTAAATCCTGATTTAAAAGCCCCAGGATTTAAAGGCCCCACCTCTTCCAATAGAGACCATGCCTCTTCCAGTTGAGGCCCCCTTCGCAGGACTCTGGAGTACCGGCAAGTCCTTTAAGTTACTTTCACCCCGGGCCATATCTTATACTGACATGTGCCAACTTTCCATAAACTCAAGGTTGGATCTGTGGGAAGAACGTTTTCTACAGAAGAGACTGACACAATAGGAACAGGGATTCTTTGTTTAATTTAAAACATTAGATGAAACATAATTATTTAGTTATTGCTTTAACATTTGGCATTTTTACTGACCAAGCATATTTTAGCAAAGGCAGTTATTTTGTTTACCCCAGCTTTTTTTAGCTAATCACTATTTGCTAGGCCTTTGGTCTCTTGACCAAACTCTAAACTTTGGGTTTAAAAAAGAGCTGGCACAATTCATATACCAGGTTGTTATATAAAGTACACATGGATTTTAATCCTTCAGAGATCATCTGTGTGTGAATGCCTGTCTGCAACACTTAGACCCTGATACAGCAAAGTACTCAAGCATGTTCCTAATTGTAAGCACATGAGTAGTCCCTTGACTTCAATGGAGGTACACAGATTTACATCAGCTAAGAATCTGATTTTAAGAGCTTAGCTCTGTACAAAATGGGTAGCCACTCTGCTTCCCTGTTCAAAAAAGAATTGTGCAAAGCACTTGTTAATGTCCTTCCGGGGGGTTTCATCACCTATCAGAAAGGACATTGAATTATATCTTCTCAGATCCTGAGCTGTTACTGCAATGTGGTGAATAAACATTACAGTGGAGCCATTAAAACTTTGACATTTACCCCCACTGCATTCTACAGTACCAGTGTCACTTGCTGTGATTTAGCTCCACTTAGAATGGGCAATACTGCAAATATCGAGGTAGATTTAAGTACCGCAAGCAATGCATGTCAATATTTTAAAAGACTTCAAGTTACAGAGAATCCACCATTTACACTAGTTTGAACTGCAAGTGACCCGTGCCCCATGCTGCAGAGGAAGGCTGAAAACCCACAGGATCTCTGCCAATCTGACCCAGGGGAAAATTGCTTCCCAACACCAAATATGGTGATCAGTTAGACTCTGAGCATGAGAGTAAGACCCATCAGCCAGAATTCTCTGTAGTAACTCAGGGCTTGTCTACACTACCGTGCGAGGTCGATCTAAGATACTCAACTTCAGCTACGTGAATAGCGTAGCTGAAGTCGACGTACTTAGATCTACTTACCGTGATGTCTTCACTGTGGTAAGTCTACAGCTGACGCTCTCCCGTCGACTCCGTTTGTGCTCCTCATTCTGGTGGAGTACCAGCGTCGATGGAAGAGTGCTCAGCGGTCGATTTATTTTGTCTATATCAGACACGATAAATCGACCCCCACTGGATCGATCACTGACCGCTGATCCAGCGGATAGTGTAGACAAGCCTTCAGAGCCCTCCCCATCTAGTGCCCCACCCATGGCTGCAGGGAATATTGCTCCTAGAAGTCACAGATCAGCTCCATGCCATTGTAGGCATCCTTCTACTTCATACATTCCTCTCTACCCATAAAGTTTAATTGACATTACTCACTGTATTTTGCCTGTCAGTTTTGATCAAGCCCATCTGAAGAGGGGATGCATGTTTAAAATATCACAGCATGAATAATTTGAATCAAATACAAGTTTGCATTAAACCTTTGGTGTGTTTTTTGTAGCTAAACTTATTCTAAATCTTCAAAACTTGCCATCATGAAGTGGGATGCCATATCCTGGTCAGAATAATCATTGGTTCTGAATGCAAATTACCGTTTCCATACTAATGTTTTTCTCTCCTATGTGTGTGTGAGTGTATGGTTTTTACAAGACTTCATAATCTATACCATTTGTACATTTCAGTACATACAATACAGTTCATTGTATTCTCATCTGACTCAGTTTCAGCAAAATCTGGGCCAGAATGTGACCCTCTTACTCACTTTGGTGATCAGTTACTCAGAGAGCAGTCCTATTGACATCATCTCTTTAGTCACACTGTGGCTAATGATTTGCGTACATGTTCACCTTTGTGGGCATGGGCATCATCAACTGGCCCATAGCTGAATAGTGTTTTCCACACAGTAGCCTTTTCACAACACGACCATCTGTGATGCAAGTTGGTGAGTTCCCAGCCACCTTGCTGCCTAGACAAGTTTGCACCAGTGCATTCTGGGAAAATTGGGGTAGCTATGCTATACTGCTTCAAGAGACAATAGAGTACCAGGAGACATTCATACAAAGCAGCATCAGTAGCATATGAGCCTATGCACTTTGGGAAGTCCCTCTGGACTCTGTGAGAACTGGGTGAAATGAGGAGTGGCTAAACTGGTTGCATGGGTGTGCTAAGTGAGTTCTGTCCACAAGAGAAAATAACAGTACCATAAACTGGCTATACAAAATTACTTATGTGCTACCTTAGGCCTTTGACCATCGGTCAACTTGGCTAACTGATGTAGTTACTATATCAGTATTAACCAAGATGTGTATGAACACATACCAGGTTTAGCCAAGCATACTATTAACTGGTTAAAAGCTGTAGAATAGACAAGACTTAAATGGTATTTAAGAAATCTATAGTGCTTGGAAATGTGGAAATGCACAAATCCTCCTACTGAGATTTCAGTCAATTTATATCATGGAAATGCACAAGAAAAAAGTTCATTTTCATGGAACGCTTATATATTTATGTCAAATCTGCCACCTTGCTTGGACAGACTTAACCAAATCTTTCAATCTATCAGATGTAGCACATGTACTCCAATATGACAGAAGAGTATCCATAACTAGCCTTAATCTTCGTCTGTAGTAAGTCATGGTAAATTCACTAGATCATTTGTAACACACTCATCTTCAAATCTTCTGTTATGCTATAGTATTATTATTAGTGTTACCACAGAACAAGGAGATGGTCCTTACTCCAAAGGAGCATAAGGAAACAATGAGACACTAATTGGATGAGGATTGTTGACTACTAATAAGTATGTTCTGTTATCTCCATTTCTAGAGGTACATTGATTAGGGCTGGTTGAAACATTTCTAACAAGAAGCCTTTTCACTGAAAATTTTAAAACAAATGTTTTCACAAGGAAATTGTTGACACTGACTTTTTTTATTTTGTATGAAAAATGTATTGCCTTTTTTCAATTTATTTTAAATTACTTAAATCAAAAACATGAGTAAAAACTTTCTTGAAAAGATTATCACAATTTTTCATTTGCTGAAAACCTGGTTTATAATTTAAAAAAAAAACAATGGAAGTCAGTTTCAAACACTTTGAAGTTCAACCAGCTTTGAAATTTTTCACAAAAATCATTTTCATTTTTCACCAGCTCTAGTATTAACCTATTTGGAGATAATTCAATTACTATTTTTCAATTTTTTTAACATGATAAAAATTTCAAGCATGAAGGTTCACTTTGCTGTCATTCACCAAACACTCCAGAGATTTCATGCAGCTGCCATCTGATGGCCAGGAAGCACCCAGTCCAATCAAATGGGATGACTCCAGACTGGTTGAATTTCATAAAGCTGCTTTGCTTTTAAGACTATTCTATACTAGAGAGCTTCCAGCAGCACAGTTGTACCAATGCTGCTGCACCACTGTAAGATCTCTCATGTAGTCGCTCTATGCTGACGGAAGACAACTCTCCTGTAAACATTATTAAACCAGCCCCAATGAGTGGTGGTAGCTATGTTGGTGGGAGAAGGACATAGCGCTGTGCACACTACCACTTATGCCAGTGAAATTTATGTCACTCAGGGAGGGGGGAGGTATTTTTTCACACCCTTAAGCAACAAAAGTTTTGCTGACATAAGTGCTAGTGTAGACATGGCCTTAGTTTTATTTGCTCTGATCGTTTGGTGCTATTATGGTCTGCTTCAGGTTGTCATAACCATGGAATAGCAGTTCTTAAAATAATTGGAGCTTTGTGACCAGATCCTCAGCTGGTAGAAACTGGTGTAGCTCCATCCAAATGAATGGAGTTACTCCAATTTACACTAGCTGAGAATCTGGCCCAATGTGCTTATATCTGGAATAATTTGTCTGGCTAATTCATGAAGTCAGAGTAACTCATGAGGTGCCTGCCACATTTTAGCCAATTCCTCCTGCTTTTTAAAACATCTCTTCTCTTCTTTTCTGACACCCCTGCTCTTCTTTGCAGGATGTCTGTGCATCTCCTGACCTGGCTGTTTATCGCTAATGTGAGAATACTGCATGCCCATAAGTTAAACAAGAGGGGCAATGTGTGTGTTTCTCCCCATGAAAAGGCCTTTTGTGTTCTCCACTTGGGAGGGCAGAACAAAGTAAGCCCCTATGAACATTTATTTTCCTTTAGCAATGATTGCTGTAAAAAGAGCTCAGAATTAAATGAAATGATCTGATGTTACATGGCTTCTGCAGCTCTAGGGCCCTATCCAGTTCCAACTGAAGTCAACAGAAAGGCTCCCATTGAATTCAGAGGAGCTGGATGGGACCCTTTAAGAACATAAGAACATAAGAACGGCCGTACCGGGTCAGACCAAAGGTCCATCTAGCCCAGTATCTGTCTACTGACAGTGGCCAATGCCAGGTGCCCCAGAGGGAGTGAACCTAACAGGCAATGATCAAGTGATCTCTCTCCTGCCATCCATCTCCATCCTCTGATGAACAGAGGCTAGGGACACCATTCTTTACCCAAGAATTCTTTAAGAGAATACAATTAGATAATTGATAATCTCTCCTCATTATAAGTAGATGAGTTTGGCTGGCAGTCCCAATATAATAAGGTTAAGTCTGGTGTCTTTAGGTACTTCAGAAAATGCATAAGGAAAGCCAAATAAATGGGGTCACCACATAGGGTGTGTCTACATTGTAATCTGGAATGTGATGGCATCCTGAGCTAGCTTTAATCTAGCTAGTGTGGGTCCAGAGCTGTGAAGCCACTGGCTTCTGCCCAGTTTGCCCACTTGTAACCCTGGCTAATTACTCACATGACTAGCCAGCACTGAAGTGACTTCACTACTACCAACACCTAAGATTGCTAGATTAAAGCTAGCTCAGGAATTTCTACTTGAGCTGCAATTACATCCATGATTGCAGTATTGACATACCCATAGAGGAGCCATTGCTGGCTCAATTGTCCATTTTTGTTCATAGTCAAAGAGCAAAGCCAACATACAGATATTTTATAATATAAATACTATAAAAAGGTTCAGAAACTATTAAGCAATTTTATATACTTTTAAACTTAATGTTTTTGCATGTGAGGAATTCAGTGCTCAGTAAAAATGCTGGGCTGATGATACTGGAACTTGAAATCCTCTGTTTGGTCACAGAACAGGTATAGTACAGAGAGTATCAGTGCAGCCTTCTCCACACTGCCTCACCAATGTGCCTCCACCCTGTTCTGAAAAGATCACGTCTGCTAGTCTGATGTACTTCAGACTCCCTGGTTTTTAAAGCCCTGGCCACTCAGATAAGATAGACAGCTACTATAGAGCTAATTGGAGCAGTGATTTGGTGATGTGGAGCCTTGTCTGGACTGAGACCATCAATTTATTTCATCTAACATCTGGCAGATGGTGAACAGCTTATGGTATCTACTAACACAGAGCCTCTTCCTGCTTCTACTAAAGTCGATGGCAAAAGCCCTTGAGTTATGAAGCCCCACATTGGGTACACTATTGTACAAATGTTCATCCATCTGAGGAATAGATCTGCATGAATTCCATGACAGATCAATAACTCTGAGCCTCTCATGAGAAAAAGGGCATTTTTTGCCATTGCTAATTGTTTGTTTTCTGTATTGATCCATATACCTCCTACTGTCCAAGAGTCTTGCTTGTGAGACATAGGGCAAGGTTGATGCTCTCAGAAACATCCGCAATGAATTTACCTTGAACATACCCTAACTAGTTTATTTCCAAAGAGGATGAGCTATATGCTGCTGAATATTTTTAATATTTGCTTCTTATCAGGTGAGATAATTTTGGCAATGCACGTGTTCTATGAAGCTGAAAGGCTGTCAATAGATATTAGTGTAACTCTGCTATTCAGTGTTATAGCTGAAAGGAACAGACTCAGATGCATCTCAGTTTGCTGTATTCATTTCATTTTGCTATAACATTCATTGCCAACTCTCACGATTTTATCAGGAGACTTGTGATATCTGATGTTTTTCTTAAAGCCTCAGCACCTGGAGTCATCTGATTATATAAGAATCAAAACTAGCTTTACACCAAAAAAAAAAGAAAAAAAAGGAGGTTCCTAGCCCTCATGGCTGTGGAGAAAAGATGGAAACATAACCTATGTGCTCCTAATAACTTAGAAACCTGAAGGTAAATAAAAAGAACTCAACTGGTATTAGTAATTTTTTTTTTAAATCTCATCATTGTTAAGCCACTCTCATGATTTCTGGGACTTGATTCATGATCTTTGAAAGCTTAGGGTTGGCAATACCGTTAAGGGCCAAAGTGTTCCTAGTTCCTACATGGGTGTGCGAGGAAGAGGGAAGATACAAGAATTCTTCCCTCTGTAGGTCACTCCCTAGCTGGGAAGAGACTCTCCTGAGCATCTAGCTCTAGTAATGCCCACTGGAGTGCAAAGGAGGCAGAAAGAGGTCAGGACTGCAGCTACAAGCTATAACAGAGCCCTAGACAACAGTGGGAGCAGTAACACTTTTTTGTGTGTTTTCTTACATAAATTCTTGCTTCTCTGTAACTAGAGGTATAGAAGTTTTGCAATCTGTTCTTTCACCTCTAAAGGTTTGGATATACAAATTCCATTTCGGTCAAAAGTGTAGCTGGATTAATACTGAAAAAAAATCTGTTTATTCTCATCAACCATGTTAAAATTCCTCTTTCAACAATGTTAAAGAATTCCAGTTTATCCTCATCAACAATGTTGAAGGATTGTGTTCACACTGTGTTCCCTCTCTGCAATTGTTTTAACTAACCCTGCTTTATTTTATGTGTCTGTGAAAAAATACATTTAAAGCTCAATTTCATCACTACTGGCAGAAGCCAAATTCTGAACTGCAGCAACTAACAATAGTGTGGTGCTGGCAGACCAGGTGCCAGCTCATGCTAAAGCCCCTGGTCAGCTCACTTGTGTATTAGTATACATCAAAGTAATTGTTAAATGTATAAGAGTGTATTTGGCGTTTAAACTAATGGGATGTTACATGCATTGTTTTCACTTATCTGTAATCCTGTTATAATGTAATAGCACCCATTTACATTGTGTATACCTCTGTGTAAATAAATAACCCATCAAGCAAAAAAGAAGCCCTGTGGAATGCTAATGAAGGACTTTAACAGAAAAGTGCTAATTTCAAAGCAAGTGGCCATTGTGTGTAATGATCAGAGGTCAAAGACACAAAATGCATCCCTTTCTCTCTGTAATCAAAGGAAAAGCCATAGTACTATGCCATTCATGTCCACATGGGTAGTGACACAAACAGCTTGTTTTCTGTGAGAAGAAGCTATAAGTATCGATTCCGGGAAAGATCCTGCATCTCTGGATTGTTTGGATTCTAACAGGGCAGAATAACTGAACAAGAAGATGGAGATCCCTAGAGTTATTCTGGGTAACCCTGAGAGACTTTTGGGAAAATGGCAAATTACTACATCTCTGCCACCATTTGGAATTACAAACTGTGACTCACCTGTATATATATTTTACCTGCTTTAACCTCTCAATCACTGTCATTCCCTTTTCTTAGCTAATAAACCTTTAGTTAGTTTACTATAGAATACTATAGTATTTGGTGTAAGATCTAGGGTACCCACTGATCTGGGGTAAGTGACCGGTCTCTTGGGACTGGTGGCAACCTGATGTGATGTCATTTTTGGTGTAAGTAACCTTTTATCACAAAGTCCAATTTGTCTGGGTGGCAAGATAGATTGGAGAGTCTGAGGTACGGATTTGGCCTGAAGTCCACCTATTGACTACCCCTGGTCTAAGGGGATTGTCTGTGACTCCATGGTAAGACTGTTATACTGATCCAGGAGATCACATTTGTCATTGGCTTGTGAAATCCAACTATAGAACACACACCAGTGTCTGCCTGGTTTTTGGACAGTCTTCCCTGAGGTAGGAAGTTGTGAACCACTCCAGACAGCGTGACAAATAGTATAACCTCTGAAATGCAAACTTCAAACTTTACATTTCAATGTGCAGTTTAAATCCATGTTGGTTTTGGTTAGTTATGCAAGACATCCAGTCAGGAACAATATCTATGAAAACAAAATGAGAAGTGAAAACTCTAAGAAATCTATGCTACACTCTGCCATTCATGACACTGTTTTAAAGAAGTGAAGTATTAACAGCCACATAATAACATATTCAGTATAGTACAATATGGTAAAAATATTGCCCATTCCTTCTTCATAACATGCCTAATATACCGCCTTTCCTATCCATCCACACAACTACGTTCTTGTCCAAGCTCTCAATTACTGCAACATCTTTCTCTCTGGACTTGACAAATGCCATCTTGCCGTGTTCATATCCATTCAGAATTCTGCTGCAAAGATCATTTTCCTAGACAGCCACTTTGAACATGTTACCCTTCTCTTTGCATGCCTCCACTGGCTCCTCCTTTTTTACCACATCAGACACAAGCTACCGGTCTTCACTTTCAAGGCCCTTCACAGCCTATCCCTACCCGACCTACCATCCCTGATTCACTAGCGAGCTGTCGATGCTTGCTGCTGATCAGCCCATGATGGCAGCCTCCATCTCCCCTTTGTTAAATTTTCAAGTACACAGCTTTGTGCTTTCTCCCATGCTGCTTCTCATGCTTTGGAGGAGCTCCCTGAAACATCCAAAAACCAAACATCTTATCCTCCTTCAAAACTCTCCTTTTCCATGATGCCTACGAAAAAAATTGATTAGGCTGCTGGTGTGCTGGGACCACTGCCTATCATGCAAGATTGTCTCATTGTTTCCATGTACTCTTTCATCTGTCTTTATCCATCTGTTGTCTCTTGTCTTAGATTGTAAGTTCTTTCAAGCAAGGGTAGTCTTTTTGTTCTGTGTTTGTACAGAACATAGCACAGTTGGGTCCTGGTTCATGACTAGGGTTCCTACATGCAACCTCAATATAAATACTAATAAATAATTATCATAAATATTTAATCATATGGCAGTGCAAATGCTATGTTTAAAAATAATGCATCTCTCTGGTGCCCCTGTGCTCAGTGGAGTGGAGGCAGAGCTGGGATCCTCTGTCTGGCATCCTGTGACTGGCATGGGGATGGTTTAGCTCTAGTATAAATTAGAGAAGCCTTGAGATTGCTCTAATTTACCCCAGCTAGAACAGCCATGCCTGAAACATTTCACCGGATGAGGATTGGATACTTTGTGCCAAGAGGGTCAGAGTAGTGAGTGGCATAAAGCAGGCTACGCTGGCCACACCATCTGGGGGAGCTCTTTGCTGCCTAAGATAGTTTTTAAAGTCCCTTTCACACTGCTGAAGCATCAAAAAGGGGACATTTTTATGGGGCTGCACTGAGCACTCTGTGACTGTGCAGATGCCTTGATTCTGCATAGTGAGCTCGTGGGCCTAGTCTCTGCCCCTGGATCTCTATACAGGACAGGGACCTTAATGTTTACTGTTAATTCTGGGCCCATTGAAATCAATGGCAAAACTCTCATTGACTTCAGTAGGGTCAGGATTTCACCCCAAGCCTTTAAAAGTGCTTTGCTAAGTATCCATTATTGTAGTTGAGAACAGTAAAGATGCCCTATGGTAAGAGATACATCAATCTTCCAGATAATTACAGCTCACATCAGGCAGAAATGTGTATATAAACTGTCACAGCCTAGGTCCAATTCTTTAATTGTTTAATTTGGATCAGTCATTTTGTATATTAAGGCAGAGAATACAAAATGCCTTAAACATTTCCATTTTTAGGGCCTGCTCCCACAGACTTACCTGTGTGTATAACTGCTCCTGTGAGGAGTAGTCAATTTCAGTGGGACTACTCACACGAGCAAAATTCCTCATGTGTATAAGTCTTTGCAGGATCAGTCCCTGAATTTGTAAAGTTCCTCAGCTCACAGAGCAATTACTTTTCACATTTTATTTTAACAATGTTATCTCCCAATTCAATTAACATCATCACAATTTTCTCTTGACAATTTCATCGCAAGTCTATGGGGACCCTATTAAAATGTCATTATATTGCTGCTGCATTATACGACTTTGGTGGGAAAACAATTTCAGTGCAAGTCTATAGAGATCTTGTTATGAAGCTGTTAGAATGTGGAATGCAAATAGCATCAATTATTGCAGCACAAGCCTGTGGAGTCCCAATCCTGATGTCATCGTGATGTGAAATTAAAAAGGGAAATTATTTCAAGCCAAGTCTATGGAGATACCAGAGTGATGTGAGGAAGGGGAGAAAACTATTTCACAGCAGCTCTGTAGGCACGTTGATATATATTGTGACTGTGCTGGCCCCAATCCTTAAAGCCTTCTACATGCAGAACCCCTTCAGCTCCCCATGCAGAGGCTTGCAAGACCATGTCCATAATTGTATAGGATATTTCTAGATCACTGTAAGATCTGCTGTACTTACTGGTGTTGAGCAAAATGGGACTACCCCTGGGTGACGTTCATCCCTATGGAGAGGCCCATGCACCACTTAAATCCCCCTTAAGGCCTTATTTAAGTCAAACTAGGTCCATATATTTAATTCACATTATCTACTGAAAATTAAAAATGTCAGACCACTAAACACAAAGGGCACTCTTCATGTATACATGGGGATAGGACTGGGCCCACAGTGTATCTTAGTGGCGCTTAGGATTTGTTCTGGCTCTCTGAAAATTTTGCTCAATGTAAGTACTACTCAGAGTGAGTGAGTGTTGTAGGATATTAGGCCCTAAGGTAAGGGCAGTTACTGGAAATGTCTATAAACAATATGAATAACTAGAGAATGTAGGTGACTATGGTATATAACATTTCCAAAGCATCTTCCCACATCATACCAGGGATGTACAGCTTTATATATGGAGCATTCGCGTCCATTATCCACTTGGTCCAGGCAAGTTTCATTATCATTAAAAACATTCCCAAGAAGTAAAATAAAATCAAAGTGTTGATGTTAAGGATGAGAGCTACAAAAGCGAGGAAAATATGCATTAATGCTCCTGGCTTTCTTCAGACCCTTCAGACTTAGGCATCGCCTCACACGCAGTGTGGATTAGCCACTGGACCAATGGGGCCCATGCCCAGAGGCCCTGGCCAATTGGGGGCCCTGGAAAAATGGGCAGCCCCAACCCTGCTCCCCTGCAGGAGCGCAGTGGGGTGGGAAGGGCCCCCACTTGCTCTATCTAGGGTCCCACAAAAGTTTAATCCACCTCTGCCCACACGTGGTTCCCAGAGCCGTCTGGTCAAAGTTAGCTACTGCTGCAAAATACTGATTTCACCAATATGGGCCAGGCATGTGGGTGGCTATATTTGCCCAGTTGTGATGGAGAACTATTACTATAAGAAGACACTCATCTATGTGGGGGATCAGCCCCTCAAGATTTGCATGCCAAGAGTCCCCTCCATACATGGCTCTCCCCTTTTCCAGGTGGAAGCTACATCAGCAGTACTCTTCTCAGTCCTGAATATACCAAGGGCCCCTCCATGTGTCCAGGAATCCATGCATGAGGAGGAGGTGGGGATAGGAGCTCTGTGTGCCTCTTCCTTCCCTTGCCCCCACACAATGAATGTGTGGAAAAGTGAATGCATCCAAGATTCATTAGCTATCCCTTGGTTATCCCTTGTGCCATTTAAAGAGAAGAGGTCAGGCTAGAGCAGTAATTGGCTGATGTTGTACTGCCAGGAAACCAGAGGAGAGGGACTTCAGAGCCAGTGTATTATATATTGTTATACAATAATAATAATCATGTTTATTACAGGCGGGCCTAAGGGCCAATCAATAATAGGGCTCCACTGCAGAGGTGCAAGGCCTCCCCATGCATGGCTCTGGCCTCCTGTAGATAAACTGAGCTCCATGCTGATGGGGCAAACTCTTTCCATTAGGGGGCAAACCCTTTCTCCCCAATGGAATGATCTGAGGAAAACTCAATGAAGGGTGATTTCCTCTCCCTTGGACTTATTCCCTGAGCTTCCTATGGGAGAGTTGATCTGCCCCTATCTAATCTGTCTGTCTCTCTAGGTCTTTAGAATGCATTCCTCGCAGAAGCCTCTCAGCACCTGCAGGGGGATGTACTGTGGTGCACTCATGGAATGCTATAATAAATAATTCTGTAAATGCCACAATGCCTTTAATACAAGGAGGCTGAGTTAAAGGCACTGTAATTGCCTTATGTTACTTTAACATCTGTTCTGTGGGCCCAATTCCATCCTCCCTTACACATTCACTTGAGCTCTCTGTGTTTATTGAGCACAAACTTTTATTCCATTTTAAAGGACTGCACAGACATGGACCTCATTTGACTCACACAATTGCCAGGGTGATTTTTACTTTGCTCCAGCAGGATTTTGTTGTCATCCCTTCATAGTTCTCTCTTCCAAAACAACTGGAAATTAGTAGCTGCATATTAGGGATGAATGGTAAATGCCCTGGCTGGGCTGCCTCTCTTTTAACTGACTGAGGTATGGAAAGGAAAGATGTGTTTTGCTGGGATCTTAACATTCTTGTTCAATTATGGTCAAATATTGAGCCAGATGGTGGCCTGGCCATTGTGCTAGTGTGCTCTACTGTTGCTTATAGAATGTGGTAAGCAGCAGGCACTGCCGACCCACTGGGTATGTCTGCTCTGCAAAATGAAGGTGTGATTGTAGCATGGGTAGGCCTACCATGTTAGTTTTAATCTAGCTGATACAGCACATGCTTGAGTACAGGATCATGTACATGCTTGTGCCTGCTCCCCATACCCAGCCCAAGAGTCTACATATGCTGTGGTGGACTCGGGTATAATGCTGTGTACATGTGTATACCTGTCACTGTGCCTCATGGGTCACAAATGAGAATACCAAATTCAGGACAAACTGCTGAGAAGTAGGGCAGACACACCCCAAAACTGGTGGTTATTCTCCTATAAGATATACCCAACCAGCAACAAAAGTAAAATTCTGTTTCACCACACTGGCTAGCAAGAAGTCAGAAAAGAAGTCTCCTTAGGCATCCCAGTCCTGGAGTCAACACCCAGACACTAGACTCAAAGATGAGTGGTTCTTTAAAACCAATTTCATCAAACAAAAGGTTCTTCTGATCCCCAAGGACCAGCCATATACCCAGGTCAATATACAACTCAGACCTTACCCAATAATCATGCTATTGCCAATCCTTTAGTATCTAAAATCTAAAGATTTATTTATAAAAGAAAAGAAAGGTGAGAGTTAAAATTGGTTAAAGGAATCAAATACAACAATTGCAAATGTCTTGGATCAGGCTTGTAGCCATGATGGAATAAACTGCTGGCTTGTTAAGTCTCTGGCTGCTTCCAAATCATGGAAGGTCCTCAGTCCCTTGGTTAGAATGCTCCCATTAGTATAAGTTCATAGTCCAGAGGTTTGTGCAGGAAAAAGGCAAAATGGAGGTGTTTCCAGGGCCTTTATTAGCTTCTGCCAATTGAAGGGAAACCCATTATTCTCACTGTGGAAAATTACAGTTAACAAGATGGTGTTTGGAGTCACATGGGCAAGTCACATATCCATGCATGATTTTGCTTAATCATAATTTGCCCCAGACCCCAGGCTCGCAGGGGCCCCCACGAGAGTTTTTGGGGCCCCTGGAGTGGGGTCCTCCACTTGCTCTGGGGGCCCCGGAAAACTCTCGCGGGGCCCAGGCCCCCAGAGCTTCTTCCACTCTGTGTCTTCAGCTCAGAGAGGTGATGAGCAGCAGCGGAACATTTATAACTCCTATTTCAGTCATTGCAAGTTGCAGGTACCATCAGGATTTTACCCAAGTTGTACAGCAACTCTCAGCATAGAAATACACAGATCTTGAGATATTCTGGTTTAGTTCTACAAAAAGAACAGGAGTACTTGTGGCACCTTAGAGACTAGCAAATGTATATGAGCATAAGCTTTCATGAGCTACAGCCCACTTCATCAGATGTAGCCCACGAAAGGTTATGCTCCAATAAATTTGTTAGTCTCTAAGCTGCCACAAGTACTCCTGTTCTTTTTGCAGATACAGACTAACACGGCTGCTACTCTGAAACCTGGTTTAGTTCTGTCATGTTACAGTTCAGTCTTATTCAGTCTCCATGAATCTGCATGACTAAGGTGGAAATGGATGAGAACAGACTTGCTTGTGAGATTTCTGTCTCTTCAACTTCTGGGCTCCCAGAAATACCCTGAAAACATCCTTTTCTGTGAAATGTTGGCATTTCTGATTCTGCACCAGGGAGAAAGCAGAAGTGCATAAATAGTTCCCTGAACATTGCAGAATCTCAGAAAAAAATGTGAGCATCAAACTTGGTTTTAAAGCTGGGCAACAGTTTGGGGTGCCAGGAGCTATTTAAATCAAACCAGTTCACCCATCTGGATCTGAACTTAATGTCCTTGGCTTAGTCGTAGCAGTCAGACATACACATACTGATGACAACCTAAAGCTATTCTAAGTTGAGTTGAGTTGGGGGCAATGGTCACAATCCTATGATATTTTGGAATCAATGGCAGTTCAGGGAGGGTGGATAGCACATCTCAGAATCAGGCTCTATGTTAGCAGAAACAACAGAAACCATGACTCGCTATGGACTAGGTCAGATATTTTCTTGTAGGCATTATCAGATGCAACCTCAAAAATGCAGATTTGTCACTGTTTTCCTGCTAGCAGCATTTGGCTTTTGTCTTGGCTGTATTTCTCATTGCTGTAAGTTGTTCTGACAAATGAAAGTCATTCTGAAACTATGTGGCTTCGTAATTATTATCTTTGGTAAATGTTTTGAAAACCCAAGAGTTGCTGTTTGCTCCCCTGTTAAGATGGAAATGCCTGCCAGAAGTTCAATTTAACTGTCAACACCTCCGTTCAAAAACTTAAATATTTTGGAGTCTGTCTTTATTGTTACATATATTTGCATGTTCTGTTTTCTGTAGGACAGACAATGGGCTGCTAATATGAATTTATTCCTGTTTAGTCATGTTCATGTATTTAATAGCTGATGTTGCGGTAGTTTTCATCCCACTGTGATATTATTCTTGTCAGACACAGGGTTATTGAGTTCACCAGAGGGAGCCTGGATAACTTTAAAATGTGACTTAAATAGTGCTACCAACCTTTGAAATGTAAATTGGTAATATTTGGAAATATTGACAGATTAATGCTGAGTTAGGCCCCGATTCTGCAACCAGTTACATGAGTGCTTATATTTAAATATGTGAGTAGTTTCGTTGAGTTCAGTGGGGAGTTCTCATATGCCTGAATTAAGCATGTGCATAAGCATGTCTAGGCTCAAGGCATTGATGTGGAAATTCCAGAGCTATACAGCACTCATACTTGTGTCAAATGAGTTCATCATGATGTATTTTATGACAATAGATAGCACAACATATTCCTGCCCTGTGGAATTTGGCCTGATTACATTCTTCACATGCTTTAACGTTCACTAGATATTCACTGTAATGTTCTGGTTATATAGCTATTTTTCAGAGCCTTATTCTTCCACTGCAATAAATCTGATTCAAAACTTACCATAAGAATCCTTCTGAGAAATGCTGTTGCATTCTGCAGCATTTGCCCAGAACACTACAGGACAGCTGTTGCAAGATAGTGCGTTTTGGTCCATTGAAATAAGATATTTATAGTACTTTTTCATAAGGAAAAGTTTAGAATTGAATTACATGATATTCCTTTAAATCTCTGTCACATCAGTAATTGGAAATAAAACCGGGGAAGATGTAGGGGCTAGTTCCCATGCATTGTTGTATGTATTCTATAGGGCCAGATTTTATCAGGGACCAAAACACACTAGTCTCCAGAGGACATATATCTGTGTTTTTACAGTGCCTAGCAGAAGGAGGTCCTGGTACCTGACTGAGACTCCTAGATGCAATGATAATTATAATAATAGCAGTGTCTGTGTGAAGAATAATTGCTGGAGCATATGCCTATAACTATGATGCCCATGCCCTAGGAATGTATGCCTTTCCTTCTAATACCCCACCACAGCTCCTAGTGTGGAGGGCAGACAGAGTAGCCACCTCTCTATTATTATTTGTGGGGCACAGAATAGCAGTAGACAAGTTCAGTCCCATGATCTCGCTGCTGTTTTTCTAGTGTGCAGCTCTACACAGTGCTGGTCAGAATAAGACTCAGAGGCCAAACTTTTCAAACCTGGGGGCCTAAAGTTAAGCACAATGGGCAAGGTTTTAAATATTGGATGCCTAATGTTAGGGGCCTAATTCCATATTTATGCATCTAAACAAATGGCCTGATTTTCGGAGTTGCTGAATGTCCACACCTCCCATTGAATTCCATGGATTTCAATAGGGGGTACAAGCACTGAGCCTCTCTGAAAATCAGGTCACTTGTGTAGGTGCTTAAATATGGACATTGAGGCCTAACTTTAGGACCACAAATCTGATGATTTTGGCTTTAAGTTTTGTGTGAAAAATTAATTAAAACATCAACATAAAATTTTTCAAAGATGCTTCTCTTTATTTTTCAGGGTTCCACCCACAAATTCTCTAATAAAAGTCACACTGTAGAATTGTATATGCCAATACAATCCCTGGAATGAGGGGATATTAATTAGGCCACCCATTTAACTGGTTACCACATAATCTGTAATGCTAAATCCCTTTACTTTTTCAAATCAAAATGTTCTTGGTGCTGAAATTTGGAATGCTACTTTTACTTCTTTTTTAAAAAAAATAAAAATTAAAAAATGGGAGGATGTGGTGGGAAGGGAGGGATAAAGACAACAGTGCATTAATAAGAGCTCTTGTTACAGCATGGTGCATGAGCACAAACTCTGTTTAACATGGAAGGGAAATAATCTCTTATGTAGAACGGAGCACACTGAAGCATAAATAGGGCAGATTGCATGATCGTAAGTGCAAGCAGCTGGTCAGAATAGTAAGAGCAGATTCATAAACAAAGCATAGCTAGATGGGGATAATAGACAAATGTAGTTGTAAAACGTGTATAATATGCCAGCACAGGCTAAATGATAGGGTTTCCCTATTCACCATGATGAAATTCATCCTAGTGCTGAGAGCCCACACATGGTCCTATGTACTGAAACTCATGGACCTAATCCTGGTCCCATTGAAACTGATGGAAATTTGCAATCATAATGCAATCTTTGTGCAGCCTCTGTGCCCAGGAGTGTATTTCCCCCTACATCCATGTTCATTCCATAATTAATAATGTCTTATTGCAGAATGGAAAAGGAAGGAAATAAGGGAAAAGACACGTATTTAAAAACCATTTATTTAGGTGCCTAAATATAGGGAAATGGAGTACTTATTTAGGTACCTAAATGTAGGGGCCTAAATACAGGGAAATGGAGTAAATATTCACACAATTCAGGTACATAATAGGACTGATCTCCTGAACATGCACAGGGCTTGATTCATTACCAATATATTATGTCTGAGTTGATTTTTACTCTGAAAGTTTTATAGGACAGTCAAGCAAAATTTCATGCTGCTGATCTAAAGAGACTACAGCAATGAGTGGCCCTGCAGCAGCATGTAGGCTGAGGAAGTGAACTACATGCGTGTATGCTGTGCCAAAATGTAATACAGATGTATCTGGGAAGCATCAAGGATCCAGTGATCAGAATATTGTTAGCTTTGAAATGCCCAAGGGGGAGAGTATTGGAGGAAGCAGCAAAACAGGTTTTGACATTAAGAACACTGATTTGTGTAACGCTGTAAGGAATGTTGACTGGAATTTTGCAACGGATGGAAAATCAGCAGTAGATGAATAGGAAATGGTTGGAGAGAGTACAGATAAAATTTTATTTTCATGATGTCCAAATGAATAAAGTGGCAACTGAGGCCAGTGCAGCTGCATGGAGATATGAAAGGCAGTTTAAACCTAGTTTAAATAACACTATAAACTATACTGTCAGGAGAACCAAGCAAGAGGTTTCTGGGGATTAGAACTGCTGCTTGGGAATTAGGATACCTGGGTTCTATTCCTGCCTCTACCACTGATTTACTATATAGCCTGAAGCAACTCACCTAGGGTCAAATGCTTCACCGCTCACCAGCATCACCCCCACTCACCGTCCCACTCACACCTTCCTTCCAGTGGGCATTCAAGGGCTGAAATGTAGAGGAACCAGCAGACTTATGGTGCCAGAAATGTGAGCCAGTTTAAGAAAGGGCAGATCGCGGGGACTCTGCATTGCCTGCACTGTGTGCAGTCATGCTCCATGGTGGTTTTCTCTTCAGGCCTGTAGATGGGGACTTGGAAATAGGCCTGGGTAGGGTAGAAGTTGTGACCAATAGTAATCCATTAATTACATGAATCTACACATGAAAATCCCTGCAGAGAGGGCACCCCAAAGCAGCAGCCACTACTTCAGATCATAGTCAGTAGTGCCTACCGTAGTGCTACTGCATGCCACTGAGTGTGTATTGTATGTAAGAGAGATGACTCCCTACGTAAGGCCCAACAACTGAGGCTTTTTGCAGAGGACTTAATAAACTCCACCAGCACTTCCCACCAAATAGCACATGGCTCCTGGTTCTAATCTAAAAAAATTACTCTGTAAAAAATGTTGTGTATTTGGTTGTCATGGGTTTTGTTACTATGGCAACTGAGTTAGACTATTAAGGGATAGCTCAGCCGGTTTCAACCGGCTGAGTGAGCTCTCTGTGTCTGTAAATAAAATGGAGGTTTTGGTTAGCTGTCTGCTCTCTGGCCTCAAGTGATTGCTTCCTACACCGGCTGCCCCAAGGATATAACAAAAAATGATTTTGTTCAGCACTAATAGTGTCTCAGTGACTTCATATAAAATGTGCTTATCTCACGAGTTGAAAGACAGTCTTTCTAACTACCAGCCCAGAAAACTCACCCTGGGAGCTGAGTGTCAAGCTGGGTTCTTTCTTGCTTATGCATCATCAGTTGTCATAATGAGTTTGCAGGCCACATTCTGGTCTTGGTTTCACCTGTGCAGACCACTTGTCTTCAGTGCCTGAAATGTTTTCCAGCTATTCATGGTAGATAAATCCAAAGCAACTTGTTGCCTTTTTAACATAAGTTTGAGCTAGATCCCATACCGGCACTTCTACATTAAGGGCTTGACCCTGCCCCCATCATTACTCAAGCCTCCCACCAAACAATGGAAGTATTAGACATTAGAGGGGCTAACAGCAAACTCCATACACAACCATTTTCTGGTGGAAAATGCCATCTTCAAAAATATATTTTAGGAAATGCACGTGTGCTCAAGGTAAACATCAATGGAGAATGATCTGACTGAAAACTGGGCATGTGTCTGTGTGTGTTCAGCCCTATACACCAGTTCCTCAACATATTCCTTTCTGGAATATAATGTTTCAGGAACATGTGTGAGCTCACTATATAAGCACTTTATACGTGTGGTCACACATCAGCCTCCTCACATGTGTAATCAGTAGGGCGCTGTTTGTTTATATATGATTTTTCATATTGTTCATCTACCTCTGAGACCCAAATGTAACAGAAAGCACGTACAGCCATCACAAATGTTAGTGACTGTTATTGGTGGGGAGGGAGAGGATCCATAAGACAATAAAAAGATTATACTCATCCAGACAAAGCATTTTCCTCTGTGATACATACCATGCTGATAATATTGTTAATCTCTTTAGAAAACCAAGCATCCTTAAATGTTAGTCAAAAATATACTTTCAAAATATTCTTAATTTTAAATTTAATATTTAACCTTCTTAGAGCTTCCTTGATGCGAGACCACAATAGAATGGAAATTGCCTTACAAAATACTTTCCAAGGAGCTATCTCACAGCTTAGGTGCGGCATCACAGCTGAAAAGCCAGCTTGAGACATGCCTTTCACTTTACTGAGAGGCATACCACATGCCACATATTGTTGCAACCCTGACTGCAAAATGTTGTAGTATGTATTGGAAAGGACATTATTGCTGGGGTACATTTTATTTGTGCTTACAACAATCACACAAAGGAGATGAAAAAACTGGTGCAAAGACTTCTTTTATATATTTTACCCACTTATTTGTATATCTATGTAGAGAGCTCTAGATATATACAGAGTGAGATTTTCCAAAGCAAAAGTCAACCAGGCTTGTGATCCTAAATCACATATGTGCTTTGGAAAATCTCACCCACAGCGTGTATTTGTGTGTAGAAGAGGTAGGTAGATAGATAGTATTTCCTGTGAGTATATATTGACTGAGTTATTTGTGACCTACAGTTTCGACCAAAGATTGTTTATTTCTCATACCATGCTAATCACTGTTATTATGCTGCTCTTTTATGTCTAGTAAATAAATGGCTAGGACGCACATGCTGGCCTAGAAACCCGACTCACATATATTGGGACAAATCCTCCAAGACCTCCATGCAGAACTCCACCCAAATTGCTAGAGACCTCCACATGGTGATGTGTGTGTGGCCTTCGTCCATCCACTTCATTTGTTTTCCTTCTTTAAGTGGCACGATAATACCTACCACACTGACGTGTTGTGAGGCTTCATGTTTGTAAAATACTTTGAGACGTCAGTAAAAGGCTCCATGTAAGTGCAAAATATTATTATTATTATTATTATTAACTCTCTGCTTCTCTTGCTTTGAAATAGCAATGGAGGATCCCTTTCTATGGCTCTCTCTGCCTCTGTTTCCTTTTGTCTCTGTCTAGGATATAGATGCTGAAATGTCTGCTACCTGATTCAGTATACTTACCTATATTGGCTCATCTACAGAACTTGCCACTGTCCATTCTATACACCCGGGGTCAGCAGCTTTTCAGAAGTGCTGGGCCGAGTCTTCATTTATTCACTCTAATTTAAGGTTTCACGTGCCAGTCATACGTTTTAACATTTTTAGAAGGTCTCTTTCTATAAGTCTATAATGTATAACTAAACTATTGTCGTATGTAAAGTAAATAAGGTTTTTAAAATGTTTAAGAAGCTTCATTTAAAATTAAATTAAAATGCAGAGCCCCCGGACCAGTGGCCAGGACCCAGGCAGTGTGAGTGCAGCTGAAAATCAGCTCGCGTGCTGCCTTCGGCACACGTGCCATAGGTTGCCTACCCCTGCTATACACTAAGTGGACTGAGAGAGGAAACAGTGAGAGAATACCCACTTAACTTTGGGTGAGACTTTGTATGCTGGATAAAGGGACCAGAGTGATGTAAAGGGAATCTAAAAACCACAGATCTGGCTTGGGAAGATCTCCCTCATTGCTGGAACGGAGGCATATAGCACTCTCCTAGAATAGCATAGCATCAAGAAAGCACAAAGATTCCTTATAAGCCACAGAGGTCCTCCTGGGCTGTGAGTTCTACACTGCATCTGTAAAAGTTATTTTTAATTCAACATATCAAAGGATGACACTGCCTGCTATAAACACTTGCCTGGGTTTGCACAAGCTTCCCAGTGATAAACTGTTTATTGGACAGTACGCTGGGAGCAGCCCACTGCTTGAACATGATACAGCCAGATAACTAGAAGGATGTGCTCCTTAGGCAAAGCACTGCAGGACATATCATTCTTCTTCTCTTCCTTACTTCCAAATTAAACTTGAAATAAAATCAGGTGGGGCATCTCTCCTTTAATCTCTTCTCACATCACACATGCCTAGTTATATTCATAACCTCAGGTTCCTAATGTTAAGCAACTAAGTCTAGAGATGCTGGGAAGTGCAGGAGTTCTGCACCTCTGGAAATCAGGTCATTTTCACTGAGGTGTCTAAATATGGATTTTGGTGCCTAATTTTGTACACCCAAGTTTGAAAATATTAGCTCTAGACTCCCTGGACCTCAGTTTCCACATCAGCACCATGGGGATAATGAGACTTCCCTCCTCCTGGGTAGGACTGTGACAGTTAATTAGCTACTGTTTGTAAGGAGGTATATACGGTAAGTCTGAAAACTCACCCAAGTGCACTCACTCAAGCTTCCAGTTTATTTGGACAAATAGTTCTTTGCCAAACTTTTTCTGAAAGCTGGTAACTGTGCACGGACTCCAGCATAAAGGGCCAGTCTCAGTTGCAGCTGCACCGTAACATTTTCTAAGGCAGACAGGACGATCAATCCCATCTGAAATCAAAATGTCAAAATATGGAAACAATATTAATGGAATTGAAATGACTCAGAACTGCTTTCTTAGATGAACAGCTGCCCAAGCCATATGTTCCAGATGATACTGGTTACTCATTCGGTATCGATCCAAAGGCACATCCTTCAGTCAATGTACAGTAATTGAACAGATGATGCATCCAAAATCTGGGCTGAAAGAAAACATGTGAAGAGTAAAATCAATGCAACAGGACGCAGTGTACATACTGCTTTGAGTTTCTTAGCAGTAGGACACGCGAAATGGTAAGAAAAATGTCATCACCTGAAATGTCAGTTTCATATCTTTAATATGCCTTTAGACAGCAAGGGGGAAGGAGAAAAAGCACCATGGCTGTTTAATAGCAGCAGCAACAGCTGTAATGATGCTGACCCTGGCTAGATCTCTTGATATTGTTGCTTCTGCTGGTGATGACACCAAGGTGACTTGCCTGTTGACTCGATATATTTGTCTCTGTGGATATGTTTGGCTGTGCTAGTATAACTAGAAAGTTGTCTCGTCCATCCCAAGTTGAAACTGTGCCTTTCTCTGAAATGTTAATGCAGTGCTTTTATAGAATAAATGCACATGATTAAGTTGAACATACATGTTAGCATTTACTACTGAAAGATAATAACGCCTGACATATATGTAGTACCCTTCACAGAAGAATCTCGAAGTGCTTTCCAATTATTAATTAAATCCCACAACATCCCTCCTAGATAAACAGGCAGGTATTATTATACCCATTTTTATGATAGGTAAACTGGCAGAAAATTTAAGGCCAACATTTTCAAACCTGGGTGCCTATAATGTCTTGATGTTCAGAGTTGCTAAACACCCGCAGCTCCCATTGACTTCACAGGAGCAGGAATTGCTCAGCACCCCTGAAAACCAGACTACTTCTTTTGAGGTGCCTAGATATGGACTTAGAGCCCTAACTTAGGCACACCGATTTAAACATTTTGGCCTGAGTGACTTGCAGAAGCTTATAGAAAGAGGCGTGAACAGAAGCCTGATTGTCAGTGCCCTCAACTTGTAGTGACTAGAGTATGTGATCCGTGGGAAAAGAAAACTTGAAAAATTAAGACAGTTTATCAGTGTAGATTTCTGCCTCATTTGTACTTCCTCAGGCCTTACATTTTCTTACATGCACACACAAAAAGTGAGTCTTCTGCATAGTAGTGCTAACCATGCCTGTTTTTAAGGAAACTGTCACCTTTGGGCTTCCAAGGACCACCAAGATGGAAGGATGAAGTCTGTATGAAAAAAAAAAGAGGATTTCAAGCTATTATGTATACATTTGTTTTGTGCATATTGGCCTATCTCCAAAGCAAAGTGTGTGGAAAACATATGACCATTATTGAACTCCTGCCTAAATCAAATTCACAGTGTGTTTGCTTGCCAAGCACATGCCCTAAATGAGGTCAGATACCATATGGTAGGTGGAAAACAGGTTGTACTTTTACTAACACCTTTACAGAAACAGATAGGCCTTGCCAAATTAAATGACACCCAATCATAAAGAACTCTGCAGCCTGCTGTTCTGCTCCAGGGTCCAAAGCCAATCCTGAGATTACTTCCCCAAGATCCCCAAAGGCTTCAACGACACAAATGACCCAATTCACTGCACCCAACCACGGACCTGATCCAAAGCCCATTGAAGATAATGGAAGGTCTCCCGTTGACTTTGCTGGACATCAGATGGGGCCCAGAGTCAGTTCTTGCACAGACACTGGGTCACCATGCAGGGAAGGCAAATATTTGCCTTAGCTGATCAAGTTTCTCTTCTGCCAAGTGGACATTACCATCTGGAATTTCTATCCTTTTGGACACCCCACTACCTGTTTTTCTTCCCTGCCCACTGGCTCCTTAGAGGGACCATATTTGGTGCAGCCCCCCCGCCATGGTCCACACTAATCATGGGAACTGAGCATCCTGATCCCCTAGGTAATCTTACAATTCTCAGCCTTAGTTGCTTACCATAGAAGATAGTCCCGCTCTATTGCAGGAAGATGAGCCAGGAGAACCTTGCTAGCTCTCTCATCTGTGATGCTCAGAAATCTGAAAGCAAAATCACAAAGGACAAACCAAGAGAATGCTGGCAGATGATGAAAAGAGAAGAATAAAATACTTCTTTTCTGTGATCCACCATGAGTATGAATGTAACTTTCGAATATTTGGGGATGGAAGGAAAACATGTAGTGCACCTAGACCTACTGATTTGTCAGCCTATGAAATACCCCATGCTCCAAAAATTGCAGTAACACTGTCTACGAAGGAAAGACTTGGTTACTAAATGCTAATGAATAAAGAAAAATATCCCTTCCATGCCCTCTCCCTGCCAAGATCCACCTGGCTTTTGGTCTCTAGGAGGAAGAGGAGACATTTTGGCTCATAAACACACAAACAGAGGAGAGAATTAGGCAGCAGTTTGGGGACAGATTGTTCCCAATTTTGTGCAGGTGTACAAGGGTTCAAGGAGCCGTGGTCCTGATCTCAGTCCTTGCACTCAAAGAGCACAAGAAATCAATGAGGCTAGTGGTGCTAGACTCTCCAAAACAGGTGGGGAGGGGAAGTAAGAGGGTAAGGTTGCAGTCCTTTCCTCCAGCTGCACCCACCAGCTGAACTGGCCTGTGGTGATTGCTTCATCCTCCCAAGGGATTACTGCATTGCTCCCAAAGGCAATGTGCACACTAGAAACACAAGGCCTCCTGGAGCTCCTTCTGGGGCAGCATGACTCTGCACTGCAGGCTGTGCCTTAATGCCACAGTTCAGCCCTTTGATTTTGGACCAATAGCCATATGCACACATAAGTGCAATAACTGCACGCGCAAAATACACATGCAAATGTAGGGTCCAGATTGAGGGCAGCCAAAATTTATTCCCCAAATTAATAGCATGCTAAGGATGTTTTCTGTTGATATACACCAAGTCAGGCTAAGATATCTTTAATGCTGTAAACTTTAATTCTAAAAGGATATCTTTCGCTGGATACCATCAGAATTGATGGAAACAACTACAGAAAATACAGAGGAATCAGGTATCACTTGTAAGAGAGCAGCTAGGGATGCAGTATTCCATTACACAGGATGCATTTGTACCATTTTAGCTTGCACAGATGGAAATATAGTTCAATGTTTCAACATCATTTGACTTTCACATGTTAAAATATTGATAAGTGCTGCACAGGATAATGCCCCTATGGTTTGAAGTAGTAACTGGAGCATGATGTTTATTGAAGTGAGATACAGAAAAGCCTTTAACGAGCATTTAAAATTCTGGGAATAATTCTCAACACTAGCATGGCTTATTTCTTTATTTATCTTCACCTAATCCTTTTTCTATATTTCACAATTTGTGGGAGCATTAAAATGGATTTTATGCTGGTGATTAGCTCTAGATGACTGTGATACAAGAACACGATAGAAGAAGATAATTGTTTATCTTTGAGAACTAGAAATGCTGCCGTGATATGTGGAATAACAAAGTTCAATCGAAGGAAAGCAATGTTACATGAAATAGGCATAAATAGGCCATATAGACTCTGTATTCTAAATATTTATGGGCCTTTTATGCTGAAACAAGAACATTTGGAAACTGGAAAACACTTGATCATCCAGATTGCTCAAAACCATCTGTTTTGCATGATGCCAAAACTCCAGTTCTAAAATGCACAATAGTGTGTACACTACTTATGATTCCTAAAATAAATTAGCCCAAACAGAAGGCAAAGAAGGCCAGAAACAGTGTAACTAATGTTAATGCCACTTTAATATATTTGAAATCCTGGGGTGTGGTGTGGGGAAGGGAGTTTGTAATATTTTCTAAAAATGCATATTAGAGTGCTAAGATTGACACTCACTCAGAATCCATCTATCCAGTTTGAAGCATTCAATTTAGGACAGATGTACTTTGGTCCCTTATGAAATTGTGGATTCATTTTCTGTTTCACTCTATATGCTCTTCCCAAGTGGTACGTGCTTTGAAAAATCAGGAGAAATGGGTAGTTTACCAGAAATTATGCAGGTGAATGGTTAGAATATATTAAAAATCTTCAGAAGACAGCCCCATGGAGCAAAAGAAACATTTTCAAGAGTGTGGGCATCTACATCCTAATACATAGCGCTACAAGGGATCTGCTGGCTTGGTTTTCACTTAGAACATAAGAACGGCCGTACTGGGTCAGACCAAAGGTCCATCTAGCCCAGTATCCTGTCTACTGACAGTGGCCAATGCCCGGTTCCCCTAGAGGGAGCGAACCTAACAGGTAATGATGAAGTGATCTCTCTCCTGCCATCCATCTCCACCCTCTGACAAACAGAGGCTAGGGACATTCCTTACCCATCCTGGCTAATAGCCATTTATGGACTTAACCTCCATGAATTTATCCAGTTCTCTTTTAAACCCTGTTATGGTCCTAGCCTTCACAACCTCCTCAGGTAAGGAGTTCCACAAGTTGACTGTGTGCTGTGTGAAGAAGAACTTCCTTTTATTGGTTTTAAACCTGCTGCCTATTAACTTCATTTGGTGACCCCTAGTTCTTGTATTATGGGACTAAATAAATAACTTTTCCTTATCCACTTTCTCCACATCACTCATAATTTTATACACGTCTATCATATCCCCCCTTAGTCTCCTCTTTTCCAAGCTGAAAAGTCCAAGCCTCTTTAATCTCTCCTCATATGGGACCCTCTCCAAACCCCTAATCATTTTAGTGGCCCTTCTCTGAAACTTTTCTAGTGCCAGTATATCTTTTTTGAGATGAGGCAACCACATCTGTACGCAGTATTCAAGATGTGGGCATACCATCGATTTATATAAGGGCAATAATATATTCTCTGTCTTATTCTCTATCCCCTTTTTAATGATTCCTAACATCCTGTTTGCTTTTTTGACCGCCTCTGCACACTGCATGGACATCTTCAGAGAACTATCCACGATGACTCCAAGATCTTTTTTCTGATTTGTTGTAGCTAAATTAGCCCCCATCATATTGTAGGTATAGTTGGGGTTATTTTTGCCAATGTGCATTACTTTACATTTATCCACATTAAATTTCATTTGCCATTTTGTTGCCCAATCACTTAGTTTTGTGAGATCTTTTTGAAGTTCTTCACAATCTGCTTTGGTCTTAACTATCTTGAGCAGTTTAGTATCATCTGCAAACTTTGCCACCTCACTTTTTACTCCTTTCTCCAGATCATTTATGAATAAATTGAATAGGATTGGTCCTAGGACTGACCCTTGAGGAACGCCACTAGTTACCTCTCTCCATTCTGAGAATTTACCATTAATTCCTACCCTTTGTTCCCTGTCTTTTAACCAGTTCTCAGTCCATGAAAGGACCTTCCCTTTTATCCCATGACAACTTAATTTATGTAAGAGCCTTTGGTGAGGGACCTTGTCAAAGGCTTTCTGGAAATCTAAGTACACTATGTCCGCTGGATCCCCTTTGTCCACATGTTTGTTGACCCCTTCAAAGAACTCTAATAGATTAGTAAGACACAATTTCCCTTTAGAGAAACCATGTGACTTTTGCCCAACAATTTATGTTCTTCTATGTGTCTGACAATTTTATTCTTTACTATTGTTTCAACTAATTTGCCCGGTACCAACGTTAGACTTACCGGTCTGTAATTGCCGGGATCACCTCTAGAGCCCTTTTTAGGTGATAGCCCCAGCGAGGTTGGTCCAATAAAAGATATTACCTCACCCACCTTGTCTTGCTAATATCCTGGGACCAACATGGCTACAGCAACACTGCATAGAACACCAGGGAGACTCATTTTATTTACATCTTCTTTGGACTAGTCAGAAATAGATTGTGCAGCCCATTCCCCAGGTGGGCAGCACTTACTCACGTGAGTAGTCCCATTGACTTAAATGCTCACTATCATGAGTAAGGGCTGCACAACCTAACCTTCAGGGTGTGCTGCGAAGCTTTTCCCTTTTACGTGATTGCATAGTGTTAAAATGCAGGTGACGTAATCCCCTTGTTAATTCTCATTAGCCAGGGTTAACCTTCTTCCTTCCCTCCAGCCCCTCCACCCCCACCCCACCACCTCCACAGTAACAATAAAATAAATAAACAACCAAAAGCTACTGAGTGAAAAATTATATTGATTAAACAGTGTTTCTATTCCACTACAAGTGCCCTGAACTCAGGTTCCAGCTGCCCTTCATTTCTGTATAGTATTTAAATAAATGTTTACGTTCTCACATGCCTTGTTCTATGTCATATACATCTGTTGTGCTCTATACATGATTTTGATACAGAAATCATAATATTAGGAATGAACATTTTAGGTTGGAATTATTATTTTGCAGAGCTATCAGTTTCTTTATTCTGCTGTCCACATCTCTTACATTGTGACCAGAGCTGGTCAAAAAAAATGTGATTTATTGATTTACTGATTTTGTCAAATTTTTGACAAAAAATTATTGAAAAGTTTTGTTTCAATAATGCTGAAGCACTTCTTTTTGACTTTTCTTGTTTTGATTCATTAATATAATAGTACAGAATATTTGAAATGATAAACCTGAGACCAAGCCATTTGACTTCATGGAAATGAAGCATTTCGACAAGATTGTTTTGATATTTCTGAAATTATTTTTTTCAGAAATATCATTGGGTGGGAAATTTCAAAATTTCAACATTTAGTTCCAGTTCGGGAGACGAGGACGTTTTGAAATGTCAGAATTTCTTGTAAAACAAAATTCCAAGTTTTAACCAGCTCTAATTGTGATGAACCCTGGACTTTTACTGACTGAAAGGCAGCACTTGTATGTTAGGACCAGAAGTACCGTGAACCATCTTGAAAAAAAACTGTATTACTATGAATTAGTGCTGCAGCAAAATGTTCAAGCTCGTGGTTATCTTTCACAGTGTCACGTGTTGAACAGCACCGCTGAGCCTTTCGGGATCCCAGAGATCATCCTCAACCTTTTAACATCCTGGAGTTGTGGCGTCCCCTACTCAAGGCCCCCCTGGCTAGTGTTAATCATTCTCTTAAGTAAGGAGAGCTGGCTGTGGTTCCCAACACAAAGCTCATCACTACCACTCTTGACTCATCCACATATATAACTGGAAAGTGACACAAGACACTCACACCCACCTCCTCTAAGGCTTGGAGGCTGCCTCAGCCACGCTTCCTGTGCAGAGACCAAGCTTGCATCTCAGGTCCAAATCCCACCCATCCATACACTGTGTTACCCAGCAGTAACTTTCTCATATGCAGGAGGCCAGTGATTCTCTAGCCATCTGTTCAGCCTGTGAAGCGCAGGTACTTAAGAGCCACTCACAGGTTAAATGCACATAGCAAATATTCCCTGCAGCACATATCTGTATTGTATCATAATGCATTAGTACATTTTGCAAATATAAGTGAAAGTGACTATTGAGATACAAAATGAATGTTCATGCATCACGGCAGACTTTTTTGGTATTGTATTGTTAAAGCTATATGTATAAAACAACAAATACATTCCACTGATTTTTAGACAATAATGTTAAATGTATTTAAATGAAATATACTGTCTTACAGTTTGCCGATTGAAATATGCTGGAAACAGAAAGTATTTGACATTCAAATTCAAACTGTTAACAATAAAAATAAGAAGTGAAGACACTGAGATAGTGGGGTGATCAGCACATCTCTGCCTAATCCATTTAGGCCTCAGTTTGCAAACCCTTACTCAAACTGAATAAAATTCACTCCTGTGTATTGGGCCCAGTACAAGGTCTATGCATTGCTTAAATTTTAAGTCCTCAAACAAGGAGTGGCACAGAGGCCTCACGTGGGGTATCTGAATAGGAGGAGAATTTCATGAGATTCCCAGGCAACGTGCCTCATTGAAGCTACTTGCCACAGTAGGCACGACTCACATGAGTAAAGTATTGCCACAGAGATATGTGTTATGACATACTGTGAATAGGTATCACTTACAGATTTTCTTTAAAAAACAACTAACATTTGTAAAGACATAAGGTCAAGCACATTGCTTGTCTTAACACATCTTTAAAGAGAATTGGGGAAGGTATACAGGAGAAAAAAAGGCAGGGTAGGAGTCATCTGTACAATGTAGATTTTACTCACCTTTGTAAAGCACTTTGGAAATGCTAAGTATTACTATATCTATGTTCTCTATCTCTCTCTATATATTCTCTCAAAACATCATATATGATGCATGTATATACAGTGTATCTTTCATGTCACAAAATAATGTATATATATTGGCATCAATTTCAAAATAGCAGTTTTAAATGAGAGACAATAATATGAGACAATATCTCATGGAAAATGCTTTTGCTATAAATACAGCACATTAAAGAGAAAATATTCATAGAACAACAATTTATGCTGCTCTTATAAAAGAAATATCTTGGGTATTTTGGGGATGAGGTCCAGATAGATAAGGAGATATAGGGATAGGAAACATCTATAAATATTGACAAATCTGGGGTAGAAATTGGTATTGAACATTAATAACATCTTTTTCAAGGGACTAGCTGGTCCAATACTTAGGATATTTTGTTGATATCAGTGGGTATCAAAAGTATAATTATTTCAACATCTAACTATCTTTAGTTTGGCATCTTCTCATATTTAGGCCTCAATTCTTCAACAATTTATATATGTGCTTAACTTTAAGCATTGTTAGTATTCCAGTGAAGAAAATTGGACTATCTCCACTTCTTACAACTAAACATGTGTGTTAGTCTTTTCAGGATTGTGACCTTAATGTTCTATCAACATGATGACCAAGACCATCATATAACATGAGTACTTACTAGGAGGTCAGATAGCAATCTATAAAACTGGTTCTTACCAGTCTTAAACACTATTCATTGTGTCAAAACAAAAATCTCTAGGGAACAAATGTAGACAGCAAACAAACTAAGATATAAATTTAAATATGAATCAAATATCCCAAATGAATCACAAACGTATGCTTTGTATAGGTTACTTAGGGCATGGACAGGACAGCACTAGCACTCCAGGCTGAAACAGGCATTCACACTTCTATGGCCTGTGTTTAGTTCTATGGCTGGTGTTATACATGAGGTCAAACTAGATGATCACAATGGTCCCTTCTGGCCTTGAATTCTATAAATGGATAATACTGAAGGCTTGACTCTCCAAGAATGTGTGTGTGTAAAAGTAACATAGCTCACTTGTTCCACAAGCAGACATTTCTAGTTACCTTTTTCACACACAATAAACTCCCATATAATTAGCTACAACATATCAAAATAGATCTGTTTATTGTGAAATATATTTTCTCAAAATTTTGCCTATAGTAGAAAAAATATTTCATTCCATCTAGGAGTTTTTCTCTTTGAGAAGATTCTTTGAATCTCACTGTGAAAAACCTCACTAAAAAAATATAAACTCTTAACAAATGAGAAGCAGAAGTTTTAAATTGAAATCTTGTCCATCAAAAAGAAACAACTCTTATATTAACTTTTTTGAGCCAGTAGCCTGGATGGAGAGAACAGTTATGAACCAATAGTTATTGGTTAAGGCTGATAGGGACATTATGCTTTATTTAAAAAGTAGATTTATGTCTCTTTTTTCGCATTTTCTGTTTGCAAGGGACGTTTTCTTCTACCCTATGGGGAAATGGAAAATGTTTCTTGAGAAAATAACTCAATATTATATGACCAGTAGATGGCAGCATAAACACACTGAAAATGTTTTATTGACCATCCATTTAGTCTGATAAGTGGTCCAACTTTAAATAGGTTCAATATTTGTCTTTCATATTTGGAGAGTGAAAAGTATATGCGGCAATTAGAGGGTAATGCAATATTGCAGTGTAAACAAAAGAGTAAAATGAGTGTGTAACCACCGAACTGTTCCCCGTTTTAATTTGTTTGTCCAAACTTCTTTTGCAATTGCAAACTCACCTCTGAAGAACTTGAGCAGAGGGATGGAGCTTTGATTCCTTTGACTCCTAATGGATCATTTTTAATTGTCCCCGATTTCCCTTTGATGTTTGTTTTTTTCACTTCTGCCTTCTATGGTAAATGGAGAAGAACGATTATTCCCCTTAGCCTCAAAACTCACCGCAATTCTCTAATGAAAACGAGCGGCATTTACCTGGTCATCAAACTTCTGCAATGTAAGAGATTCTGCCCGTTGTTATCTGGGCAGCTGGAAGCCTGTGCCGATTCAAAGTCATTAAAACAAAACACGCACACACTAGGATTGAAAAGTCAAAAAGAAATTTGGATCTGGATTCAGTTGCAATGGATTCAGTTCAAATAATTAAGAATGTGAGATACAACAGTTACAGGAAACTGCCAAAAACATATTCACATTCTCAAAATCAGTGACTTAAGAGGGCAGCTGGGTGTCTGTCTACTGGCAAATGTATTTACATAGAAATATTTTGCCAAGCCTGACTTGGATGAAAAGTTCCTGTGAAGTGACCTTTGCTTTCCTTTGTTTCGTGTTTCTGCACACGTTCATGATTAGATAGATAGATAGATAGATAGATAGACAGATAGATAGATAGATAGATAGATAGATCACACACAGTCTAGCCAAAACCCAAACGATACCTAAAT
The DNA here is from genome assembly GCF_020497125.1 of Mauremys mutica. Lineage (NCBI taxonomy): Eukaryota > Metazoa > Chordata > Testudines > Geoemydidae > Mauremys > Mauremys mutica. The sequence continues at coordinate 174,241,412 of NC_059074.1, read as the reverse complement.
AAAACGGAGATGAATATGAAACGAGACATGAATGCAGGCACCGATTTCAGAACTGTGAAAATATGTCACCAGAGCATCGTTTTTGGTTCAGATTGATAATCGCTCCCTGCTCTCATTATAAAATCAGAAGGGCCATCTGTCTTCTCTGGATAATTTGGAGCTCAGATACAGTCAGCCCACCTTAAAAATGACCCCTCTAGCCTATATAATAACAATCACTTCAAGTGCCGGGCTCCGAAGGCAACCGGGGAGGAACAGATTGGCTCCAGATCAGTATTGATTATATGTATTTAAAACATCCAGATCAGCTTCACTTCTCTGGAGTTTTCTTTCCCCCGTCCAAGACGTGATTCTAACACATTACACGAGCCTAACGGGTAGCTTTCTTATGCTGTGGGAGAAGTCAGCATCCTATGAACAATACAACCCGGGGAGCTATTCCTAGGAAGGATCCATATTTGCCGCCAATGAGCCATTTTCCTCGGATACATGTTCATTTTCTAAGTGAGTGACTGATTGACTCATGCACATCCGCAGCAGACAGGTGTAACATTCAGTGCCTCTGGAACAGGTTCTGGACCTGCAGATAAAATTAAGAGTCTCCTCGACTGCAGTGACACAAGGACATAGAAGTCAGTAGCCGAGGGAAAGGTTGCATTTGCCGGAGGAGTGTCAGCTACATTTCTCCTCTAACTTTTCCCAGTGCTACAATTTCGTAGCTAGCCCCCCGTGGAGAGAAATCTCGATTATTGTATAGGCAGAAGCAGACCGACTGTGCCCTTGCAAAAAGGGGAAGAAGAAACAAATCCTTGTAGAACGAATCCAGAGGGGATGGTTCTAATGCAGATCAATCTGTATTGTATTGCTCACAGGGAAACAATGCTTACAAATAGGACCAACAGTTTCAGGACTTTAGCTGGGGATGGGATGCTGAAAATTCACCCAGTCCGTCTGCTACAGTGAGAGGAATACGATTTGAGTGTTGCTTCTACCGAAACCGTGCGGCAGAGCCCTGGGGTTTTTGGAAGGGGGTTTTTATCACTCTGACGGTAGCGGTTTCTCCTCGTTTGCGCGACACCGCGGTTTATATTCACCGCAGAGTTAGGTGGCGTTTGAAATACTTTCCGTACCAGACAGGAATCCTTGTTTGTTAGGGCTCAGGGCTCGCCCACCAAAATGCCCCCGGCCCCGAAGATGCAATCAGCCTGTATCTGGACTGAATAGCGTTCCCCTGAACGCGAGGAATTCGCAGTCTGTCACTCTGCCTGAGCCCCAGAAGAGGCTCCAGTGGCACTCACAGATGCTGGGTACCGTCCCAGCCAGCTGCAAAACGAGCCCTTTCATATTGCGGTACAAGAGATTAAACAAATTTCCAAACCCCTCTGACGCCTGCACTTACTCAAGATGAGCAACATGTACACAGCAAAACAAAACAACCCCCCACGGAACAGGTGATCTCGTTACACTTCTGTGTGTCCCCTTTCCCCAGCTAGTGACCCGGGGGCTCAATAACCGCCAGGGCTGCAGTGTGGAAAACACTAGGGGATCTCGGTGGTTTAATTAGCAGGAATCCCAAACTGGCTCCGTTTTTATTTTGCCACTAATAAAACATCCCACGTTTACAAAAACAAACCAAAGTCAGGTCACTGACCGAGGACTGCAGTTTGCACACATCAAGAATGGTCACTCTTTCGGGTGACCACGATAATGTCGCACTTGCTGCCAAACCAGGTCTTTTTATTCAGTAGCAAAATCATTTCAAGTGTCGTGTTAAAAAGCCAACAAAGCTATCTAATCTGATGCCTCTCTGTAATATCTCTTGATAGATAAATCCTGTGTGTAATTCAAATCTTTCTATTTTGAGAGACAGGGAGAGATTATGTGAGTGAAATATACATAAACTAAAATACACGCAAGGCTAATATATGTACTACTATAATATCTATCTATCTATCGGGGGGCTATAGCTAGCTAGCTAGATATTTTGATATATATACATACCTATATACATAACTATCAAAATACCTAGATACCTAGATACCTAGATAGATAGATAGATAGATAGATCGATCTAGCCCTCATTTTGAAATAGGTATCTATATATCTATTTTCATTGACATAATTTTATCTGTATTTTCCTAGCTAGTGATCTATTTACGTGTGTGCGCGCGTGCCTACCTGCGAACGAGTATATATGAATTAGTCGTACATATGTATATATTTTTGCACTCACATAATCTCTCTGCGTCTATCTAGCTCGGAGGATTAGTTCTCTCTTTACCCATTGAGAGTTAGAAAGAGAGAGGGATTGTAAATCTATCTCCAGACAGACAGCTGATATGAATATGAAAACCTAGGTACCTATGTAAGGCTAATTCAGGCAGCCAGTCAGCTGTACAGCTCGTCTTTATGGCTGTTTAGTCTCATCACCCCCAAAGTCTTTAGACAGTTTGCTCTGAGTGTCTCCATCAGGGTAAAAGCAGGAGATGACTGTGCCGCACACCCCTGCTTTTCACATCCGAAGTCTACACAGAATGACATATGTCACTGCCATTCCGGTACTTCGCTGGGAATTGGCAGCTTCCCCCACCCCGGCGCGCACACACCTTTTGTTCCAAGCAAAATAAACATTTCTGAGGAGCTGGTGAACAGTGTCATGTAAGGGGGGGGGGCAGACATGTGAGGCCAGCCCCCACCCCCCACTCCGCGCGCCTTGCCCTGCACCTCTACTGCGCTGATAGGTGTTCAGGGAGCGGATTAGCCCTTTCCTTTGCATCGGGTGCGAGACAGAGAGGGGACCCTGGGGGCAGGCGGTAGAGAGGGAGTGGAGGGGAAAGGAGAAGGGGCCCCGGGGTGCAGAAAGTGAAGAATGTCCCCAGAGACGGAGAAGAGGGGAAGAGGGCCCAGAGCGCAGGGGGCTGAGGATGGAGCCCCAGGGCGCACGGGAATAGAGTCCCAGAGCGCAGGGGGATTGTGGAAGGGCCTCAGGGCTCGGGAGAGTGGAGATGGGCCGCCGGGGTGCAGAGAAGTCGGGGAAGGGACCGAGGGAGCCCGAGAATGGGGGTGGCTCGGGGTGCAGGACAGTGCGCCAGGGCCGAGGGGCGCGAGGAGGCTGTGGAGGGGTCCCACGATTGAGGGAAGTCCGGGAGGGGGAGTGGGGAAGGCGGTCCACAGGGGCACAAAAGAAGTGGGGTTCCCAGACCTGAGCAAGGCGCAGAGAAGTGGGGAGAGGCTCTTGGGTGCGGGGAAGGGAGCCCGGCGGTGGAAAGGAGGCTCCAAGGGGCCGGACAGAAGAGGCAGGGCTCGGAGAGGGGGCGCTAGGTGCAGACACCTGGGGGGGTGTCCCCGAGTGCAGGGAGGACCTGGGCTCCCAAGGCAAAGCCCCCTGAGCGCAGAGCGAAGGGGCCGGGGAGAAGGCCGCAGCGATGCGCTGCTGAGGTCCGTCTCTGGTTCACAAATGCCTGCAAAGGACCTTATTTTGTGGCAGGAACTCTCTTGAGCGCAGACAATGGAGCGGGGTGTTTACTGAGCGCGGGGAAGACAATTAGCAATTCATTGGGAGAGATGTGTCACCCAAATGTCACAGGGAAGCTAACATGACATCTGTTTTAATGGCTCCTTGCTAATAAACTCCTCTCGAAGGGCGTCTTTGTAGGGACGTCAAAGATTATTTACAGAATGAGTCAATTTATAAATGGTTTCCTGATCGCTGGGCTGAGTCGCTGTAGGTGGTGGCGAGGACCAGAGTGGATTTAGGGGGCAGGGGGGGCGCTCGGGGGAGGGGGAGGAGACAGGAGGAGCCCTCATTGTGCAGAGCCACAGAGAGAGGGGGATTAGACCTGCTCGCCACAGACTTACAGAGCAATTCATCGTCTCCGGGAGCAAGGAACCTTCTCGCACAGCTCCCAGAATATTGACATGAACACGGAGCCAGGCAAACAAGGCAGCAGCGCAGAGCACAGGGGGCTTGGCTTCCTCATGCTCAGTCTCTCCAGCCCCCAGCCCCACATTAAAGCCGTGAGTGGGACAGGACGCGAGTGCCCATGTGCCCAGCTCCCAGTGATGCTCGTTCCAGTGCCCTGGGCCCAGAGGCCGAGCTCTCTGAGCTCCCGACTCCCTCTGTCCGCAGCGCTCCGATCATCCACGGGCCCCCAGCAGCCTCCTCCTGCGGCTCCCCCTTTGCTCCTTTGGAGGGAGTCTCCCTGGGGACTTTCTTACTTCCCCCCTTCTCTGGCTGCTTTCTCTGCCCTCCTCCAGCAAACTCGGGGCTCGTGCCCCGCTCCTCTCTAACCCGCTCTGAAATGGTTGTGGGGAGCGGCCCAGCTGCTCAGGTGGGGTTTCCAAGACCCTGCTGGAGCCCAGGATCACGCTCGCTAGTCCCTCGTGTTTGTCTGTTTGGATCCTGTTTGGCTCACTCCCACCCAGCTCCAATGTTCCCTTTTCATCTCTTCCCCTCTTCCTTTGCGTCACCGCTCAACCCCTCTACTCTGCTGTGTTTGCCAACTGGCATCCGGTTCATTCTCCTGGGCACCTACCAGCCCCCTCCCTTCCCCCAGTCCCTTCTTCTCCTTATTGGCAGGCACCATTTGGTGGAGCCTCTTTGGGGATTTTTAATTTAACTCTTTAGCTCTGCCCCTTCTGCTCCTTTGGCAGCATCTAGTTCTGCTCAGCCCCTTCATCCCCCTCCTCCAGCAGCCCTCAGTCCCATGTCCTGCACTTCAGATACCTCCAATGACTATGCAGCTGGGGAAATTTCCCTTTTTTATTGGCTCACTGAGCCCACTACAGAGGGTCAGGACCTGCAGAGAAGAATCCCCCCCCTCCCTTTTGAATCTAGGCCTTCACAATCTCAACACAAGCTTAATGGGGGACCCAAGCCGGGGACTGATTTTTTTAAGAGGGCTTAGATGGGCTTTTTCAACAGAGTACAAATCACTAGTAAACAGCTCCCTGTAGCTCCAGCGCTGACCTTCCAGATAAATTCCAACTAATATAATCATAGTCGATTTCTAAACACTCAGGGACACACAGGGGGGAAGGAAGTGGGGAACTCCATAAGTAAAGCAAACGGTGAAGACGTCGCAGGATTTTACATCTGTTTAAATACTAATTCCCGTTTTAAACCCTTGCCCAATTTTTTTTATAGCTAAGTGGAACAATAAAGGGAGGCAGCATCCTCCAAGTGGGGTTAAAAGAAGTTCAAGAACTCTACCAGATTTCTATGTCTGCATGAAATAAACGAGATTTGCTAAACTGTGTTATGACCAGGAAAGTCAGATCTAGGAACAAGAAGAGCAGATTGCAGAGCTGTAACCATCCCAGAGAGGCCAGTGGGTCTATGAGAAAATGTTATTCCCATAATGGAACGATAAGATTTGGATAAACTACACGATTCCTTCTTGTGAGATGACTTGATTTCCCTGTGAATTTAGTGGTGCGAGTCTCTGTCTGTGAAGGGAACATATAGGAAGAGTCTCTGGTTCATTATCTATACTGTGTATAGAGTAAACACACGTCTTGTTTTGTTGTTTCACTAGGGAATTTTGGGAGCCATAGTCTCAGACAAACACACGCTTTACCTAACGCCCAAATGCTCACTGCACTAACAGGGAGTGCACTTTCCTTTCCTGCCCCTTCTCTTCACGCTGCAAACAGGTTGGTAGCAAACGCAAACACACACTGGCAAGATGAAATTCCATGACGTTTAGAAGTAAAAAGGCCCTAGAACACCCACCAGATTTCCACCAAATGCCACATTCCGTGTTATTTAACAAGACATACTACAGTAAAACACATAAGTAGACAAACCGAGAGAATCCATTTGGAACAGTTAACACAGCCTGACTCGCTCACAAGCACACAGTAGGGGAAGACAATTTAATTTCACTCAAATCCATCAGGAGAGATCTAACGTTCAGATGATTGCTTAGTTGGCATTAAGGGTTGCTTTAAAAAAACAACAACCTTGAAGCCTCTGGTCATTGGTCTATATCTCATAATTATTTGATGTTCCTACTCTGTAGTGGATGGCTGGAAAATATCACTATACATAGCTGGCGCTTGTCAGTAAATATATAGTTGACGCAGAATTGAAGCCTAAACTTCTTGAGAGGATAGGTGGACAGATGAATAGAGCCAAACCTATAGTATTTACTCAGTCAAAGCTCCCATTGACTTTAATAGAGAGTTAAAACAAAACCATCTTCAGGGCTTCTTAATCTTTTTATCGTATTATATTATCCCATAGTATAATTTATGGAGAGGATGAGAATAAGTTACATAAATGCAAGTATCCCAGGTGTTTAATTCTTTCACGAACAACGAAAACATATGGTAGTGGTAGGTCTGAAAGTAACAGTGCCATCATAACTTAAAGAGACAGTGGAAATTGAGTTTGGGAGGGGGGAGTTTGCAGGAAAATTCCCATTGTCCGTAACAGTAAGTATGAATTCAGGGGGCCCCACTATATACATATAACTTTGTTTCCCTTTACAAAAGCTGTGTTCACTCTTCCCCAACATATTGTGTTAATCTATGTAGCTGGTAATTCTGTTCCGGCCACAGTGGGAAGACAGGATGCGGGGCTGGATGGACCATTGGTCTGACCCAGTATGGCCGTTCTTATGTTCTTATGCTCATGACTACTGCATTTCAACATAAACGTTCAGGGCAAATGAGTGCCAACTGTGCATGTGCAAAATGACCCAGGAGACAAAAAGACAGCGAAGACAGGGTAGGCTTCTAGAAGTTAGAGTACTGAAGTTGTAACTAACTCTACACTAAAACTCCGTAGTTCCCAAGCCAATGTGAAAAAGACAGACACTTCTGTCTTGGCTCCTTGCTTAAAAGAGACTGCGTTACAGAAGGCTATATACCTGTCCCTCTCCCACACACCCATCCCATTTTAAAGAAAAACTCAGTTGTTAGGATCCACTTCCGTTGGCTTTAACTGAGCGTAACAATTTCTCCGGAATGGCCTATGGAGTGCGCGAAGCTAGTTCACAGAGTGGAAAATGAAATTGGTATATTTTCTGGAGCAAACCATTCCTCCCTGAGCCTTTTTACCTTTTGGTAGGCAGGAAAGTATAAATGACATACAGCATTTCTATAAATAATATCTGAGCTGCTCTCCAGTCTTCAGCGTATGCTGGTCACACTCCTTTGCTTTCTGTGTTTTTCTATAGACGTACACTATCCAGGGTCAGCCTGCCTGATACACTTTGTAGCAGGGAAGCTAAGGAAGCTAACAGCACTAACCTGAGAACAATGGTGTACTCTGCGGAACAACCACAAATGTTTCAGCTTCCTGAGCTATAGAATGGATGTGGACAGACATCACAGCACTGCTAGTATAGGGCTGTAACAGCTCAGGAGCACAGTAGAAACAAAAAATCCCATTCAGTATTTCATTTCTTCCCACTTGTTAGGAATCTGGTAAATAAAATGCTCATGTTATCTAAATGCACAGATAAGGCGGGAATGGCTTTCTTTAATAGTATGATTGAAATGTGAGGGGTCTGATGTCTCCTCGTTAGTAATATTGGCTTTGCATGCAAAGCACAATCCCATCCCTCTAGACTGCTTAGCCAAAACAGAGCGTAAACTCTGTAATTAGTAACGTGTTCCATCATTAAAGAGCCCTGCTGAGAATTTCTATTTAATAATGGTCTTAAATTAGTTATGATGGTAAATACTCATCTGAAAATTCAACATCTAAAACCATCTACAATCTGGAAGTGCTCCAGTATTGCTGTAATCTCCTGTAACACAGAAATGACTATCACATGCAACCATCGCATTAGAAATTCTCTGTACTCTTTGGTCCACGAATATACAGTATGGATGTGTTAATTAGGTTAACTCATAAATTGTCTGCTTTACAAATATTTAGAACTAAACAATGAGGGGGGGTTAAATAGGATGCCAACAAGAGGCTGAGAAAACCTGCTAGTGAGATTTGATTCTTGCAACTGGAAAATCTTTTGTTTTCAGATAAGGTGGCACGACACGATCTGGAGGCCTAAGGGTTCACCAACACAATACAATACCCCCCAACACACTACTCCAGCTATACCCACTGTTCCTGTACCGGATAATAGGAATGGAGATTTTACATAGCAACACGCTTGATTTTCATTTAAGAATTTTGTATTTATTTTTACCTTCTGAGTCGGAGAGATCTATTCCTAACGCAGTTTTTTTTTAAAAACCACACACACACACACACACACTGCATTCCTTTTCTGTAACGTCCACAAACATTCAGCACGGCTTTGTTTAGCGAGACCTTTGAAGAAGACAATTATATTTAATAAGTAGTGAAACAAGACGGATGTGACAGATAGCTAAGGAAAAAAGATTTCTGTTTCCTCATGTGAAAGTTGTTCCTTCCATCCTCTTAAAAAAGACCAAACCAAACAAAAATCTTTCAAGCTATTAGCATACAATGTGGAATGAAAGTTTCGAAGATAAAATGTGATTCCAGGTATAAATAAATAATTCAGATATAGTTCATCCCCGTTGGGGATATAAACAAAAGTTATTTACAATAACAATAGAAAATCAGTAACTGAGATAGTTGGGGGGTTAAGGAGGAGGAAAAAGGGGGACAGAATATTTCTGTATTTACCTAAACGTCTAAACGTTTATCCTCTCTTGCACTAACCTTTCATGTTTAATGAATGAATCTGCATTGCAGGTTTTTTCCCCTCCCTGTGCCGGCTAGTTTTAAATCTGCAAGCATCACAAAGAGGCCGTGATCCCATCTGCCTATGATTCCAAATTAAAGTTCAAACGGACGGCTTACACACTGCTGATCCTGTATCATAGCCTCTCGCGACCCTTCAATTACTATTTAATAGAATTACAGTTTTAAATCCCAATAGTCTTAAAGAATGTTTTATCACAGACTGAAGAGAGAATATACAGGCACCTTCAATGTTATTGAACTATATTGCTGACCTATTTAGATATTAAAGGGAATGTTTAATGTTCTACAAGATATTACAAGAGCTACTTTAATCTTCAGATGAGAAAGAATATATGCATGTATGTATGTGTGTGTGCATATATACACACATATATGTATTATATATGCAAATACACTTAGGTGTGTATACACACACACACTGAGAGAGAGGTCAGAAATCAATACATCTACTAAACTATTCAACTATTGTATTGTTGACAAATATTGCTAGATAGATTATTCCAGTAGGAAACCAAATTCCCGTCCAGTCATTGAAAGATACATTTTAATGGTCCTTATTAAATGAACTTCTCATGATGTTTCTGTACGGAGAAAAAGCAAATATTTGCAGTAGAGCTAAGCCTCCCTCTAGTAGCTATATCTGAAATTAAAGTCAATCGAAATCCGGCTGTGGATATTGTAAATCTTGACTTCCAGTGTAGGTTCCTCCATTCTTCAGACCTGTTCAGCAAAGGACCTGCCATCCGGAGGGATGATGCTGCCACTTCATCTCCATTACAGTAAAGCGATTCTAACCACACACTTCCAGATATTTACACCTAACCTTTACTTATTAATTACTTCTTTGCATTCTTCGTCTCCTGCACGTCCCTAGATGCCGGACTGCTTTGAAGCCTGCTGTCTCAAACAAACGTCTTAAAATAAAACTAAACGACCCCCCCACACACACACATACACACATTCACAGCTTCAAAATCCACCTTAGCGTCATTTAATCACCAATATGAGCCATCGCCCTAGTTGTGTGTCTTGCTATTACCTTGCCAGAATGTAATATTTATCCGTATCACTGGTAATATCCCCAATGCCTTTTTTCCACCACCTTCTCCCCCACCCCCCATCCATCCTGATTTTGCAACTGGGTATTTTGTTCATTTCTTTTTCCCATTTGCAAACTTCTTTCTAATTGGTCTTTCTATAGGGCTGGGGGTTGCAGCTTCCCACTCCAGGCCGCGTGTCCTTTTACAAACTGGACTCCGTGTCTGTGAGTGCGGGGGGGGGAGGGGGTGCGGTGCGCGCGCGCGCTCACAGAGGCCGCGTTTGTCTGTCCTTTCCCTGCACGCCGAATCCGGGCCAGTGCAATGTGGAGCTCAATAAGAAACTGCATGAATAAACACGAATAGAAAGTTGTGCTCAGCTAACCGGAGAAATCAGAGCAATACCAGGGCACCAACGTCCACAATTCTTTTCACTTTGGGCCGGGGCTATAACCTCATCTGGGTATGCTAAAGATTAAGGGCAACGGGCAAGCAGATTCAGCCTCTTCTAAAAGCCAGCTGTAACTGATCACGGAGAGGGAGCTATAGATTATCGAAAACCTATCGTAGCCGGGGAAGGACTACGGTCAACGATGGTATCGCATGCACACAAAGGACACGAAACAACGGTACAGGCCCCGGGCAGACATTTAGGTAGCTAAAGCAGGGAGGGTTTGCAGGTGACTTTATTGGCTTTTCAGACAAAAACGCTGCACACACACACACACACACACACACACACAGAGTGAGAGAGAGATTATGGTCGCACTCCGAGGAACTTGCACACTTTATTTCATAGTACTCTCGGAAAGGTGGACCGCAAGTCGAGATCTCTGTATATGGACATAGACGCACATAAATAACGCGTGGATGTGTCTGTCACAACATCTAAAAATTGTTGTCACAACTAAACTGTAACATTGTGTCTAACTTAATGCTGCTTCTAAAAAAATCGTGCAATGCAAGACTGCCTGTGTGTGTATAATCTTTGCAAGCAGTGAGACAGAGGAGTTCAATGTATAAATCTATATTTACAAAACTCACTGTCTGTTCCCCTTTTGATTCATCCCAATAAGTTCTGGTTAACAGGAGTTCCGCGCGTCTCTCCTATGAAAGAGCATTTCCTCTGTGCCATGAATTTAAAGTTCCTGTGAGGCACCGGTGGGCTCTGGATGTGTGAGTTCTCTGCCATCTGTCTCCTATCCTATGGCTTTCGCTTAAATATAGATCAAATGCACTTCAGCTTCCGAGTAATTTCATCTTAATCAACAGTCAAGCTTGTCACGGATAATAAACTAATACTGGAGAGGGCTTGTCGATAATGATCGGCCAGAGGAAGTGAAGAGGTAAGCCCACCCCCTCACCCCTCAGTTTGGAGTTTCCGATAGGCCCTATCTTACCAGGGCAGACGGATTTAGTGGGTGAGAAGGCTTAAATGCAGATTTTCATAGATTTACACCTCAATCAACCATTCAGGTTTTTAATGCAAATCCTAAAACAACATCGTTTATCTATTATGGGGCGAGATTTTAAACAGAGTATCATTAGCTGTAGCATTTTCAGATATAATACAAATAAACACAAAGATATGGTTTTATGCGCGTGTACGTATGTATACGTTATATACTATATCACACAGACAGACAGACACACACACACACACACACACTGCCTGAGAGAAATTACTGGAGACGAATACTTTACAAATCTGTATATTTGGGCCTGCGGCCCCATTATGAAAAGTAGCTGGGTTTCATGGACTCATTCCAAACTACCAAGCGTCACTGTTTCTTACATTAAAAGATGGACATTAACTTTCTGAAATTAAAAAATAAAACCAAAGGAAAGAAATTTAAAATCACTCCCAGAAGTTTTAGGGAAGAAAGTTGATGATGAAGGGAAGAGAAGTTATAAAACGCTATGACTGTTTTATGAACGGCAGTGAAAATATTCCTATTTAAAAGAGTCTCTGGTGGTATCCCAGGAAAACAAATGACATAAAATATTGTTATGTTGAGCATGAAAATAAAGATTAAGACCTAGAGAAATTAGACAGATTCAGGCATGATATTACTGTGAATTGACGCCTAAAAATGCAGTTTCTAGATTCTAAAATGATGAAGAAGAAACTTTCACATCTCTGAATCTTTCCAGGTATTTAATTCTGTTACAAATAGCAGAGGCATAATGAGGCTCATCAAAAAGAGAAATAGAAATATTGCACTTTTAAAAATTGATAAATAATGTCGATAGCTGCTCTGGCAATGATCTTGAGTAACTCCTAGATGCTGTGATTTTTTTCTACAAGGGCCTTTGCTCCTTGCTAACACATACGGGGGTTGACGAAGAAAACAGTTATAAATGACTCAATTCAAACGCCGGCTGCCTGTGAAGTTGCGGATACTTTTGAAGTATGTTGCCCCATGTTAGTATTTTTCCTGCTCTTTGAATCTGCACGGGGAAGATGACGGACGAATAATATAATTTAATTTCCCCATGCGATATAATACGATTCTCTTTTTCACTTATCTTCAAATCAACGCTAGTTTTGCATACGTCACGTTATTTTTTTAAATCCTTCTATGCTGCTAAATATGCAATTAATTTAGCAAAACTAATTTGCAGCATATTAGATTCAAGTTATTTGTCAAGTTAACAGAACGCTGTTATTGTTTTGTGCATGCCTGAGTATTAAATAGGGCGAACCTATACAATGATGCACATTTCCAATTATGTAAAATTCAAATGCACTTTTCATTTGAATAAAAACGGGAATGCACGTGTAAGTGTAAACGCTGAACCCATCTGAGAATTGTTTTTATTATTTCTCCTTAGCAGGGGATTTTTCTCTCTCAGGGAGTTGGGTAGAGAAAGGGTGCAGATGGGATTTTAAATGTAGGTGAGCAAATTCACTGATTTTCACTGTTAGGGGACAAATCCGAAACGCGTCTAAATAGATTCTAGCCCACTTTACTCCGTGACGTGTATGATAACAGAGCAGCAAAATAAAGGCGTTCTGATTGGAAGCCGTCCAGGTAACAAGGTCCAGCTTAATGTCGATGACCATAAACGATAAAGAGAAACATTGCCACAGACTCCTTTCCTCGCTTTCTTTCTCGGTAGCATTTCAAGTGATCGCACAGGTCTGTTCCAATTACTGTTTCTGAACTATTCCTTCGTTTAAAGCTTTTGGGGAATCTTCCCTAAAAAATATCGATGGTAATAAACATGTTCCCAACAACTGTTTGTGCTGAAAGGAAGCTGAGTAAATACACACAGGATTTTCTGAAAAGATCTATAAATATATTTGCATTTCAGCTTATTTTCAAAATAATCAATAATGTTCTTTGAATTAAATTCCAAACTATAGGGCATGGGCTTTTCTTTCTCCCCGTAGAGTTTCCTTTTGGAAATGCCTATAGTTTTCCCTAAAATTTCAGGAGCTTCCCATTCAACTAGCCCGGACCTTCAAATAGAAGAAAAAATGCAGCCAAAACAAAGTCAAATCGGAAGTCAAAATTAGTTCTGGAATGGTCAAGAAATTCCAGGCACGTTTCTCACTAATCCTAATAAGTTTCAAAATTGTATTTTCAAGTAAAAACAAGTTTAGAATTCACCTCTTGTTAATTCACGGTTGAATAATCTGCCTGGGGCTAAGCAAAACTTTAATGCAAAAGGTGATGCTGGAATACTGTTAGTCATGCAAATAAAGGCTTCTTTCAGCACATTACAATATACTTAGGATTCAAGGGGAGGAGCTGAAACCTGATTAGGGAGAGTAGTTTATAGTTTTTGTTTTCATTTAAAGCTACAAACAAATACTAAAACATCTTAAACATCTTAAATGGAGAAACCTGCTAATCCCAATAGATGGGCGAAGTGATCATTTAGGCTCAGAGTTTAAAAAAAAAATGAAAAAAATGTTTGAGCCAGTGGTGTGAAAGCAGGATTGAAATGACATCACTGTGTCTTGGAAACACAGTCAGAGCAGTGGTTATAGCAACTCAAGGGGGCAAAGTTTGCCTATACAAAAGTGATGTTTTCTTTTCCTTCCCCTTTACAGACACTGTTCATTTCACTGAGGCAGACTTTTAATGCAAAGTTATTTTATATTATTTTTAAATTAATTTTAAATGTGCGACAAACACAGCACTTTACTTCAAAACACATAGAAATTAAAACCAAAAACAAACAAAAAAGCCAAACCCGCCTCACTGCTATATACACACAAGTAAATTCCAGATTCCACTGGCGTGCATTGCTAACCAGCCTGAGCGCTTCAGCACATATAAACTTGAATAATTCATAGTGGCTCACCTAACCAAGCAAAGATTAAAACATAATTCCTCAGTTAGGGTGTGTGGGGTAATATATAGATATAGATATATAATTTGCAATAGACAAAAACACCAACATCGCTGAATAGATAAGAAAATGGAATACTGTATTTGATTTAGAAAGTTTGTACATATAGATAAACACGCAGTTAAGGAAACAATAGTATAAGCGTCCTACGTGGAGTTTAAGAAGAGACCCCAAAGCTGCTATGAAATACTCAAAATAGCTTTGCATAAGATAACTACAGTTGCACTCTAAGCTGTTTTCTATCGCTGAGGTCCCTTTTTAAAACCTAGCACGTCAGCTCGTGACAGCTAAGTTTGTGCAAGGAACACCAAGTCAAGGAAAATAAAAAGGAGAAAGAGAAAGAGAGGTGGAGACAGAGAGAGAGAGGGAGAGAGAGGGAAAAAGGAAGAAAAGAGCAAATATCATATACAGGCATTTCTACACATATATTACAAACTGGGGAAATGACCGCATCATTAAGATATACATAATTCATATAAAATTTTGAAATAAAAATAAAAATCTGTTACAGTCATAACTATTCTTTTTCCACATTTATAACCAGTACCCACACAGGCAGTGACAGAAGTGTAGAAAAAAAGGTGCTTACGAATAAAATGATTGTCTGCTGAACAAAAAAACAGAAGATTGCATCTTGGCTGGACCATCACTTGGACTTAAAAACAGAGAGAAAGAGAGGGGGGAGGGAGAGAGAGAGAGAGAGAGAGAAAGAGAACCAACAAAAAGGCGATAAACATTTGTTATTTCCCTCTTCAAGGAGTTCCTTTTTATTTTTTTTTTATTTTTATTGTTTTTATACAAATTCGATCGGAGTTTTTGTTTGTTTGTTTGTTTTTTGTTTTTGTTTCTTTACTATAGAGAATATTTTTCCCAGATACAAATTTAATCATCAGCATCATCATTATCATGCAAGTGGGTGAAATGCGTCCATGGAAAAGCGCAAAGGATAAATCGTGCTTGTCCTAAAAAGAATGCAATTGTCACTTTTTTAATATAATTATTATTATTTCCCCCCGCTGCAGCCTCAGTATCAGCGACTGTCTGTTGAAGTTTTAGCTCCATCTCTTGGTGGCGGCGGTGGCTGTTGGTGGTGGCGGTGGATTCTCTTTTTGTTTATTTGTTTGCTATTGTTTACGCGTTTGCTTTGCGTTTCTCTTGCTGAGTGTGTGTCTGTGTGTCCTGATTCTGGGGCCGTTGGTCTGGGTCGGGGAGCGGGTGCTTGGCTGGTTGGTTTGGGTTGTTTGCCGGTATCATACATCACATTCCGAGTCGCTGGAGGTTACCGAGAGGATGGAGGTCCCCGTCTCGGCTCGTTCTGTCAAACTGGAGACGCTGGTGGTAGGACTGGCCGCCGTGGACGGAGACTCGGCCGAGTTGTGTGTAGGGCAGCCGGGCTCTGCCAGCGACCGCATGCCGCTCTGTCCTATCGCCTGGTGCTGGAGCCTGCATCGCACGGGGAGACAAAACAACGACACAGTCCTTCTGAGAGAGGAAGCGCGAGCCTCGGGCAGCTCCCCTCTTTCCCCTGCCCTTGCAAACGCACCTCCGCAAACAAACACTCACCAAACAAACAGCCTCCCTCTGCAGCGGGCTCCAGCCACATCCCCCCGCTTCTCTAGGGCTCACAGCCCCACGCCCGATCACCTCCTCAGCTCAGCCTGCCTGGCTTTTCCATAGCGCCCTGCAATGTATAGAGCGCTATGCCCGTGCACCGTGTACACACATCCATATGCATGCGTGTGTATACAGGCCATCAAGGTTCAATGAGTGAACCTCTCTCTCGCGCGCTCTCTCTCCGTCTTGTTTTGGTAAAGCTGTCGGCCGTGAACTGCATTGCCTCGGCTTCCTGTCACCGCAGCTGCAGACAGCCTCTTGCAAGTGTTTCAAAACAGATCGGAGAAAGCCCACTTCAGATATGATCGGGTGAAGCTCAGATATAAATAGACAGATCACAACTTTTAAAAAGCATGATGGGGGGGGACTCATGTATTGCGCCTGAGATTTTGTTTAAAATCTCCCTCTTTGTCGTCTTCCCCCCCTACTAGTCCATTTTTCCACCATAGACACCAGGGTATTGTGGGCCTAATCTAAACTAAGACAATATATGCGCGTTTATCAAACGCACAGTGGATATGGAAAGCTACAAAGAGTGTTCTGTAGTAGAGAAGAATTTCAGCTGAAACTGACTTATCTTGTCTGATTATATATATATAATCAGACAAGAGAGAGAGGTTCATATATATATAACATTTTTTTAAATCTGTAAAGAAATACACTGGTGCTCTGGAGAAGGGGTGGGGGAAGCAACATCTCCCAAGTATTTAGGGAAACATCTATAATGCATTTTTTCTGTCCCTCTAAAACGGAGAACGTTTAATTTCAAGTCTGATTTCGTTTTGAAAAACAAAAACTAAACAAAAGACTCCAAACTGGGGTCCCTCGCAATGTCAACACACGGGAAGGCATTTGATTTTAAATAGACAAAATAAATAAAACAAAATAAAAATATTCAATTTGCATCATCGTATTCTGAACATTCTCCTGCGCTTGGTTATTCGGTTCTAAAGACAGAGAAAAATTAATTCAAGTAAAAGGGAGAGAAGCTAAAAGTCCTGAACTGGCCAGCCATTCACAACGCATAACAAACACTCTCAGTGTTTATCACAACGCACTCCTCAGTCAACTGCTTCCCACCAGAGCATTTTTCCATTTCAATGTCTGCAAAGAGCAGAGAAATGTCTATCGCTTTAAAATTTCCAGTCATTTTAAAATTGTTGAATTTTGGCGTGTTTGGTTATTTTCTCCCATTACAATTCCTGGTGTATTCTTTCCGCTGTCAACAGCGTTCAGTCAACAAAAGCATCCGTATGCAACTTCTGTTTATTTACTGTACTAAGCAGCTCTGCCTTCCATTTGATGGAAATCAAATAGTGAAGCAGTTGCAGTTTGTATTTTTTTCAGGACTCCGAATCACCAGTACCAACAGTACAATTAAAAGGAATTTGGGGGAGACAATATCAAAAAAGAACAGGAAGTTCTATTTACACACTTCCAGCGATAATGAAATGTATTTTTTTAAATCAGTCTGTAAAGCTCGTTGAAAGGTCTATTTTAAATTTTAAAATAATGTATAAAAACTACGTTGAGACCAAACAGGAAATAGCTGAATTTAAGGTTTGGTTTCAGTGGACACTTTAGACACAAACACATACACAACACACACACACTATATTATACGCACACCAATAGCTAATCATTCTGTGTACATTTATAAATATAAATGCGAAAGAAAATGCATTTCTGTGCCTCAGCGCTTTCCCCTATTTTTCCTTCTGAGGCAAATTAGTTTGTTTGTTTTTTATAATTAATAAGAACAATAGGAGAACAGCTGCCTTCTTTGCAGAAGCACACTTTGAATTATGATGTTTGTTTAAACTGTTTAGTGTGTGTGTGTGTGGAGGGGGCGGGCAGATTCCACTAAAATGTGCCAACACGAGTGACATTTAAAAATAATACATCAAGCGTAGTATTGTGTGGCTTCCCGTCACTTTTACCAATCCACAAGGACAGGAGAGACCATTCACTGCACTTTGGGGAGGCCGCGTGTAAACCGACTAACGCACACACCGGTTTAGAAAGAAGGAAAGTCTTTTTTTAAAAGAATAGACTCATGGACACCCCGGTATACGTGTGTGTGTGCGAATAAACTTTGTTCTGGCAAGCAGCGAAGGCTTCCTGGTGCTGTGCTTCACAACAACTCCTGTGCCGGCTGCATCTTTGCAGCTGGAGCAAACAGATTGGTATGCAGGACTCGGCTTGATTCTTTATTAATTATTATTAAATATAAACAAACAAACTCCCCCACCGCTGGGGCCCAAAGAAAGAACTGCGAGAGCACTACCAGTCCTAGAAATCAGCCCAGCCCTGCCTCTCGCTCTCCTCCCAGGGTGGGGGTGCCGTGTGCACTGACCTGTTTTTAGCAGCGGCTGCTCTGTCTCTTTGCCTTCGGTTTTTGAACCAGTTGCCTACTTGCGTGGGGGTGAGGCCGGTGGCCTGCGCCAGTTCCCTTTTCTTGCTGGGGTTGGGGTAGGGGTCTTGCAGGTACCACTCCCTGAGGAGGCTGCGAGTCCTCTCCTTGAAGCAGTGCGTCTTCTGCTCTCCATCCCAGATGGTCCTGGGCAGCGGGAACTTCTTTCTCACCCTGTATTTATCAACCGGCCCTAGCGGGCGACCCCTCAGCTTCTCGGCCTCCTGGTAATGCGCTTCGAGCCACATGGCCTGCAGCTTGCCATGGGACTCCTTGGTGAATTTGTGGTTCTCCAGGATGTGATAGAGGTCTCGGAAGTTGCCGGTGTGGAAGGCCACAACCGCCCGGGCTCTGAGGATTGACTCGTGCTTGTTGATGGCCTCGCATGCCCCTGGCGCCACGGGCAGCGACCAGAGGAACCTCCCCAGCCGCTCGATGTCTCCAGTCTCCTCCAGCGTCTCGCAGACACTGGCCACTTGTTCCGGGGAGAAGTTGAGTGTGGGCAGCTGAAACATTGACAACTCTTCTTGCGGTCCCCTGGAGCTGCCTCCTCCGCCGCCGCCAGCACCGGGGCTGCAGCCCGTGCTGCTGCTGCTGCTGCTGCTGCTGCTACTGGCGAGAAGTAAGGAGCGGTGATGCGGGTCGGTGGTGAAGTTTGGCAAGAAGAAATGGGTGGGATAAAGCTCTAAAGGGGACCTGAAAACCATGGGATGACCTGAGAGAGGGGGAAATAAATCAAGGAGAAAAGAAAGAAAGGCAGGCAGAAGGGAGAAAAGGACACACACACCCCGCACGCATCCACACACACACACAGCCACACAGCCACATAGAGACACACAGCCACACACACACACGCACGCACGCACGCGCACACACACACACACACACACACACCAACCCAGCACCGCCACCGAGTCAAGATTCAATGATTCAACAGCAATCGCCCTAATGACAACAGCCTCATAATATCTCCCCTAAATCCACAGTGAGTGCAGCATTGAAACATTTTGTTTCGCTTTTCTATTGGTCTTCTGAGTGTCGTTGTGGCGTTGCCATGGCACCCCCTGCCAATCACTGTCAGCCCTGCCAATCATTAGTGAGTACGTAAGAAAGGTTTTTACCACTTCGCGCAAATGCACGGGGGGAAGGGAAGCAGGGTGGTTAGTGGAAAAGGATTTTTTTTTCGTATCTTTTCAACTCTTAATCTCAGCACTTCCCCTTCTCTCCGTCTCTCCCCCTCCACACCCCTCCTAAATAAGGGATCAAATAATGCGAAAAGCAGTGTGCACATATTTGTTGAATGGGATGAGCAATTAGAGGGTGGAATATTATTGTGATCTTAACGAGCCTCGTTAAAGCTAAAGGAGATATAGGGGGGAAGTAAATGGGCCAGGCTGGGATACACGTTCGGATAAAGGGCTCCTAACTGAGACAATTTACACATGATTTGCACGTAGTTTCACTTCATTCTGCCTATCTGAACACTAATAGTGCCGAGGAAGAAAAGAAAGATGAGATCATTAGACCCATCCTCATGCCGGTGACCCTCCCAGAAGCAGCACACACAGTACGTCCTGGGTTTAGCTCTGGTTCCCTCAAGAATTTCTCCCCCGCCCTTCACTTAACAGGGTACCTGCTAAAATCCAAGTTTAACGGGATCTGCAGAGTCCCCTGCAGGGCTGCAGCGCTGCCAGGAGCATCCGTGCTCTGAACGGGCCCTGTCTGCGGGCTTTAAGTTAGAGAAAAGCACTCCGAGTAACTGGCATGATAAACCCTCTTCCGCCTTTCTTTTTCAGCTAAATACCGCTCTTTGCCTTGGTTCCTTCTCTTCCTCTGCTTTTCTCTCCCTTTCTCTTTTTTCTTTTCTCTCTGTTTTTCTTTCATTCCTTCTTTTCGCACATCCCTCTTGTTTATCCTCTCATTTTGCTTTCTTCTCATCTAGCCACTCGCGTACGTGCCGACCACCGTTTTAACATATATCTCCTCCTTTACATACAATTTCTGCCCCAAACGTTGGGGAAAAGAAAGAAACACATTTGAAGATTAAATTAAATGTGTGGGGTTTTTTTTAAAGTGTGGGCAAAGAAAGTCTACTTGCAGTTTTAACTTTATATTACTCCAACTGCTAGCTAGGCTCCTCGATCTTGCTCCCATGCAACTATATTTATTATTAGGTATGTTGCTTTTAAGAAGATTTAATCAGCATCTTGAGCTGGTAACTCTTTTGTTTAGTTTCTGTAGCTATGGAAGTGTGATTTACAGAGATTTGTACGGGTCATGGACGTCTTTCCAGACTTACTGTGTATATTTAGACAGGACTTTGCTTGGTGTTAAAAAGTGTATATTTTGAATAGGTTCACACACAGTAGCAAACAATACCGACATTGTAAAGGCATGTACAACGAGTATTGAAACGCAGCATCCAGACTTCAACTAATCTGCCCTCAATAAAGCTGAAATAATTATCCTAAGCCGCCTTTCTAGAAGAAAAATCATTGAGGAATTCAAAACTTTTTTAAAGATCTTTTCTGCATTCCGATGCAGATCTAGGGGTGAGGAATGGAGCCCAAACTATTTTCAGACATCAATGGAGGGAAGAGAGGGGGAAGAGATATTACAATTAAAATGTGAAAACATAGCGTGACTTGGCCTATCCGAAGGATAATAATAATGCTGCTCTGGGTGGTAGAAGTTCTTTAGCTGGACTCCGAACTGGTGGTGATCCCTTTCACAGCGCACTCCTCATGAAATAATTCCAAGTGGCAGATGAATAGGTCCAGTTGGAAGAGCTGCTGGACTGGAAGAACCTCGTTGAATTACACATTCATCACATTTTCACTAAACTGTCATCGGTGTGCTCTGTTATTCATCATGAAAATAACTCGCCCTCTTAATTTTTAGTGATCTGCTTAAACACTTCTGTTAACATACTTGGGGGGGACTTTTTTCGTCTCTCCCCTCCCTTTCTGGCTCATATTTCCAGTGACACAGCTAAGGAAGCAAAGAGACGACTCAGCCCCTCCACCAATCGACTTGAAAGTATTAATTGTACAACAATATGTTTAGCCAAAGATTTTAATACAGAAAAAATCTTTCCTTTGTAATCTGTTCCTTTTATGTAAAGGATTATAAAAGGTGGGGGGGGGGCGATTCCTGCGAGGGTTTCTTAATGTTTGATTCAATTTTCTTAAAGCTGAACATTAAACTACCCCAAAAATTCATTTCAAGGGTCATATCAAAAAGGCCCTTCTTGTTTTCTAGTCTTCCACACAATCATATTCTGTTCACATGCTTAGACGATGCTCCTGGTATTAGGATTCCTGGTGAACTTTGCAAAGCTACAAAAACTCACACCAGAATCTGCCTTAGCTTGTTTCAGGTATAATCCGAGCCCAACAAACTGCTTTTCTACTGAGAATTCTGTCTGCAAAAGATGTGTTCTGGGCTGAATCTCAAACCATGATTAGATTAAAAAAACAACAACCCCAACTGATGTGCCTATTAGCTAATACGAAGGTCTTAACAGAGCTCTGCGTGTCTTACAGCATAAGCGATATTTCAGCCCGGGAGCTATTGCACAGTTGGATCCAACATCCTAAAATGTTTGAGGATACTGAAGCAGCTAACTCACCAAAGCGAGTTACTATGGCACGATATACATTAGACAAATCTTGGGAACGGGACTCGGTGTTTTCCTAGCGTAGCCGGTGATTCAGTTCTCCCCTAAGCCTGTTAGGGACACATTCTCATGTCCTTAAATGTACAAGCAGATAATTGTTGGCGCTCTATCTTTGTGTGAGGAGGCCAGGGTGTAAATGGCTTTTAATGACTGCAGCTGCTGGCTGAAAACTGTCAATGGAATTGGCTAATTCAGAGCCCCCGAATCTTGCGAGCTCTCTGCATAGTGCCGCTGAATCCGGACGAGCTGAACTAGAGTTACTGTCGAGGGGAGAGATACGAAGCCATGATCGCCAGCAGCAGGGAACGCAAACAGGAGGACCGGGAAAGCAAACCCCTCTCGACTCGGAAAATCCTTTCCGGATCCTGTAAGTTTCTTATTCACACACTCAAGACCCGCAGGGAAGAGTCTCGGTTTTGTTGTGACCCCCCCCACCCACAATTCCCTACTCACTCGGTGGCTTAGGCGTCCGAGGAAATGATAAGAGTTTTCTCCTTCCTGATAGACATCTTTACAGTGCTGGGGGGATCTTGGTAGCTAAACTCCATTTAAACTTAATCTTATTGTATCCCACATGATTCATTGTTTTAACTCATATAATGCCATGTGGCTTTGCGGGGAAGAGCCGGAGAGAATTTTGTTTTCCTCTCTGCTGCACCAAGATATGCAGGTCAAGTTATGGGTCTCTCTGTTCAGCGCGCTGCTGTTTCCAGCCTGCCCCGTTTCGGGGGTACCTTTTGTGGGAGAGAAAGGAGAGGTGGGCTCTTGATTTTACTGCTTGCTTTGATTTGTAGCTCTTACTAGCTTCTGGTTTTCTGCTGCCCCCCAGTAAGTGCCCCCTAAGCCTGACTCGAGAATGACTCACTCGGCGCTCCGGAGTGTTTTGGTTCAAACAGGGGTTCGGTGCCATATCTCATGTGCCTGGTCACCTTCTAGGTAGAGGGAAATACAGTATCATGAGGCCGAGGCGGGTGAAATTAAGAGAGGGGCAGAGAGAAGCAGGCAGGTAAAGGAGAACTGATCACATCCATCTATTTTTTATTAGGATTGAATTGAATTTTTGTCATTGGTAAGGTGGCAAGTGTCGACAATATTGTACAGCTGCTTTATTTGAAATTATCCTCCCTTTTTAAAGCCACGGTTTCCCAAGATAAATGACCGCGTATTTGATGTCTGTGTCAGAGCTGCCCGTTCGGCTCCTGTAATTCAATCCTGAAGATGTAACGAGTGCAGTATATGCTGTGTAAAAATGTGGGCAAATCATTTTTAACGGTTTTGGTGGGTGTGAGAGGCAGGCCCGGTATTTTATTACTTGCCCCAAACAATACCAAAGCTACGAGATTAACCTCTCCCCCTCCTTTGGGTAAACGCGTCCATTGGTGAAAAATATGAAATATTTATTTGGGAAGGGAATTAAGGAATTAAATTTGTTGCAGTTCCAAAGTCCAGAGTTCTTTAAGCAGCAAACTTTTTCGATTAGGCGTTTAGCTCAAAAGTGAACGGCAGTGCAGTATGTTTCCTAACGATAAACTCACATTCCTAATTTTGAAAGTGTCTGTTTAGCAGCATAAGCAGACATACCTCATCTTGCTTCTGAATTAAATACAACTCTTAATGATGCAGCATTATCAACAAGGGACACTTGATTGATTGATTGATCTAGGTATGATATATGTGCTGTACATCTAAATTAAATATTAAGTGAAATACTTAGCTCTAATTAGAAAATGTAACCTAGCAATGAAAAGTAGGAGAAATAAATTACAGAGGGAGAAAAAAGCCCTTGAGCCTATAAAATGTTACAGTGATGGAAGTAGCATGTTTAACAGTCATGTGTACAGATGCTGACATATTAACAACAACCAGCAACACTGAAATGATTGACATGTCATTAAGCCATCAGGCTGATTTTAATAATTCTGTCAAAACCAGAACATTTTAGTCAAGTTTTTTTATTTCCTTTCTTTCTTATTTTTCAGTACACTAACCCCAAGAAAACATAATTAGGTTGGGGGGGGGGAGAAGAAGGAGATAGGAAACTGTCAAGGATTTACCAAAAACAAACAAACAAACAAACAAACAAAAAACACCCTAAAAACCCAACCCTCTCCGGGAGATGAGGTTTCCGAAGAGAGCTGGGTTTCTTCTTCTGCGATTGTGCCGTCACAAGGTAAACAACCACACAGTTGCCTCAACTTTCCCCTTTAATAAAAAGTTCCTGGTGTGACGGAAAATCTGAATATTTTATCAATCTCTTTTAGTGACCCTCATTAGGTGGGCATCCTGCAAAGGCCCTGGCGTTATAAGAAAGCTGCCCAATCAGAGCATTTGCACGCCTTGTTAGCGATGGTTAATGAAGCTTCCCCATACACTGAAAGAAAGGCCCCCTCAATGTAGATTTACCTTATGTCAACTCGTTACTTCTAATGAATCGCATCAAAATTCTTCCTTGAATGGGACTAAAGCACACAGAACCTGCAGCCCCCTGGATTCCGCCCCCCCTTCTCTTTCTTAAAGAAGAGTTTACACATGCCAGACAGCAGAGCATCTGAGAGCTAGGTGACAACGTGCATTTCTTGGAATGGAAAAATATATATACTCGCCTATGTACTATCAGAGCAAAGCCCCCAGGGCACCATGGATGTGGCCCCTGAAAACTAGTGCAATCAAACATTCCTTAAGAAAACATTTATTGAAATGATTCGGACACACTCTGCCTGTGCCTTCTGAAGTGCACACACACTGCAAGGTGAGGTGTATCAAATTATGGACGCTTCGCTGCTGTCAGGTATACATTTGCTCTTTGCCTGTGATTTGGAGCCCTTGCGCCCTTCCTCCCTCTGGGCTAGCACTTTAAAATCAATTAGTATGTTCAATTCTTGAGGTAAATTATTCAAACAAATGTTTGGAAGACCCCAAGGGAGAATTTGGCCATAACAAAAGGTTTGATTAGCTTTATTTACCCCAAAAGCAACAAAGGCACAGGGCTGGGAGAACAATCCACTACATCAGTGCCTGCCCAATTAAATGAAAGTAATTAGCTTCTTCCTGAAAATCCTATCTTTAAAATAAAATGGGGGGGGGAGAGAGAGAGAGAGAATCGGGTGTTGTGTGATATTTGTAGCACCAGGATTTTTTTTAAACTCTTACCCACTAGAATTTTTGCTCGATCTAAACAACAGAAAACCCATAATACAGATTATAACATTCACTGATTCTAATCCATTATCTGCCCGCCACACTGTCTATCTATTGATTCCCATATGCTTTCCATGGCTCTCAGTGACTGAGCAAAGCTACAACAGGGCAAGACACTGCTTGAACTATACCTAACAATTGCAAGACTGCGCCTGTTGTAAACATGAAGTGTTCCCAGCTTTACCATTCAGCTGTGAACAAACAAAAAGTAAATAAATTGGGCTATAAATTGTAACTAAAAAATGAGCTTGCATTCTGCGAAAAAACAGAGAGAGAGAGAGAGATTCCCGAGAAACATCTATTTGGAGCCCTTTCCCTTTTGTCCCCCTGCTTATGTACTTCTAGCACATTTCAAGATCATCACCGAGCTCAGCATAGATCTACAAAGAAAGGTTCTTCTCTCTTGCCTTAACTTTTACAACCTCTGCAAACTCTGGCGAGCAGAGCTAGCGAGCATTAGCTCGCCAGTTTGTGGCCCTGTGCCTGCAGGAGGCTCTCTTCCCAGGAAGAGCCTGCGGACCCAGGCTGTTCACGAAGGACGAGCTACAAATGTTGTTTCTTAACTCTGCACCCCAGAAGACAAGAGTTCGAACTTTTTCAAGGATCCTCGGGAAGGGAAGGTAAGGTATATTTGGAACGAGATCACCCTCTGATGGCCTCATCCATAATATAATGTGCATGCGTGTGTATGTGTGATATGACCTCACCTGAAAATGACTAAAGAGAGAGAAGAAATAGGGACATCAACCTGATTTTTAAAAATTGTTCTTAAAAGAATGTAGTAGAAACAACGTGTCAGAAACCAGAAAACAGATGGGTCTGAGCCCCAAGAGAGCATTTTGGCTTGTCCTTTTCCTTTTTAACTTTTCTGTCCTGAACACTGCTCCACCTTGCCAAACAATGGGCAATAGGCATCTACACGGTTAAATAAACTATTCCCCCCCCCTTAAAAAAAAAGGAGAGAAGCCAGAGGATATGCAGGAGATAAACTCAATTCCTTTTATATACAACCCGGAAATAATCCATTCCGAGTTTGGACTGGGTTGGTGAGGTCCAAATAATGGCTTATTTTTTTAGATTTCATTTGCTTTAACTAAGACTGCCTTTAAACTCGAAATAAACAAACGATCTATTGGCCTGGTAAGACCTTCTCAAGCTAATATGTGAAACTTTAAATAACAGCAGGTACAAATTTGCCCTACTTAAGGCTATAAATGATACAGAAATTCAAGTGCCTAAGAAGTTGGCCTTGCACTATAAGGAAATTGCACTATACATAACCAATTATTTATCATTTTTACTGAAAGTATCAAATTCTCCTTAATGATGGCATAGGTGAAGTTGTTTCAAACTGACCAAAATGGGCATTATTCTTTATCATGTAAATTATCATTCACTTGACCCCAAGTTAGTGGAAATGCTTATACGTGGATCACACTGAAACTTATTTAAACCACAGAACTAAACAAATATTTGACAAAATCGGAGGCAGCAAATTAAGGTAAATAGAATTCTTCAATTAAAAAGTGGAAGGTTTTAAGAAGTTTTAACTAAAATCTTTGATCATTGTGACAAACTTTAAGAATCAGGAATTTTAAAAAAATATTAAACTTATGCTTTCTAGATGTCACAAGAAATGTATGTAATCTCCCAGCACAAGAGTAAAAGAACAAAAAACATATGAACCATAGGAGTGTTAGATAATAAAAGACCTCCAAGTAACAATTACTCTAATACTTATTTTAAAATAGTAAAGGAAATTTTAAAAGATATTTAACACTCGTGTACAACAAAAATGAAGGTTTGATAAAGAAGATGCCGCTTGCAGTTGCTATTTGATTGGATAAATATACTTTTGGCATGGAGTGACATGATGTTATTTTGACACAAAATGAAAAAGTTACTGCAGCTATAAAGACATAGATAAGATAAATAAACTCATTTATAAATGAGTGGGCACATGTAGTATGAAATCAGAGAGTCAATGGCGTACAACGTAATGCAGGAAAATACACCATAGGTACAGCGCTGATCTAAGGTAAGTTTAATTTTTAACTCCTAGAGATTATTGGAAATCAAATAAAAATTCGACATGCATTGACCCATTAGAGGATTTAGCAGTGAGGAGCGAGAGATTTTCCAGGGCTTTTGTCACTAATGTTTCAATGCTTTGCACTAACTTTAAGAAAGTGTCAGTAGAATAACAAATTGAGGGCATGAAAGGCCATAGAGAGAAAGCAAGCAAGGATGCTCTTGACTTCTTAGCAGTTGCTTAGAAAGGAACTCGAGCTTAATATGAGGACTTAATCAGTGGATAGCACAAAGCTGGGAAAAGGGGAAGAAAAAAGTTGGACTCAGCACGTGCAGTTTGGTCAAGTCGCTTGATTAAGCAGTGAATAAAAAACTCCAAGGCTCAGAGCCTTTCAGTGCAAAATCACCTTCTGCCTTCAACTTTTCTAAACTGACATGAAGCCGCCACTGACAAAAACTATATTCAAGCAAGAAACCTGGGAGTGGCAGGGTAAGTCTTTAAAAAGAAATGTGTATTTCATTGAAGGAATAGGTGTTCTAATATCACACACACACACACACACACAATGTGTGTACAAGGATGGATGTACACGTGTGTGTGGTTTGTATGTCATAATATAAATTATGATATATTTATGTAGCTATATTTGCTGGTATGTATAGAAAAATCTATATATCTATGCATCCATACATACACTTGTTATATACACACATACAGATCCATATATTATGTATATGATAGATAGATATAGTATAATTTAGCCATTTAATAGACCTAGAGAAGTAGATTTTCTCAGAAGATGCTGTTATCAGACTCACTCCTTCCTTAAGAAACAGCTGATTTTAAAAGCCAAGCTGTAAAGATTTTTAACAGCTTAGCGAATATCACAGATAAGAAAAATCTGGAAGATGCTACTAGGATATCAGATTTTAATGGGCTTCTTCACTGGTGAAGGGAAACTTCATTCTGTTCCCTGTACGTATAATGATGTAGACAGACTTCGATATATACTCCATTTAATCTTTCTGTGTGACAGAGCTGTTTAAGTGTATACCATGCCTACATTCTTTGTATCAAGACCAAAAGGATGCATTGTTGAAAAAAAAGCGATTCAAAATCTTTCATCTGATAGAAACGATCCAGCAACTGTGAGGCAGCTCCAGTACAATGGTTCTGTCTACATAATAGTATCTGATAAAAATACAGCGTGTCAGTGCAACAAAAAGTTAAAAGTCTTAAACGTTTCCATCTCATATATTGTATGTAGTCAATAATATGGCAACCCTGCCTGTCCCCCCACTCCATCTGGTACACGGGGGCACTTTAAAATCGAGGACGTTGTGTTTGAAATCCCGGGTTCTAGGCACAGAAAGAGGGGCGCAATAGCTTTCTTACCTGCTGCAAGGTAAGTTAAGCGAGAGCGATTAAAGGTGTAATGACCATAGGGTAAATATTCATTAGGAAGAGGAGATTCCTCTTCTAAGACCTTGTTTATTTTATTTGGAATTCAATATCCTATAGCCTAATCTATTACCAAGACCAAAGATTTAGAGGGAGAATATATCTACCTAATATTTTCTTTTTTTTCAGACACTTTCTTCAGTGGGATAACAAAAATATGAATCATATGCACGTTATTGTCCTTTGCTGCAAGAGAAGAGCGCTATTTACCAAACCCCAAAATGTGAAGCAGAGAACAGTTGACTAATGTAGTTAGCAACTCTGCCTGAGGTAGAAGCATTTAGCTAGCTAACTGGGAGGGTGTTTTGCTGCTCATTCAATCCAGTGAGATGGAGTTTTCCTCCTAAACTGCTCTCCCCGAAGAGTAGTAGCTCTTTTCCCTAGAGCAGCCATGAGCAGCTGAGGATGGCGCTCATGTGTCTTAATAGGGTCACAAAGGAGGTTTTAGTCTTTTTAATTTCCAGGCACAAGAAGTAACGTAGAATTCTTGCTTTATCTCATATAAATAAATAAATGCAACAATTAAAAACAATGGCACATCTGGCTTGTGAGATCTGCCCCAGTGTTTCTGTCCAGTTTATTTTTATCAATAGGATGGTTGCTTGATTATGAAATTTCCTTTTGGGCTGGGTTACACCCTGACAGCCAAGCGTGAGTAGGGCGCACCAAGCTGCCTCCTAGCCCCCATGACACGCAAATGCATAGCCCTGAAGATCTGAGGCAGGAAACGAACAAATTGCCTGATGTGACCTTCAGGGAGTACATTTCAACTGCTAAACATCAAGAAAGTGCTTCTCTCGCTTGCAGGCGCCATATTAATGCAGGGAGCTGCTGAGCTGGGGAGGGGCCAGTAAGGGGGGGGGGGAGGGAAGGGAAAGCAGTTTCACAGTTGGACAGTTGATCTAGTTTTACACAGTTGTTAATTCAGACTGGACGAACTCTCGACGGCTGCACGGGAACAGCGGTGCTTACTGAGTTCTCTCTCCCCTCGAGAGACTGGGCTTTATAATAGTCATCTCTGCCCTGGGACCCCACTTTGCAAAACAGCCCTACCGCTCTTTTTTAAAACAATGCCTTAAAGCACACCCTGAAACTGGAAGCACTGAGATAGCACGTCCTTGTGTGAGACAATGTCTGACTCTGCAGGGTTAGCCTCGCTCTTTTTTTTATTAATCACTTTTCAGAAATTCTAACCGGTCCTCAGGCAATAGTCCAAAGTCATTCATAAAACAACGATTGTGATAAATAAACCGATCAAATTCCCTCTCCGTCCCCCACACGCCCTACCCCGATTTTGCTAAAATCTTTGCCTTGTTGAGACCGACACGATGAGGCTGGGTCCTTATTTTAGGAAAGGGAACTTTCCCCTCCATGCTGATGAAGTTTCAAAAACGTGTAAAATTATTTCCGAAATGTATGTGCAGTTGTTTTGTGCTTCATTCTTCACCCTCCTAGTTTTAAAACGACTATAGCATTAAACCTAATACTTAACCAAGAGTTTTTTTACAAGTAAGTTCTACTGATATACGTTAGTTGGTAAATTAACATAACGTACAATCATAGGTAGTGCAAATACCGTTCAGAATCTACACACTCCATATTTGAAAACTGGATGCAATTCTAGGAATCAAATACACTCTAAATAATTCATAACAAAGTACCCACGCTCATTTCTCTCTCTCTCTCTCTCGCTCTCTTTCACACACACACACACACACACACACACACACACATGTTCATTGTATGCTGTCCCATATTTTTGTCCTTTCTCCAGACTGCAGTTATTGAAGGTCAGCTGGAGAGGTCATGGCTCTGCATCCCCTATAAATAGATTTTGATATTTAGACAGCTATTGCTACTCAATATTAACTTACAGGATAATGGCGAGAGATACCGCATGCACTGAACCTGTTATTCACGAGTGAGCAGCATCTGTCGAATACAATTCTCGTCTTTTGCCCTGTTTGGACATAGCGCAATCAATAGGGAGAAGGAAGTCTTGAAGCTGTGCAGCAATAGAGCTGCAGGTACAACACAGAACTACACAGGGGCTTTAGCTTAGCCCAGTAGTCAGGTGCAGGCCGGTGACACGTGGTTAAACAGACGGGGGTAATTGAAAGTTTCCAGGCACACTTGGAGCGGACTTTTAAAAGCGTAGGACAGTATCGCTTGAAAAGATGACAAACTTGGTCTAATTTAATATTAACCCGCAGAGACACCCGGTCTCCCCTTATTACTTGAACATGCGTCGATTCAAAACATATAAAGAAGTAGAGATTCAGAGTCCACCGTTAACCCATTTATTAGCACAGACGATTCAAGGAAGGGGAAGGTCTTCAGCTGCAGGTAATATCTTGAGGATTAAAAACAGTTGGCGCTGATCATACTGTATTCCATTTTACCAAAATACCCCTTTACTTCTAAATGCCTGCAATGGTTGGGTGGGTTTTTTTGTTTTTTTGTTTGTTTTGTTATTTTTGTTTGTTTGTTTGTTTCAGTATGGCCTCTATTTTTATTTGGTAATTAAAATGAAATGAACTCCTGTAACTTCCGTTGTGTGTAACAAAATCCAAAACCAAACACACAAACCAAGCTCAGGAACAACCTCTGGCTGCTGTTAGCCAAGGTGGTGCCTTTTGACAAGGCTGTATTGTTATCATTTTCACTCATTCTAGAAAGATGTCGACTACATTTCATTTGATAATAACCAGGATTTGAAGCTGTGAAGCAATATTGGGGTGTGGTTTGTTTATGCAGCGGTCTGTGGGGGCAAATGCATGGCTGAGTGTCACATTCGCAAAACCCTCTATGGAATGTGAATATGAGGTTTAGCACGAGAACAGCATTCTTCTCCTAATGTACAGTTTTGCTCTTTAAAACATGATTTCTAAGCCTTTTACAAAGCAAATCCCCATTTTACTGGCAAGATTGCAGCTCTCAAGCTAGCTTTAATTAAGTTCTTTTGTGGGAGAAAAAAAATGCATGTCTGTCTATATTTACATCGTATTTATCTGGAAATGTTGTGATGCAGGTTCCAGTTTCTTTCTTCATGTGAACTTTATCAGATAAAAAGTATGGAGGGCAGTGAAGACTTTAATTTAATAAACAGTGTCTGAAAGAGAGTTGGGAAGTTGTTTTTGTTATCCCTGCATTCGTTTGACTCAATCTTTAATGGGTACGAGCAACATCTGGTAGTATAGGGAAAGTTCTTATTTGAAGAAAAGGGATTATCGTCAGGAAATAGGCACAAAAGAACAAGTTTTAGTAAATTCAGACTCCATACAGCCGTTTTTTTTCTGACATACTTTCCCAAAGAGTCTAGAGGACCAGATCACTCACCTTCCTGATGGGGACTTGTGCATTTCGTTCCCAGAGTAAAATCAAGCCACATCAAACTACACGAATCCTCCTTATTCACCGTACTTGTATTCACTTCTGCCAGGCTGTTTTGCTAAGTGTTCTTGAATGGATTCTGTTTTGTTGGGGGTGGGGGGCGGACTGGAAAGAGGGGGAAACGCAGTATAATTATTGTAAAAATTGAAGTCGGTAAGTGTAACACTTCCAGGACAGTTATTCAGACACTTATACGACGCATTGTTTGTTAGTGCGCACATAGTGTTATGATCTTCAGCTTTTTTAAGAGAAGAAAAGTAGAAGCAATTCTGTAAACAACTGGGAACAAATTGACGACTGCAACTTTTTCAACCTTCCTCGCCAGACAGAAAAGGGGCAGCAGCCTTCCCAACAGGTCTACGTTATTTCATCTGCCAGCCACCCTTCCTCGGAAGCTTGACGCAAGGTCTGAAAGTGCCCCGTGCTAGGCGCAGAGCTATCTCTAAAAATACCGTCTTGGATTAAATGGCTCTGAGCATACAGATCCCCAAGAGCGGTTTGGGATCAAGCAGCGCAGTTTTGCCTAAAGGATGCAATGATGCAGTAATAACCCGCCCTCACCACTTCTCTATGTACAGCAGAGTACCACAGCAATGACAATCTGCAAATAGTCGTTTCGCCCAGTGTCGGTAACAATCGGGAGAAGCCC
Organism: Mauremys mutica; assembly: GCF_020497125.1. NCBI lineage: Eukaryota > Metazoa > Chordata > Testudines > Geoemydidae > Mauremys > Mauremys mutica. The sequence goes on along the minus strand of NC_059074.1, from coordinate 174,208,861 downwards.
TTAAAACGAGTGCCAGGGCCACAATGAGAGAATTTCACCCTTTGAGGGGATTTTGTAGGGGCGAATATTATCTATCTCGTGTTTGTAAATCAAAGAGGGGATTTTGCGAGGCGCAGTCCCATATACCTTTAACTACAGTGATTACTAAATTAATAGCAGGCACTAAGACAGATGTCAAAACGTCTTGAAAATGTTTATCTGTGAATAATTGAGACGGTGGTAGGACGTATTATCTGATCGTATAATGAAATATGTATGAGGAACAGCTGTTCGCAATAGTCACCTCCCGTTGTTTCATTACTTTAGAGTCCTCCTCATTTAAACAAGCGCTTTAATGAAGTTGGTCATTTACTTATGTCCACTTTTGTTCATCATCATCAGAGATTGATGATATTCGTGGCCCCACGAAAATATACGGGAAGGAAAAAAATGCTTTCCACTGACTCATCTCTATCTTTCTTCTGCCTGGATAGGAGTTCTGGGGCATTTGACTCCAGCACTTGCCACTAGATTATTTGTTCCTAGAGACAGACGCACACACTGGATTAGTGCGCGGGTGTATCTATATATTCGAATCCAATACGAATCCATACGGCTCTCCTATTTCTGTCTGGCAAGATCCAGCTGTCCAGGATTCCCTGAGAGGACGGATCTGAGCTGCTCACCTAAGAACCACCAGCTAATAGTCATTTATTAAGATTTCAGGCTGAACAGCAGCGTACTCCTAAACTGCTTATTGTTGACATAAACTTCCAGACGTTAAGCGTATGCCTTTGCACATCATTGTGAATGTGTAGTACCAGATGTTGCTTTGCAACCTATTGTCTGGAGACACTGTTTAGTTCAGGTTAAAATATCTTTGCTCAAACGGCTCCGTTGGCTATTGTGTGAGCATTAGTGAAGTGTCATGAAAAGGTAATGGGAAGTACTGGGAGGTTAGCGCTCGGAGTGTGTCCAGGAGGTCCTTGGTTCATGGTGGGGTTACAATGACTATTGACAGCTTTTGTTTTCTCTCTTCAGAGAACCCTTTTCCTTCCTCTAAAAGGATGTGCCCCGTTTTCTTTCCCTTAGTAGCTTTCTCCACCTATGTCATTAGACGGACCAATGTTTGTTTTTCTAGTTTCCCTAAATCGCCCCAAAGAGGAAAACAAATCGCTTTGTTGCGTCACCACCACCCGCAAGGCCCAGGGCTGGCTGGGGGAGGGGGGTTTCTAATTTTGGTCAGGGATTGTTTGCCGAGGAAGGGGAGAAACTAGTCTCTCAAGTTCATCTCAGACTGGCTGAGCCCGATCTCCGGAGAGAAAATACACCCTGTCTCCAAAAGTTCACGGCCGGACCACCCCAACCCCTGCCTCACCGCTCTGACCTCTTCAGCATCTTCTGTCTTTAGGCTTTTAGCCGCCCTAATGGCAGGCAGGGCAGATGGGAATGGGCGGAGCGGCACAGCAGTAACACTGAGCTCTAAACAGAAAGGCGAGAGAGTTGCAAACAAACTCCGATTGTGCTATTCTCCTGACCATAACCCGTTCGGTTTTATTCCTTTCTATGCTTGTACCCCTAGCCTTTCCAGCTGCAGTCGCGGAGGTATGTGGAGACTTATGCTCCGGGGTGGGAGGGTGGGGGGAGCTATAGACATAAATCGGCTTGTTCCCCCCAATACTGCTGGTACGTTGTTGTTCTACATCTATATGGAGACAATTATTTATACACGAGAGCGTGCAATTAGTTACAAAGACTTTAATACTCCGGATTTGTTTCACTAAATTGAGGGCATAATACAGTGACTGAGCCTCAGTCTGTCGGACTGGGATCTGGGTGTTGGTGGGGAAGGCTTGTCAATGACCTTTAGAATAGCCAAAGTTATGTAATATTTCGACGTCTCTTTTACACTCTTTCATTCCAGCTGGTGTTTCTCCTACTCTCACACGAGACAAAATAAATCGGAGTCAGTTTCACGGTCCCTGAGATTCTGAGTTCATTTACTCCAGATTTACACAGGTGTAGCCTTATTGACTTCAGTGATATCGCAGTATCACTGCGAGTAGACTCAGGCCAATAGCTCTGGGACTAGTTGCGTTGAACACTATATAACGCTATTTTCTGCCACTGGAGCGCAACGCCACATCATCGGAGCATATTTCCTCACCAGCTAGATCATTCACCAATACTGGAGACTGTGAGAACATCCTTCAGCTGTAGCAGATTTATACCTCAAGAGAAACCATGTTTCCCCTTCCCTCTCTGAAGTTTGCAAAGCCACTACAAGATGCAGTTAGCATATTTAACTATGCATCCCCGTAAATGCCCAAGTGATAAAAAAGCCACATTTTGTTTTTCAGCATTGAGAGTGAAGCTTTTGCAAACCAATGCACTATATAAAGTAGACGTATTTGTGTTATTACTAGCATTTTTTCCTTGCGCATAATCCCTTATGCCTTTTATTATAATCCTACACATTACAGTTAATCTGTAATGATACTGCTTCAGAGGGACCTGTTGCACACAGTGATGGTAATTTGTAACCTTGGTAACAGTTTTAAATAAAGATTATAACAATGATGTCAACTGTATTTATTCACCATACTGTAGGAGGGGTCTAAGGATTACTACTATCGAGGACAGAGTTTAAGAAGCAGTCGAGAGATTCTATGTTAGTATAATTTGATGTATCACTTTTTAGTTTGTCTTAAGAAAACACAATCATTGTTCTAAATAGTGAAAAGATTTGCAAACTGCTGAGAACTCTGTAAACTTTAATTTTCTGAATGAGAGGTGTATTATTATGAATTAGGTTTATCAGGGGCCAAGTACCCTTAGGTAGAACATTTTACTCTGCCAGAGAAATATCCCAGAATAAGTACTGCTTAGAGACCCTGATGAATAATGCTAACATCGAATCTACCATTAGCTTTCTGCATGAGCTTTCTCCCCTATTAAAGCTAACAATGAATTGCTCACTAGCTGAAAGCAAAATTAAATGTAATTGCTTTTATTTATCTATTGCTTTTATATCATTAAAATATTTTTAGTTACATTTGATAAAATAGCATCCACTTTGATTATTACCTGCCATATCTGTTGATCCACGTCCTGTATATGCAGTACCACAACATTAACAATTAAGAAAAAAGCATATTTTTATATATTGTATCTGTCAAGATATATTACAGTTCCCATTAACAAAAATACATTATTCTTGTTGAAGAAGCTATGAAGCATATCTTTCATGAACACTTTATTAGTAATCATAGTTGTCAAAAATTAGATATGCACAGATTGCAGATGCAAAGGAAATATTAGATGCAAAATGAAATATACCGTAGAATTGAGGCATAACTATTTTCCCTCTTTAAAATAAAAAATTTACAGAGTGAGAAACTGAGCTATTAAGCTTACTTAAAAGATGGCTTTGTTGGTTTAATTATACTGTAGTTATTTTATAAATATGTTTCAAAGGAAGCTTGCCATATTGAATGTCAATGAGGCCTTAAAGAAAAGACTTACAAAAGCTAATACATACCAAATACCAAATTTTGGTCATTAGCATTCCTATTTATTACAAACTAAAGGAACCTATTAGCAGACAAGAATTTCTGTTTAGCTAGCATTACAATGTTTGGCCATTAAAATAAAAAAGGGCAAAGTATGATTTTTTCCATTTAGAACTATATGTTCCTTTTTATCTAGAAGGACACAAGTACCCCCCCCAAAAAACAAAAACAAAAATAATCTTTAGAGTGGAAACTATGACTCTTCATTATTGTGGGTCAATATGGAGCCAAATCCTGGTCTTTACCTAGGGAAAATTTCCATGTCTCCAAATGGAGATGATTTTGACTGAGTAAGAACTGCAGATTTTTGGCCCATATGTTAACAGTGAAGTTTTAATGATCTTCAATTACAATATAACATAGTTTTGTAAATCAAGTTTTGACTACGGAAGGCCTGCAGGATCAAGCCCTTGGGAATTAGGGCCTGATTAAAAGCCCCTTAAAGTCAGTGGGAATCTTTCTGGTGACTTCAGTAGACATTGGATCAGGTCCATAATATGCATAGTAGCCTAGCTGCTTAGGGTAGGAGAAAAAGGAACTGGAACATGAATTAGCTGATGCAGGCTTCTAACCAACATTTTCTTTTCTGTGCCTGTCACAAAACAAGCATATTTATTAAGAGTGTTTGTCTGTTCTGAGAACTGCTTCAATAAATTTTCAGGCTGGCAATTAATATTTCTTAAAACCTTTGAAGAATCTATACTATTTCCTCTGTTGATGAATATCCAAAAGATGAATGTGTATAATGTGTTGCTTCTTAAAAAAAAAGTTACGCACAAAGAGAGAGACATTTTGTGCACAAAAAGAGGTAAGTGTTATTGTGTTTTTACTGAACACATGCTTTTGATGTTGACCATTCCTGTTATAAAAAGTCTCTTTAGATAAGGCATCTGGAGATGCCTAAATGATAAGGCAACAAATTAATATTCACTTTTTCCCTTTGTTGCCATGTATATTTGCAATGTCCTTCTGTCTTATTATTGGTTAAGATTGTGGTATCTATTTTAATTTGATAGCAAAATTCTGAACAAAAGCAGAGAAGTTTCACAAGTGCTACTGAATAACAACATTATTGATGTTGTCTAATGTCTATTTTGTGTCAGAAACAACTTCTGTTCCAATAAGAAACTGTAAAAAAAAAAAAAAGGTAGGGAGTCATAGCCCCCAATCCAGTAAAGTTCACACAGTGATGCCTGAATTGCAAAATTTGCTTTTCTACTTTTCATTGGTAATTTATAAATCTAACTTTTAAAGTCAATTTAGTTTAAGACAATGTTTAATTTGACTAATAAAGCTCACCCTCTATTTTGATTTTGCAAGAACAGGGTGAAGAAACTTGCAATGAAGTCTTGTTTTCCATGAAACAAAATCACTGTAAAAGTACTGTAAATATACAACACAAAGAATGAAGGTTTCTCCCTCAGTCCATCTGCAAGATCTGTAAGTATAACAAATTTACTTTACACAAATTTAACTCCTAAATTCTTATGATGTCATTATAAAATATGTTATTTATACATTCACAAGAACATATGGAGAGAAGTTTAAATGAAGTATTTCCATTATCTTTGAGAGCCTCAGAATGTATGAGATACATTCAACAAAGAAGGCCTTGTATGACCCTATGCATGTATGCTATATGTCCCTGCATTTCACTGATGAAAACAGAATTGGCCTTAATTTCTGTGGGCAGGGATATTTAGGGGCTGATCTCAAAATGATCTAGTCTGCTTATGACTGTGCTAAAATAACTTGGAATGAAGGAGAATTTTAGGAGGAAAACAAAGTTGAAAAATTCATTATAAAAGCAATCAGACTTTTTGAAATGTTAAGAACTCTCAGATTTCCATGGAGGTATTTTCTGAGTCAAAGATCTTCACTTCCATTTATTATCATGAAAGGCAGAGGTTCAAGAAGCTGCAGACAATCCAAATTAATAATAAATCTGAGGGAATCTTGTTATCTTCTCTCAAGAATTGTAATTTTCACAATGAGCAGTTTTCCAGGTCATCATATCTGTAAAACAAAGGGAGCTGATCCATTGATCTACAAATCAGATGCTCCTGGGAAGATAGGAGATATCTGGAAGGTCTTTCACTTATATTTGGATGATTTAGATAACTACTGTTAGAATATTTTCAACATAGGAGTCTTTTTTTGCAGTGATGTTACTATCAACTATCAACTAATTGTTGTAACTATAAATCTTTCTGTTAGAGTGGTAAATAGGGTCTATACTTGAAGGAGAAAAGGCTAATAATCTAATAGAATGAGTGTCAAAAGAAGTTCAGACAAAAAGATTGGCCCTTATGGGGGGAAAATGTTGTGATGAAGCATTCTTTTGTTAAAACTACCCTATTAATACAAAGTCAAACACAAGAGTTTGAACAAAAATGCTTAAATCACATCATTCTGAGCAATGATGTCTCCTTTTCACTCTAAACCATCCATAGTCTTTTATAGCAAGATATAGTATACAACAAGGTGTTTTGAAAAGCTTCATCTATCAAGTTTAACAACTTTCTGGTGTAACTTCTGAGAGTGCTTATTGCTTATTCATGTGGAAGTGAGTACGCCCAACTCGTTTTGCCTGGTTTTGCTACTCTTTGTTGGTTTGTGAAGCTGTTAGGGTAGCTGCAAATGGCTTCTCGAGTGACATTTGCTGACATTCAGTGAAGTATATTTATCAGCATTCTTCACCTCACCTCTATACATGTAAACCATTTTATTTTGTTCTTCATAGCAACCTCCTTTTCTCTATCCATGCTCTGAAAATAATAAATGGCAAGGTGGCATATTTCCCCAGCTGCACTAAAATGTCACTGTGAAAAATCTTTAATGGTCTAAGTGTAGCTTTTCAGGTTGTAACTTGTCAAGTAACTGAGAAATTCTAGAGTTTCTCTTTAATCCACAGTTCTTTGGAACCATATAACTCCAGGCAGAGACTAATTATAAGTTACACCAGTCAGAGCTGGACAAGCATAAACCAAGTAGAATACACTTGATAGAGGCTAATTTTACATCTGCATTCTCTCTTTATGCTTTGTTACTTCAATTTCTGTATTCAGAAATGCTAAATGCACCTTACTGTATTCTCATGAATATGTGTGGGTGTGTATTTATGTTTGTTTTAATTACTTTGTTCATAATTATCATTAAACACACTTCTCCACCTATCATTAATTATTATTTATATTATGGTAGCATCTAGGCACCGCAAAAGATATTGGGCCCATATTGTGCTAGAAACTGTACCAACACCTAATTAGAGCCCTGCAAATCCACAGATATTCACTTTATATCCACGGACCATCTTCACAGATCACGGATCAGATGCGGATACAAATTTTGTATTCGCACAGGGCTCGATACATAATAAGAATTAGTCTGTGAGGAGCTTACAATCTAAATAGACTAGATAGAACAAGGGTAGAAGAAAGGAAATATTATACCCATTTTACACGTTTATAAATTCTTTAATCTCTATAATAATCTGGGGATCCTTTTCCACCTAAATACTAAAGAGAGCAAAAGGAATAAAATACTAATGTTGACAATGAGAAATGTTTAGGAATAAGGGATGGGTTTCCTGTCTGAGTCACCATTTTGTTGATGTGGTTAGAATGAAATATGTTTCCCCATGGACAAAAAGTGACTAAAAGTAATTTTATCTGATTTCACCATTAACTGTGGGTCCACCATGCTTCCTTTACCAATAAGAAAAAGACTTCATAAAGCGTAAACTGTTATATTTGTGTCTACCATACAATATTTATCCAACCTCTCATAAATGAACCAAGATAAAAATCAGTAAGGGTAAAATTCACCACTGCCCATGTAGAGGGCCAATACAAGACTTGTGCACCACTTATGCCCATAGAGAGTTTTGCCACTGACTTCAATGGGGCCACAATTTCATTCTTAGGTGTTAAGTGGTAGATAAGCTTTGTGCTGGTCCTCTGCATAGTGGTGAATTTAATCCATAATGTCTACAAAATATTTATTTTTAGGAAGAACACCTTTGCTAACATTCTTTAATGCCACTGTCAAGCTTAAGAAAAAATATATTATGCACTTGACACATTTTCCACTCAGTATTTTCAAGGTTTTTTTTTTTTTTAATCTTCTGGTATTTTGCATCAGAACATGGCATTTGTGTCATGGATTTCACTGTATTTTCTTTTCTGGGTGTCAAAAAGGTGCCTCCTCCATGCAGCATATGTATTTGTTGAGGTAAAGCAAACTCACAGCTTTCGACATTTATTTCAGGCTGGATTACAAGAACACTTGAGTTAACTAATACATTTCTAGACCTTGCACTGCTGTTTATCTGCATGTGAAACTCCCATTGAAGTCAATGAAAGCTGTGTGCATGGATGGAAGTCAATACATGACCTAGAGGCCAAATTCTACTCTCAGATCCACACTTCAGGTCTCAGAAGTTTACCTTGAGTTAAGTATATATATTTGTTATCTATCATGGTGAAAGCTAGATAAATAAATACAACTACTACTTAAGTTGACTGTTTGAAGAGCTTAGAGCAGCCTTTGGGCCTCATTCTGCCTTCGAGTCACAGACAGAGCTCTCCCAAGATCAGTGTAAATTCTGCTGCTGATTGAGGTCAGTACATGGCCCTGAGTGCTTTGCTTTTGATGCTTTGGCATTATGCTACCCTTCAGAAAGTGCAGATCACTGTTTCTATGCCGTATTTGTGATGGCAGGATCCTCAAAGGTGGAGTGGTATTGCCAAAACTCAGGATTTTGAGCAAGATACTGAGGCAGAGACACACTTATGGGCAGTAGGTAGCTCTGCACTCTCTGTCATGTGTAGATCTCAGTAGACAGAAGAGCATATATCATTCCAACTGAAGTTGCTAGTTACTTATACTCAAGTGATTTATGTTCCACCTATTTCAGAATATAGCATTAGAACAGCTAGCGAATCTAATCTGTTTATTTAATCTGTCTATGGCATTTTGAATGCATCTGTCTTCTTTGTATCCAGGTGCCAGTGTGGGAAGAGTTGGCCTTGGTGAAAGCAGGGAACCAACAGAAGGCAGCCTCCCGAAAAAGATGATTTGTAAGAAACTCAGCCAGTTGTGGGTTTCCCCGCAATGGAGAACATGACATGGCCCATTCTTTGGCATGTATGCAGGTATGATCTTCTTCCCTTTTCCAGCATCTGAGGGTAAAATATATTCTTGGTCCTGCAACCCAAGTTGCATGCACAGCTCTCCCAAGTGTTTCAAGCTAAGCACTTTTATTTTCAACCAGGCACAGCTGGGCCTTATATTAACATCTGGTTTATCTAAGATTTGCATATAGTACAGAATCAGAGATATGTTGGGCTGGAAAGAACCTCGAGAAGTTAGCTGGTCCATCCCCTGGGCTCAGGTGAGACCAAGTATGTCTACACCAGTGGTCCCCAACCTTTTTCGTCTGGCGGGTGCCAGATGAGCCACAGAGGACCGTGGCGGTGGATGAGCATCTGCCGAAATGCCGCTGACAAGCGGCAACGTCAATAGGTGGCGCCGCTGACAAGCAGCGCCATCCAGAGGCGTCGCCGCCAAAATGCCGCCGAAAATCGGTGGCATTTTGGCGGCAACACCTCCGGATGACACTGCTTGTTGGTGGCATTTCGACAGCTGCTCGTCCGCCGGCCAGTACACGGGCGCACTTAGATGCCCCGGTAGGCACCATGGCACCTGTGGGCACCACGTTGGGGATCTCTGGTCTAGACCATCCATGACAGGTGCTTGTCTGACCTGTTCTTAAAAACCTCCACAACCTCCCTTGGAAGCCTACTCCCATACTTAATTATTTTTATAGTTGGCAAGATTTTCCTACTATCTAACCTAAACCTCGCTTGCTGCTGATTAAGCCAATTACTTGTCCTACCCTCCGTGGACATGGAGAATAATTGATCATCATCCCTTTTATAACAGCCTCTAACATATTTGAAGACTTATGAAGTACCCACTCAGTCTTCTTTTCTCAAAACTCAGCATGCCCGGTATTTTTAACCTTTCCCATAGATCAGGTATTCTACACCTGTTATCGTTTTTATTGCCCTCCTCTGGACTCTCTCCAATTTGTCCACATCATTCTTAAAGTTTGGCACCCACAACTGGACACAGTACTCCAGGGGAGGCCTCATCAGTGTGGGTAGTTTGCTTGTAAAAACAAAACAAACAAACAAAAACAAAATCCCCAAACAGAAACAACATGCATTTTTTCTACATAAAGTATGTATTTTTTTGAAAATGTTAACATTCTCTTTCTACTGGCATGGAAGAAAGGTTCAAAATTACAAAAAGGAGAGAAAAAGATAGAGGTTGAGATTTCCAAGAGTATTCAGCATTGGCCTAACATTGCTCCATTTATGTCAACGGTAAAACTCCCAATGGCTGAGGATGTTAGGGAGATTCCGAAACCTGAGCTGGCTTTTGTAGGTGACAAAACTGAGGAACTGTCACAGATTGAAGTGTCACTAGAGGAGGTTTTGGAATTAATTGATAAACTCAACATTAACAAGTCACTGGGACCAGATGGCATTCACCCAAGAGTTCTGAAAGAATTCAAATGTGAAGTTGCGGAACTATTAACTAAGGTTTGTAACCTGTCCTTTAAATCGGCTTCGGTACCCAATGACTGGAAGTTAGCTAATGTAACGCCAATATTTAAAAAGGGCTCTAGGGGTGATCCCAGCAATTACAGACCAGTAAGTCTAACGTCGGTACCAGGCAAATTAGTCGAAACAATAGTTAAGAATAAAATTGTCACACACATAGAAAAACATAAACTGTTGAGCAATAGTCAACATGGTTTCTGTAAAGGGAAATCGTGTCTTACTAATCTATTAGAGTTCTTTGAAGGGGTCAACAAACATGTGGACAAGGGGGATCCGGTGGACATAGTGTACTTAGATTTCCAGAAAGCCTTTGACAAGGTCCCTCACCAAAGGCTCTTATGTAAATTAAGCTGTCATGGGATAAAAGGGAAGGTCCTTTCATGGATTGAGAACTGGTTAAAGGACAGGGAACAAAGGGTAGGAATTAATGGTAAATTCTCAGAATGGAGAGAGGTAACTAGTGGTGTTCCTCAAGGGTCAGTCCTAGGACCAATCCTATTCAATTTATTCATAAATGATCTGGAGAAAGGGGTAAACAGTGAGGTGGCAAAGTTTGCAGATGATACTAAACTACTCAAGATAGTTAAGACCAAAGCAGATTGTGAAGAACTTCAAAAAGATCTCACAAAACTAAGTGATTGGGCAACAAAATGGCAAATGAAATTTAATGTGGATAAATGTAAAGTAATGCACATTGGAAAAAAATAACCCCAACTATACATACAACATGATGGGGGCTAATTTAGCTACAACGAGTCAGGAAAAAGATCTTGGAGTCATCGTGGATAGTTCTCTGAAGATGTCCACGCAGTGTGCAGAGGCAGTCAAAAAAGCAAACAGGATGTTAGGAATCATTAAAAAGGGGATAGAGAATAAGATTGAGAATATATTATTGCCCTTATATAAATCCATGGTACGCCCACATCTCGAATACTGTGTACAGATGTGGTCTCCTCACCTCAAAAAAGATATTCTAGCACTAGAAAAGGTTCAGAAAAGGGCAACTAAAATGATTAGGGGTTTGGAGAGGGTCCCATACGAGGAAAGATTAAAGAGGCTAGGACTCTTCAGCTTGGAAAAGAGAAGACTAAGGGGGGATATGATAGAGGTATATAAAATCATGAGTGATGTTGAGAAAGTGGATAAGGAAAAGTTATTTACTTATTCCCATAATACAAGAACTAGGGGTCACCAAATGAAATTAATAGGAAGCAGGTTTAAAACAAATAAAAGGAAGTTCTTCTTCATGCAGCGCACAGTCAACTTGTGGAACTCCTTACCTGAGGAGGTTGTGAAGGCTTGGACTATAACAATTTTTAAAAGGGGACTGGATAAATTCATGGTGGCTAAGTCCATAAATGGCTATTAGCTAAGATGGGTAAGAATGGTGTCCCTAGCCTCTGTTCATCAGAGGATGGAGATGGATGGCAGGAGAGAGATCACTTGATCATTGCCTGTTAGGTTCACTCCCTCTGGGGCACCTGGCATTGGCCACTGTCGGTAGACAGATACTGGGCTAGATGGACCTTTGGTCTGACCTGGTACGGCCGTTCTTATGTTCTTATGTTCTGTAAGGATGTTTTCAGGACCTTCAACCAGGGCCACAGGTTACCTTACAAACCTAGCAAAGCAGACAACTACTGCTTGTTGTAGCAGACAAAACCATGACTAACTCCAGAGTTCAGAACCAAGGAGCACAGGTACAAAGTGTCACACCCCAGTGATCTGTATAAACTCAGCCAGTGAGCGGTACATAAAGGTAAAGACTTAAGTCTCTGTACACTATTTTATACTCAAGATGACACTCTCATTTCTATCAAAACCCCTCGTCTCTGATTTGGTACATACTAATGATTAGCAATATTTATGACCAAATCTAAGATTCTGTATTACATACTAAGTTATATAATGTGCTTATCTACTTATTAGCAATAATAACAAATCTGAATATTTAACAGGGACTTTAGGGACTTTCCTTGTTTATCTTGATTATATGTGGCTGGGTCATCATGACTTCTCATTGTAACTTCATCCTTGTCCTGTACCCAAATCCAAGGACATTTCAAGAGTTGAACAGGATATCTTACTTATGCAGGTGGCTGTTTTGCATTCCTTCCCAAGAAGTTATGTGAAGCCCACCTTAAAAACTAGTCCACCCACTGTATTAGTTATATTGATTATGCACTTGCTTATATATTTTAATAACTACTATTTGATGTATATGATGTATTAAATACATGATTAAATACACTTAGGCCCTTACCATTTGACATGAGGTAAGTTCATCTAATCACTGGCTTACCGCCTTACAACTTCAAAGGGAGCATACATAGGCTTACGCTGTGTGCTTCTGAAAATCCCACCCATAACAGCCACCCCTAGGTCAAAGGCAACATAGTATCACTTATTAAATAAAACTATGGCTTACAAGAAATTATCCACAAAAAAGGTACATAGGTTGCTGCTGCTCCAGGGCATCCTTAAGTCACACTTCAGCAAGTTATGAAGTTATCTTTGGCGAGAAATCACACCATGTTGTCAACCATATAGGAGTAGGTTTATGTGTCTGTGACGTGTCAGTTGTCTTTTTTGTCACTTCATTGCTGTTATGACATCTAAGTAAAAGGCAACCACTGCTATTTTAAACACTATGAATCCACAGAAATTTAATCTGTAAACATTTGTTCAGTGCTTACCTGCGTATTTCTCCACCACAATATTGAATTTCTGAAGGCTTTACTCTCACTCACAGGTCAGTACTTGTCCGTATGTCTCCAATTTTATTCTTTCTAACCTGACTTTACAAAGCAGAGGATTCATGGGAAAACCTTTTGCCCACTAAATGCTTAACACTTGCTTTGTTTTTATATTAACCACATCCTTGAAAAGAATAAAAGGATTTACTGTCTCAAAAAGTATCATTATGCAGTGAAAATAATAATATCGTCAAAAAGAAGGGACCGAATACGGATGTTCAGTTGTTTAGTGATCTGTATTGTTCTCATTTTGGGTGTCTTCCACTGTTTTGCCTAATTTACTCATACCCTGGTGTACTGATTTGCAGCTAAAACCCATGATTTGTTACAGTAAAAACTGAAGTGAACAATTACAAAAACTTAATTAACAATGTTAGCAGAATGGCAAGCTTTCAGAAAAAAAGGCATCTCTTTTTTTAAATAGAAGAAGCTATTGAGATTTCTTAATTTTGCTACAACTTAAACCCATAGAACACGTATCAATGAGAGAGGAAGACAGTGGATCAGATTCTGATCTCAGTTACATCATTATAAATCCAGAGAAACTGCATTGACTTAAGTGGAGTTACCCCAGGGTTCACACTGATGTGCATGAGATCAGAATCTAGCAGAGAGAAAAAAGTATATACAGAGAATTGTGTGTTCTGGTATACATTCTTAGCATAAGATTAATGATATTGCTAGTATTATCTCAATTCCTCTACAAAATACCGTTTTAGACAAATTAACAGAGATTTTATTTCACAAAATGAAACTGCACAGATCTCCTGAGGCCCTAGCCAGTGCCTTGTCCACTGGACCACACTGCCTTTCTGCAAATTTGCCCCTGAGTCATTGCACATGCAGGAGCAGCCCGACTGAATTCAGCAGCACTACTCACATGCATAAAGTTCAGCAGGATCTAGCCTGTATGTGAATAAGGGATCATGGATATTTTGGTCACTGTCTAAATGTTTTGCACCAATAAATAATTGTCAAAACATAGCAGTGAGCTTAATATTATCATCCTAATTTTACAAATGGGAAAACCAAGGATCAAGCAACCTGCCTAAAGCCTTAGAAGTTATCAGTGCTAGCACCAGGATTAGCATCCAGTTCCATATTGAGACCAATAGACTGTATCTGTACATCTCCCTGCCAAAAGAGGATTCCCTGAAAGCTGCACCTGAATTTCCCATAGAGCTCTTTGAAAATATCCTCAGTTTTATTATGAGGAGGGTCTTCTTTCATGTAGTGCTATTGGTAGGAAGAAGTGGGTGACAGCTGGTGATGTTTTGCAGATGTTTCTAATGATGTTTCTTGGGCATTTTCTGAGATGTTTCTGCAGCTAGGATTTCTCCTTGGGAATTGCAGGTGTGTGCACAAGACTTTACATAGAAAATTGAAATGGTGCTATAACAGGATCAGGGTTATTCATGTTAATTTCCAGGTTTTTCTGGGATATCATTTAGCTTCTGATGAAATATATCAATAATTCTTATATATAATATTATTATATAATAATTATTATAATAATTAATAAAATAATATAAAGCAAATATACTTAAATAAGGCTTTATATTAAATTGTCCAAACACTCATTTAATTTCAGTTCAATGGATCATGTTGGTATGTTAGCAAAATAACAATTATTACAAATATGTTATATGAAGTTGAATGGTGATGAGATGTATACGTATATTGCATCTCTTCAAAACTGCTGGGAGAAAAGGACAAAAAAACCTCCTATTAATATTTGCTTGAATTTCAGAACAAATACACTTTGTCCATGCTATCATCTCTTCTGTGAGGAATATCTATGAATATCCAGGTACCCCTAAACCTCCAACTGCCAGAAGCAGGGACTGGATGACAGAGGATGATCACTCAAAATTGCCCTGTTCTGTCCATTCCCTCTGAAGCGTCTGGCAGTGGCCACTGTCAGAAAACAGGATACTGGGCTAGATGGGCCATTGGTCTGACCCAGTCTGGCCGTTCTTATGTTCCTATCTAACCAACTGAGGTTTTTTGCACAAATCTTTGCAGAAACAGAATTTGAAAGTCACGTGTCTTTTCATGCTGGAAGTGCCTGCACCCTGATTCATTGAAGGGGAAAAATACCACACTCAAGCACTGTTAGGTGAGTTTTTGGGGATTTTTTTTACAGGGGTCATGATTTCTAGATCTATAAGCCTTCGTCTCATGAATTGTTGGCCTTATCAAAATGGTCACCATATTCTATTGTTTTCAATAAGACTAAATGACTATAAGATAAGACTGCCCCTACTTAAAACTGTTGTTAATTCTGTACAGTGTTTGCATTTGTATCTATTACAGATGGCCTCTTTCCTTTCAGTGGGACAGAAGCCTAGCTTGCCTCACTGAAGGTTGTTTTCCTTTGTGCTATATGGTTTGGAAACGGAACTGGGAAATGTGAGGTGAAAATAGATCATGGAATGGAAGATGGACAGTGAGAGTGATATGGGAACTCAGAGACGGATACTGAGAGGAGATGGGAATATGGGAAGAAGTACGAAGACTGAGGGAGCAGGCAAAGAAGCGTCACGGAGGGAAAATGTGAGATGTAAGAGGATGAGGGGGAAAGATGGGAAAATATGGGGTGAGGGCAGGTGTGGAACAGGAGATTGTGAGGGAGCATGGAAGGACAATGTGAGTGAGGAAGGAGACTGTGGAGGATAATTGTGGAAGTGGGTAGAGCTAAATGAACCCCAAAGTGATCTTCCTGCTGTGAACACAGACAGAGATCTAGAACATTCTCAGAGAAGAAGCTGTTAGCAGGCTTTCTCAGGGGGCTGCTGGTATTCCTTCAATATCTTCTTTAATAAAATCTGCTTGCTGTTTCTTTTAGTGCCTTTCTCTTTTGGTTATTGTTCATGGGGCAGGTCAAGCCAGAATATAACAATCACTAATGGCATTTTGATGGGTAACTGGCCTTATAGAAAAGAAGATGAGGGAGCCAGGATGCCACAATTCAGTTAGGTTTTGGATAAGCATCTGAGGTCTAGGATTTGTTTCAGAACTAACCTTGAGCTCCTGCACCTCTGGGAAGTTTTTCCAGCTTTGGAGAAGATGAACAAAAGTGCAATCCAAGAAGGTGTCTTGGCAGATCCCTCTGGGAAGGAACATATGCAAATGTGAGAGTCCTCATTTATAGTCTGACCTTTTTTTTAATCAAGCTTTTGCTAAATAATGTGGGTTTGCTAAAGAAAATACAAAGAGTCCCAAAAGTCAGAGCTTTTTTATATATTTGCCCAAATTATCTTAGCTGGAAATCTCATTTGAGATAAGACATTCTCCTTTTCATTGGTGTGGGTCCTGTTATGTAATTATAGAAATAGGAATATGATGATTACACTCTTAACAAACATGTATTGTAAAATATAATCCAGCAGCTTCACTGTATTTAAAAGTGCTGCAGGATTGCTGTTGGAAGAATGATATTTCTACTATGACATAATAAGCACCAAATAAGCTTATTTAATACAGAAATTTACCATCCCCAATATGCTTATTTGCAACCTCTACATTCTATTTAATATGTTTTCTGTTTCTTGCATGCTCAGAAAACTCCATGCCCTGTTACATTTATTCTTTCAGAAAAGAGCAGGAACTGAACAAACATCATCCTCCCCTCAACCAATCAGTGAAGCAATAAACTTGGGGCCAAATAGGGCAGTCCTAAGGCATTTTACATTGGTGTAAATATTGACCAACTTTACTGACGCCAGTGGAGTTACTCTACATTTACACTTCTGCATCTGAAACCGGAAATGGCCCTTCACTTTTGAAGTCACTGGGAGTTTTGTCTGGACTGAGAAAGGAGAGCAGGACTGGGCCTTTAGACTTCCCACTAACCTATAAATAGCATTTTGCATTACATTTCACCTAGCTAAATTGATATCATTTGCAAACATAACTGGCATTCAGATTTTTTTAAAATTCATAGATTACATAATATTATAAAACTGGCTACTACTTTAAAGTACGGCAATGATTAACCATGTCATTATCTCCTGCTCTACTTGGCATGATAGGTATCTACTGTGGAAAACAAATTCTTTACATTTTAGCTGCCACACAACAAGTGCAGGGCTGTGTGCCAGAGTGCATCAGTTATGTCATTTCACTGACCTAAACCAAAGCTTTGGATCTAAACTCTGAGAGTCTTTGAAATCTGAACTCAGATTTGGATCCAGACACACATTTTGCAAATGTTCTTCATCTTTATATTGAGCCACGTCAAAGGCCCAGATGTAAAACACAGTCGTCTTTGGGATTTTTCAAATCCAGATCCAGTGAATGGAAGTGGGTAATAATAGCCCATGAAGAGTAGATGTTTCACTGCTACCTTTTGGCAGAAGCGAGTAATGAATGTTCCATGGAAAGCATCAGACAAGTTAGTATATTATTTTCCCCTTCAATTTTTATTTTATTCATGCCATGCATGTTCTTATGTTGTGTGCAATTTCACTAACGTATTCCCTCACTGCATGTTTCCCCCGGGTCTATTCATTCTAAAACATAGGTGCAGATGACACAAAATGAAGCTACAAGCTCTTCTGTGTTAACATTTCAAAGCCAAAACTGCTCAGGCAGGTCAGAGAACTTCATTAACACTACAAACATCTACAGCTCAGTACAAATGAAATGGTATAAAATTGACAATATTCATTTTCCTGCTAGTTCACACGACTGCAAAGTGCCTTACCATTCACATGGAGATATGTCTCATAAGTGTCTCTATCCTTAATGGAAAAAATGGTATGGGCAGAGCATAAATCTAAGGGCTAGTCTACACTTATCGTCCGGGTCGACGCGGTGAGTTCGACTTCTTGGAGTTCGAACTATCGCGTCTGATCTAGACGCGATAGTTCGAACTCCGGAAGCGCCGTGGTTGACTCCGGTACTCCACCACTGCAAACGGCGGTGGCGGAGTCGACCTTGGAGCCGTGGAGTTCGACCCCGCCGCGTCTGGACGGGTGAGTAGTTCGAATTAGGGTACTTCGAATTCAGCTACGCTATTCACGTAGCTGAATTTGCGTACCCTAATTCAAGCCCCCTTTTTAGTGTAGACCAGGCCTAAGAGAGGATGGCTTTGTTTTAAAGAACTATTATATCACATCGCAAAGCGCTGTATATATTCATTCTGGACAATCGTTTTCCTGTTGGTATGTTCTGACAATACAAAACATGCTAAAATTCAGGCTGATTCTTCTTTCACAGAAGCACTGTGATTGGAAATGCTCCAAAGCTTCTGAAATTTGATTTTTCATTGAAATTTCAAATTTTGACACCTCGCCTGAAAAGAGAGCATTTAAATGACATTTTCTTTTCATTTTGTGACCAGTTCCAGTTGCCCTCAGGCATCCCTCAATGCTGGAAATGCACTGATCAGGTAGGGACTCCCAAATCCTTCAACATCAGGCTCATCCATAAAACCACCTTCCCAACCCTTCCTATTAGCTGCAAGTGACCCATCACCACTGCAGTGCCAAAAGAAGCAGCAGCATATTTCCCCAGGTCGCAGAGCTGGTTATCTGCAATGACTGTCCCTCCTTCTTCCCTACTACTGGCAGCACTCATGGTGGGGCTGCTTAGCCCAACTGCTTTGCTTGATCTCTTCCCACTTGGCACCACTCACAAATAGGTCCTCATGTGGATTGCTTTGTGGTTAAAGTATTTGAGTAGAAGTCATGAGACCTGGGTTCCGGTCCCCATTCCATATGTGACCTTCTCTGTGACCTTAGAAAAGTTGTCTAAGTTTTCTCTGTGCCTCAGTTCCTTATCTGTAAAATGGGGATAATGAATAATGGTATTTACCTACCTTACAGGAGTACTGTGAGGGTAAATTCATTAACATTTGTGCGGTGCTCAGATATTACAGCAACAGGTGCCATGCAAAAACATAAACAGAGAGCCTGCAACTTACACTGAAGTCAATGGACCAATGTACTCAGATTCACTTACTCCCTACTTAGGCAATCTCTCTTAGGTTCAGTAGAAGTTTGCCTGAAGAAAAATTAAATAAGAACCTCCCAGTGTGACCAGTTGAGGAATTGCAGCACTGCCCAAGAGTCTTTAAGAAACTATGAAAATAAAAAAGACCAATTGGGGGAACCTAGGGTTCATTCATGTCAAAGCATCTCACTATTACTCTTCCTTTTCAGATAACAACTGGAACAAGAAGTCAAGCTGTGAAACATGCAAATGTTGCATCATCCGGCTTCTTGGCAGACCACTCAGGTATGCTGTGTCATATAATGCCAATGAATTGGGTGAGGTTATCCAAATGGCTTTACCCTTTTGAAAAATCATTCCAACTGTGTGGACCTGATTCTGACCTTATTTACACCAGTGTAAATCTGGAATAACTCCACTGAAGTCAATACCATTACACTAGGGTAAAATAAATGTAAGTGAGAGGAGAATCAGACCCTGCATTTCTATCAGTTCATCTTTGATTGTGTCTAATGTAATAAACATTTTTATGCCTCCAGAACAAAGACACCCTGCCTCCTGGAGCTCCTGCCTCACAGACATGTGCCCACCCTGGATGTAACAGAACTATTATGAACATAAAACTGATTTGGTCTATGAAAAATTTGCAAGATAATTCAGATTATGATTCAATGCCTACAATCCGGGCCTATTCAGATTCGTAATATAAACTATGTGGGTTCACACTCTGCAGATCGAGAGCTAGGATAGAAAAGCATCTCTCTAAAGCTCTAATGCAAGTTAAATCCCATCAGACCCAATCCTGAAAAAGCAAACAAAGCCCAAGTAAAAAGGCTCATTTGTGTGAAATGCTGAGTTGCTGCAGTAGGGCTGTACAGCTTCTCGGCTGCTTCAGACACCAGAATGGGGAAAAACATCCTTTTTTGGAGGCTTTTGACCCTAACACAACCATGTCGGCAGGCTCAGGACTGGGCCATATATTCACAGAGTGGACGAAAGAAAACCACAAGTGAAGAATAAAATGAGTTAATTCAGATATTGGAAAAAGAACATCTGTAGGCTAACATGATGGGGCCCTATCCTGGTTCCATTGAAGACTGTCATTGACTTGGTTAGGAGCAGGCTCTCTCTTGACACTTCATTATTGTTGGAATATAATGTACATAATATAGAAAGCAAATATATCACATTTGCTTCGTTATGCATAATTTCAGACATTTTCATAGGCTAATGTGGTTTGGTACCCAGTTACTTAGAGGATTACCTCTCCCAGTGCCATACTGCCACACCTGACATCAGTAGAAGCACTTGAACTAGAACTTCCCTCAGTATAAACTAGAGGGAGCTGTTGTAGGGCACTTTATATGGGGGCTCAAAGGCTTTGGAGTTTGTTTCCCTCATTATTCTGCTAGAGCTGTATCATCAAAGACCATCGTTTTCTTCAGACACATTTAGGACGGTTAGGGGTTTATGAGCAGGCAGCCGGAGACTGAAGCATGGTTTAGGTGAGATATTTTGATATAGATGGTTAGAAAGTATAATTTTTCCTCAGAGAGTCTATTAAATTTGAAAAAAAATAGAAACTTGATGAACCAAAGTATTATATTAAAAACTTTGAGACTTACTACTTGAGTATTTTACATTTTGGGAGGTGCCTAAACCTCTGGATAGGTGCTAGAATTTTTTTAAACATTAAAATAATGGGGAACTAGGTGTTCAATGAAGAGTTAAGTATGTGTGATATTATAATGAAGTGTACTGTTAATTATTGCATATCTTTGTAGTGCACCTTGAGTTAGGTGTAGGACATAAACATTTAAGAACAGAAGCTTGAGTGCAGTAGTTACTCTGGATTTACAATACCATAAAATGTGTCCCTTTGACTACATTGCCTTTTTGTTTACATTTTAAATAACACATTTATGAAATACTTTGCATGTTAATTCAAATGGATTTCAACTAATTGTGACCTAAAACACTTTTGATTAGAGTCAGTCCAGTTCACAATGGATTTGTCCACCTCATATTGAGTACTAATCGACTGACACTCTCATAAGGATCTGCATGGCGGTCAAGCACTGAAAGCTAAAGTGCAATTGCAGTATTCATGTGAGTAGGCCTGTTAATAGCAATGGAGCATCGACAGGGATAAGGAAATCGCAGTTTGGCCAGGAATGAGTATATAATCTGAAGCTCCCTCTCACTGCTAGAGATGGTCTCTGCAGATACTTCAGAATAAACTTTTCTGAGGTAGTATCTATTTTTTTTTTTATAAGTAAGAGGCCTCCATCTCCAGGCTGTCCATACGTTACCTTTCATGAGCGGTACATTTACACAAATTCCAAATTAACATAGAAAAATTAAAACTGCATAAGATTTTAAAATGATCATTTCAGAGCTCTCATAATGCACCTGCAAAATGTGAACGAGCATCCTGCCCCTGCATAAGCAAATAGACACCAATATGAGAAAACATTATTTTGTGTACAAAAGGGTTTTATGTGGTCAAACCTTATTGGGTGCATTTTTTAAATCCAGTTTGAAAATTTTCCCTTATAATATCTTAAATGCTGGTGCCAAAATAACAACAGGTCTGTATAGAACTAATAGAAACAGCCAATCTCAACATCTGGGAGCTATGGCCACGTCTTCTAAAAAATGGATATTCAGCCACTACTTATTCCCAAAGAGTGCCTGTGACCATGATGGAAAATGCATGTCAAAGATTTAACATATGACTTGTGGATCAACAGCTGAATGCTAATAGCCAGAGCCTATCACTGATCCACATTCAGAACTGCTATTGACCTCACAGAGAGTTTCACACATGGATGGACAGCAGGGTTTGGGTTACTAGCAAAATATCACCAGGCAAAAAACACAGGGATTGATTCAGCAGCCCCCAAGCAGGCAAAACTTTTACTGAAGTCAGCAGAAGTTCTGCTTGCTTAGGGAGTGCAAGGTTAACCCCATTGTGAAGTTTGCTCATCCATCCATCCATCCAGATGAAGCAAGTGACAGAAAGAAAAGGACTATCACATCCATAACCCATCACCAGTTCCTAATAAATAGATGGGAGGATTGTGAGGCACCCATAAATAGGATGTTGTTTCAAGTTCCTGAACAAATTTGGTACAGTCGTAGTGCTGGGATTGTTAGGAGGAATTTGGCTGTGGTGGTTATGGTTGGAGGCTGACATGTAGGGGCCTGACAATATATCCTGATGATAACACAGACCACTATTGTCACTTCACAGCGATTATGTAGTCATCCTATTTATTAATAATGATGTGTGAGTTAATGTCATCTGCAGTCTTACCCTATCTGAAGAGGAAATGAGTACTGACATGCCATGGACTCAACTGAAAGGTGTTGATGATTTAGCTCATCTTAGTGCTGAGTCTGACTGTTGATATTTTATTATTTCAGCTTCACCGGATAAAACTGTGAGATGGCCAGAGAGAGGCTTCTTTGCAGGGCAGTGTGGCACTGATATCACATACAAAGGATGATGTTTGAGAAGTAAGGAAGCTTAGAAAAGCACGGGTAGCCACAGAGCTCCCTAATGACTAACACACAAACAGATCCTACAGAGTATAACTAATCCCACATAGGGACCTTGGATTGTGAGACACATTTTTGTACCTACCCATCCATTTTGGATGGTGTGGTTCAGTGTGAATATTTTTATTTGCCACTTTTTGACAGACCATACCCCCTTCTTTTGGATCTCAGAAGAAAAACACAGGCAAAATGAAGAATAGGAGATTTGTCATCTTTTGATGGGAGATGCGATTAAACTAGTGAGGATGAAAATTAGGAAAGCACCTTCCACTCTGCCAATCTGATGCAAATTAAACACATAAATATCTCCAAATTTTAGACCTCCACAAGGGATGGCTGACATTCTCATTTGGCCCAAAGGGTTTAATTTAAAGTACTTTAGAACATCCATTTACTTTTATAGGCCCCAATTTAGTTCCTATTCAAGTCAATGCAAAGACTCCCACTGACTTAAATGGGAGCTAGATCAGTTTATGATATACATTCTTAAGCACAGTCCATTAATAAAAATAACAAGCTTGATTGCTAGTGATAGCTAATGGAAAACGAGTAGATGATCCTTAGTTAAATTTTGCTGACTTATCTTTATGTTTTCCACAAAACCAACAGGAGCAACGAAAAAGATTCTGTAGTTCTATTTACAAAATCTCTAGAGTAATTTGATGCGTGAAAAGCCTTGAACTGATTTTTAAAAGCAATTTTTGTTTGATCTGAAAATTTTGCAGCCATATCCTGCCCTAGCCAACATAGCTATGGAGAGAAGCGAAACAAGCCGGCGTGTCCTGCCACAACAATCTAACTACTCAGAACAGGATTTCAAAGGATGTAGTAGGGCACTGCAGTGCAGGGAACATTTTGCTGCTATTCCTAGTGAATGAAATTCACACCCTTTGCTGAGGGCCAGCAGAGTGCCCATGCATCATGTAAATCCTGTTTTGAAGTCCAGATCCTCAGCTGGTATAAATTGGCGTAGCTCCATTGACTGCAATGTGGTGCACAGTCGTTACGTTTGCTTTGTGAAAAGAAGTTAATTTCATCCATCATGGGCAAAGTCATCAACAACCTGTTGTCAGCTTACACTGTCTACTGCTTGGGAACTACACACATTTCTCTTAGCAGATAAGAGGCTCTTTACACCCTCTTACTGTCCTTATACACTAGCACAGCAACCGGCAGAACTTAGCTACTATATAGCTGAAGAAACATTACTTTTTTTTACAATTATATTTAGAAATTTCCTTGAACCACCGTGGAAAGCAACAGCTTCTATGGATAAACAGCTCATATCTTAATAGATTCCCTCCTGACAGTTGGACAATACTGAGAATTTTATGCAAGTCTGTTGAGAAGATTCCACATAAAAAAAGGATCCCATGGACTGCAGTAGTAGCTGGGACCCCTTCTCTTCCCTTAAGTGCTGAGAGAGATTAGGCTGGAGGATAATGCACTGGCTGTTCCCCTACACACTTCAAAACTTTCTCTTTTCATACCACCCTTACAGTATGTCTACACTACCCGCCGGATCGGTGGGTAGCAATTGATTTATTGGGGATCTATATATCTCATCTCATCTAGATGCGATATATCGATCCCCAAATGTGCTCCCGTCGACTCCGGAACTCCACCAGGGTGAGTGGCGGTAGCGGAGTC
Source organism: Mauremys mutica (assembly GCF_020497125.1). Lineage (NCBI taxonomy): Eukaryota > Metazoa > Chordata > Testudines > Geoemydidae > Mauremys > Mauremys mutica. Next base: position 174,184,750 of record NC_059074.1, on the reverse strand, counting down.
GACAGGGGGAGCCACAGCCATCGATCCCGCGCCGTGAGGACGGGAGGTAAGTCGAAATAAGATACATCGACTTCAGCTGCACTATTCCCATAGCTGAAGTTGCGTATCTTACATCGACCCCGCCCCCTAGTGTAGACAAGGCCTTAGAATAAAACTCTATGGTATATGTGGTATAGAGAGCCCCCCTTGCCTGGTCTCTTCAGCTCACTCTCTACTGCTCTTTGGGCATTGCACAACCACAGCAGCATCTGGTTTAAATTGTCTTTCATTGTAGCACAAGGGGAGGTGTCTGATCCTGATTTGAGACTTCTAGGCACTACCATCCTACAAATAAATAATAATAATGACGTTGCTCTGTAACAAAACAAAAAGAAAAAGAAAAAAACACGTTCTACATCCTCACCACCACCAAACTGACTTTACTATAAGTAAACAGTTAGACATATAAAAAAACAAGTCCATACCAGGAGAACGGTTCCAGGAAACAGCAGCCAGTATACAAAAAGTTACACATGTCAACTTTACATGTGGAATTAAAAGATCTTGAAGCAACTCCGAATTCAAAACTGCAAATTGTACAGAAACAAAACCCTTGTGGAGTCACTAAAATGTCTAATTCATTATTATTTTAAAAAAGATTAAAAAATAATTTTTTAACATTAAAGTGCAACCAAGCACTGAAGAATTTATGTAAGCTTTCCATAGGGGGGAAAAAAACCCTAAAATGCTGCAACGGTATTGATGTCTATTAAATATTTACTTTTCTCTCTAGCTCACACTAGAAAGAGTAATTTGTATTTGGCAGAAACTGGCTGCAATTACATTAGTCAATCCAAAAGCCCAACTTGCTCATACAAAATGCAAACAAATTAGTTAAAATGGTCTAATTAGCAGACTGTAAAAATGCAAAGCAAGTCTGGCATAAAAATGTGTGCAATACAAGTATACTTTTACAAAATAAACAGAAAGACAGTTATGGAATAGCCTAATAAATCCTATACCATCAAAGAAACCTAATGAAAACTGGCATATTTATTGATGTTATATTTTAGAAAAAGTTTGTGTGATCTAATTAAATACTGTCATTCACGCAGCACTAGGACATGAAAACTGATTGTTACTGTAGTTAAAGCTGCAATGTGATTTAAATTCAGTGTTGCGTAGCTATCTAGGTCCTGGTTCTATATTCTCGACACACACAGACAACTCTCAGTGAAGTCAATTGAAGTTCAAAATAGTTTTGGGGGTGATGCAAGGAATGCACACTTCTGTCGACAGATAAAATTTTCAATCCACTTTCTTAAAATGCTATATGATTTCCTCCTATAATAAAGGGAGACAATTTACTCTTATTTTTATGACTATAAATGTGTGCAGATTGTTGTTTGCAGTGTGCCCAGTTCCCTATATAAATAGCGAATCTACAATAACTATTATTTTATATTAGACCACACAGGCTCTTTTGGAACCTTTATAGTTTGTTACTTCACAGCACAGCTGAGGACTGTTTAATTTGTGGGTTTTTAACTCCTTAGCACATAGACTATTCACACAGTAGACCATTGTGATTTATAGTCTGCTATATGAAAGAAGCTATTGTGAAGACAGAGCTTGATTCTGTCTTCTTATGGATCCTACCTCATATAGCCTACAATCCTGCAGAAAGCGTAGCTGTCTTTTCTGTAGGTATGATGGCAGATCTCAAATAAGGATGGGAAGTAGGTGGATTTAGCATAATGCATTAGGGTTGTGCACAAATAACAACAATGACTATGCAGAGGATTAGTATCATGGTATTTGGAATGCTGAACCTTTATGTGAAATATACTAATTACCTTGGGAAGGGTGGACGAGGATGACTTTTCAACAACAAAGTCATCCGTTCTACCCAATAGGGGAGAGAGCTGATATGGGGTGATCATGTACAAAGGAGAAGGGGCAGGGCAGGGCCTGGTGATTATCACTTTTGATATACTGTATTAAAGTACATGTGGGAGACATTAACTGGGAGTGACGGGAGCGCTCTCTACAACAGTTACAACTGGCTCATCCAGTTAGTTGCACTAAAATATCTATGGGCCTGATTCCATCACCTTTACTCACTCGAGTAGTACCCTACGGTGCAAGTGGCCCAACTGTGGTTAATATGCTCAGTTTCTGCCATCCTTACTCATGATGAGTAGTATCTTACTGTGCAAAAAACGTGTGTTTCAATAGAACTAGTCAAGGTGTAAAGTACTCCTCAGTGTGAACAAGGGTGGCAGAATAAAGCCCAGAGGGGCTACTTGAGGAGTAAGGGATTCTTCACTCTAAAGGTGTCAGAACTAGGCTCTTTGTTATCTGGTATTTGAAGACTCAGGCCTAATGCATTAGGCTGAGAGCTGGGAAAGGTGAAAATAAGAAAGTATCACAGGAATGAGAGAGATTGAAAACACCTATAAGGTCATGTAGTCCATCTCCTCCTACACAACCAGAACACCTCATATGCCCACCTCACAAAATGTTTCGGATACTGGGAACCCAATAACCTTGAACCCCATAGAACTCATTAGGGCTGGGTAAACCAGGATGTTCTAACCATGAGGGAGGAAAGGAACTCCTGACAGCAGACTACAGTCTTTCCAGAAAGCTTGTATAAGAAGATTAAGATCTGGGGCGTGGGAAAAGAGGAGCTCCAAAGCAGTGCAGTGTGCTCCTCCGGCAGTACCAGTGGTCACAGCAGGCTGGAGTGCAAGGGAAGAGCGCTGCTCCAAATCTGTTAAAATCAGCTAAAATATTCTGGTTGCTCTCCCTCCCTCAAGCCTCAGGCTGTGCAGGTCTCCTAGTGTTTTGCCTTCACTGCCTCTGTAGACAATTGCAGCAAGACCAGGCCAGGTAAGCAAGCATTTGCCTGTCGGGGTGATCTGTTAATTCTTTTCTATATGTGCTGACAGTGCCTTTCTCCCTCTCCCCACCAGTCACTACACATTAGGTAAAGTTTACACAGCTCAAGCTTCAGAAACAATGAAACAGCTGATTCCTTTGGATGCTATTCCCCACTGCCCTGTGGTTCACTAAGGTGTGAGATCAGCGGATAAGAGACAGCTTCAGCCCCTGCTACATTCTGGGCCATCTGATCAAACCAGGCCCCCGGTATCCTGATTTGTCACCAACATGCACTAGTCACAATTTTCCTTCATAACAACATGCACCTGATCAGCCCTTCAAATCAAGCAGGCCAACAGCAGGTTTTGCAGTAGACCCTAACACCCACATTTGCTACCATCTGAAGAAGAGTGACCACGTCTGTGCACCACTAAGACCAGCCCTTCAATCTAGGCCATTTTCATAGAGAGCTAGACTCACATTCCATTGAAGTCAGTAGACTCACACCTAGAATATCTGCAGATGGGCTCCATCCTAAAGAAAGGGAGCTGGATAAGGCAAGGAGAGAAGAGATGCGCATGTGCGGTCACCGAGTGGATTTGGGTGAAGAGATGTGCAGAGAGTGAGAAATGAGAAATAAGAGAAAAGGAAGGCAAAACCGAGGAGAAGCTTGAAAGAGAAAACGAAGGAGTGAGTGAGAGTGAAACAGGAAAAGAGGAATGGAGGGAGAGTGGAGAAAAAAGAGACAGGATGATGAAAGAAGAGATATGCCAAGATGCAACATAAGGAAAGAAAAAGTGAAGAAAAGATGAATAGCAATTGAGACCCCAAACGATATATATTTTATTATTTAAAACAAGGTTTTTAGCCATAATGTTACAATACTAAGGATGCTTGATTTTTATAGACAAACTGGGTATGCTCATCTTCAGGAGTGACCTGGCTGAAATACTACCTGAGAGACGAATGTAGCAAATGTTTTAATCTTGTCAGGGAAAGGAGTGGCTTGAAGGGGTCCTATTTGGTAGAGTACACTGAAGAAGAGCTTGATTCAGTTTTATTCCTAAGAGGGAAGTAGCAGCACTAGCCCTCCGCTTTGATGTAGCCTGTGGAAACTGATGTTTTAGGACAGTCTGACATCAATTAAAGCCCCACGCTGCACAAATTAAAACCTGCTTTTCTTCACTAATTTCCTTGGCTTATACTATTTTCAAAATCATGCAGTTCAAACACACACAACAGCCAAATAAGACTGTCATCCCCAACTGTCTTAAATACAACAGTTTTCCCTACGCTACTGTCTGAAATAAAGAGATCTAGAGCTTGTTTACTGAGCATAATTTATTCCAGACCCATGCTGGAATAATAATGTTCTTGAGTCTTTGCAGATGTGTAGTCACTAGAGAGCTGCCTGCCTACATGAGTTTTTACACATATTTCAACTAAATCAATGCTCTAAATGCAACATTGAACACTCAGGGATGTTGTGTGGATTTGTAGCACTCCCTGGAGGACTCTGTGTCTATAAACCAATAAACAGTTCACACTTCTCAATATATGTCATTTTTGTCATTTTTGACACATACTGTATCGATCATATTCCTCATTTTAATTCAATATTCTTCACTGAGAATAACTGGTTACAAATTAATGAAGGAAGTAAAAACTATTCTCCATATACTTAGTTCTCGTAGAATATCAGCTATAAAAGAATACAGCAAAATAGAAATTTCTCATATAAACAGGATGGAATTCATATTGATCAGGTAAATACTGAGTTGTATGTATTTTGTGATCAAAACAAATAAATAGGACATGAAGAAATGGGGAGAAATAGTTTATATTTTATGTCCTTCATATATGCATGTTTGCAAACATGTTTGGACACTGCAATTTCAGAAAAAAAATATTTTCTTATTCTCTTGCATGCTTGTCTGTGGATGAACTCTTGGGGGCATTACACTGAAGTCCATAGGTATTTGCCAGAGAAAGGATTGAGTAAAAATGGAGTAAAGACCTCAGGATTTAGTCCCTAACCATAGAGCTATTTTAATTTCATGAATTAAGAGATTCTGAGACCTTTTCTGGATTGACCAGTCAGAATCAGACAGATTGCAGACCTAAAAATACTTAAGTACGCACACACTCACTGGTTTTATAGATGGTAGGTGTTTGCACAGGTCAGGAGATAAATAATCTCAATAAACAGCTACACCAAGGTATATGTAGGCTTGGAAGGATTAGACTTTTATCTGTAAATACTGGTAAACGTGAATTCCACCATGGACGTATAAACTGATGAAAAATATTTCCATTTATAATAATCTAAATTTATAGATAGGCAAAGTAAGAAAAATGCTGCTTGAGAGCTTAGTAGAGTTTGATTTAAGCATATTTACTTTGTATATTTTGACATGTGATGTTGATAATTTGGGTTTTAATAATCATAAAGCTTTAACTTTTGGATCTCAACATCTACTGTCATTGAATAATTATTGTTTGAACCCCTCTATTGTCTGACCCACCCCATAATTTCCTGCAAATGTTAAAATTTAAAGAGGTAAAACAAAAAAAAAAGTTTAAAACCAACAATGTTGTGTAACTACGAAAATGTAATAAATAAAAATAGGAAAAAATGCTTAAAAATGAACATCAATATTATCTGTTGAAATTATAAAAAATAAAAATAGAATTCTGCCTAGTCTAGATAAATACAAACAAAAGAGTCAAGTAATTCCATTGTCCTGAGAATATATTATTGTCCTTATATAAATCGATGGTACGCCCACATCTCGAATACTGCGTACAGATGTGGTCTCCTCACCTCAAAAAAGATATACTGGCACTAGAAAAGGTTCAGAAAAGGGCAACTAAAATGATTAGGGGTTTGGAGAGGGTCCCATATGAGGAAAGATTAAAGAAGCTAGGATTCTTCAGCTTGGAAAAGAGGAGACTAAGTGGGGATATGATAGAGGTATATAAAATCATGAGTGATGTGGAGAAAGTGGATAAGGAAAAGTTATTTATTTATTCCCATAATACAAGAAATAGGGGTCACCAAATGAAATGAATAGGCAGCAGGTTTAAAACAAATATAAGGAAGTTCTTCTTCACGCAACGCACAGTCAACTTGTGGAACTCCTTACCTGAGGAGGTTGTGAAGGCTAGGACTATAACAGGGTTTAAAAGAGAACTGGATAAATTCATGGAGGTTAAGTCCATTAATGGCTATTAGCCACGATGGGTAAGGAATGGTGTCCTTAGCCTCTGTTTGTCAGAGGATGGAGATGGATGACAGGAGAGAGATCACTTGATCATTGCCCATTAGGTCCACTCCCTCTGGGCCACCTGTCATTGGCCACTGTTGGTAGACAGGATACTGGGCTAGATGGACCTTTGGACTGACCCGGTACTGCCGTTCTTATGTTCTTATGATCACACAGAGAAATTACTTCCTTTTGCACTTTTTTCTTCAAAAGTGGGGCACAAATTCAGTCAACTAACATTTTTTAATTTAAGCAAGTGTTCTGGAAAAAGGTTGCTAAATGGATCACATACTCTGCCTGAGATCTGGAGTTCATAGTCTTCAGGGCCAAAAAGGTCACATCAGCATAGTTCATCACCACTTCGGAGCATATCGGCTTACTTCTGCAGCTGGCAAAAGTGCAAAATCAGAGTCCAGGGAGAAGTTTTCAGCTTCTCAGCATAAGATTAGTGTTTAAATATGGCTGTGAAGGTAGAGTATAGGAAGTGAATGAGATGCCAAAGCAGAATGAAAGGGACTATGATAATATAAGTTCTTGATTTAAATAGTTCAGGTCCTTGTTCTAATTCTAGCTAAACATGTTAATAAAATCCATTTTTTTAAAATTGGCATTGTCACACTGTTGACTTTAGAAAAAAAGAATTACACATTGTGTGTCTATGTCAGAATATCTCTGTGTGTAGAATTTCATGTGAAAACATAGTTTAAAAAAAAAGAAATTTGTGAGGGGGAGGTGAGAAAGAGCAGTGGAGTTTGTGCAGGTAGCATTTCTTCTGAAAAGAGATAGTACAAGAGTTTACATGCCAAGTATGTGGCTCCTGGTGTTACGCAACACACCAGTAATACTGGTTCTATGCCTACAGTATGATGTAACTTTATGAAAAATGTTCTGGAATGAAGATATTTCTGTCTCTTCAGTGGATGACTAAAATATGCCTTCTTTCTTTATAATTCTAGATACTATTTCCAGGATTTTTTTTGTTATGAAAACTTAGTAGTATAAACCATTCAGATGGAGTAAATGGGATATCTCTGGATTTACACTAGTATACCTGAGATCAGAATCTGGCCTGTTAACATCAATGGGACTATTCGCAGAGCAAAGGTTGCAGGATTAGACCCTGTATATTTGTAACAAAAAGTACTGGTGTACAGGGGCGGCTCTAGGCATTTTGCCGCCCCAAGCACGGCAGGCAGGCTGCCTTCGGCGGCTTGCCTGCGGAGGGTCCGCTGGTCCTTCAAAGCCGCGGGACCAGCGGACCCTCCGCAGGCAAGTCGCCGAAGGCAGCCTGCCTGCTGCCCTCAAGGCGCCGGCAGAGCGCCCCCCGCGGCTTGCTGCCCCAAGCACGCGCTTGGCGTGCTGGGGCCTGGAGCTGCCCCTGCTGGTGTAGTAGACAGCACACTGAAATGATTCTCAATAAGCTGTCATATAAATGAATGAAAGAGGGGCATTCATTTCAGTTTAGCTTATATATCCAGCCAATATTTACAGGTGATATTAAACTTTTGATTTATCAGAAACCCTAGAGTCATGCAAATTGTTGATAAATGTGATGTGCAGTTTAGATTAAGGGCTCAATCACCTTCCACCCCAAGATCTGCCTGCAGAGAACACCTTCCACATGTTGATTTCTCCCTTTGTACAGAGAGGGCTCTGGGGTATCATTTGTGGCGACTGAGCAGGAGTGTGACAGCTGTACCAAGGCGAATGTACATGATCCATCCCCTAAAGGATGCACAGGGAGGTTAATGCAATCTGAGACCGCAAACTTTTCCATATATGCCCTTCTATGCCATGGAATCTTTAATGGAGTTTCCAGAGGGAGAAATGAATGAAGAAAGCTAAGGAACTGTAATGAGGAGAGGGGGTGTCACCTTTTGCAGGTTATGTGGAGTGATCATCCATGGTTGTTTCATGGGGTTTGGGGAAATGTCCCCACCCTACTCCACCCCATAACAGACTGGAAACTCCTTCAAAGACAGTCCAAGGAGGAGTCAATCTTTTCCAAAAAAATTTAATTAGGTTACTCTGGAATGGTTACACAGATGTCACTGCAGTTAGTTCCTGGGCCATTGGCTTCAGTGCTAAACCAAATGAGCAAGGCCTAGGTTCATGAGTAAGGGCTGCAGGCTCAGGTCCATATGTTTGGCTTCTAGAAAAAGGGATAGACAGACACACACACACATAGACACACTATGGAGGAAAAATATATGCAATCTAAAATAAATGGAACAGTTACCCTATGACTAAGTATTGAATGTATTACATTTATTACTAGCTGAAAGCCTGTATTGTCACTCAGGGCTAGTCCACACTTACCGTCCGGGTCGACACGGTGAGTTCGACTTCTCGGAGTTCGAACTATCGCGTCTGATCTAGACGCGATAGTTCGAACTCCGGAAGCGCCGCGGTCGACTCCGGTACTCCACCACTGCAAACGGCGGTGGCGGAGTCGACCTTGGAGCCGCGGAGTTTGACCCCGCCGCGTCTGGACGGGTGAGTAGTTCGAATTAGGGTACTTCGAATTCAGCTACGCTATTCATGTAGCTGAATTTGTGTACCCTAATTCGAACCCCCTTTTTAGTGTGGACCAGGCCTCAGGTGCAGTCTGTAAAGTCATGTGTGTAAAAAAGCCAAACATGACAGAGAACTTAAAACTGGACCGTAACAGACTGTGAATCCCATTGGTGGTTGAACCTTGTGATATACTAAACAAAAAGAGCTTTCAGCCATGATTGTAGCTGTTTCCATTGCTTCACACTGACATAATAGCCATTCTAGGGTTCAGATTAATGCTTAGGGTTATTGTGTATGCTGGTTGCATTGCTGTGTGGGTGGCTGTTTTATTGTGTGTAGGGGAGTTGCACTGGGAGATGTGTGTGGATTTGTTGAAGGTGGTGAATGAGGAGTGTGTGCTGTCATGGGGGGCTATGTGTGTTTGGGATTATTGTATATGCTGGTTGTGTTATTGTATGGGTGGTTGAGTTGGGAGATTCATGTTAATTTGTGTGGGTGGCAACTGGGTGCACAAGTGTGGCTATTAGGCCAAGTAATCCACCCTCTCTGCAGTCTCCCTCACACAAAAAATGAAACTATTGCATACAAATTAGCTGTAGAATAGGGGTAGTGATTGGTTGTTACCTCTAATATCACATATCAGAGGGGTAGCCGTGTTAGTCTGGATGAAGTGGGTATTCACCCACGAAAGCTCATGCTCCAAAACATCTGTTAGTCTATAAGGTGCCACAAGACTCTTTTCTGATATCACAGTTTTCTAGGACTCTTGGCATAGCATAGTTACATGCCTGACAGTAACTGTATACTGTATAGGTGTAACTCCTCATGTCAAAATGGCTGAGAATTTAAATATTGGACAATAAGAGCAATAAAAAAGTAATATCTAGCCAATGGAAGAAAGGAGAAGTTGATAATAAAGAATCTAAATCTGAAGTTTGGAATTGTAAAACCTTGATAAGGGAATCAAAGGGACACAAGGAGAAATGTATGGCCAGAAGAGTTAAGGATGATCAGAAAGAGTTTTAAAAATACATTTGGAATAAAAAGAATCCTGAGAATGGTACTGGTCCATTACTAGATGGAAATGGTAGAATTATGAATAATAATACAGAAAAGGCAGAAGTTCAATACATTTTGTTCTGTATTTGGGGAAAAACAGATGATATAGTCTCGTCACATGGTGATGATAACTTTCTTTCCATTCCACTAGTATCTCTGAAGGACGTTAAACAGAAACTACTAAAGTCATACATGTTAAAATCAGCAGGTCCAGATAACTTGCATCTAGAGTTTTAAAAGAGCTGGCTAGAGAGCTTGCTGGACTGTTAATGCTGATTTTCAGTAAATCTTGGAGCACCGGGAAAGATCCAGAAGATTGGAAGAAAAGTAATGTTGTGCCAATTTTTTAAAAGGGTAAACAGGATGACCCAGGTAAATATAGGCCTGTCAGCCTGACATTGGTCCCTGGCAAGAAAATGGAGCCACAGATACGAGACTCAGTTCAGAAACAATTGAGGGACAGCAAAGTAATTAACGCAAATCACATGGGTTTGGGGAATATAGAGCCTGTCAAACTAACTCGATATCTTTTTTCGATGAGATTACAAGTTTAAGGTAAAAGTGTTGACATAGTATACTTTGATTTGGTACTGCATGACATTTTGATTAACAAAGTAGAATCATACAAAATTAACACGGCACATATCAAATGGATTTTAAAATGGCTAACTGATAAGTCTTAGAATGTAATTGTTAATGGGGAATTACCATCAAGCAGATGTGTTTCCAGTGGGGTCCCCCAGGTATCGGTTGTTAGCTCGATGCAATTTAACATTTTTATTAATGATCTGGAAAAAATACAAAATCATCACCGATAAAGTTTACAGATGACACAAAAATTGGAGGAATGGTAAATAATGAAGAAGATAGGTCACTGACACAGCGTGATCTGGATCACTTGGGAAACTGGGCACAAGCACACAATATACACTTTAATATGTCTAAATGTAAATGTATACATCTGGGAACAAAGAAGGTAGGCCATACTTACAGGATGGGGAACTCTATCCCAGGAAGCAGTGACTCTGAAAAAAATGTGAGCATTGTGGTGGATAAGCAGTTGAACGTGAGCTCCCAGTGTAATGCTGTGGCCAAAAGAGTCCTGGGATGTATAAAATCAGACCCAGTAATACCAAATTTATCTAATCTCTCATTGAAAAGGAAGTCTTCCAAATTCCAACTGGTAAAATCTTTAAATGAATACTGTGCCATATGAGTCATGCATTCCATTGTTGTATCACATCTTTAGCCATTAGATTATCTCCTATTACATACGGTGTGCAACTTATCCACATTCACTAGCAAATTTAGCTCTCCAAAAATAAATGTCTGAGTGTTCCTAGTTATGTTTATGGCTATGTGTACAGTGAGATTATGCAACCTTCAAATGGTCACAAAGTGTACCTACCTCCTACTCCCCAAGATGACACACAAATCTCCATTTATGCATGAAAATCCACAAAACTGGCTATTTTACCGCCATCTTTACCATGTCCAGTTTCTGTTTTGCCTGCTTCCACCTTTCTGCGTATTGTTCAGTGCTTTCCCCACAAAGTGGAGCTCACCGGATTTCTTGCACCTGCTTCTACCTGGCTGCAGAAAAGGATGGTGTAGAGATCTGTATGCAATCCGAGACAGAAGCAAGACCACCAGCACTAATTCTCTGTGATGAGAGAGATTGCCCACCAAGATTTTCACAGAGGTAGGCTGTGCTTTGCTAAGCTACTTGTTTCAATCCCACAAAGATCACAGTCCTTCCACAGAGCAAAAAAGTCTGCACTGAAATAACAGGGTGGGGTGCTGCTCCACTAGAAGAAATCTATGTGCAAACAAAAATATCTGGACAAAACTATGTGGCCAAGAGCAACATGTCATTTAGTAAAGCCCTCATTGTGTTTGGAAAATTTGCTTGGGACAGAAAATCAAGGGTGACTTAGGTACCAGAGACTCACCAACTTTACTACTGCAGAATGAAGCTCCAGTGCATGTCAGTTCCTTCTCTGTTCAATGTCAGTGTCTTTCAAATGACAACGGATGGCAGGCAGAATTCTACAATGCAAACAAACAATACTGTGAGTTATTATCTCACTTTGTGATGCATTTTTTAGATTTCAGTAAAACTGATAGATGTTGAATGATTTCCCAGTCCATTAAGGTGGCTGATAAATTCCAGTTTGCCACAAAATTCAGTGCATTTCTGCTGAACATATTGAGGGGAGGGCTCTGCCACAGACTTCAAGTCCAATGTGCCCAAAATTGGCCATAAGCACATTAATACTAATAAATATAGCTGTCAAGCGATAAAAAAACTTAACCGCGATTAATCACGCGATTAATCATGCTGTTAAACAATAATAGAAAACTATTTATTTAAATATGTTTGAACGTTTTCAAATATATTGATTTCAATTACAACACAGAATACAAAATGTACAGTCCTCACTTTATTTTTTGTTTCAAATATTAGCACTGTAAAAAATAAAAGAAATAGTATTTTTCATTTCACCTAATACAAGTACTCTAGTGCAATCTCTTTAGCATGAAAGTTGAACTTACAAATGTAGAATTATGTACAAAAAAACCTGCACTCAAAAACAAAACAATGTAAAACTTTAGCGCCTACAAGTCCAATCAGTCCTATTCTTGTTCAGTCAGTCACTCAGAGAAACAAGTTTGTTTATATTTGCAGAAGATAATGCTGCCTGCTTCTATAGGCGCCAACTCTGTGAGTGCTCCGGGGCTGGAGCACCGATGGGGAAAAATTAGTGAGTGCTCCGCACCCACCAGCAGCCAAGCTCCCCTCACCCCCCGCCCCGCATCCTCCTCCTCCCCTGAACGCATTGCGTCCCCGCTCCTCCACCTACCTCCCAGTGCTTCCTGGCTGCCACCAAACAGCTGTTTGGCAGCACTTAGCACACTCCGGAGGGGTGGGGGAGGATTGGGAACATGGCACGCTAAGGGGAGGAGGGGGGGAAGAGGCAAGGCTGGGGCGGGGATTTTGGGAAGGAGTTGGAATGGGGCAGGGAGGGGGCAGAGTTGGGGCAGGGGTTGGAATGGGGTGAGGAAGGGGCGGGAAAAGGCAGGGAAGGGGCAGGGCCTCATGGAAGGGGTGGAGTGGGGACGGGGCAGATGGGAGGTCAAGCACCCGCGTGAAAGAGGGGAAGTCGGTGCCTATGCCTGCTTCTTGTTTACAATGTCACCTGAAAGTGAGAACAGGCATTTGCATGGCACTGTTGTAGCTAGGGTCGCAAGATATTTACATGCCAGAAGCACTAAAGATGCATATGTTCCTTCATGCTTCAACCACCACCATTCCAGGGGACATGCATCCATGCTGATGACGGGTTCTGCTTGATAACCATCCGAAGCAGTGTAGACCGACGCATGTTCATTTTCATCATCATGAGTCAGACACCATCAGCAGACGGTTGATTTTCTTTTTTAGTGATTTGGGTTCTGTAATTTCTGCATCAGAATGTTGCTCTTTTAAGACTTCTGAAAGCATGCTCAACACCTCACACCTCTCAGATTTTGAAGGCACTTTAGATTCTTAAATCTTGGGTCGAGTGCTGTAGCTATCTTTAGAAATCTCACATTGGTACCTTTTTTGCGTTTTATTAAATCTGCGGTGAAAGTGTTCTTAAAATGAACAACACATGCTGAGTTATCATCCGAGACTGCTATAACATGAAATATATGGCAGAATGCAGGTCAAACAGAGCAGGAGACATACAATTCTCCCCCAAGGAGTTCAGTCACAAATTTAATTAATGCATTTTTTGAACAACATCATCAGCATGGAAGCATGTCCACTTGCAGAGGCAATAAAGTCATTGTTGTTTCAAATTAATGCATTCTTTATTAATTTGTCACACAAATGGGGGGGATAACTGCCAAGGTTGCCTGGGAGGGGTGGGTGAGGAGGGAAGCACAGGGGTGGGGTAGTTGTAGGGGCACCCCCTAGAATGGCATGCAGCTCATCATAGAAGCGGCATGTCTGGGGCTCTGACCTGGAGTGGCTGTTTGCCTCTCTGGTTCTTTGGTAGGCTTCACACGGCACTGCTGCGGGTCCCTGTTATAACCTCTGTCCTTCAAGCCCTTGGAGATTTTTTCAAATATTCTGGCATTTCATCTTTTGGAACTGAATTTGGATAGCATGGATTTGTCTCCCCATACAGCGATCAGATGCAGTACCTCCTATTAGGTCCATGCTGGAGCTCTTTTGCGATTCTTTTGCGATTCTGGGACTCCATGGTCACCTGTGCTGATGAGCTCTGCATGGTCACCTGTGCTGATCAGCTCGCTACACTGGCCAAACAGGAAATGAAATTCAAAAGTTCGCGGGGCTTTTCCTGTCTACCTGGCCAGTGCATCTGAGTTGAGAGCGCTGTCCAGAGCTCCCGGAGGCCAATACCGTTGAATTGCATCCACACAACCCCAAATTGGACCCAGCAGGGTTGATTTCAGTGCTAATCCCCTCATTGGGGAGGAGTATAGAAATCGATTTTAAGAGCCCTTTAAGTCATTAAAAATGGCTTCATTGTGTGGACGGGTGCAGGGTTAAATCGATCTAACGCTGCTAAATTCAACCTAAACTCGTAGTGTAGACCAGGGCTGAGACACTGCACAAGGCAACAGACACTGGGATAAATCCAGTCCCCTCTGAAGGTAATGGGAATTTTGCCATGGGAACTTAATTGAGTTCATCTTCCAACTCTATGTCACCTCTTCTAAGGGGAAAGAGTGTTCAGGGAAGTTGGGGTCAGGGTACAGTGTATTACAGATTAATTAATTTTAATTAGTATAGCTAAAAATACATTTATTCTAGGCTATAATACCCTGGTAGCTATTTCAGAGGCAGTCAGTCAAGTGACTAATTCACTGGTTTTCAGTGCTTGGGATGCAATAAAGGAGTGTCACACAGGAGTAAGAGACTGGTCTTCCTCACCTTCCCTAGTCAACTGACAGAGGTCAGGGTTACAGAAAGTTAATACCCATTACATGGTTCTTTTGCATACTATTTCCTGTATTTATTGCAAATTTCACACTTGGCTATCTTATCTTCATTGGCAACACTTATGCCTGGCGACAACAGGACATCTCAGGCATGTCAGCTATAAGAAGCTCCTTCCTGAGCTTGCATTTAACATTTAATGAGTATTTTGGCAATTTCACTATCATTGTCTGAAGTCTAGGTTGTGCTTTTCAGATTGGTTTCTGTAATACAGCTTCCAACAGGTTTCCACCCTTTGACATTTTACAGGAGCCACTTGCAACCAAAAGCAATTGCCAGCATTTCTCTTGCCATCTAAACATAGTTCTGTTGTGCTTCAGACAGTGTTTTGGAAGCATATGCCATGGGGTGATCATCTCACAGAAAGACAGGCCACAACCCACGGAAGCTTGAATCAACCAAGATCTTACGCTCTTTATTCATCTCCAAAATTTTTCAGGACCAGTATTTCTGTAACAACTGCTTTTAAGCTCTTCTGTTGCTAATCATACCAGTGTCTGTTCTCAAGATGATCAAATTAGCAATCAGTGGGCACCACCTCACATGGGGCCCGCTGGTTTCACATGCCTGTCATAGCCCCAAGTTCACAATATGGCTCCTCACTCATCCACCCTGTTGTGGTCCTGTCTGTGTTTGGTCATTCAAACACCGTCAGGGCCACAGGAGCGATTAAGCCATGGGACAGAGGTAAAGTCATGGGGGGGGTCCCCCAACAGCTGCCTACTAGATTGGTGGGGGGCCTTCAACTGATCCTGTTTAGTATTCTTCCCCTCTGCTCTTTTCTATGTGAAAGTTTAGAGCACATGAAAGGAACCAGAACTGGGGGCCCTAGGCATCGGCCTTTTGTACCTAATGTTTGATTTGGCCCTGTCTTCTAGTAGAGCTCTGAGTGGAGCACTTCATTATGGCAAATTAGGGATTCATTTGCTGAGGTGTTCACATGCCTGGGAATCTCCCTAAGGCCTCCTTGTTTTGTGGTCTTTCAATTTGTACAATTGCCGTCATTCTTCTAGGGTCTGGTTGAACACTAGTCCCTGTGTATGTATTTTATATAACTAATCTAATTTATCCTAATCTGGCATTTGTTCCTGTTCAGCTGAAGGTCTCTTCCCCCTTAGTCATGCTACAGAACATTGTGGAATCTCTCAGTGTGGCATTTATCATTTTCATCCCAAATCAGCAGATTACAACAGTTAGTTCTACTCCATTCAGATCTTCAAAGATCTGCTTCAGTAGATCTCAGTCAGGTGCTAAGGCAATGCCAAAGGAAAGGCCCTTAAAGATGTAGGCTCAGATCCTCAAAAGTATTTACACACCTAAGTCCCATTGATTTCATTGATATTTAGGTGTCTAAATATCTTTGAGGAGCTGGGCCCTGCCTACCAAGAGGGAAATTGAAGGCATGGAGTTTGACACAAAACCCTTGGCTTGCAGTTTTTAAAATGCATCAAATCATTTCAGAGACGAGACCATTCTTATTTGGTCCTCTTGTGCCCTGGGGTATCTGAGGTTTATAATGAAATCTTCAGAATCTAAAATATAATGCTGGGACTGATTTTTCAGTGCATTATGTTCGTTTTACATGATTGTAAATTGATTGAAATCAATGGAGCTACAATGAGTAAAAACTGGAAAAACACAAGAGTGAAATCAGGCCCACTAAATCCATGAGAGTTGACTAGAACAGCCATGTATTACCTCTTTTTACACTCAGAAACCTAAGATATAAGTCTGCATAGCTGAGGGCAGAATGGAGTGCTTCATTTACAAATTATTTAATGTAAGTTTAGTGTTAGGAAAAATAGAGGCTTCTTTGGACAAATCTAGTTGCCAGTATTATGTTAGGTCTGTAGAACACCCTACCTGAAAACATTCATGCCAACTCTTGTTGAATGATCATATGTTTAAAAGTCCTTAATTTGGATTATGTGTACTAACTGCCACAGCCCAGTTTAGATGGAATTAAAATGTTTATTACACAGCTTGTTTCAATGCATGCTACAAGCATGTTGTATGCACTGCAGTGGTCAAATAAAAAAAATTCCAATATCTCAGTGAGTGATTCATATAATTAAATTTCAAATAAAGGCTTGTTTTATCACCTCAGTTAGCTTGTTGACATATAATAGGCACTGTTGAGTAGTACATCTAGTTAATTATTTTCTTTTACATATTGATATTAGTACCTGAAGTGGGAACATCTCATTTCCTGAATATGATTACCATTTTGAAATCTTATGCACGGGGGAAAAAAACCAATTCTATAAATTAAACAAGAAGTTCTGAGAACTTATATCCCCCAGTTCACATCCAGATACTAATGCATCTCATTTACTTTGTTGCTATTCCCTTGAGTTATCTGTGTCATGCAGACCAGTCTTGCATGTCATGTTAACTATCTCCTGAAAAAAGCTAGAAGAGTACTTGTAACAGTGCCCTAAGCTAGCATACAAGGTAGGTAGACGAACATAAAAAAATCATCACTGTTACATTTCAAGTTGCTGGGATATTTTAATTCCAACAGGAAAGAACCCATGTCAGCTAAAGATGGAGCTATAATTAAACTGATATGGCATTCACAACTGCCTCAAAACCCACTGTAGTTGTCATATGTTTCTTTCCCTCATCTTTAAACTATATGGAAATCAATTATCTCAACAAACCAGATGTAAGGACTGTATGCCAACCACTTACTCCTGAAGTGAATAAATTATTTGAAATTCATTATTGATGTGAACAACTCTCCAAGATTTAAAGCACCAGTCCATTTTCTGTGCTGAGATTCACATGGAATTTTAACAAGTTCAGCACTATCCTCCGTCATAAATTCATATGGCAAACTGTTATGCAAATAGCTAGAATTCTGGGATAGGTGAGTAGAGCACAGAAAATTATGCTTCAGCTGACGAAGTGCCCATGAGTTAATGGTTCTTTACATTTAGTGACAAATTTGTTCCTGATTTACCCCAGAGTGACAGACACAGGGTAAAAGGGGGACATCTGAGACTGAAAATACCATTTGTGTGTCAAGGATGTTAGCAACCTGGAGTGGTGATAGGCACTGGTGTCTACAGGATATGAAATTGAGTTGATGTGATGTCATTTTGGCTCCACTGTAACCTGGTTATCTCTTGCCAAGACTTCATGTATGATTAGTCAGCTTGGAGAGGACAGCAAGCCTTATCAGGCATATTTCCTGACATTTCTGTCAACTTAAGAAATGTGGCTAAGGAATTTAAGATGAGGTGTCACATCTTCATATCAAATCCCATTGAGTCACCACCTACAAGTTTGAAGACTCCTTCTAAAAACATTAATGAAAAGGAAAAATGAAGTTTAGACTAAATTTGACCTTGTGATGAATTTTGCATGTAGCACCTCCCTAAGTTAGTGTCTTTATTTTACATGCATTTTCCCTATGCACAGAAAAAATTGTTATGCAGCTTGTGTAAAATAGTATTAATTAATACTAATGTGCAGGAAGTATGTTGTGAATTATCTGGGTTCTAGTCTATAGAATAAGCCTATCTTGTCTGTGCCTCAGCAATTTTAAAAGAAATTCCTTGTGTATAAAGCTTGCAATCACATATATTTAACAAGTACTGTATTTGGAATAGTTAATAGCCAAATGAAAATACTAAGCATAACAATATTTTTTCACTTCTTCAAAGTAAAAGCTAGTATAATGTAATATTCGCATAATACACAGATTCTTTCACGTTTCTTTTCAAAAGCAAGTTAGAGGCATGCTAGTTTTATGCTATTAAGTATGTCCAATAACACGAGTCATATAAATAAAAGCAGTTGAATTGGAGAGCTCTCCCCCTGGTTGCAATGTGGCTCCAAGTTAAAACTGATAGTTAAGCCAAAAAAAAAATCAATATATGTTGTAGATCAAAACAGTACATAAACAAGGCATGTCTATAGACTACCATCTGGAAGACTAAGATGAAGTAGTTTATGGAATACCCAAGGATAAACTACTGCCCTCTGACATTTTGCTGAACAGAGACTTTGATGAAGACTTTTAGATCAGGACATCTGGTTTAGGCTCATCGCTAGTTTCTCTTAAGAAATGTTAGAATTGAAATGATGTTTTTTAAATGTTTTCATTAAAAACCCTTTGATAGAACAAAGGAAATAGATGGGCATTCAGAACTTTCCCCAGTAACGTGCAGTTTCTGGCGTGCCATTTGGCTATGCAGGACACAACATTAGTAGCTTTATATAGAGCCCAATCCTGCTCCTATTGAAGTCAGTGGAAATTTACTATTGTTGACAATTAAAGTAGACTCAGACTCAAATGGGACACTATAGTTATTTTTCAGGAGAAAGAACCACATGGCATTACAGCATCTCCTGATAGCCAATCACCATTAACCATTCTGTTATTTTAAAAATAATTCATGTTAAGAATCAAACTCTTCATTCACATCTTGTTTCCTCATAACATTATTCTGAAATTGCTCCTCTTCTATCATTAGGTACATTGGTTTCTTCTTAAATCATTCATCTTATGCTCTTTGTGGTATCTTTAAACAGCACTTTTGGTCGTACCTAACAAAGCAATAGGTAAGACATACCATGCCAGACCTTTAGCTGGTGTAAATCACCAGAGCTTAACTGGAGTTAGGGTGACCAGGTGTCCTGATTTTATAGGGACAGTCCCAATATTTGGGGTTTTTTCTTATATAGGCCCCTATTATCCCCCCCACCCTCGTCCTGATTTTTCACACTTGCTGTCTGGGTCACCCTAATTGGAGTCAATGGAGCGATGCTGATTTACACCAGCTGAGGTTCTGCCACCGCTGAGAAGGCTAAAAATCTAGAAGGAGAAAGAGGCACTGTTCCCTCTGCTCTTTGTCTGATGACTAGAGATAGACAAGCTTATTTTGCCTAATTTCAAACCCATTCTTCACAGGTGTGACTCAAACTTGATTGCATTTTATTTAGTAAGACTGGAAAAAGGTGGAGGGAAAAGGAAACTTCAATGTGAAAAATGAAACAGAGAGTGTGTGTGTGTGTGTGTGTGTATATTATAATTTTTTTCCCTTGTGGGAGTGCGGGAGGGCTAATATTATTCTTGTGTATTAATGGGTGTGTTGTATGTAAGACAGGAGGTAACTGTCCCACTCTACCAGGCACAGGTTAGGCCTCAACTGGAGATGAAAACCTAGGAATTCAATGTAAAGTTAATATGACAAACAAATGATTGAATCTGAGGATATTCATTCATACATTTCCACAAAGATTCTGAGCCTCCTGTGTGTCCTTGCCCACTGTCCGTCTACAAGATCTTATTATGCAAGCTCTGAATCCTCTTTAGATATGACCAATATGTGGGTTATTCTAATCAGTATTTGTTTCGGAGTGTGGATAAAGGAGGTAGGTGAATAAGTTTAGATAAAAATGGCAACTGGCGTATACCTTTGTCTTTTTTAACAGCTATCTGACTGAGCCTTTTTTTGATGTTTGAAAATGTTTGGCAAAACTTAAAAATTCACACGCTTCTGAATTTCCTGTTTTTTGCCAATACAGGAAATGGAAACACTGAAATACTACAAGAAGTTATTTTTATAATATTTCTATCCAGCCTAAACCAGGAAGTATTGGCAATCTTGCAAGAAGTCTATTCTTGTAAGATTGCTCACTTAAAAATGATTGCATCAGTTTGGCTATGCTTATCTGAGTAGAGCTGAACAATGGAAGTTTTGAATTTGACCCCAACAGTGTCTATTAATATGTGTTTACTCCCGCAGACCTTAAATAACTGATAAAAATGGAATGTTTCCTGATATTCCAGTTGGATGTAAAATGAGGCAGCATAGGGAGGGTGGAGCTAGGGAGCAGGATGTCAGAGCAGGAACAGGTAAGGAGAAAGTCAAAACAGCAGGCAAGGAGGCCAGCAGAGATTAGAGGAGCAGTGGGGCTGGTCTACATGACAAAGTTAGGTCTGCTTAACTACATTGCTCACACCTGGTGAAATGTAGTTAAGGCAACCTAAGCCCCAGCGAGATACTGCCAGGTCAGTGGAAGAATTCTTCCATCAGCCTAGTACCACCTCTGGATGAGGTGGACTTACTGAAACAAACAATGGAAGAACCCATTCCATTGCTGTAGAAAGTGTCTATACTATAGTGCATCTTCGCTGCAGCTGCAGTGCTGTAGCAATTCTAGTGCAGACATAGTTTTTTGTGAAGTGGCAGGGAGAGAGAGTAATGGACAGGTGGAGTGGTGGCATGAAGGCTAATAGGTAGAGCCTCTATGGGGAAGTAGATGAGGGGTCAGTTAGAGCAGAAAGTATGGAGGGATGGAAGAAAGCAACATGGAAATTGGACATGGGGTGGTGAGTGCCGTGGCCCTGGAGCATAGTGGGACTGCAGAGAAGGAATGGAGAGCTCAGTGGACCAAGAAAGCTGGAAGGCAGGGCCAGGGAGAAGAGCTGGAGGTTGCTTTGGAGGTTGCTTCAGCCGAAGGAAGATCAAGAGACTCAGTTAGGAAGAGAAGCTGGTTAGACCAAAGGTTTGTAATGCTAATAGTAATGTTGCAAGTCTCAGTCATTTATAAAGAGATGTGCTTGGGTGAGAGAAAGTCAGTGACTGAGTCTCAAATGAATCATTAACCAAAGGTAAATGAAACTTATATTGAAGTGTAACCGAATGCATGATTCTGACTGAAGGGTTTGTAGAAAAAAACAAATGGACAAAAGCAAGACACAAACTGAGTTACAGTGAAGATGTAGCATGACTTCTTTATTTTCATTCCTCATTCTTCCTCTTTCTCTATTAGAAAGGGATGTTGCACTTATAAAAGGAGAGACAAAAAGCTAATGGGAGCGTTTCCCCTGACAGAACTGCTTGTACATTATGAACAAAACAGGGTGTTTGTTCTCCTTTTAAATAGCTGGTGTATGAAGGCCACTGTTAATTCACGGTTGAGCAGATAACTACATGGCCATTCTGTGAAGCTTGACGCCAAAAGCAGAGGTTTGCCAGCCCATAAGCTTTAAATCTTAACTCTGCATTTCCTGACTATTGAGTGCATTAATAATAGAGTGGGCTGGAAAACAGCTAAGCAATTTTGCACAAATGTTTGACATTTCAAAGTTGTTTCTGTTTCTCAGAGCTTGAAATGGACCCATTTTTGATTTTTGTGAAGTTTTGTCTGATACTTTTTACCAAAATTACCAAAATATTTTTTGAAAAATGTTCCTTTTTGCCAAAACAACTGTTTTTAGTAATGAAAAGTGTCTATAGTGATATTGATAACACTGGTTAAAAACATCACTGAAAATACCGCAAAAGGCAGAAGATTTCTATAATAGTGACAATTTTTCATGAGAAGTTTCATTTTTGGAAAAAAAAGGCCATTTTTGGATGTAAAGTTTATTAGTACAATGATTTTTAGCCAGCTCTAATTAATACTAGTTTTGGCAAGAACTATATTTTGAGATTAATGCACTTATTCCAGACTACCCTGTCAGCAATCAGACACAAAAGGAAATAGAGGCGAATGAGCTATAACAGGGAAGGACAAAGAATGAAGGGGGAAAAGGGAGGAATCTAATTGTAATTTATTTTATTTAGATTTAAAGACTAAAAATTGCCTGTGCAAGTGTCTAGGCACCCTAATACATAATTAGTAATAAAACTAATCCCTAGCAGCAATACAATAATCAGGAACTCAGCCAGCCAGTCACCTATTAAAACTCCTTTCCACCTTTCATTGTTCTGGGAAGCATATCCTCAGCCTTCTCCAAAACTCCTATCCAACAGGTTCATAGAATGTGTGAGATCTGCTCTCTTAAGAATCACTGACTTAATTTTTTTGCTGCATCTGAACTGCTTTTCTTTTCCAGGAAGTTTTCAGTGATGTCTTGAGACTTTGTCAGATTATCATAAAGCTCATAATTATTAGCTCCTCATCAGATAGTATCTTCCCCTATACATAGATATCAATCCTTAATCATGTGTGAGAGTGTATTTTGCCATCAGCACAGCAATACTCTCTTCATGAACAGCATTGTTAAAACAAGCCATTTCTTAGTTGGGTGTGACAGATTGTTTAAATCCTGAAAATCATGTAGCAGTATTAAGCTGTCAGATCTAGGTATTGTTCTTCCCACTACCCTGTCCATTACTTATAGCACCTGCTTTCATACTATTTGAAAAGATGGGATTCAACCACATAATATGCCCAGTGTCACAACTGCATACTTAAAGCATCCAACCACAGTTGCCTTCAAAGAAGCCCTTGTTAAACAATATGTCTGTAATTGATGGAGAACTTTAATTTGAATTAAATATTTGGTTGAGGTCTCTGGCTGAGCAATAAAGTGATTTAGGATTTTATTCCACTGTTTGTTAAATTTGATCTTAAAACACTTTCCATATGGATTTTAAATTAGCAGTGTCCACTGCAAAAGCGATGTTCTAAATTATCTGTATTTGTATTTTATAATACTATACTATACTATAATATAATAGTAATGGTAATTAGTAATAATATGATAGACCATTGGTAATGATTGAATAGTAAAACTATTTTTTTAATATTCCTAATAACTATAATAACATATTTTAAAACATTCTTATTCCTTGTTTTGAAAAATATATTTTAATTAGGAAATTGTCTTTATTTTCCTCTGAAGCTACTATTATTTAAGATCTTTAAGAACAGATAAGTAATGTGGGATTATGCTGAGGAATGACTAATTATGACTCAAATATTATTGCTATTATTACAAATTAATAATATTTGTATTTATTTTGATTCCAAAAGTTCCCACAATGTGCTAGGTGCTGTACAAACACAAAAGCATGGCCCCCTGCCCTGAAGAATGTATACTGTAAATGAACAAAATGGACAGAGTGATAGAGGGAGGGGAAAAGAGGTACAACATATAAGTAATGTGAGGTGGAAGCAACTGTCCATGTCCTGTTAATACATCAATATGTAAAGTGAAATAGCCTATTCCCAAGTATCATATAGCATTGCCATAATTGGGCTAACAATTTTCTTTTATGTTTCATGTTAGAAGTGGGTCTTAAATGAAGACAGGATAGCAGCTTTGTGGACCAGGCTCAAGAAGGTCTTCCATGAGTGGAAGCATTGAAACAGGGCAGTAAGTAGCTTGGTAGGACGGGGGGATTCAACATGAACAGATTAGGGCAGATAAATATGAAGGGTCAGGACTTCAAAAGCAAGGACAGGAAAGTTTTGAATTTGATGCAGAGGTGGAAGAATAGACAGTGGAGAGATTAAAGGGATGTGTGATACGTTCAGATTGATGAAGGAGAGAGAATATTTTGGCAATAGTATTTGTATGGTCTGGAGAGGATGAAGTGAATGTCAAGGAGGCCACAGAGGAGAAGGAGGTCACAGTAATTAAGAAAGGAGATGATGGATAAGAATTTTAGACGAAGAGTTGGATAGAAATAGGCAGACCTTGAAAATGTTTTGGAGGCAGAAGCAGCACAATTAAGATACAGTTTGGATGTGTGGGGTCAAGGGAGGAGTCAGAGTCAGAGATGATCCCCAAGTTACAGGCCAGAATGACAAGGGAGGATGGTGGTTTTGTCCTTGGTGTCAGAGAATACGGGTGAAGCGGAGAAGGTTTGGGAGGGAAGATCAACAGTTCAATTTTCTAGAGAGGCAGGCTGAGATACAGGATTGGATGGATGGAGACAAGATAGGACAACTCCTGACAGAGATAGATTTGTGACTAGCCATCAGCATAAAGATGGTAGTTGAGGGTGAAGGAGGGAGATCATGGCAGATCTTATCAATCCGATTGACAACATATTGCATAGAGAAGGAAGAGGGTGTCAGAATGGGGGGGGCTTTAAAGAGGGAACAATATTTGGGAATAAATGTTAGATCATCCTTGATTTGTTAATTTCCTCAATCGCTGAAAGTGATTGGCTCAGTTAAACTGTTTAATGTTTTCCTGTTCAATAACATTTTAAATACTGACTTTAAAATTTCAAAAAACGTTATTCTCTCTCTTTCTCTGAAAGATAAGCTTATTCTTCTCCACAATACAGTCCATTTTAAACAGACATTATCCTTTAGTTTGACAATATTCCTTTATGACCCATATGATATTATTTTGCAACCCACTAATAATAATTGATCCCACACTTCATCTCCACTTCACGAGCACTGGTCAACCCATGTGGAAGGATGTAAGGAGAGGTCTAGAGGTACTTGAAATAAATGGTCTGGGTCTATCACATATCCTTCCCCCCTGCTCAACACCAAGGGGTTGGGCAGCTTGGGACACCAGACAGTGTACACGTGATAAGCCATTGGTGTTGCCATGGCGACTCCCTGCTTTGTGCTGTATGCGGAACTGGAAAGGTTGGAGGGATAAGAACCACCTGGTTACCCTTGTGTTCTTTTCCTTGTTCCGTTGCATCCATTGAAGAGGGGCATGGTTGGCCCCGAGGACAAATCTGCACCCCAGCAGGTAGTAATGCAACGTTTCCATGGCCCATTTTACGGTAAGGCACTCTCTTTCTACCGCTGCGTATTTTTGTTCCCTCGGAAGGAGTTGCCTGCTTAGGTAGAGAATTGGGTGTTCCTCTTCCCCAACCATCTGCAACGAGACAGCCCCTAACCCCACCTCAGATGCATCTGTCTGAAGGATGAATTCCTTGGTGAAATCTGAGGCTATCAATACTGGGTTACTGCAGAGGGCAGTCCATAGGTCTGTGAATGCCCTCTCTGCTGCGTCGGACCATCTGACTGGATTTGGACCACGGACCTTCACTAAGTCCATTAGGGGTCTTGCCCTTGTGGCAAAATGGGGGATGAAATGCCAGTAATACCCCACCACACCTAGGAATGCTCACACTTGCTTCTTACTACGTGGTCATGGCCAATTTTGGATGGCCTCTAACTTGTTCAGTTGAGGTTTTACCAGACCTTTTCCTACCACGTAGTCAAGATATTAGGCCTCCTGGTACCTCCACTCATGATACCGCTGGGCCCACACTGCGGTCATTACCCCAGATCTGGCCAGGATCTCTGCTTTCAGCTGGGGGTAGTCTGCTGCAGCCTCTTCAGGCAGATCATGGTAGGCCTTCTGGGCCTCCCCACACAGGAATGGGGCAAAGATGCCAGACCACTGATCTCGAGGCCAGGCTTCCCGTAGGGCTGTCCTCTCAAAGGCCAGAAGGTATTCCTCTACATCATCCTCCCGTGTCATTTTCTGCAGCCAATGGCTGGCCCGTATGATCTGTGTCCCATCATGGCCGCGGTTCAGCTCAGTAAGGGTCTTTATCTGGTTTACCAGTTCCCGCAACATAGCTCAGTCTTGAGCAGTCTGGTCCACCAGCAGGTGATTAGTATCTTGCTACAGTCACACTGCCTCCTGATGGGCAGCTGTAGCTTGTATCAATGCCCGCACTACGTCATCCATTGTGGTGAAAAAAAATAAACCCTCTCCCTTTTATTTATTTATTTTTTTAAATTACCCTCCTTCTTCCGCCAAGCTGTGCACACCAAACCCCACTCCTGGTACCAGCTGTGACAAAGTTCCTCCTCTACCTTGGTGGGTCCTGCGCTTATTGGCGGATTTGCTCACCTCACAGGTTCACCCTGTGGGTCGGGAAACAGCCCAGAGACCTTCCCCTCTGGTAGAAGCCACAGTCCAGATCAATTCCTCTTGTGTTTGATCAGGAGATGAGAGGTTTGGGGGGAACCCGGGCCCGCCCTCTACTCCGGGTTCCAGCCCAGGGCCCTATGGACTGCAGCTGTCTAGAGTGCCTCCTAGTACAGTTGTGCGACAGCTAAAACTCCCTGGGCTATTTCCCCATGGCCTCTTCCCAACACCTTCTTTGTCCTCACCACTGGACCTTCCTCCTGATGTCTGATAACGCTTGTACTTCTCAGTCCTCCAGCAGTATGCCTACTCACTCTCAGATTCTTGCACGCCTCTTGCTCCCAGTTCTTTGCACACACTTCCTCTCCTCTGGCTCCCTGGCTCCCTTTGGCCTGACTGGAGTGAGCCCTTTTATAGCATCAGAGGGGCCTTAATTAGAGTCAGGTGTTTAACAGCCTCACCTGACTCTTAGCAGGTTAATTGGAGTCAGGTGTTCTCATTAGCCTGGAGCAGCCCCTGCTCTGGTCACTCAGGGAACACAAAACTGCTTATCCAGTGGCCAGTATATCTCCCTTTGACTACTCTGCTGTTCCCTACTGGCCTGGGTCTATCACAATATGAATGAAGAGAAAGGACCATTTTGATGGCCCATTAAGTGCTGCTATCGCTAGAGTGGAGCTGTAGTGCAGCTTTGCCGCGGTTCGTCCCTCAGCGGGGCTGTGGGGTATCCCACCGCCTCACTCTAGTTCGCCGGCAGTCCGGGCTCTGCGGCAGTGTGGGACGGCAAGCACACGGTTAGGGGCTAAGACCTTTAAGCAGGGGCTGAGTCAACAGTGCAACAGCAGCCCCGGCCCTAGGTCAGGGCGGAGCAGCAAGCAAACAGTCAGGGACTCAGGCCTTTAAGCAGGGACTGAATCAATAGTTCAAATAGCAGCCCAGGCCCTAGGTCAGGACGGGGCAGCAAACAAACAGTCAGAGACTCAGGCCCTTAGGCAGGGGCTGAGTCAATAGTTCAAATTGTCCTAGCCTCTCCAGGCCAGGAAAAGACAAGGGGGAGCCTGTTACCCAGGAGTGGGTGGCAGGGGGGGACGCAGGCCCTCCCTCTCCTCTGCGTCCCAGCCCAGGGCCCTAGCAGCGGCAAAGACTCGCTGCTGTCAGTGGGGATCCTGGCCGCAACACACTGACATAGGTTCAGGCAGTGCTGCAGCCAGACTGGGGTCCGCTGCCCCTGGGCTACTTCCACACTCCCCGTTGTAGGATACCTGGGTCGTGCTAGTGTCCTCGGCTGTCTCGAACACCATTGGCTCCTTGGGGTACACAGCGAAGGGCAGGCTCGGCTGTTCCTTAGGGTGGCTGGCACAGGGCAGGCTCGGCTCCTCCTCGGGGTAGCTGACACGGGACAGGCTCGGCTCCTCCTCGGGGTAGCTAGGAAGGGGCAGGCTCGGCCAGTCCTCCTCGGGGTAGCGAGCGAGGGGTCAGCTCGGCCAGTCCTCCTCGGGGTAGCGAGTGAGGGGTAGGCTTGGCTGGCCGGGTGCGAGTTCAGGCCGGCTGCGGGCTGCTGCTGTCTCCCAAGAGGGAGCTCGGTCGCAGACGTCTGGTCTCTGCAGTGGCTGGTTCTCCACTGAGCTCTGAAGGTGAGCTTTTATACTTCCGGGTCTGCGCCGTGACCTCTGAGGGGCAGGTGCAGGACCCAGTGGCTCCACCCACGTTGGTGTTAGGGGAGGTTCGTCCCTCAGCGGGGCTGTGGGGTATCCCACTGCCTTGCTACAGGAGCACTATCGCTTTATGGCACAAAACAATGCTATACAACAGCTTTAAAATAGAATATGGAGAATTATAACATGGCCAGTTGAAATTATAGGGAGAATTTAGGAAGACTGTAAAATTAGAACCTTGGTTAACTCAAATGATTCCTCCCTCTTGAAAGATGATAGAACAACCTTCGTTGAACAGCATGAAAAGCATATATATTAAACCATCAGATAAGAGCATGTAGTTAACTTTAGAAGTGAAATTACTTAAATACCTACACTAGTATTTAGAAACTTTAATGATTAGACATGGAGATCTTTATACTTTTAAGGCAAAAAGTGAAGATAATGAGATTAAAAATAAGAATGACAATCCAGGGAAATTTGCATTTTTGAATTTCCAAGGCATCTAAAACAATGTTAGTGATATCTGAACCTGCAGCACTTGCACATGGGAAACCTCCCATTAACTTCAGAGAAAGCTACATAAAGAATAAAGACTCAGGACATAGTCAGGTATTAATAAGGCTTGCAATTTCCTAGTTAGGAATTAATTTCAGGACCACTTGCTTATATATGATGTTTTATTTAGTATCTTAAGCATAGGTATTTGCATTACTGATTACTAATACATTCCCATTTTATCATTCATTACTGATATACATTATTAAGCTGTCCTTGACACTGAGCTGCAATGTCTCAGCATGGCATATATTCAAGGAGTGGATGGCATTCAACAGAATAACTTCATCACACAATGATATGCTTGAGCTTTGACAGAAAAAGGGCCCAGTGTCACTCTGTCCTTGCCAATCAAATGCACATCCTTTCTGAGGTGGCTTCAATCCACACTGGCACACCAAACATAATGAAAGGTTAAGCCAATAACACTTCACAGATTACACGTTGTCAAGGGCCAAACAAAAATAGCAGAATATACATAGGACAGTCTCGCTTTGTGATAGAACGTACAGGACACACAGGTGATGACGATATTCCCACAGGGGATGAGTTTCATACAAGCACCCTTGAAAGACCTTGCTCAAGAAAATCAGGCATCAAAGGAATGAGCAACAGCATAACAAGATCTGGCCACAACCCTGGGGATCTTTCTTGTCCAATTTCAAAAAATATTAAATATTGCCAAAGAACTTTCTGACCTTTGTCATGGGAAGGGGTAATAGTGAGGGATAGGCAAAAGCACTGAGAGTTTGTGAAACTCTCTGATTACTTGTAAGTGTTTGCAGGACAGTATACAGCTACTTCAAGTATAACAATTTTATTTCCTTGGTTTTTTTAAAGATATGAAGTAGGTTCAGGCTCTTTGTGGAAATTTATGAAAGAATATCCTGATATTCAATCATTTGTTTTTCACACTGATTGATGCTGAATTCCTAGGTTTTCACCTATTTTTTTTCCTTTGACAACCGTAATGTTCTGATATTATTCTTTTCATTTATTTTCACGTAGAACCTTTCCTATTGAAGTTTTTTGTTTGAGAACAGCAGCAACATTCCAGGGCTGGCTTTTCTTTGCCAATTCTCATTAACAATATGCTACTTTCACAAGGTTTAAAGAAGGGACCATCTTAGGCTTTACATCAACATTTATACTCTTGTAAATGTATTCTAGCTTTCATTAGTGACCCACACGTTCTCTCTTCAATTGCGTCCACTTTACCTTGAAATCATCACTTATAATGAGGAAGGAGAGCTAATAACTGAAGGGATCAAGAAGGCCTTTAATGCCTATTTTGCATATCTTCTCTAAAAAGGTTAATGGTGATCAGATACTCAGCACAATTTATATTACCAACAAGGGGGAAGGAAAGCAAGCCAAAATAGGGAAAGAACAGGTTAAAGAATATTTACATAAATTGAATGTATTCAAGTTGGCAGGACCTGATAAAATTCATCATAGGACACTTAAGACACTAGCTGAAGCAATTTCGGAACCAACAGCAATTATCTTTGAGAATTCATGGTAGATGGGTAAAGTCCCACAGGAGTGGAGAAAGGTGAACATAATACCTGTCTTTAAAAAGGAGAACAAAGAGGTCCCAGGGAATTATAGACCAGTCAGCCTAACTTTGATACCTGGAAAGATACTGGAACAAATGATTAAACTACCAGTTTGTAAGCACCAAGAGGATAATAGGGTTATAAGAAATGGCCAGCATGGCTTTGTCCAGAATTAATCATGCCAAACCAATCTAATTTTCTTCTTTGACAGGATTACCAGCCTAGCGAATGAGGGGAAGCAGTAGACGTGATATATCTTGATTTTGGAACAGTCCCACATGACATTCTCATAAGCAAACTAGGGAAATATGATCTAGATGAAATTACTATAAGGTGGGCGCACAACTGATTGAAAGACCATACTCAGATAGTAGTTATCAATGATCAGACTGGGAGGATATATCTAGTGGGATCCCATGAGATCAGTCCTGCGTCTGGTACATTAATTATTTTCATTAATGACTTAAATAATAGAGTGGAAAGTGTGCTTATAAAATCTGCTGATGACACCAAGCTGGGAGGAGTTGCAAGCACTTTGGAGGACAGGATTAGAAATCAAAAGGACCTTGACATATTGGAGAATTGGTCAGAATTCAACAAAATGATATTCAACAAAGGTAAGTGTGAAGTACATTGTTTAGGAAGGAAAAAATCAAATGTGCAACTATACAAAACGGGGAATACCTGATTAGGTAACAGTACTGCTGAAAAGGATCTGGAGATTATAGTGAGCACAAATTGCATGAGAGTCCACAATGTGATGCAGTTGCAAAAAGGGCAAATGTCATTCTAGGCTACATTAACCAGAGTGTTGTATGTGAGACACAGGAGGTAACTGTCCCATACTACCCAGCACTGGTGATGCCGCAGCTGGAGTACTGTGCCCAATTCTGGGCACCGCACTGTAGAAAAGATGTGGACAAATTGGAGAGCATCCAGATGAAAGCAACACAAGTTATAGAAGGTTTAGAAAACCTGACTTATGAGGAAAAGTTAAAATAACTGAGCATGTTTAGTCTTGAGGAAAAAAAGACTGAGGGGAGACCTGATAACAGTTTTCAAAAGGGCTGTTATTAAAGAGGCCTGAGATCAGTTGTTCTACATGTCCACTGAAGGCAGGACAAGAAGTAATAGGCTTAATCTGCTGCAAGGAAGATTTAGGTTAGATATTAGGGGAAAAAATCTAATTATAAGCATATTTAACCTCCAAGGGAGGTTGTGGATTCCCCATCATTGGAGGTTTCTAAGAATAGGTTGGACAAACACCTGTCAGGGAAAATAATCTGGTTGTAACATGTAATTCTACTTGCCTATTAGTCAACTAATCTTCTCTAAACCTTTAGAATTAGTCAATCTCCTCCCACTCACACCCCATTAAAAATTATTTTTTCACCAGAATGGCTATTTATGTCGCAAAGAACTTGGTCTGCTGTATGTCCAACAGTTTTTTCCTGTAAAAGGCATTGACATATACCATGGCCTCAGTACCTTGCAAACTAGTGTAGAGGGAATAGCAGACTCAATGGAGTTGTTCTGGTCTTGCTTACTGATGTTGGGGTAGATTTCTCCTTCTCAGCCTGAGGCTTGCTCAAGGCTGGCATTTCTGTGCTATTCTCCCTAAAACTGATGGGGAAATGGCCTATGCTTTCCCTCCTGCCAGTGGAGACTGGATAGTAAGTGTAGAATGTATCTTTTCAGAGGGTCCAGCAGGGGTTGCGGGTTGATCTGGCCCAGGTTCCCCTGACATTCTGAGTCAGTGAGAATGCCTCCCAACTGGGGCAGTGCATATCTGTTCCTTGTACAACAGATGTGTCCCTGAAGAACCACGGCATAACCGCTCATATTGCATTAATGTAGGGTTTTGCATTGTGTTGAATGACTACATGTACAAATAACATCATGCTTATTAAATATGATCACACACCCAAACAAATGTACTACAGGCCCCATTTGCACCCCGATACATGGGTGCATCTCAGCCAGAGTTACACTTCTGTAACTGAGGGCAGAATTAGACCCTATATTGAAATTGTAAGGAGTACACAGAAATTGATATAGCACAGAAAAAAATGTGTGTTGATGTTCCAGATGTAAACATATGCTAGCAGCTATGTAGCATTGCCGGTTGGTGGGCTGTTAAAAAATTAATAGAAAATAGTGTTCTGCACATAGTGTGATACACAGTGTTTAAACTGTTATACTTTACTTATTTATATAGCACGTTTTCCCAATCATGTCAGAGCACTTGTCCTCCATCAAGGGATAATTCCATGCAAAGAATAATGGATAGATCCTCCACTGGTGAAAGTCGAAATAACTTCATGGCAATGAATGGAGTTACATTAATTTGCACCCAGCTAAAGAGGTGGCCCAAAGTTTTTAAAAGAACAGTTTTTGAATGATCTAAGTGCAAAGGAAGCAGTGTAAATGTTTAACTAGTTTTTAAAAAAAACCCTCAAGAAGGACGTTACTAAATTTTGTCAGGCTTTCACATACAAAAATTCACTTTTGGGCATGGGATACGTATATGAAATATCAATCCGGAGGTTAACGTTTTTGGAATGGTAAAATACCAGAGAGGTTTTAAATGAGTGCCTTCTCAACCATATAATAAATATTCCATCCTAAATAGTTAACAGCAATGATGCAGCATCTAATATTGGGCTCATTATTATTGTCATTTAATTATAGTGTAATTATCTTTAATACTTTAGAGTGTAATTTAACATTTTCAGTGTCATATGATAGTAATACAAAATATGCCATTACACCAGCATTTGACAGCCAAACTGTTTTAAAAAACATTGGCAGTTTAACAGCATAATTTATACAGGTGCATAACAAGACTCTAATGTAAAATACATTGGTATTAAAACCATCACAAAATTAGGCGGCAGGGAAAGAGTTCTTCTGCCATGGTCATATTTGGCTTCAATAGTTCAATTGCTCAAGGATCCTCAGAGGGTGATCATCTGAGGATAGATGAATAGATTTTAAGGCCAGAATTAGCCATTAGGATCATCTAGTCCAGGGGTAGGCAACCTATGGCACGCGTGCCAAAGGCATCATGCGAGCTGATTTTCAGTGGCACTCACACTGACCGGGTCCTGGCCACCAGTCCGGGGGCTCTACATTTTAATTTAATTTTAAATGAAGTTTCTTAAAAAATTTAAAAACCTTATTTACTTTACATACAACAATAGTTTAGTTATATATTATTGACTTATAGAAAGAGATCTTCTAAAAACATTAAAATGTATTACTGGTACGTGAAACCTTAAATTAGAGTGAATAAATGAAGACTCGG
Organism: Mauremys mutica; assembly: GCF_020497125.1. Taxonomy (NCBI): domain Eukaryota; kingdom Metazoa; phylum Chordata; order Testudines; family Geoemydidae; genus Mauremys; species Mauremys mutica. The sequence continues at coordinate 174,151,342 of NC_059074.1, read as the reverse complement.
CACACCACTTCTGAAAGGTTGCCAACCCCTGATCTAGTCTGACCAGTTGCATAACACAGGTCATAGAATTTCACCCAATGTCACTCAAGTATTAGAATGCTAGAGAAAGGATTAGATTCTGCTCTGACATTCCAGGGTGCAATCTAGACCAGTGGGGAGTGTTGTCACCACTTGCCCTGCAATCTGGGGTGCCTCACAATACTTTGCTGCTGTTGCGCCCATTCTGGACTCCTCACAAACAGTATGCAGGTCAAACCCTGAGTATAGCCACAGCCCTGGTCCAGAAGCTCTGACCCCAGTAGCATGTCAGCAGACATCAGCCACACACTGGCTTCCAGCAGCCTTGGTTACTACTTTGCCGGGTGACCCCACCACACTCCCAGTCCCTGATTTCTCCCAGAAATCATGTGTTCTGCACCATCCAGCCCTCGCCTGGACAGTCCAGATATATTAGATATGTTGCCCCTCCAATGGATCAACCTGCAACAGTCTGATACCTTAAATGGAGTTACCCAAACAATTCCCAAAACTGGATTAGTTTCCATTAAAGACTAAAACAAGTTTATTTACTTACAAAGAGAGAGATTTTAAGTGAGTACAAGTAATGAGGCATTAACGTCAGAAATGGTTACAAAAGAAATAAAGATAAAACGCTTTCTAAACTTAACAAACTAGACTTGGTTCAAGATGATGTCCCTTACCACATGTTTCCAGTAACATTGCTGACCAAACTCCCCAGGCAGGCTCTACTCCCAAAGTGTATTTTGTCTTCTTAGGTGAAAAGAGAGATAGGGAGAGATAACTTGGGGTGTTTTTGCCCCTCCGTTTTATAGTCCAGTCCCCCTTTGAGATGTATGTTCCAGAAGGCTACCCCACAAAGCAAAGTTTATTCAAATAGTAAAGACGACAACATGGTGTCTGGTAATGAAAGAGGTTGCAGGCTGTTTCTTCTCACCTCTGTTTGTTGAAATGCGGATCTTCCTTGTCTCTTCTCTTCCCTCTTGTTGTCTGAGGACCATGTTGACAGCTTATATGTAAATTAAGGCAAACACATACTCCTTTGTTTAAAGCCTGCTTGAACTATCTTTGTTTAAGACCTGCCACCATCATAATTCAGGGGAAATTTATAACTTTATATGTAATGTTGCTACATACATTCTACCATGATATTATTGACCAGCAAGTTGTTAGTTTTCAAATGATACCTTACAAAGCACATTTTGTGCAAAGATTATTACAATAGTGTGTAGGGTGTGAATTTCGGGGTGCATTCTATCACAGCTGGGCACAACATTTCCATTAAAGTGAATGGAAGTTCAACACCTGAAAATTAAGCCAAAGTTTGCAGAACTCATTGGAAAGACTCCCATTGACTTCAATGAGCTCTGGGAATAGTCCTTAGAGGGTATGTCTACATTGCAATGAAAAGCCCATGGCTGGCCCATGGCAAGGGACTGTTTAACTGCAGTGTAGACTTCCCGATTTAGGCTGGAGCCTGGGCTCTAGGATTCTGCAATGTGGGAGGGTCCCAGAGCTCAGGCTCCAGCCCAAGCCCAGAAGTCTACACAGAAAATGAAACTATTCCACAACTCGAGACCTGCAAGACTAAGTTGGCTGGCGCAGGCCACCCACAGATGTCTAGTTGCAGTATAGACATACCCATAGGGCCCAAAGGGTTGGGCCAAAATATGTACTTGGGGCTGAATCTATTCACCAGAGCCCAGCCCAAGTAGCTGTGCTAGGAACTGGAGAGAGGTGCTGGGAGAATGGAGCTAAACTTCCGAGAGGTACCTGTGGGCCTGCTTTGTGGTCATTGCAGTAGCAACTGTAACACTAATGCATCACTTCCCCGAGATATGGGTCTTACTCTGCCCATGACCCCATCAAACCTTCTGCACGTTGGAAGACAGGGAACCATCCCCAGAGCTGAGAGTTATGCTCTGATGCACCCCGGAACAGTCATCCCAAAACACAACAAAAATTTAAGCAAAATATGCAGGTAATAACCATGAAGCAGTGAAGTCAGCAATAGCCTGAACAAAACATAAAAACAGGGTCCAAATAGCAGGTATGTAGCAGCAGGCCCTGAGTAACTGCACACACCTAATGCTATGCACTCACACATACAACTAGGAATAGGAACACTGAGTTCAAGGAGCAGGAACCAGGAAATAAACAGGAAGCACGAAGGAAAAATGCACACGCACGCACGCACACATTATCAGGCTGAGCTCTATGCGTCCTACATAACACCTCCAAATCCTCTACCCCAAATGTGCAGTTTCACTACTGTGTCCAAAGAGGTGGGGGCAGAATTTGCCCATGGATAGTTCCCATGTGTGTTCTTAAGCCTCTCTCCTACCCCTGAGATTAGAAAAGAGCCCTGCATACCTCACCTATGTATTTTCAAAACTCGGGCAAAACAAATGAAAAATGTGATTTTAATACCCAGAAGAAGAGTATTTATTTATCATCAAAGTGGACGGGAATTTTAGGGCAGTAATTGCAGCAGCTATTCTGTTATACCAGAATTACCACTAAAAAAAACCCAGCACAGACAAATTTAAAAATAAAAGGTCAATTTAACTGGTATCTGCTAATAATGAGATGAATAGTTGTGCAGTTGGTGGTTAACAGAAATTCAGAACATTTGCTATAAGAACACTTAACTTCCTGGGGACTTAGACAATAGTGCAATACAATCAGGTTTCTAGGATCTAACTAAAGTGTAAGATACATATACCAACTTTATGTCTCACTTGAACATACTGTGTTCAATGTGCAGGCAATAGAAACGTCAAAGACCACATAGCATCTACAGAAGTCATCTGAAAACATGCAAGGTCAATGTAAAAATATATGGCCAGAATAATTGAGGGCAGAAATGGCTCCTTCAATGTCATTTAAGAAGGGAAGCTTTTGACACCCATATTTCTGTCAATATTGAAAATCCATATTCTTTTTTAATTAAGCAAGACATTTAAATTGTTAAAAACACTCCATAAATCAAATCACAAGTTGTTTTACCCAAAGAGGGAGAGCATTTGCAAAGCACATCACTGGTACACTAACATATTGGGTGAGGAACACTCAGATTGGTCTTTATCGAAAAATAAAGAATATTATTATTAAAAAATAAAGTGAAAAATACAGTGCTTTGCAGCAGTTTGTTTTTGCAAGACACACGAAGAAGACTAACAAGATGTCAATAAATTCATGATTATGTGTTATGGGAGGTGAAATTCATTCCTTCTGCAAGAAACACTTTTTGATTAACCCCTGGGGGAGATGAGACACATCAGTAGAGCTACTGCAGTAGACAATTCAATAGAGCACCTCTGCATCAAAATGCAAGATTCAATCACCTGGCATCAGGACTGTCATGTGACAATGGTAAAGAATCAAAGAACGAGTCACTTTTTAATGCTGAACAAGGAACTTCATTGGACTAAAGAATTCAGCATTAACCCCAAGCAGGATTGCCAGGCGTCTGGTTTTCAGTCGGAATCCCCGGTTGAAAAGGGACCCTGGCGGCTCCAGTCAGCACCACCAACTGGGATGTTCAAAGTCTGGTTGGCGGTGCTGCAGGTCTAAGGCTTGCTAGCCCCTACCTGTCCGAGCACGGGTTCCTCACTCCCATTGGCTGGAAACTGTGGCCAATGGGAGCTGTGGGGCGGTGCCAGTGGGTGAGAGCAGTGCACAGAGACTCCTGGCTGCCACCACTGCCCACCTAGGCAACAGACCTGCTGGCCACTTCCGGGGCGCAGCGCGGAGCCAGGACAGGCAGGGAGCCTGCCTTAGCCCTGCTGTACCGCTTACCGGGAACTGCCCAAGGTAAGCCCACACCCCAACCCCGTGTCCCTGCCCCAGCCCTCAGCTGCCCCCCAAACCTGGAGCACCCTCCTGCACCTCAAACCCCTCATCCCTGTCCCCACCCCAGTGCCTGCACCCCCAGCCGGAGCTCTCACCCTCCCACACACCCCAACCCCCCTGCCCAAGTCTAGAGCCCTCTCCCACACCCTGAACCCCTCATGCCTGGCCCCACCCAGAGCCTGCATCCCCAGCCCAGAGGCCGTACCTCCTCCCACACCTCAATGCCCTGCCTCAACCCGCAGCCCTCTCCCACATTCCGAATCCCTCAGTCCCCCAGCCTGGAGCCCCCTCCTGCATCCCAAATCCCTCCATCCCCAGCCCCACCCCCAGCCAAAATCCTCACCTCTCCCATACCTCAACTCCCTGCCTCAGCCTGGTGCCCTCTCTCACACCCTGAACCCCACATTTCTGGTCCCCACCCCAGAGCCTGCAACCCTTTTTAGAGCCCTCACCCACTCCCACACCCCAACTCCTTTCCCCGGCCCAGTGAAAGTGAGTGAGGGTGTTGGAGAGTGAGCCACCAAGGGAGTGGGAATGTAGTGAGCATGGGGCGGGGCCTCAGGGAAGAGGTGGGGCAGGGCCTCAGGGAAGGGGTGGGTCTGGAGTGTTTGGTTTTGTGTGATTAGAAAGTTGGCAACCCTAGCCCCAAGACTCCTTCTGCTTTACTGTAGCATATACGCCTTGAAGATCCCCCATCTTTCCTCACTGGCTTCATGCTACAGGACAGTACAAATATCCTCACAGAGATAAATCAATAGAAGAATCTTGTATCCCCATGAAGGATCCTAGACTCTACCACCTTGTTACATGGTTCTACTTGCAGCTTTTAAGATTCACTTTTTAAACAAATAACTTTAGCCATTGGGACTGCCATGTTTGTTCAGGTACTAAATTTTACAGTCAAGGGAATGATTTGTGTGTGGAAATGTACTGAAGCAAAAAAGAATATAGGGTTCGTTTTGAGCAAGTGTAGTGTAGTCCTTCAGCATCATTATTAAATATAAAGTATGGCCAAGAGTAGTAGGTGTGGTTAGATGTTTGGCTGCGTGTGTGTGTTCTTCCTGTGTGCTGTCCCAGCTCTGCGCAGACAGTTGGCACAGCAGACCTCAAGCGAACCGCCCAATGACCACAAGAGCAGTTAAGGTACAAAGGCACCAGGCCAGGTTTATTGTTGACGAAGCACGGTAATAGCACCTGGCAGACTCTATGAGGATACTAAGACATGTAAGCCTGTGACAATGAACGCAGCTCAATCAGTGGCGGGACTTCACACTGCCCCTTAGGCTGGTCAAAGATACTCCCTCCGAGATACATTTTTATACCCTAATATAAACAAGTTACGTACTGTCATCCTGACCTTATCTTTTAGGAGCAGTCAGTGTGTTCCTGTTATTCTTGGGGAATGTTTTGTACCATCCTTGATATCGGGATGTTCTGGTACCACTTGATATCGGGATGTGTTTGTGTGAGTACTCTGTACTTAGCACTTCTTAGGAATGTGTAGTTTTGCAATAGCAGCCCTGTTCTTGCCAGATTCTGTGAGCAGGTCCTGCCTCATACCAGGCCTCTGATACAAGGGCTTATGTTTTAGGCTTTCTTCCTACTACAGTAGGTGTATCCAATGGATCATCTTGGGGACCCAGGGGAAGTAGAATGCCTCTAATAGTTTTATGACAGCTGAATGTGAACAGGCTCTGTGGGCGCTCAGCTAGAAAACCATGTTGGGTCTTGGTGGCTCAGTATCCATTCCACTGATTATTTGCTAAATTGAGCTCTAGGATCTGAGTCCTGCAAGCTGCTGAGCACCTACTGCTGGGTGTTCTAGTCCTCAATTACCACTGAAGGCAGAAGGTGCTGAGGGTGCTCAGCACCTGGCAAGATGCAGCCATGGTGCAGACTTAGGTAAGGAACAATAGTGTAGATAAGCAAATAATGTCTCATGCAATGATACTCACATGTGCATAAATCAAAAGCTCAGCCCACAGGTGAGTGCAATGAGCTCTATCAGCAAGTTCTCAGGGCTTGGTGATCCATTTCCTGCATCATTTTGTCTGAAAATATGAAGTCAGGATAAAGTGGTGTAACTCACATGACAAGGGAGTTGAAAAGAAGGCTTGTAGCAAGAAAAATAATCAGTGGGGAGGTTATGACTAAAGGTAAGATGAAGTATCTTTTTGTTTGCTTTTCTTGTTACTTCCTACCTCTTGGGGCCCCTTGGTCTATACCAGCGGTGGGCAAACTTTTTGGCCCGAGGGCCACATCGGGGTTGCAAAACTGTATGGAGGGCTGGGTAGGAAGGCTGTGCCTCCCCAAACAGCCTGGCCCCTCCCCTTCCCATCTCCTGACTGTCCCCTCAGAACTCCCAACCCATCCAACCCTCCCTGCTCCCTGTCCCCTGACTGCCCAGACCCCTATCCTCATCCCTGCCCCCTGACAGGCCCCCTGGGACTCCCACACCTATCTAACCCCCGCTGTTCTCCGTCCCCTGACCACCACCCCTAGAACTTCTGCCCCATCCAATCCCCCCACGCCCTGTCCCCTGACTGCCCCCTTGCACCCCCTGCCCCTTATCCAACCCCCCTGGCCATGCCACTCAGAGCAGCATGTCTGCCAGCCGCGCTGCTCGGCCGGAGCCAGACACGCTGCTGCACTGCCCTGCATGAGCTCACAGCCCTGTTGCTCAGAGTGCTGGTGGCACGGTGGCGTGGCTGCGGGGGAGGGGGGATTGTGGGGGAGGGGCCAGGGGATAGCCTCCCTGGCCAGGAGCTCAAGGGCCGGGCAGGATGGTCCCGCGGGCCACATGTGGCCAGCAGGTTGTAGTTTGCCCACCTCTGGTCTATACGTTTCAACAGTTGGATTACACACACACACACACACACACACAGAGGCTTACCAAAGTGCAACTTACATCACTATTTGCATCACCTCCAATTCTGGCCATTTGCAATTTATAGTCACACAAAGATTGTGTCCGTTTTGCATGTGGAAATGCAACAATTTTTAACAACTGTTCATAGCAGTTTCAATGTTCTAAGTGTGTGTGTAGGCTAAGCCACATGTACAGCACATTAAGTCTTGTAGCTAAGGCTCAAGACTCGGAAGGAAGAGTTGTTCTGGATTTTGTTCCCAACACTGCTACAGACTGCTACAGTGTGAACTTGGACAAGTCATTTAACCTCTCCGAATCTAAGTTTCCAAATCTGTAAAAATGAGGGTAATAATATTTACCTGTGGTATCTCATGGGATATGGCAAGGTTAAATTAATATCAGTAAGATAGCTGAACTCTCTGGATACTTGGTGCCTGTAATGGTGTGGCCACGTGCCTCTCACAAGCACCTCCTGCTGTCTGGCTGTGTGCCTGCATTCTCTGCTTTTGTGGTGCTCTCTGCCAGCAGCTTCATTTTTCAGATGAGTTTTCAGTGACTCAGCCTCCTGTGAAACAAATGGAAAACAAACCCCTTCCGGGCTAACACAGTCCAACGAACAATTGGCCCTCCCCGAGGTCCTGAGTCCTGTCTCTGGGCCTGCTTAAGCACTTGCCCTCTTCCCAGGCTCCAAACAAAACTTGTAGCCTCCTCAGCCACTCTGCCTGTAGCCAGTGGGGGGACCTGGGCCCGCCCACTACTCTGGGTCCCGACCCAGGGGCCCTATGACTAGCAGTCACCTGCTGCTTCCTTTACTAATGCTTATTGGTGCCTTCCCTGGGTGTCATATGGTTTGATGGGATAGCCTAATTTTGGCAATTAATTGATCTTTGAAATATGCCCAATGGTCTGTGATGGGATGTTAGATGGGGTGGGATCTGAGTTACTACAGAGAATTCTTTCCTGGGTGCTGGCTGGTGAATCTTGCCCACATGCTCAGGGTTTAACTGATCACCATATTTGGGGTTGGGAAGGAATTTTCCTCCAGGGCAGATTGGCAGAGGCCCTGGATGTTTTTCACCTTCCTCCTCAGCGTGGGGCACAGGTCACTTGCTGGAGGATTCTCTGCACCTTGAAGTCTTTAAACCATGATTTGAGGACTTCAGTATCTCAGACAAGAGTTGGGGGTTGTTGCAGGAGTGGGTGGGTGAGATTCTGTGGCCTGCGTTGTGCAGGTCAGACTAGATGATCATGGTGGTCCCTTCTGACCTTAGAGTCTATGAGTCTATGAGCTTCTTGGGTCCTCAGCCTGTTCCCTGTTTAAGCAGGGTCTCTCCCAGGCCCCCTTGTCTAGAAAGTCTGTAATAGACTCTGCCCTGTTCTCTCAGGGTTCTTTCTCACAGGCCACTATATAGTTTATATAGTTATCTGTTTTTAATATTTAGTGTGATAAGAGTTTTTATACTGTAAATAGGTTAGCACTGTACATAATTAGTACATATTAGCTGCCTGCTATTTGAAAAGGTTTCAAAAGGCCCTGTAATAAAAGCAAGATGATCTTTTGATGTAAAATTATGCATTGCCAGTAGAACATTCTGAATATTTATGCATTTTCCATTCAGCTGAAAATATATAGCATCGGGAAGAAGATATTCTGGTTGTGTATTTTTAGCTAATCCAACATATTTCATAAATTTAAAACAAGGCAAATTAGAAAAAAGAAGTTAGTTCAACCACATGATTTAATATCAAGAAGAGTATCCATGTTGAAATGTGTTAGTATTTTGAACAACTCAAAAATTCCACTTAGGTCTGACTTTTTAAAATCTAATATAGTTACAAGTAACATTTAAGATTACTATAACCAAAAGAGATCGATAAGGAAAAAAAACTTGTTTTTCAGTTTGTTTACTTTATGCTTTTGACAGCATTCTGCCTATAGTCAGTGTCACTGTTTTCTTTGCATAGTCTAGTTAGTTGATCAGTTTCTCCTGCTCATGGGCTTTTCCACATGGCAACCCAGGACAGAAAATCATTTTTAAAATAGGAAAATGTGATTGTAAAGCAAAAATCAGCGCAGGAGCTGAATGGCAACTACAGTACAAGAAGCAACTTTTAACTTATTTTGGGGAACTTGGCTGATTTCCAGATGATGATATCACGTGAAACAAAGTTAACCAAAACACAATAGACCTATCTTGGCTCCTCCTCTGAATCAACATCTGGCAGGTCGGAATTTGGAAAGGAAACCATTTGGCTCAAACTGTATCTTGTTTCATTTGGCCATTTTAGCCACTAATTCCTCAATCAGACCTGCGCAGAAACATGGATCTACCTGAAGTATCAGCAACTTAATGGCTAAAATCTTTCCTGTACAGTTGTTTCATTTTCAGAAACATTGGGTCATTGAAATCAGCAGAGTTATGCCTGGGATGGATTTGACCTGTGAATTTTAATTTCAAGAAAATTCTGCTCGATAAACAGTTTTATCTTGGAATATTGATACAGGAAGGATTCAAAGAGAATTTGTGATCATGTTCAAGATTTTAGCAATGTAACTGGCTTTTAAATGTATACAGTATTTTTTGGTGACTGTATTTATTATAATTCCATGTACTATTCTTCTGTGTGCTATGTATTTTTGTTATCTGTGTGTTAATTCTTCCAATGTTTCTTCTTCTGTTTGCTCCTTGGTAGCTGTACCACTTTCCATGCACAAGAAAAGAGATGGGGTTGTGCAATATATTTACCAGTGTGTGTTACACTCTGTAAATGGAGAGTTTAAAAAAAATCTGCAAAAAGGTTTCTTTTCCCCTTGCTTCTTTTGTGTTTTCCATGTAAAGGGAATGAAGTGCCCTGGAAGTCCATGGAGCACTCTCTACCACAACCCATGCTCTGTAATTTGTGAATATTTATTTATTTTTGTATCCCTCTCTCTTGCATGGTATTTAATACATTTTTGCAAATTCTCAACGTGTTCATTCATTGTAGATATTCTCACTTTTCTAGCATGTTTCTGAAGATGTTTTGTGGTTTCATTTAGCTTTTCTTTGACAATATACACATTTTCCTATTACTGATGGGTGTCAATTAAGTACTCTTGATTTATCATTCTGTTTCAAGGATCAATGTTATTGGACGATTACCTTTCTTTCAATAGGAAAACCTGAACTAGACAGACAAACAGGAAGTCTTATATCGTGTACACAAATAAATACAGAAGAAAAGACCACCACAAGATGTGACATGGAGCATCATTAAACATGCATTAAACTGCTGGTCTTATCCTCAGAAGGATTATAGGTAAAGCAAAACCAAGAGTTCTATTCTGCCCAGGATACAGGGGTTGCCATTAGAAAGGGTGCATTTGTCAAAAGACACACTTAGAACATCTATTTCCTTCTCTAAGCCTACAGGAAAATTGTGGTATCTCATTTACTCCATGTGGTAAATGTTAGCAAATGGTAACTTTGATGGCAACCACTGTAGCTCATGTTAAGGATAATGGGGGTAATGTATATGCATAAAAGGAAGATCAGGCCTCCAATGTTGCATTTAGTATTTTACTTAGATTGTAAGCTGCTTGGAGTAGGGCCTGTCTTTTTGTTCTGTATTTGTACAGTGCTGAGCACAGTGGGCTCCTGGGCCATGACTGGGGCTCTTAGGCTCCACTACAATCGAAAATAAGTAAATAAATAAATAACACTAAAGTTAATCTTCTGCCTTTGATTTATTTTGTGTAAAACTCCCGTTGACTTCTAAGGAGGTTCTGTGATCAGAACATTGGCAATATATGGCCCCAAGAAAAGAAAGTAGCTTGAACATACTCAGCTCTGTAAAGCCCAGTGAAACTCACTGTAAGTGAATCTGTCATCAAGAGACGACCTGTTGGAACTATTAGTAATTCCTTTTGAGAACTCACAGAAGTCAAGTGAGAACCCAGAGGAATGGGTAAACATACTATCTAGTTTTAAATGGAGGCAAAAGGGAGAGATCATGGAATTACAGACCGGTAAATTTAATTTTAATACCTGTTAAATTGCTAGAACAATAATATAAGTCACTGCGCCTTCATCTTATTTTCCTGTTGGTGCTTAACATTAGGCAACAAGGATTTCCACTATGCTGGGGTTACGGTAATTCCATTGAAGTCACCTGGGATATTTTAGGAACACTAGAGACCTTAAAATAAGGGGTGCAGAATTTCCTTTATATTGCCCTAAGTATGTTAGGGTAATAAACAGATATCGGTAGGTAAGAACATGCATGTCGAAAGTTGGAGTAAACCTGTTTGTGCCAAGTAAACAGATTGAGAGTCTGTATTGTGTACTTATCTGCCCTGGCCCTAAATATTCTGAGCAGGGTGGAGGAGGAGGGCCACAGACGGCGCTTCCTAATTGTGGGGCCAATTCTATACCAGCTCTGGAATAGCATAGAGCAGACTTGGGGCTGTCACATATTATACCAGATTGCTATAGCCTCAAAGGGGCAATCCACCAGCTGAAAATAATGGACCCCATCCTCCTACCCCTGCCAGGGCTGCAAGAGAGGGGTGATGTAGGAGATGGTTATGCCAGGTTAATGCCCGCTGGTGAGACTAGACTACTTTCTGGGACGTTGGCACTGCCAGAGTGGCGCAAAGGGGCCAGTTTACAGAAGACAATATGGCTCATCACCTTTTGTACTCCTGCCATGGACAGCATCGCTATGAGCCGTTTGCTACCAAAGGGTTAATGACAGCATATTTAATGAGTGTACACAAAATTCAGATATGATCTTATTATTTTTAAATGAATGTATGTAACTTCCTTCTAGAAAAATTCCTATAGAATTTAATAGGGAAGAAACCAACAGAGTGCTCTCGAAATTTCTCTAAAAACCTACACAACAGTTAATAGAGAATGATATCTTTTCTGTAAAAACAACGAGGAATCCTTGTGGCCCCTTAGAGACTAGCAAATTTATTTGGGCATAAGCTTTCATGGGCTATATCCCACCTCATCAGAAAGCTTATGACCAAATACATTTGCTAGTCTCTAAGGGGCCACAAGGACTCCTTGTTGTTTTTACTGATAGACTAACATGGCCACCACTCTGAAACCTGTCATCTTTTCTGTAGTTTTAAAAAAATCATCTTATGGTAGGGATAGATTTCTCTATTCAATTCCATAGGTCACTTCCATAAGAGCTCCTTATCCCTGGAGAACCCTCCTACTTACGTCCTCGTTGGCCACCTCGTTTTGAAGGACACCCACTTTCCGCAGCTATAACAGCCCCTACACATGGGCTATGTTGTGCTATCAGTTTTTAGGCCATTTTCCTTGGTCAAGGAGTTCTTCTTAAAAACCAATGATGTGAAATATCCCTCTGTTTGTCATATGGCAGCTCGTACAAACTGAGACAAGCAGGTTTGGTAAAAATTACTTAGCATAAAGTTCACTTATATGGGCTGTACACCGTTTCATGACAGCGGCCCCAAATGTCTGTGTCACATTCAGGGAAGGCTACAGCTGAAATAAACTATACCCACTGCACAGTTTTGTTTTCATTCAGTCACCTTGCTATCTATCTTTTTTTTCTGCCATTCTCATGGCAGTGTTTTCTTGCAATTTAAGAAATCATACAGAGATAATTAATAGGCTGTAAAAACCCAAGGATTTGGGTTATGGTATCCCTTTTTGTTTTACAGATAAGCATTTGCTAGGGAAAGGATGAGCGTGCAAAGACAGCATCCTCGAGAGTACTGAACTAAGATGCCATCTCATGGGGAAAAAAAAGATGCCTTTTGGGCACGCTGTCAATTAAACACTCATTTTAAGGCACTTTTGTTAGAACACCAAATTTACAGCAAAATTCAGTGGCATAACAATAATTTCTCATCAGTTGAGGAAACAGGCCAGGAAAGAGAGGGGTTCCAATATCTATTCAATGAGACAGCTGTAGTCAACAGGATTTATTTATAATAATATTATTTGGTATCAAGGAACTTACCATGGCTGAATGTAAAAAAGTATTTTTTGATGAGTTAAAGAGATTAAGAAAAATCAGGCAGATTTTGACAGAGAATGGTGTGTAAATGAGAGGTGTTATCACTCTGAATCTGGCAGCTCCATTTTTGTTATGGTGAAAAATATCAGTATTATTTACTAAGAAGATTAGGGCTGAATTGGAAGAGAGGCTGGTTGTTGTGTGGAGATTGAGATAAGATAAAGGATTTTACCTTCTATGCGCAAGCCAAATGCAATACACACAGGACTGTTATCTCCAGCTCAGGCCTAGCAGAGGTATATTAAGATGTACATTGTAATTACCAGTGGCAGGAGTAGATTTCATAAAGACTATTTTAAACACTAATAAAATGCTGGCCTTTAATTATATGGCTTTGAAATATTTTTCTTAGTTAATTGCAACAGAAAAAAAAATCAACCTAATATTTGAAACTGATTCTTTCAGAGAAAGCTCGAACGTTTCAGGCATTCTTTTCCCGATCTATACTTGTTTTGCTTCATTTTGTGAGCTGAATCACATAGACAACTGAGGCTGCTAAACACCTTCCTTATTTTCTCCCTGCTATCCAGAAAGCAAGATTAGCAAGGATTGGGGAAGGTGGTGGGGGGGAGTAAATCTCCTTTCCATGACACAATTAATTAGTTCCAAAAGTGAACTGCACACTCATGAATCACTCCTGGACAGTGGTAACAGTGCCTGCTCCCCTATGTACTATGGTGGAGGGAGGGATTGTTCTTGAATACTAAGAAGTATGTAATGGAGAAGAAATTTGGATATTTATCCAAAGTTATCCGGACCTATTTGATCTGGAACTGGGATTGGAAACTGTGTAAGGTCAGGCTTGAAACCACCGTTCCCCTCCTCCTGCATCATCTTTTGTTTCCATACCATTGTTATATCCCATTTCAGTTATAAGTCCCATAATATTACCATATTCCAATGCCAGTTCTTTTCAGGAAGAAGGATGGTCTTATCATTAAGAAGCAAAACTGGGAGGTCGCAGGTTTATTCCCAGACCTGTCACAAACTTTCTGTGAGACTGTGGCCACATCACTTAACCACTCCAGGCCTCAGTTTCCTCACCTGTAAAATGGGGATACCATTGCCATGCTTCACATACTATGATGATCAGAACCTTCAATCTGCTTGCTTTTGCATCTAGTAAATGAAAATGAAAATTCATAAAATAAGAAATATTGCTATGATCAAATGAATTTTTAGAAGTTATTTTGTAAAGATTCCATTTTCACAAATAGTAACAACAGTCAAGAGATCTCTTTTTGTTTTATTAGTTCAACAAAATAAATTTCCCATCACCACAAACACTCCTCTTTTGTGGCCTATCATTGGTACAGTTTATTATTTGTGTAACTGGAGCCAAATAAGGGCTCTCAGACTTGGACTTCCCCAGTCAATTTGTTTGGTGTCTGTTCTGATGCTGATCTTGTGCTGTGGATGGTAGAAATTTCAGAGTTGCAGGCACACATCTGATGTTACATGCAACATCTGCCTGTGAAGCAGCTAATTCAATTCCTACTGACCTTACTCAACTTGAGTAGAACAATTACATTTATGGTCATTCCACATTATGCTACCTTCTGTTATGCTATGTAATACAAGGCTACTTATGGGAAATGATGTAACAATGCAATGCAGCATTAATTAATGTTTGTATAGCAAAATCAAGTATGAAATACTGTATAAATACTAAGGATTATTATTAGGGCAGAAATGTGATAAGGTGCATTCACAGCTAACACTTCTGGGAAATACACCTGATCTTGTTCTACACACAACCCTACTACTGAAGCCAAGAGAAGACCAGCACAAGAAGGGCTTGTGGGATATAGCCGCTTATCTTCTAAATGTGGGTGTTTCCAATAATGCATGCAAGGAAGATGTCTGAAAATAGGTGGCTAGTAGCACTGGGGAGGATTCACCAATTTAAGTTCACAGGGGATTATGCAAAGCATTTCAGCTTCTTTGTTTTAATCTATGTGGTTTCACACCCTCTGAATTTTGCTTGAAGAAATTGCAAAAGCGACTGTGAAAATCAGCCCAACCTACTGAGTTTTTCCTACTTTTTTGTCAAAAATCTGTGAAGCCATCAAGGCCTTGTCTACACTAGGAAAATGATCCATTATTGGCAACAGGTGGATACACAGGACACACACAACCGGGAGATGAAAATAATTGGGCCAAAAGTGTCAATAGAGTAAAAAGCTTTTTGTAAAGCCATTACATAAAGTATGCAAGATTCTGGAGTTTCAGCTGCACTAGTAACATAAGGAGCCATAACTCTCCACTGGTGTGGCTCTGCTGATCACAGCAACAGTGGGAGTGCTAGTTTGTAGATAAGGGACAAATGTTTTAACACTCTGTAGTATAGCCCTGCTAAGAACTGCACCACTTGAGAATTCCAGTCTGAATTCTGCTAATGTAGACACACCAATGGAGAATTAAGAGTCTAGCAAATATCTTTTTATGAGTGTTAAACTCCATTTGATTCTGTCTAGACTAGTGGCCAAATCATTCTTGACACTGGTCAAGGGGTAACCTAGAGAGGAGGACCATTGTAGATAACTCCTGTCAACAATGGGTAATTTTCCTAGTGTAACACATGCAGTATTTCACGTGACACAGAGACACAATCTGGTTCCTGGGACAGACGGATTGATAGTAGTGTTACCATTCATTTTATGTCAGACTCTGAATCAGTTTAGCTGGAATTGTGTTTAAATCGAGTTTGTAAATAGTTCATTTAACTTCACAAAATTCAACAGAGTAGATAAGGCCTGTGTTCTAGGCAGGAAGGGGTCACTCAAGAGCAACAAGATGATCATCTCTCCCTGCACTCCCGGACAGTGCATCTTGAAATGAAGCTACAGCATACTAATAGATTAAGATCCATTGGAATTGCTCAGAGTTCATCTTAATTTTTAGTTCTGGCCATCAGGGTGTGGAAAAAAGCAATTGCCTGTACGGTAAACACTATATTCTGCTGTAGACAAGTCATCATTCATGAACATGATGCTATGCACAAAAATGATACTTTTTTGAAAACCAGTGTAAATCACATATTAGTGTGCTTTCAGGAAAATAACCATAAAAATGAATTTACTGGGTTGTTCTTTGGTCAGGAATAGGTATTGAGGGTATAAGTGCAGCTTTGGTTGTGGGATGATTGGTTGAACTTACCTTGAAAAATATGAAAAACTAAGTCATGCAAGTTTTATTTGACAATAGACCTGCAGATTAGCAAATACAGTCAAAATTGTGGCATCTCTATGGTTCCTGGCTGGATATTTGCTTCTTCTCTTACAAAACACAGTTGGCTGAAAATGGCTATTTTTAAAATTTAAAAAACCCCAGAAACATTCAACTCATTTTTTTTTGTGCTGACTGAAAGTTTGTTGATGGAAGCATAAATAAATGAATTTTCTTTGGACCGAATGTTCTGTCATCTTATGCCATATCATTTCTTTACAGAGCTTTCTATTATTAATGTTAACATCCTGTATGCAAACAAATAAGCTGCCAGGATTTCAAGCCCATGATACCAACCCTTCCCAAGGCAGCAATGAAAAGAATCCATTTGAATTTTGGTATTGAACTTTGGAAAATGAACACTATAACCAGCATTCACTGGGGGAAATATGTTTCCTACTGTGTCTCTGGTTTATAGGGCAACACGGTTCAGAGGTCAATGTAGGCTGTCTTTGGGCAGTGCAGATATTAAGGCCATACCAGTACAGAAGAGAACTTAAACATGTGCTTAACTTTAGGCATTATAAGTTGAGGACGATTAATACCTGGTATGATGTTCTCATTGCCTCAAAGGATCAGGCCCTATAAACCTGGACCTGACCCAAAGCCCCCTGAAATCAGAGGAAAGACTCCCATTGACTTTAGTGGGCTGTGGATCAAGTATCCTTTGAGCAACAGAGAGCCTTCTGTGAGGTGCTGAACATCCTTAACTTCCTGCGGATGTTTATGAGTGTTGAGGAACCTTGCAGGATCAGGCCCTTACAGAAGAACAAGGAAACGCTTTGCATTCATGGAAGCAGGGGCCTAACATTAGAAACACATGGTATGTTTTTGTTAGCTCCATATGGAAGTAACACAGTGGATTATGGATAAAATATATATAGCCAGATAACCATGTTTGAAGCAATCAAATCTTTGCATTCATGGAAGCAGGGGCCTAACCTTAGAAACACATGGTATGTTGTTGTTAGCTCCATATGGGGGTAACACAGTAGATTATGGATAAAATATATATAGCCAGATAACCCTGTCTGAAGCAATCAAATCTTTTCAAGACTGATCATTTAAATCTTGAATCCTCAGGATGGCAGGTTGTTTGAAACAGCCAAGATTTAAAAAAACATATGGTGCAGAGCTGTGTAAACTTGGAAACACCTAAACCAAATTTAGCTCGCTTTGTTTTTGTTTTGTATTTTTAGAAGCTCTAGTGGCATTCAAAGCTTGCAGTTTAATTCTCAGCTACCCACGTTATTTAGTACACTGGGGTCACATCAAAAGTTTCCTGCCTGCACATTTAAAAATACGATATATCTCAAAGGCCATAAGGCAGAAATCTTGTTTCTAACTTTGGTTACAGCTGGCATTGTTGGCCATGTCTTTGTGGGCTCTATGTGCTATTTGGTTGTTGCAGAAAAGAGGATTCCTTACTGTTCCAGCTATGATTACATATCCAGATACTATCTTGATGGCTTTAGGAGACATCCATGTGTGCAGTGGGGTGCAACTGGTTGACACAAAATAATATTTTTTTTCAATTTATTCCATGGTGACAGTAATTCAGACAAGAAGATGGTTTTGCGTTCTACTGTAACCTTCTGCCTGTTCAATAATTCCAAGATAATATAGTGGACATGTACCAGAGATTTTTCTTTTAATACATTAGTGTCTCAAAGCTCTGGAAATGAGCTACTATAATCTCCAGCACTATCATAGATTCTGTTATGCATACAATTGTATTATTTTACTCTACAAAAATTGTATAGATTGATGGTTTTACGTGTAGTTTTTGTTTATTTACATGTAGATACATTACATTTAAATGAAGCAAATCCTGTTATATTTTGTTTAAATTCATATAGCTTTTCATGTACGATCTTTTTTTCCAGATACATGGCTTGATCCTGCCAGGTGCTAAGCACCTTGCACACCCCTGCAGAGACAATGGTAGCTGAGGGTGCTCAAGTGGTGCTGGAACCATTTTTACAATGGGGTGCTGATGACAGAAACCATGTATTTGGGTTGTTATTACTACTTCAGGCCAAGGGCTGTGGTAGCACCCCCAGTTTCAACACCTATGAGGTGCTCAGAAGCACCTTGAAGATTTACCCAGGCATAAAGTACCTGTTTGTCATGGTCCTTAAAATGATATTTTTCTGAGCATGATTTGTAAAGGTCTTGAAAGGACAGAGACTGGCTCAAGTAATTCTTAATTTAGGATAATCTTTGTATTACTTTCTTTTCAATTTCCTGTACTATTAAAATAAAATCTTTGGGGAGGAACAATGTCCCCTAGATACTGCAACACAAAATGGCATTCATCTTTTCCTGCGCTGATTCAGAAAACTGCTGAACACCTCCTGGAAGGTGCTGAGTGCTTTCCATTGCAATTTAGGTCCTAAAACAGTATCCTAAATATTCAATCCACTTGTGGAGTACTGGCTGTTACTAGTGGCATGGACACCTATTATTAAAAGGTAATCATTAGAGCTAGACCTGAACAAAAATTCACCTCTGAACACTCTTGAACTTAAGGATCTGGATCCAAATTTGTGGATGAGGCTTCTTGGTGGTCAAATACCACTGAAATGTAGCCTTAAAAAGGCTCTACCTTACTGGTGAGAAGTATTTTTGGGTTTTTTTTGACAGGGGATGAATAAAAGATAGCTAGGTCTTCATTAGCATCAAGATTTTATGTCTGGTCTGACAAATGTTTGTGATAATTTTGCATTTTCCACCAGTTTTTCTCTTTGAAGAGGTAGTACTTAATGACTCAACGTAAACCTTGATAGCAAATGAACAAATACCCTAAAAGGGGGGCGGGGGATGATATAAGCTCATTCATATCCTCCATGTGCTTTCCCAAACCCACTGTCACCACCTCAGTCTTATCCAGAAGGAGTCATTCATGTCCCAAAACTTGCTAGGCTAGTAAAAAGTTTTAACCACATTATCTGGGCTAAATGAGACATCTGATTGTGTTCACGCCTGCAACTGCGATCCTCTCGTGACTGCTACTCCTTGCCTTGTTCCTGTCTTGCTCCTGCCTTGCCCCTAGTCCTGTTCCTACCTTGTTACCCCACCTTGCTCCTGCTCAATCCCTGTTAATTCACTTTGCTCCTGGTTCTGGCTTCCTCACCTGATCCTGGTTCTTGATCCTCTCACTTGGCTTAGCTATTAGCTCCTGAGTCTCGCTCTGACTCCCAGCATGGCTACCGCTCCAGCCCTGACCTTTGGTTTGCATCTGCAGCCTGGCTCCTGCTCCACCCACTAGGCCTGACTCTTGCTCCACCCATTCGGCATGACCACTCACAGCCTGGTCTGTAACAGTTTGAGTAGCCCACCAAAACAATAAGGTTGAGGGTCCAGCTCTCCAGCATGGAACCCACCCAGGCCAATCTCTCTCTGACAGAGTTGGTAAGGGCCATACAGAACTTGCACATGCAGGTGTCTGCCCTGCATGTGCAGGTGATGTTGCCAACTGCCATGGCTCCAGTCCTCCTGGAACTGAAGATCCTGCTGCCAGAAAAATTTGGTGGTGATCTTGGCCAGTTCCAAGGATTCCTGAACCAATTCTGGCTCCTGTTTTGTTATGTCCCCACTTGTACATTGGCTGGGGAAGCCTTGGCTTTGGCATCTCCCTTCTTGGAACAGTCCAGCTCTTCCTAGGCCAGTCGGAGAAGTTTATTTGAGCAACGTCTGAGGTCTTTGATGACCCTCATTGCTCCCAAAGCGCTGAGACCACACTTAAGTGCTATGGAAGGGGCATGGATCCGTGGCCAAACGCATGGCCAAATTCTGCTGCCTGTCCACAGACACCAGATTGAACAAGGAACCTCAGAATCACCATTTCTGACTAGAATTGAATGAAGACATTAAAGATTAGCTGGGGTGGGTCAAACCTCTGTCCAGTCTGGATCAACTAATTGATTTATGCGTTGAAATTAACAACCATCTGACTGAGCAGCACCATGAACATGGCTCAGCTCCCCCCAAACCTGCCAACACCCCAGACTGCGATTCGTCAACTGTGCAGTTTGCTCTAGGACATAGAACCCAGGCAACTTGACCAGGTCCATTCACATCTACTTGATGCAGAGAAGCACAGAGGCCAAGCATCTGGGCTGTGCTTATATTTTAAGGAACCCAGACTCTTTGGAGCATTATGTTTGACAAAGACTGGGCTGGCCTTTGGGTCAGGAAGAGGCTAGGCCCCAACCTCGATCAAGGAATCTGTGCTGGACTGGTCACCTGCCTCTTTTGAAATTCTCTGCATCAACTGTGATCCAGCGTCTGTTGCCCCATCAGCTGCCCCTTCAGATCCAGTTTTCTATGAGCTCTGAGCTGACTTGGGGCCCTTGGACAATTTTATGGACTAGAACTTTGCTAAGGCCTCAGGGATTCCTATCCTGTGCAAGAACTCTCTGGATCTAATGGATACCATCGATAACTTTGCTCCTGTCCTCAGGCCTGGTAGCCAACTTGACCATTCCTTAAGAAGTCATTTCTCTCTAAGGACATCAGTAAACCCTCCAGGCCAAGTTAATTAGGGGACCTCACTCTGTGGTCATCCTTGGCATGCCATGGTTCACTGCACATGACTCCTGTATCACTGGCAGAAGGAAATGATACATTTTTGCTCCCAGTACTGTCAGTAATTCTGTCTTCCAGAAGCCAGTAAGAAAAGTGTTACCCTCTGCAGCTCATTCCATGACCCAGGGAAT
This sequence comes from Mauremys mutica, assembly GCF_020497125.1. Lineage (NCBI taxonomy): Eukaryota > Metazoa > Chordata > Testudines > Geoemydidae > Mauremys > Mauremys mutica. The sequence goes on along the minus strand of NC_059074.1, from coordinate 174,130,606 downwards.
CTCTACACTAAGGAGCCCAGAGCAGTTTCCCATCTGACTGTCAAGTTACTGCTCAAATACCATAACCTCACCAATGTATTCAACAAAGGAAATGTGGACACCCTGCCCCCACACCAGAGGTACAGCTGTCCTATCAACCTCCAGTCCAGAGCTGAAATTCCTTTTGGTCATTTATATGCTCTCTCTGAATTGGAACTGCAGGCTCTTTGCACCTATCTGCAGGAAAACCTACAAGGGGTTCATCCATCCGTGCCCAGTCTCCGGTCTTCATTGTTAAGAAGGATGGTCTTTGAGATTCTGCATTGACTATTGGACACTCAGCAAGGTGACTGCTGGGAACTGCTGTCTGCTCCCTCTCATTCATGAGCTCTTAGACCATCTGCAGTCCACTCAAATTTTTACAAAGTTAGATCTGCGTGGGGTCTATAACCGGGTACATGTATGAGAGGGAAACAAATGGAAGACTGCCTTCCACACCTGGTATGGCCTTGTTGGGTAATTCATCATGCCGTTCCACCTGTGCAATGCCCCTAGTGACCTTCCAGCATTTTATTAATGACATCTTATGGGACATGCTGGATTAGTTCATCATTATTTACCTTGATGATATCTTTTCCCCCCTCTTTTTGGAGGACCAAGTATGTCATGATCATATGAAGTATGATCACATATGAAGTATCTTGGAAACACTTCACCTGAACCACCTGTCTGCCAACCTAGAGAAATGCCAGGTAGGCAGGACACAGTGGAGTTTCTTGCTTATTTCATCTCTTCTAAGGGTCTGGGTATGGACTCACAAAGTGGCAGTCATCACAGACTGGGCAGTACCAAAAGACCTCCACACAATACAATGCTTCATGGGCTTTGCCAGTTTCTCCAGGTGATTTATCAAAGGGTGCTCTGGTTTGTTCACCCCTATCACCCTCAGCCTATGTAAGGGAACCCGGTTTGTTTGGTCCTCAGAAGCACAGACTGTTTGATCATCTAGAGCAGAGATTCATCACTACTCCAATCTTGATTCACCCAGACTCGGCCAAACCATTTACAGTGGAGGCAGATGTTTCAAACTTTGCACTAGGAGTAATCCTCTCCCAGTCAGCTGACTCCAATGGTCAGCTTAACCTTTGTGCCTTCCATTCTGCCTTATTCCACCAGAGCAGAATTATGACATTCTAAATAAAGAGCTATTGGTCATTAAAATGGCCTTTAAGTAGAGGTGGCATTTCCTGGAGAGCACTAAGTTCCCAATCCAAGTTCTTACTGATCATAAGAACCTGGGATTCCTAAAAATAGCCTAGCACCTAAACCAGTGACAAGCCTGCTAGTCCCTCTTCTTTACACACTTCAATTTCATGGTCACCTACTTCCCCAGAATAAGGAATGGGAAGGCAGACACGTTATCCTGAAAGGACGAGTATCGCAAACCTGACATGGAAACCCCATCCTGAAACCATCCTGAAAAGTGATGTTCTAACCCATCCTCCCTGTGCAGGGAAAAGGCCTGGGTAGAGACTGTCGAATTGTGGAAGTCAACGAATGGCTACGCAGGTGGTGTTGGAGAGAAGGCTTTGGATTCTTCGACCATGAGATGGTGTCCCAAGAAGGAGGATTGCTAGGCAGAGACAGGCTCCACCCAACGAAGAGAGGGAAGAGCATCTTCGCAAGCAGGCTGGCCAACCTATTGAGAAGGGTCCACTGGGGGAAGGAGACCAAAGCCCTGAGGTAAATGGGGAAATGGGATACTGGGAGGAAGCACGAGCAAGAGAGTACAAGAGGGGAGGACTCCTGTCTCAGACTGAGAAAGCGGGACAATCAGCAAGTTATCTTAAGTGCCTATACACAAATGCAAGAAGCCTGGGAAACAAGCAGGGAGAACTGGAAGTCCTGGCACAGTCAAGGAACTATGATGTGGTTGGAATAACAGAGACTTGGTGGGATAACACATGACTGGAGTACTGTTCAGGAAGGACAGGCAGGGCAGAAAAGGTTGAGGAGTTACATTGTATGTAAGAGAGGAGTATGACTGCTCAGAGCTCCGGTATGAAACTGCAGAAAAACCTGAGAGTCTGTGGATTAAGTTTAGAAGTGTGAGCAACAAGGGTGATGTTGTGGTGGGAGTCTGCTATAGACCACCAGACCAGGGGGATGAGGTGGATGAGGCTTTCTTCCGGCAACTAGCAGAAGTTACTAGATCACAGGCCCTGGTTCTCATGGAAGACTTCAATCACCCTGATATCTGCTGGGAGAGCAATACAGCGGTGCACAGACAATCTAGGAAGTTTTTGGAAAGTGTAGGGGAGAATTTCCTGGTGCAAGTGCTGGAGAAACCAACTAGGGGCAGAGCTCTTCTAGACCTGCTGCTCACAAACTAGGAAGAATTAGTAAGGGAAGCAAAAGTGGATGGGAACCTGGGCGGCAGTGACCATGAGATGGTCGAGTTCAGGATCCTGACACAAGGAAGAAAGGAGAGCAGCAGAATACGGACCCTGGACTTCAGAAAAGCAGACTTTTACTCCCTCAGGGAACTGATGGGCAGAAAGACAAAGATCTCTCACTGCCCACCACCACAGGGAAAGAGGAATTGAAATCTTCACATTATTATTATTTTCAGTGTGCTAATGCTTCACAGTCCCAGTCAGGGTTGAGGTCCTATTTTGTAGGCACTGACCTCCCATAAACAAAAGATGGTCTCTGCCCAGACAGCTTATTGTCTAACTACATTTCCTTTCAGAATGTACTGACAGAGAGTGAATTTAAATGTAATCTTTTTGTTTGCATGAGGAGAGATATTAAGGTTTTTCATTGCACTATTGCACTGTCAGGATCTAAGTAAAAGTGATATTTTAGCAGATGAAGAGGACCGTAGTAATTTATGTGGGCTCTCTTGCCAGGCTTTTATCTAAATAGAGAAATAACGTTGTGCTTATGTCATTTGATTTATTTTATTAATCATTATGATTAATACAGGAAGGATTTTTAGTTTTCCTTTTCTTTTTGCTTGGGTGGCTGCCATGCTATTACAAGTGATGCTATGACAGTCCAAAAGTTGACACTGTGTCATCTTGATGAAGATTAGATGTATCCCCAGAGAGCCCAGGGAGCAATGACTGTATGCAATTAAATCTGATAGGATTTTCGAGGTGATGTTGAGACTTCAGATGCTTTGACACAATGCTGACACTACACCTTAATATGCCTCGGACGCACAACTTTCAGCCCAGCATAGCACTGGTTGCAATAATCTGAAGCATAGCTACTGTGTGTCATTTGAAGAGGGTCATGGTATGAATTTTCAAGATTCTCATTGGCATATGGGTGATTGTATTTATACCACTTTGGCCTGACGCTAAATCAAATATTTTTGTGTAGTCCCTTTCTCCTCAAAACAGTGCCCATTTCACCACCCCTTTCTGAATCAAATCTCTTGAGATAAGCAATTTGCTTATTATTCAGAACTGCGGGCACAAAAGTGGGTTTTCTTGCATAATTTGAAGAAACAATACAAATCAGAGATTGTCTTTCATATGGAAAAAACCCTGTGATGGTTGTGATTGACTGATTGATTGACTGATTACTTTATAATGATACTTCATAAGCTACGCCAGTTAATCTAACAGCTTGTTTACAACTGGCACTTACAGGTAATATTATAAATACATAATGCATCAAGAATGACTGTACTTTGCTAGAGAATGCAAAAAGAAATGATGTAGTGCCATAATGGATAATTATTTTTATTTTGTTGTATTACCATTTCATTAGCTAGATGACTTGGCCACTGGACATAAGAGCTTGTACTTGTTTTCTTAGCTTTTATGCTCAAAAGAACAAAGTTCATTTTCTGTTACATAGAAACATCACCTTAAATCTTGGCTCTCTTGCATATATATTCATTTGTGCTCCTGCACAATATTGTTGCCAGATGTATATCTTCTCTGATAATGGGAGCCAGTTAAGACTAGCAAAAGCTATTTTGCTTGCTGTATTAGCACTTCCATTTTAAAATAATCCTACTAGCATGATTCTGTAATATTTACAATTTTTATAAGTACCGATTATATTTTCAAAGTCAAAGTGGGATAAAATGAGTGCATTGTATCCCGTCGTTGCTGCTTTCTGTAGTAGTCAGTCTTACGTATTTGAACAATGCCAGATTAATGTAATTTTGAGAGGTAAGAGCTTGATTCTTTAAAAACACTTACATGGGTAGTACAAGCTCTTGCTGAGGATCTTCACCCTATGAATATTGTCCATAGAGTATCGTTAATAAAGAAAAACTCAGTTACATGGATATACAGGGGCATGTGGATGGAGTTCTGGCAAATGAATATTTCTTCACACCTGAAGTCCATACAGCAGCCAGGAAAAACATTTTGTATCAGACCAATTGCACGTTCAGTTTCTACCCAAAAAAATAAAATGTCTATAATATCAAATTAACAAATATCAAAAGGGTCTGTTTTTGGCCAGCAGCAACAAGTGGCATTTGGTTATAGATATTTTTGATAGGGCTTGATGTTCCATCTGGTAATGATGGATGACTTTCAGCAAAAGAGATTTTCTAACAAATGACGTTCCAAAACAGTGTCTTATAAAGTACTCATGACTAAATGTCAATAATTCACTTTTTGCCAGTTTAAATAGCCTTCCGATTCTCTCTTCCACCATCACTGGTACCGTATACTGGCAAAATTAGCAAGCTATGTCACCACTCTTTGCAGATAAACACATGTAAAGTGTCAGGCATAAGTAGGAGATTACAAGAACACATATTGCTAAGTGCCACTTATGACTTCCACCAGCTCAGTCCTGCAGACACAAGAGTTTTGCAGCGTTTGAATACACTATGGATAATTCTCAGCATTTTGGGGGCTTATACAAAACTGAACTGAAACACTGACCCTTTTGAGGTTCACCCACAAGGCTTTTGATTCTCTGAGCACTGTGCTGAGATTTAATAACACTTACCATTTCTACAACACCCTCTAGGCAAAGCACTTTGCAAACTTTAATTAATCTAGTCTAAGAACAACCCGGTGAGATGGGTATTCTTATCCCCATTTTACAGAGGAAGAAACTGAGGCATGGGAAAATTGAGTGTCCAATCCTGCTCAATCAGACTCTGTGAAGGTCCATAGCTTTGATCACATTGCCTGAGCATCATGCACCTTCCTCTGCTTTGTGGGCCTGATCCTGCAAAGTCCCGATCTCCATGGAAGTCAATAGGAGCAGAGGGTGTTCACAGGATCTTTCCAAAAGTAGTCAGTATCTTGCTGTTCTAGACCCTAAATGGAAGTCTTTGTTCAAGGCTAAAGCTGTGATGCTCTGAATTCTTTTCAACAGCACCCAGAAGCTGACAGGACTGAGACCCAGGTGTCTCTCTCTTAGCCAGCATCACACAAGAACAGAAACCTGATCTCTTGATTCCCATACTGTGCCTTCACCTCCAGACCATCTTTCCCCAATACAATCTTACGTCTCATAGTAAAATGACTGCTGGCATAGCTACTGTTACAATTTCCCTTATTAAAGTTAAATTTTAATAAAAGACCATCATGAGACACTAAGCAGTCTTTGACTGTCAACATAACAAACACCGTATTCACATTAAAGAGAGAATAGAAAAAAAGATGTCACACTAATTTATGCTCCATCAGACCCAGAAGTTCCCCAAGTACATTGTTTCTAACTTTTAGCAGTTAAAAAAAAATAACTGAAGCCTCTGAACTCCATTATCATCCTCAGCTCCAACCAGTCCCTCACTGCTCACCTAACAAAACATTATAGTTTATTCTGTCAACACCCGTCTTAAAGTCCAAATGAATCATGCCACAAAATTGACCTTATCTTTTTAAAAAATGAGGCATACTTTGGGCCCACTTCATTTAAAGTGGATTATATACTCAAAATGGAATTACACTTATGCAGAGAAAGCTGGGATGCTTCAAGTCTGATTCTCAATCAGAACTACAGTCTTGACATCACAGGAGGTTTAAGACGAAGCACACACATATATTTACTGCATTTGATTACAGATCAGCAGGGGATAACCAAAACATCCCTTGTTGCTATATCAAAATCATACTTTTGTTCCTGTGTGGATGTGTTCACAACACTGCTCTCCAGAGATAGAAAGGGCAGCACACATTTCCATTTAAGTCATTATAAACAACTAGATCTCAACTATATATGCATATAAAGTTTGTTATAGTACATGGATATTTTTCTGAAGTTGCACATATTATGTACATGATAGAGATGTCTGAATATATAGTAACTCTGCATGCATTTTTATATGTTCTTCAATAATTTCTTAAGATGAAAAAGTGTCATATGCAGCATAACCGTGCTTCTTGTTTATTCTAGGTAAATCTGATATGATTTTGCATTTGGGTTGGGGCATATTTGATATAAAAATGCTTTGGTTCAGATGTTGGACTAAACATTTAAAAATTTGTGTGTGTGCACGCACGGGTGTAATATAAAGTTTTTATTGGCACTATATTTATTAATTTTTAAATTTGCTGTTTTGCATTTGAAATTTCCATGAGTGACCAATTAAACCTCTTACCACAAAGCCATATAGTTTACAGAAAAAAATATTTTAGAAATATTTTAGAACAGTTTATGAAATACTACCTATACTATTTTTAGGATCCCTAAACCTGTAAAGCCACACTGGGTAAAATTTTCCAAACCACAAAAGTGACTCCAACCCTTCGAGCCCTCATGGTTCAAGAGATATCAGGCCAGATAACTGGCCTCACTATGGTTGCACTGTTCTACTTCGGACGAGCAAGGCAGCCATAATGTTGGTTGAACTGACTTCTAGAGGACTCCTCCAGCAGGAGTAACACAGAACTGCTGTAGGAGTTCCTCCCCACAGCCTTCCTCCTGATGCTTGCAATGCAGGGTATGGCCAAAGGAAGGGCATGGCTGGAACATCTTTAGGCCTTGGCAAGCTCCACCTTCTGGAACAGCTTCCTGAGGGGCCACAAGCTGCTTAACATAAGTTAGAGCAGCTCTCAGGCTTCTCTAACTTAAACGGGGGACTGCCAGGGTCCTGGACAGCTGCAGAATCAGAGGCTTTGAAGGTGGTATAACCCCATCTTTGTTCCTCATCCTTCCCCACACAGCACCAGAGAATTGGGGTTGTCCAGTCTTAAATCTGTTACCAGTTCAGGACTGAACATTGTCCAGCCTGCACTTTAGGTCAATGCAATTTTGGGAAAATTTCACATTTTATTTTCAAAGGCAGCTGTTTAAAGATATTTAAGAGTCTAAAATGTCTGTTATCCTGGTACTGAGGGATTAGTTGGCAGAGTGCAAGAGAAGTGGGCAAATGTGCATGATAAATGCAGTTTAACCCAATGATGTGCAATTTCTTACATGCATATGTAGAGCATAATTTCCCTGTAACAAATACATTTATGAACCATATATCGATAGATTTATTGTAACTTCTGTACCATCAAGAAATAAGTTCTTTTTGGCTTCCTTGGCACAGAAGACTGACATATTTTTTATTTCTATGGATAAAATTGTCCAATTCTCAGAATGTGATTCAGGCGGGGGGTTTAGATAGATGATAAAATGGTAGTGTTAAGGTTTGTTTATATTTTTTAATCTGTCATTAAACTTTTTTTTAATTAGGATGAATTTTAGAGGAGAAAACCCTATTTAAATTCAGATTGTTCCCAGGCAAACCGAAAATGCTTTGCTGTTGCTGTGACATAGAAGGTTAACAGAATGTCAGCAAGGCAGAACTGAAGAGCATGTGATAAGTGACAAGTATTAACATGGTAAATCATGTATTTAAAATTACTATGGATTTTATCAAATGGTTCCTCTGGAAAAATAAACCATGGCATAAGGAAAGGTTGACTGACAAATGCTATTTCTCGGTTGCTACTGGGGTGGTCATGTGGTTTCTGCATGTAGAATTTGATAATATTTTACAAATATGGGGCCAATTCCAACCATTTCTACTCAGTGCTCATGCACGCAAAAGATCACTGAAGTTTTGCCTGCATCTACATTGAGTAAGGGATGCTGAATTTGTCTCTTGGGTAATTTATTTTTAACATATGTTTATAATGTTTGAGATACTTTAAAACATGGGATTTCTCAAACATTTTCATATCTGAACCAAGAAATTGTTTCATGGGCCCCCCTTCTGTCATTTGCTATCACATACAACTATACTCATTGCTTACCTGGAAAAGTAACACTATGAGATGATTTAGCAACTGGAAATAAGCTGGGGAGCCAGCTCAACATGACCAGCTCTTCAGACCATCAGTTTGAGAACCACTGCATTGAGCTAAGAAACAAAAGATTATCCCATAGACATTTGTTTAATACATCTGAAATAGGCAATCAATTGGGGGCCAGATTTTGATCTCATTTACACTGGTATGAGCCTTATTGATTTCAGTAATTGATTCATTTCAGTCGAGTTACTCCTGATTTATAAACATGCAAGTAAGATCAGGACCAGATTCTACATAGGTATAGTTTACTTTTTATTTAGAGTCATACAACATATGATAAAAGAGCACCCCTAACATACACGCCCCCATGCTCAGGGCTTCCTTGACAATTTTTAAATAATACACTAAAATAAACAGGCTCATCAGTGCCCTCAGATCAACTCAAACAAACAGCAACATCCATATAACTGAAGTTAAATGACCTCTCTCTCACAGTCTCCAGAGTACTGCACTACCTCTATCCAACTCCCGTTTCCTCAAGAGCCAGGGAGAAAAGATGGCCTTTCAGCATGCCATAAAGGCTAACAAACTCAGGCTGTTGTGGACCTGGGGAACAGTGCATTCCAAAGGGCTGGGGCCCTAATGGAGAATGCATTGCCAGCTGCCCCTTCTCATTTATACCAATGGGTTTTCAGTTCAGAAGCTACCAGATGCAGATGAGGCAATATGCCACAGGAGAGACGTGGGCTCTTAAATAGGTAGGACTCAGGACTTTCGAGATCAAAACCAACACCTTAAACTCAATCCATGGACCAAAAGGCAGCCAGTGCAGGTTATAGAACACAAGGTTAATATTCTCATGGTAGACACATCACTTAATAAGCAGGCCACTAAATTCTGCACCTGATGCGGTTCCCATATAGATGTAAGATACAACCCCATGAACAGCAGAATGAAGTATCTAATCTGGAGGTGACAGAGGTATGGATGGCTGTTTCAAGATCTGCATCCAATAGCAAAACATCTGATGCAGGAATGTACTTAGCAACTTTTAGAGTACATCTACACTCAAGCTAGAGATGTAATTTCCAGTTAGAAGGCACATACCTGCACTAGTTCTGATCGAACTAGTGTGCTAAAAATAGTGTACCCATGATGGCATGAGCCAAGGGTGGAGCAAGGCTGCCCCAAGTATGTACCTAGCATCTTGGATCAGTATATATTCAGGGCAACTAGCCCTTCCCACCTCTAGCACCATGGTTATTACACTTCTATTTTTAGTATACTAGCTTTATTGGAGCTAGCACATGTACGTCTCTCCAAGGTGGAAATTACATCTCCAGCTCAAAGTGTAGACAAGCCCGTAGAAATAAGGCTAAGATGAAAATGTGGGGAAAGTGTAATAAGTTAATACAACAGACCAGATTCACCACCATGGTTCAGGGGGATATAAATTGTACATTCCTGCACCAGCGAGAGACTCTACACCCAAAGGGAAATTTACAGGGAAGAGCAGCTTTCATCTCTGCAATGGCTCTATAGGAGTCCAGCCACCGGAGGCTGCAGTGGAGCTATGCTAAATGAACACATCCCAAGCTATCCTAACCACACACCTCCCCTCCCTATTCTGCTCATTTTTCAGGTTGTGCTATCAAGTCTGTGGTGTTCCAGGAAGAGTGGAGATTGCATGCATCTTGTGCTATTGCAACCCCCCAACAGATTTTCCCGGGGACTGTACAGTAGGGTCTGCACGAGCATGGAATCTGTCCCATTCTTTCTCTCTAAATAGTACTTCTTTGAGCTCATATGATACCAAAGTATTAAATTGCTAGCTCACAAAGTGATTATTCAAAGTCCTCTGCAATGAGCCCAAGGGAATTTTGCTTTAGTGAGGACAGTAGTATCAGGGCCAATATCTTTTAATAACTCCATTCTTTGAAAAAAGATCACAGAGGATTCTTTTGTTGTACCATTTGCTGAGTTGGATATATGAATGTGTGACGACAGCTATGCAACTACACTGGAATTTATTGGGCCTGAATCTGGTCCTACTTACATGGGTTTTACACTAATGTAATGCCACTGAAAGCAATGATTTATACCTGAGAGCCAAATCTGGCTCATCATAGATTGTAGTGCACTGAATGTCATGTAATATGAAAATATATGATATCACTTACGATTCATGCATCTTGTTGTTAATAAAATACAAGATGGCATTCCAAGATTTAAGAAATCAAAACAAAGAAAAATTAATTTTTAAAAGGTTAGTCAAAGAAACAGACATGCAAAGCCCCATATTAGGTACTTCGCAGTCCTGTAAGGGGCACTGAATCTCATGCCAAATGTGTTTATTTCTTAACCTCATTTAAAATGTGACCTTTTTTAAAAAAAGTTTGTAGCTCAGGCTAGTAAGCAACTCAAAATTCCTCTTTGTATATTTAGTTTATTTGAACAATCACCTAGGGAAAATTCATTTGCATGAATATGAAGTATGTGCCCCAGATGATAAGTTTGATGAAGTAAATATAGAACAAATCCTAAATTTAAAAAGAAATTGTATGTGGTAATCAGTACAATTATTCAGTGTAATGAGAAAGGCATCTCTTTTCTAAACACAGGCAATTGCATGATATTGGTATTATTATACTTTATCAACATTAATACACCAACTATTTAAATGTACACAGGACCACAAAAATTGCTTTTTTTAAACAAATGGATAGTAGCATTCCAAGACTATTATGTTCCTGAGATATCTCACAAGTCAATTTGTCAGTCTCATTTTCAGATGATGCAACTATTTATCTCACATGACTAAGTCTATAGAAAGGTCCCCAAAGAGGATAGGCCATCGCACTGACTGCAGTGACAAAAGGTCAGGTTGTTGGACAGCTCCCTGAAAAACAGTCTTCATGTCTGGAACTTTTCTGATCTGGTGGACAAGTCTTGACTGAAAAGGTCTGGTTTACCTAGGGGACCAGCTCCTCCTCCTCCCCATTTTTATACTGCTGTGGGGTTAATAGCTATGTCGTGTGGGGTCAGGGAAGACATCTGTGTCTCAGATAATATGCTTACGGTGATTACCACACATAATTGACTGACCTTCCCTCATTCTTTTCCTGCTTCAGGCCATGGCTGATAGGGTGAGATGCTCTAGAGGAGTTTATTTTCCATCACACACTATTGTGCTACTGAGCAAATATTTTAGCAAGCTTTGAATGAATCACCTTTCAGGCTTTGGGTTTGACAGTTAAAATATGAAGGCTGTGACCAATCTAATAATATTAGATTTTAAATCTGTTTTGGAAGAAAACATGGGAAAATCCTACTTAAAATCCATTTATAGACACCTAATAAAATCCTGTTGGGACTGCTGAAGCTGAGGTGATTTTTTTTTTAGAATTCTTGTGCTTCCTTTCCCCCTCCTCTTCAAACCTCATCTCTCCACCTTGCCATGGACATTTTAAGCATTTGAGTAGATTTGCCTCAAAAAGTATCAGAAAATTCAAGGTAGGAAAAAAGCCTCAAACAACCAACATTTGTGAATCTCCACAGCAGGGTTTCAAAGTGGTAAATGCTGTGTTCTAATTTGAGATTCATCCTTAGAGTGAGGACATCAGAAACCCTCCTAGTTCATGGTATTATGCAGTGGGAATACATGATCGCCTTGGAGTGCTTTGCATACACATGAATTTAATTTTACAGTCTACATGAAATAAGGCTTTTACCGAGTATGTCCAAAAGCTAAATGACATTTTGCCCTTTTTGTATTTTTTTAAAAGCAAAATGGAGTTTTATTACTGATACCAACAGTGAATAAATAAAACTAGAGACAGAACTTTTCAATATTCCCAGAGGGAAATTTCAAATGTAACATTAAGATTTTTAACTTTTTAATAATGTTTCACTCTAATTCTGTTTTATCTGTCTGGTAATTAAGCTATCAATCCAAACATAATATACTCCCACAGGAAAAACTACTATATTTCTTGATAGTGGGTTGTGCTGTAAGTGACTAAAGCTTTATACCTGGAACATTCATTTATATCAAGGGAGTGGATACAGAAAATCATTTATTGCTCCCCCACATATACACACACACTTTTTCTCCCTCTTTTGAGTTCCTCTGCTACCACATGAGAGGTGATCTTTACTATATGACACTGCTGAGTATTTGTGGCCTGTATTTAGAATTTCAAACTGCAGCAACAAAGGTGGGACTTAATGAATGGAGTTATAATATATGTTGAATTAACTCATTTGTTATCACTATTGTGTCTGACAACCAATATCTGTGTAAATGATCATTTCAATAATATAGTCCAAAAATATTTTAACCACAGATATCATCCACTTTAATTTTCCCAATAACATAATCTAAGTTTCTCGCCTCCTCTTATAGAAATCCATCTGGAATTGCCATCAACTCTCAAACATTTAATATAATTCATGTAGCAATGGCTTAACAAGAAAAAAATACAATATTCTAAATATATGGATGATCTTTAGAAAATCTCGGCATCACTTCATAATTATATACTACGAGTTTTAATTAACTAAAGCTCTGAAAATCATAATGCCTTATTAAAATGCAATTAATCCTTTGATTAAAAAACAAAAAGCACAAGTATTTACAACAAAAACACAAGTAGAATAATTACAAATATCATGTACCCATTTCTTTTATTTGGGTGTCACTTATGATGTCTCACGTTCCCTTCATTAATTCAAATACACACATTATCTCAAATCCACAGCAGACTGAGTGACAGTGGCCACCAAACACACAGCACTATATCCTATTGATTTCTGCAAATCCTGAACAATGCCATTTGCATGCTTGTTTCTGTAATAATAAAGATATGCCATTCAGAATTAAAGCACCGGCCAGACTAGTGGCAACTAATTGTGTTGTGTGTAATGAGTGCAATTTCAATTTGATATAACCCTCAGCTTTTCTTGCAGCACTCGCTAAGTACTTTCAAGTCTTTGTGGGGAAATAATTGATTTTTTTGTGCTGTGGGCACAAGAAAATTATTATGATCTTTTGAATAATGCCAAAGAAAGGACCATGAATGATTTAAATTGGTATATGAAGAAGGCTTCACTGTGGATTGCAGTTTGACTGACATCCTACTAATGTAGTATCTAGATTAGCAATTTTTAAGGAGGCAGCTAATATAAAACTGGTAAAACAGAAAACATTGCTAACAGGGATTTTGTATTTGTTATCCAGTGAGGAATAACAATATGGGGATTTAAGACATGTCAGACAAACACTATACTATTACATAATTGCCCTTGCTCTTTTCCTTTATGGCATAGGTATTGGAGGGTATATTTCAATTGATAAATTACACATTTAAAATGTGTAGATACAATAGTACAGTGGTAGGTTATCACAACAGCTAAAGTCCATTGGATACATTGGTTTGTAACCACCATGTACAAAATCTTTTGTTTTGTCTGGTTCTAACACAAGGTTTGAAAATTCTGATAATCATCCTCATGAAAAATTGGGAAAATTATGTTTCCTTTTAAAGGAAGTTGTTCTTTTTCCAAATTACTTACTAATCTCCCCATTACAAATTCACTATTATAGAATCCTGCCCAATCCTTCTTAAATTTTACTGAAGAACTTAAAATTTAATTATTAACCTGGATTGAGAATAGGTGTAGGCCATCTAAATAAATGCTGGATTCTCTAAAACCAAATGTGTAGTCATCAACTAAATATACTCATGTACATAAGTAATTATAAACTGCTTTCATCTGAAATCAATACATTCCTCTCTTCTTCTACCTTCTTCCTTTCTTCCCCCTTCGTAAATGCCAAATATATATATTTTTATGTGGTAATACTGCATCTGGTGACAAGCAAATAAGCATGTTACATAAATTCCAAACACAATTCCACCTTAAAATGCATACCTTCCAAATCTTATTCTTCAGAGGAGGCAATATTGTTAATTTAGTTGGTCATAACTAAATAGTTTCTAATCTGGAGCAGGAGTCTGCTGAGAATATTGGACAGTTTAAAGGTTAATCACCATCGCCTGGTTACACAAGTGAGGCAGAACTAATTCCTCCAAAGGCAAATGGCTTGCAGTTTTATCAGCAGTGCAGATTAGAAGTGTTAATATACAGAATAGAATGGATGCTCAAGGGCCAGTTTTCCCTTATCGGCAAACTTTGCAACAGAACTCAGCTACTGCACAACCTCTGCACTTTCTATAATAAGGCCCCTCATTTTGCCTCTCAAGCAGAACTATCAAACAATCCTCCCCAAACCACTGCCACCAAAATCAGGGTATTACAGACCACAGCTAATTGGAAGATCACTATAATGAAGTAAAAGATAAAATACTTTGGCTGCTGGCCTAAAATGTGGATCAGCACAACATAGGAAGCTATCTGGCTATGTCACATTCTGAGAGATTTACATAAACAATAAACTCAAACCAACTGCCCCAAAAATACATCTTTGTTTACAGTAAATGCAACCTAAAGCACTGGTTGTTAAAAAAAAAAGGAATTTACATATTCAATATTATTAACAAAGCAGTTTTTGCAACCACCAAATTTAACACATAGAACCCAATTTATTTATTTTTAAATGTACTCTTTGCAAGGAAAATTTGGTAAGATATATAAATATACATTCTATATAATATTTCAATATTTATGCTCCTCAATATGCTAAAGTATTTTTAGTACACTAGCAGATAGGCTCCAAATTGATTTCTCCAAATCTGTTCTTTGCTGCAGGTGTTTTTCATTAGAACAAGAAAGGAGGGGGGGAGATCCATCAGTGTCACATGCTATTTCCCAAATAAAACATGCTGACAGAAGACCCCTTAGAAAAGAAAAGAAAAGATACTTTGTCTAAATGAATCATTGGAAAGAGCAGGGAACTCTGCACAAGAAATTGGAGGAATAACCAGTTCAGAGAAATCACATAAAATGTTAAGGGATCCCTCTCTTTGTAAAGCATACATGAGAGGAATGCTCCTAAATGTTACAAAACTTGGGCCTGATCCTGTTCCCATTGAAGTCATTGGGAATTTTGCCACTGAGCTTGATGGGAGTAGGATCAGCTCCATAATTCCTTGCAGATGCCTGATATAATTAGCAATGCTTGCAAGCTATAACGGATCTGGAAGTCATGCTGAGTGGACACTGCTGTCTCCTCTTCACATCACCTGAATTCCCAGCGCATGATCATACAAACTATTCTCCCCTCTCTCCATTTGACTTCATTTGGACCCCAGTTCAGGAAAGCACTCCAAATCATGACAGTTCTTAAGCACATGCTTAAATCCCATTGACTTCAGCGGTGTTTACATGCAGTTCTTTCACCAACTACAGAGAAGCTGATTCTTTCTGAGACTCAGGGAAACTAAGTGCAGTTGAGGAAGGGATCTCATATTCAGCAGCAATTTTCCTTAGCTTTGGGCCCTCTTGAAGATACTCAGTCCATATCCCTGTCATCCTCTGGCTAAGAAACAACAAAAGTTACACAAAAAGGCAGCCAGTCTGGTTTGTTATGCTTAGAATACAGGACAGTCCACTCTCATATTTATCCCCTAGTAAAATAAATACTTATATTTGAAAATTGAAATTCAGGAACGAGAGTCTACCATATCTATAACAACAGACAATAATTCTCGCTCTGTCATTCACTCACTCATATTTTGATTTTCTTTCAGCACAACGTGCTGGCATATACCAAAATGATATACCAAAATGTTGTAGGTAGCACATAGATGGATACATTAGAGGGATACATTAAATAGGACTCTTGGTCTGGCAGAGTATGTTCCTGATTTATGAATTATTTCAACATATAAAAATGCATCTGTCCAATAGTCTTGGCTCCTGTACAGTCATCAGTAACTGTCCTCAAAGCAAGGATCCTCTCAAATCCACCTGGCTCAGAACATAAAGGTGTCCTGGAATTCCCCACCCAGCTGTAATCTTTCTCCCCACAAAAAAATTGAGAGAACTGTTGAGCCTGATAGCATCACCTGAGAGTAAATAAATCTGTACTCTGAGAAGCCAATGGGGAAAGCAAATTCCAGTCAAGGAACCCTCTCCCAAAATGTCAGGAATCTGTTCACTCTCCATGGTTAGTCTGGGCACCTCAGCTAATTTAACTGCCACAGAATCACATGAGAAGAGATGTGGCTTCTGTGATTACAAGGATACAACTTATTTAAGGCTAATTAAAATCAACATCTTTATTTGCACCCAGAAGCACACCGGAAGCCAGTCCCCAATTCAGATATCAAAGCATAGGTCTTGTGGGCTTTTCATGAGAAACACCCCATAACAAGTGAGCCATCACATTCAATACCTGCTGAAGTTTATGACAGGTCTTGAGATGCAGCTCTGTGTAGGATGTATTACAATGAGACTCATGAGGTGCAAGAGACACAGATCTCTGTGGCAAGGTCTGCAACTGAAAGAAAATGATACAATCTCATCAAGCAAAGTAGATACAAAATCCTTTTAGCTACTGTCATGACCTGATCATCCAGACACACATAAGGATTCCAAAGGACTATGGACATGGATAATAAAGGTTGGGAAGACTTCTTTAAAGGAAGCTAAAGAGTAGCACTGACAGTGCCTTCCATGTATGGACCTACAAGGTTTTACTAGCTAGACCTTCAGTTCTCCCAGTTCTCCCAGCATCTTCAGTGCCTCAGTGTCTAAAACTAGCTGAAACTCAAATGGAGAAGACCTCGTCTTTGTTGTCCCATCCAGAAATTATTCCATTTCCACAGAAGCTGGGAATTCAGCCCAGGTTCAAATAATTTTACCCATAAAGTTCCACAAAAACTCTTCGCAGCAAGAAAGAGTCAACTGTGCTTTTGATGTATTGTGGTCCAGAAACTTTTTAATATCTTCTGCTTTGATATTTTTGTATGATCACTCTCTTTGTGAGGTATGAGGGAGTGGGGGAGGAAAGTAAACATTAATTTAAAAATTGGTGTGCTTATACGATATATTTAAGATAAATAACTGAATATATGTTTGTGGGAAACTAGTAGATAAGTGAGCAGTTGGCTGAAAGAACATCACAAAATACAAAATCCACATAAACAGGACTTGTTGCAGAAACAATTTTTTAATAATTTCTGCACATTACAAGGGACAGAGACACCTGTGAGCCATATGAACATTATCACATTAGATCACTGCTAAATACCCAAACAAAATGAAAGCAATACAAATTCTCCAATATTCAGCAGTTGGTTTGCTTCTGATGCCTCTCAAGCAATCTGCCTGCTTCCATTATTCTAGTGTCAGGAATGATGTCAAAGGAGATATGTAGAAATTAAAGTACCTGCTTACCCCATCCACCTGTGAATATCTCCTGCATACCTAAACCTGCAGGCAATATTGCTCACTTCTGAATATGATCCTTCAGCACCAGGAATGCTGATCACCAGATAGTGACAAAGAACTGTAGGGAATTATCTTGCATTGGCAGGGAGGTGTCCCTGTAACACTGACAATTTCCTGAAATATCCAGAATGAACTTAATTCAATAAAGTTAAACCTTATGGAAATAGTTTTGACATCTCTGGAGTTCATTGCACAAAATGCAGTTGTGTATGTGTTATTGTGGAATTGTATGTCTTTTCATGGGAAGGGTAAATAGGAGAACAGCAGGAGGTGATTAGGCAAATTCACTCAGGTTGTAACATCCTCAAAGAAGCCACCTCCCTGGAGAGGTACACATATACTGGTTCAGACTGGATTCTCCAGGGAAAGTCAGACAAAGAAAGGGGTTTTGGATAAATAGCCTGGTTCTAAACTGGTTCAAGGCCTTCTTCCTGATCCAACAAATGGGCAGGACACCTGGTCCACAGAAGGCCCCAATCCTTAGGACGGGGTTGGAAGGACTGGCCTACCAGAACCTATGTCAGGGCTGGGGTTAATTCCGCTGAGCTTATCAGCATGCATGTAAGTTATTTCATTGTTGTTAATATGTTTTCTCTGTAATACTTTTTACTGTAAGAATAAATTAGGCTTGAATAGGAAGTGCCACATGGTAACTTATATCTGCTGACAATCACTCTGTTATCAGTCTCTGAAGAGAAAGCAAGCACGTCCTTGGGCAACCTGTCTATGCTGGGAACTACACCGCGAAGGCAGGGAACTGTGCAGCCTGGGAATACCCCAGTCAGAAGGGAGAAAGACGCAGGCCTCCACCCAGCAAGGTAACTGGAACTGGACGCCAAGAGTGCGTGCTCCTGTCGAATCAGTGAGGTGCAGCTGCCCTGAACTGTGACAGTCCCAAATGACCCACTTGGCCTTTTTCCATCTCTAACTTCTACAATTGTAGGATTCTTCTGGGAAGCCTGTAGTTTCGGCCTAGTGATTCAGAGCAGCAGGAGATATGGGTCTATCTAGCAGGTAAGTAATGGCATAGCAAACATATTCACTCTATCTATCCACCCACTTAGGTACTTTCATGACCCCCACCTCCCCATAATATCTGAAAGCATCTTTAATATTCAAGCTCCTATTTTTAGGAAAGTAGCACTGTGTTTGGAAGTATGTGCACTTTTGTGGTACATACATGCTATTGTATATGGTAGGCCAACGCTCTTGTCAAAAGTTATTAAGTTGTTTTGCTGTTGCACAATCAATGCAGAGGATCAAGGATGACAGGCCTGGTCTCTAAAAGTCAGTTCTTGTACTTATAAATGGGAGCAGAACACTAGAGAAGGTGAACAGAAAAATCTGCAAAGCCAAGGAGAAAGTAGGCAAGAGTGTATTGATTACTGTCAACCCAGAAGCAGACTGGAACTTGTCGCAGAACATTTTTATCCTTCTAACATTTTTATAGAATAAACTACATATGAAGAAAGGTTCAGAAATTTCCATAACATTTTGTAGATTACTTTCCTTTGACTTTCTGTCAGACCTGAATAATTCACAGGTGATATCTGACTCTTCCCCTTGCCTCCAACTCATTTTCTGACTAGTTTGTAAATTCCCTTTCCTAGTCCATCAGGCTATTGTTTTACCAAGACTTTATTAGAACCCTGCTCTGTTAAAAAACATTCTTCCTTTGTAGTCTGAAGCTCTATCTATGCTATGTCAGTATAACTTATGTTGCTCAGGGGTGTGAATAAGCTGCCCCCCCGAGTGACATAAATTACACTGACCTAAGCACTGATGTGGACAGCGCTTCTCTCACCAGCATAGCTACTGCCACTTGTTGGGGCAGGGCCAGTGCAAGGATGTTTCACGCCCTAGGCGAAACTTCCACCTTGCGCCCTTTCGTCCCCAAGCCCCTGCCCTGAGGCGCCCCCAGCCCCACAGCAGCTCTCCCCCTCCGCCCTGAGGTGCCCCCCCATGGCAGCTCCCCCCTCCACCCTGAGGCTCCCCCTCTGCAACAGCTCCCCATCCTGCACCCTCCATCCTGAGGCACCCCCCCACACCCCAGCTCACCCCTGCTCTGCCTCCACCCAAGCCTGGAAGGCGGGAGAGGTGAAGCAGCCACGGCATGCTCGGGGAGGAGGCGGGCAGGGGTGAGCTGGGGCGGGGAGTTCCCCTGCATGCTGCCCACCCCCTTACTTGCTGCAGGCGGCCCTCCCCGCGCTCCTCTGCCCCAGCTCCCTCCGCCTATATACTGGCGGTGACCAGGGTGGCCGCCACGGTCGCTGCCAAAGAAAATGCCGCCCCCCAAATCCTAGTGCCCTAGGCGACCGCCTAGGTTGCCTAAATGGTTGCACCGGTCCTGGTTGGGGGTTGCGTAACTAAGTCAACGGGAGAGCTCTCTCCTGCCGGCTTAGTGCGGCTACACTAGAGAGCTTACAGCTGCACCACTATAGGGATGCCTATTATGGTCTCCTGTCCACTGGGGACTAGGTTGAGACCACCAAACTGAACTTAAACCATTGCATCAGTGAAACCTTTGTGAGAAGCATCATAAATTGTGTTAACATTACCAGAATTTTGGTCCACTACCAAGTTTTATATATATAAAAAAACCTCTCATTACGCAGATATTACTTTCAGTTCTATTAAATCTGGAGCTTTGCCATTAACTGCTTTGAGACCAGTATTTCATCAGAAATGCAGACACGAATGAATCCATGGTACGCCCACATCTTGAATACTACGTGCAGATGTGGTCGCCTAATCTCAAAAAAATATATATTGGAATTGGAAAAGGTTCAGAAAAGGGCAACAAAAATGATTAGGGGTATGGAACAGCTGCCATATGGGGAGAAATTAATAAGACTGGGGCTTTTCAGCTTGGAAAAGAGATAACTAAGGGGGGATATGATAGAGGTTTATAAAATCATAACTGGTGTGGAAAAAGTAAATAAGGACGTGTTATTTATTCCTTGTCATAACACAAGAACTAGGGTTCACCAAATTAAATCGATAGGCAGCAAGTTTAAAACAAACAAAAGGAAGAGAAGGTTACTCACCTTGTGCAGTTACTGAGGTTCTTCGAGATGTGTGTCCCTGTGGGTGCTCCACTTTAGGTGTTGGTGCGTCCAAGTGCCACCAATTGGAGACTTTTAGTAGCAGTGCCTGGCTGGGTGGCATGTTCGCAGTAGCCGCCTTGCGCTACCGTTGGTGCTCACGCGTCCCCACCCCCTCGGTTTCTTCTCTACCGTAAAGCTCATATAGCAAACTCCGGAGTAGAGGGGAGGAGAGTAGGTAATGGAGCACCCACAGGGACACGCATCTCGAAGAACTTAACTGCATAAAGAGAGTAACCTTCTCTTCTTCTTTGAGTGCTGTCCCTATGGGTGTTCCACTTTAGGTGACTGCAAAGCAACATCCCGTTATGGAAGGCAGGGTTCTGGAGTAGGTTGCAAAGTTGATGATAATACCATAAGGCCAGGTATTGCATCATTCTCAGAGCTTTTTTAATTGCATAGTGGTTTGTGAATGTGTGTATTGAAGCCCAAGTGGCAGCTTGGCATATTTCTTTGATTGGGACGTTATGTAGAAAAGCAATCAAGGTAGAAATAGCTCTTGTTGAATGGACTCTGATCCCTGTCGGGGAGTCTATCTTTTGTTGCTGAAAACATAGGCGGATGAAAGTCGAAATCCATTTTGATAGCCTCTGTTTTAAAAAGGCTGTGCCTTTTGATCATTCAGTGGTGGAGATGAAGAGTCTTGGTGACTTACGGAAAGGTTTTGTTCTCTCTAGGTAGAATGCTAGTGCTCTTCTGACATCTAGTGTGTGGAGAACAGATTCCTGGGTAGACCCATGTGGTTTTGGGTACAACGCAGGGAGATGTATAGGTTGATTGATATGGAATGATGTGGGTACCTTTGGTATGAATTCAGGGTGTGGTCGCATAGTCACTTTTTCTTTAAAGAGTATAGTGTAAGGCAGATGGACCAGGATGGCCCCTATCTGACCCACTCTACATGCTGAGGTGATCACAACTAGGAACACTAGTAGTGAACGGGTAGCAAGTGGTTCGAAGGGGGCTCTGGTAAGTCCTCTGAGGACTAAATTTAGATCCCATGCTGTTGTAGGGTTGCGGACTTCAGGGTATATGTTCTGAATTCTTGCAAGAAAGCGTTTTGTAATTGGATGGTGGTTCAAGGGAGCACCCCATCCTATCAGTGAGGCTTCTGTGGTGATTAGGATGGATGCAGGGACTTATTGGAATTGAACCCCTCTGCACGCATTGCTCGGGATTGTCCGCCATTATAGGGACTATTTTACTTTTGGTGGTAGTGATAGGATTTTGTTTAGGTTGTGTCTGTGTGGTATGTATACCATGCTTAGCCATCCCCGGAGACAGCACATGTGTAGTCGTGCATGTTTGACTATGAAAGTAGAGGCAGCCATGTGTCCTAATAGTTGCAGGCATGTGTGTGCAGAGATCGTCGGACTGTTTGTGATCATAGATATGAGAGAGGTCATTGTGTAAAATCTGGACCTTGGCAGGGAAGCTTTTGCTTCTACCGAGTCTAAGTAAACTCCGATGAATTTAGTTGTTGCACCAGAACTGTTGATTTCTTCTCGTTTATCTGTAAGCCAAGAGTATGGCAGAGGGTTATAGTTCTCTGTGTGAAGTTTGTTACTTCTGTTCAAGTGCGACCCTTTAACAGGCAGTCATCCAAGTATGGGAATATCATGATTCCTTGTCTGCGTAAGTATGCTGCTACTACTGCCAAGGACTTGGTGAAGTCTCTCAGAGCTGTGGATAGTCTGAACGGTAGCACTCTGTATCAGAAGTGGTCTCTGCCTACTGTGAATTGTAGGAATCGTCTGTGTCTGGGTTGTATAGTGATGTGAAAGTACGCGTCATGTAGGTCAAGGGCTGAAAACCAGTCCCCTTCTTCCAGTGCTGGGATTATTGATGTCAGTGTGACAATTTTGAATTTGTGGGTATGAATGAATTTCTTGAGTTTCCTGAGATCTAAGATAGGTCTCCATCCTCCGTTTTTCTTTTGTGTTAGAAAGTAGTGAAAGTAGAACCCTTTCCCTCTGTGCTCTATGGCACCTAGCTGTACAAGATGGTTTACTTCTTGTCTCAGAAGATGCTCATGAGAAGGGTCCCTGAAGAAGGATGGGGAAGGGGTGTGTGTAGGGGGGATGGAGGTAAAAGGAATGGTATATCCTGATCTTATTATTTCCAATACCCACCAGTCTGTGGTGATGGATGCCCATGCTAGGTAAAATGGTCAAACTCGGTGGCCAAAAGTTTGGGTATTCGATGTAATTTGCTCTGGAAGTTGTGGGAGGTTGGTCAGACCCTTGACCAAATCCTCAAAATTGTGGCTTATTAGATAGCATTTGGGACATTGAGGCCTGGTTTTGTGGTGGTCTCTGTGCCTGGTGGCAAGGCCTGGAGTTGTCAAATGGATGTTGCAGTAGTTGGTTTAGGTTGTCACAGTTGCTGTTATAAGGTTGGAATCATCTGCATCTGTTTGGGGGTGTATACATACCCAAAGTACGGAGTGCGGCATGGGAGTCCTTCACTGAGTGCAGGACATCATCCATTTTTTATTAAAATAATTTCTCCCTGTCAAACGAGAAATCATCTACTTTGGTTTGTAGTTACCATGGGATTCCTGAGGCTTGTAGCCAGGAGACTCTCCTCATTACTATGGCAGTGGCTGTTGTACGGGCTGCTGTTTCTTCTGTATCAAGGGAAGCTTGTAGCACTGTTCGGGCTACTAGTTGTCCCTCCGTCATGATGGCTTGGAACTGCTGCTCCTTTTCCTCTGGAATATTTGGTAGGAACTCATTGAGTTTTTGGTAGTTGCATTGGTCATACTTTGTCAATAGGGAGGTATAGTTCGCTGTGAGGAACTGGAGTGTTGCTGACGAGTATACTTTTTGGCCAAAAAGATCTAATCTCTTGCCATCTTTGTCTTGATGTGTGTTCTTAAATTGGGGCTGTTTACCCCTCTGATTTATGGCATCCACCACCAATGAATTTGGTTGTGAGTGGGAGAATAAAAAGTCCATGCCTTTGTTGGGGACATACATAATATTTTCTGTCAGCTCTTTTGCTTATAGGTGGTATGGTGGCTGGTGTTTGCCATACCGTTTCCACCGATTCCATCAGTGCGTTGTTCACTGGTAGTGCTATTTTCATTGTGGATGCTGGGTGTAGAATCTTTAATAGTTGGTGTTGACTTTCAGTCACATCTTTGAGTGTGATGTTTTGGCTTTGTGCCACGCTTATAAACAATTCTTGGAATTGTTTTGAGTCGTCCGCTATTGTGGGTGGAGGGGGCATGATTGCCTCATATGGGGATGAAGAGGAGTTATGTTCTGGTGAGAGGTCTTATGTGGTGTCCTTCAACTCCTCCATTGTGTCCTTGGATGCCTTGGAGGGTTCTGTGGCCATCTCCATAGAGAGTCCTATCTGCTTTCTTTGAGGGGTGAGAATCCTTTGCAGTTGTGATCTGTATGCTGACAATGGGTCCCAGTGTGCCCATTGCATCGGGAATCGAAAGGGTGGGCACATCAATGGGTTAGCCAGCCATTGGGGTATGTCTCTGTGAAGACAGTTCTTGGTACCTGTGTGGGATGGTTGGGGTTCGGTACCAGAAGGGGAGGAATGTCCGGAATAGAATACTCCCTCCTCCATGTCATCCTCCTCATCACTTAAGAAGTGCATCACGGACATCGAGTCCTGGCGTTTCGGTCGTGGCGGCACCAGGGAGCCATTGGTGCTGAGAATGGGAGACTCTGGCGTAGAGGTTATCGGCACCAAGGTCGTTGGTGCCAAGAAGATATGTTCAGGCACCTGCATCAGTGCTGCCCTCTTCCGAGTGGCTTTGGTCAGTGCCAGTGTTGGCGGTTTAGGTCTTGTGAGTACATGCTCTGTAGGAGTTTCTACCTGGGGTGGCATTGTCATTTTCGGTGCTGTTGGCACTGTGTCCTTCCTGGGAGTGGTCAGTGCCATGGAGGAGGAGGCTGTCTTATGCCTGCCACTCAATTCCTTGTCTTTACCATTCCTACTTCTGATGCGGGCAGTGCTGTAGGTGCCAGGAGCATTGAATGTGTTCACCCTGTTGTCCATTGGCACCCAGAGTAGTGATCTTGCTGGAGACAGTTTTCTCTTTAACGGTTCTCTCTGAGTCAGTGATGTTTCCCTTTTCCTCGATTTTTTGGAGGAAAGGGTACTTGCTCTATCCAGGGAGGAGGTGCCTGGAGACTCCCCTCCTGGGGGCTCACTAGCATCCGATGGAGGAGTAAGGGATTTTTCTGTTCAGATCATTTTTAGTCTAAGATCCCTATCTCTCCTTGCTCTGGCTTTGAGGTTGTTGCAAAGAGTGTATTTCTGGAAAATGTGCGCCCCCCTTTAAGCAACGGATGCACTGCCAGTGGCCGTCTGAGACAGGCATCATATCCTTGCATGAAGAGCATCTTTTGAATCCAGGGGTGCCTGGCATTGTCTTTATCTAATTTTCTAATTAAACAGAAATAAAGAAGGAAAGGGATCTCTCCAAGGTTTTTTTCTTTTTTGAAGTCTAAATAGTTTTAAACTGAAACTTAAGACTATTTCTACACTGTCTACTAACTATAACTAACTAATTGGTATCTAAATTGTTCTATTTCTCTATTTTAGGTCATTTTAAGACACTGCTGTTGGAGCTCTGTCTGCAGCCAAGGATGGTTGAGAAGGAACTGAGGGGGTCATAACGCGCAAGCGCCAACGGTACCACAAGGCGGCTACTGTGCACACGCATCCCAACTAAGCACTGCTACCAAAATTCTCCAGTCAGTGGCACTCGGTTGCACCAACACCTGAAGTGGAGCACCCAGAGGGATAGCAATTGAAGAAGTATTTTTTTTCACACAACGCACAGCCAACCTGTGGAACTCCTTGCCAGAGGATGTTGTGAAGGCCAAGACTATAACAGAGTTAAAAAAAGAACTAGATAAGTTAATGGATAGGTCCATCAATGGTGTCCCTAGCCTCTGTTTTCCAGAAACTGGGAATACACAACAGGGGATGGGTCACTTGGTGATTACCTGTTCTGTTAATTCCCTCTGGGGCACCTGACAATTGGCCACTACTGGAAGACAGGATACTGGGCTAGATGGACCTTTGGTCTGACCCTGTATGGCCATTCTTATATTCTTATCAATGAATGCACACAGAATGTACCCAAAAATAGGGGAAACAAACGCTAACATTCAGTTCCTCAGTCACTGAGTACTAATTTTTACTCATGTGAATATCTCAGTATGCTAATTTTTACTATACCAATGGTCTGAAGTATCTCTTCACCCACCTTCCCAACCAAGAACACATGCCAAAAGACCCCCTAAATAGATCTGGGCAGAAAAAAAATCCAGTGAAAATTTTTGAAATTTCAGATATTTTCATCAGGATAAACCAAGATGTTTTGAACCTTTTCACCAAAAAGTCTGCCACTCCATAACAGCCAATAGCCTGGTGTTTAGGGCACTCACCTAAGCTGTGGGAGACCTAAGGTCAAGTCTCTGGTCTGCCATTCTTTCTTATCCCAGGTCACCCTAGTCACCTGGCTATTCTAGGCTGGATCTCTCTCTCTGGTTTTGACCAGAAATTCCATCCTTGACCTGAGAAACCTTCCCAACAAAAATGTTGTCAAAACTTAATTGAAAAGTGTCCAACTGGTTCTATTCCTAAATCTCTAAACCCATGGCCCAGGACATTGGGATTGTCTTGAAATGGCTCCAATGGCTCCAATCCATTGCAATCTGATCTTCATGGGAGGAACCTTACACCTACTGTGGAACCTTGTTGAAGTACATGGGGCTCCATCTAGGCTCAGAGATCTACCTCCACAGATCTGATTGCAGGATTGGGACTCTACCACCCATTATAAGTCTCCCTTAGTTATCTCCTTTTATCCTGAAGCTCCCATCTCTTCTCTTTCCCTTCAGGCACACAATATTTGCAGATGAAAGGAAGGGGTGTCCAACTTCCTCTGTAGCTAGAATCAGACCCATGCAGTTCCAGAGTCAAATTTCAAATAAAACAATATGATAGCTCAACAAATCTGAAAGAGCCTTAATTCTAAATGCTTTTGCGTTTGGAATAAGAATCAACTCAAGGAAATAAGAGCACTCTGACTATTAGTATCCAGATCCCACTAGCTTCAGGGGTAAAATTGACAACTTTGCTGGTAGTCTCAGCACAAAAGCCAAGGATTGACCAAACCAAGAAGACAGATATTTATCTCTTAGGTTTTTGTAGAACATCTATTGCCATAATATCTAAGAGTTCTACTACTACTGAGCAGAACTCTCCTCACATCTCACTGGTAATGAACTGTGGAGTAAGCTTGAACGATCTCCCCATGTGCAATCTGCTTTTGTGAACAGAAAATTTCAGACCACGTAGCTGTCAAATCCACCAAGTTTAAAAATAGAATATGTACCTTGTAACATACACCCTGTATCATAAGTGTGTAATAATATACAGTTTTAATGTCGTAACCCGACAAGAAGGAACTACTATGTCACTGCAACTAGAACAGAAGGGACACTATTGAAAAGAGCACCAGCCTCACACTCAGACAGTGAAATGTTTCAGTTGCTGGTTCATTTCACATAACCACATTCAATCATCATTAGCTCAACTCAGTTCAATAGGAAAAAGGGGTTTATAGCATATATAAGGCCTTGTCTACACTATGGGGGTAAGTCGACCTAAGTTACGCAACTCCAACTGGAATCAACGTAGCTTAGGTCGACTTTCTGAGGTGTCTACACCATGCTAAGTCGACAGGAGACACTCTTCCATCGACTTACCTTACGCTTCTCATTCCGGTGGAGTACCGGGGTCGATGCGAGAGCAATCTGCGGTCTATTTAGCAAGTCTTAGACGCGCTAAATTGACCCCCGGTGCATCGATCACTATAGTGTCAATCCCTCGTATGTGTAGACATGCCCTCAGTGGTAGAAACCAGGAAATGGTGGGGGGTGGAGGAGAAGAAAGGACTTCCTGATAGGGTCGCCAACCTTCCAGGATTTCCCTGGAGTCTCCAGGATTTAAAGATTATGTCATGTGATGAAACCTCCAGGAATACGTCCAACCTAAATTGGCAACCCTACTTCCAGATGATATTGCCAGATTGAAATTATGTGACAAGTGGCCTGTTTGTTTTGTGGAGTTTTATGTTCTCTATTTGGAGCTGGCTATTATTATTTCTTAAATGAAATAGTTTGGCCCCTACTTATAGATGTAGAATTATTTTGACATTTATTCTGGAGATATCATAATGCTATCAAAAGAAAAACAGAAGAGTGCTGAAGCAATTGAGACAGGATGAAATTGCACCCATAGTCATTCAATACTAATTCATAATTTTCAACAGAACAGCAATACTTCAATCACCTTGTTTTGTTTTACAAAATTTTTCTAGGACCCTCACTGAGGCTTCAGTAAACCAAAAGAATCATCATCCATGCGTGCAGTCTCCACAGCCTGGCCATCACTTTATAAATGTCTAGTCCTGAGCCTCAAAAGTTTTTGAGCACGGCAGATCTATCACCCTGTCATGCATCAGCAGCATTATGATGTTCCTTCAGCCTAATCTTCCGCTGCCTATGAGCTTTCTAATAAACTGAACCCCACCACCCAAACAGAATGCACAACAAAAACAGCAACAGCCCCATATAAACTCTGAGATGCCCTATGTGCTACATGAACGTTAACTCTCTCAGACAATGCAGCATGATATAATAACTGCATTATAACTTGAGAGTGCTTCTCATTTATAAGGTAACTAACAATTATATCCTAGGCTGAACAAATGCTGAGACCAAAAGCTAGGGTATTTATAGCAAATAAACCCTGAGGCTGAGGTATTTATTATACCAGGATTTGATTTTTATTAAGCATCTTAAAGTGGTAATTACTGATATGTTTAAGTAAATAGTCACATTTTAAATAAAAGAAGGAAATCCTACCCAACAAAAATGGGACTGTCAAGCTACTGGAAGGTAAATCAGCTTCCTTTCCCTCCCTCCCTACCTCACCCCTTCAGTCCCCAGAAGAGATGTAATATATTTTTGTTTACAAGAAAGCAAGATTGAGGATTTTTCCAATGTCAACAAACCATGCACACCAAATACCTGGCAGTTACTGAGAGCACCAGGGCTTCATTGAGATGTAGGGGGGGAGTAAGTCAAGGGATTTTAGATATTTCCCTATCGAAATATTGGGGTTTCCCTCTTTCTGCTGATGGGAGTGAGAGGCTGTGGTGGCATCTTTGTTACTGGCAAACAGTGTGAAAATCCTAACTACTGGAGCCAGCAAGGCTCATAGAAGCCAATCAGATTAGAGAGATTTGTTCCTGAGAAATAATTCCTCAGACACCCCATAGCAGAGTGCAGGGAAATGCAATGAGTGCAGGGAAATGTGCATCAGTAACTGAACAACATCTCCACACTCTGATAGTGCAGAATATGAAACAATGAACAGTTTTTTCAGAGGATCAAACTACGTTTTCCCTCTCTTCTACCTATCCCCAACTCTGAAATGTTGCCAGAGTTCATGCTTACTTCGACCTTGTTTCTGCTTAAATCCTTGTTCATGTCTTAATCACTATACTGCAATTCCTTCTTCTGTGGTCTTTCTAAATCCCAACTCTCTCTAAATGTCAGTGGGTTCAGAATAGCACAGTCATATTATTCTCTTGTTCCATGCATGGATAAACAATGATAGAAGATGTGTTTATGCAGTAAAACTACAATGGAAGAAGAGCAAGGTGACAGTAAATGGAACAGGGACAGCAGGAAACAGAAGAACCACCGCTAAGAATTGACTGATATTCCCAGGGCCAGCTCCAGGTTTTCTGCCACCCCAAGTGAAAAAAAAAAAAAAGCCGGTCCGCGGCACTTCGGCAGCAGCTCAATCGTGCCACTCCATTCTTTGATGGCAGTTCAGCAGCGGGTCCTTCAATCCCTCTGTTCCACTTTAGTGGTACTTCGGCAGCAGCTCAAAGAGGACCCGCTGTCGAATTCCCACCAAAGACCCGGATGGGCCACCCCAATATCGGACGGAGTGCCGCCCCTTTGGATTGGCCGTTCCAAGCACCTACTTCCTTAGCTGGTGCCTGGAGCCGGCCCTTGATATTCCCAGACATGGCTGTAGCAGCTGAACACCCAGACATCAACAATAAAGTACGTGTTTACACTTTGACTAGGAACAACTAAGACTTGAATATAGATAAGATCCATACCAGATGACATGGAACGCTACCATCTATCAGTGCATACAATTGGCTTTCACTGATCCCTTGCCTCCAAAAAGCAATTAACAGTATATGGTTAGTATCAAATTAGAATCCTAGGTCTTCTTAGGCACAAAAGAGTGTCCATATAGGATATGACACTGCCACTTGCGTATGCTTTGTTATATAGCTGAAAGCTACTGTAATGTACTTGGTTAACTATGTACTGTAATACCTGGGTGAAGAAAAGGGTTCAGACCCTTTTAAGCAATCAGCCAATGTCTGGAGGCCACTAGAATAACTTGTATAGCTCTTATTGTCAGTGTTGATAATTCATTAATATTTGCCATGAGAGCTCTGTTATGTGAGCTTAGCTGCCCACATTGTAACCTAATGGTAGAGACATAAACTGCATGGTGACCGAATACCTGACTTGTAATACAGAAATAAAATTGCACGTTTCCAAATGAGCTTTAGAAGTGGGAGCAGATTAAAATGCATCAGATAATGACACTTTGCAGCACATTCCAACTTAAAGCCTTTTGCAAACTTTCATGATTTAAGCCCCTCTATTTAAGCACCTCTATTAGTTCTGCAGGTAATTTTATAACATATGAAGCACACAGGTTAAGGGCTTGATTTTCAGAAGTGCTGAACATTCATAGGTCTAGCTGAAGTGAATGGGGAGTTCTGGGTACTCAGCATGTCTGGAAATCAGATCCTATGTGTCTTGCCCAAGCTTACACAAAATGCCCATGGGAGCACTGTTAACACACATTCTATCTTTGTTACCTGAGCACCTAACCCAGAGCTCCTACAATTTAAGCACAAGAACACTTTTCATTTCCTAATCCTTCTGCCTTTTTACCTAGCAGTCTATTGAGGTGATGCTGGCAATCTTTCTGAGATTTCAAAAAACGTCTCCATCCTGACAAAAAGTCAAAATCTCCAAAATATATATATATATTTTTAGGGCTGTCGAGCGATTAAAAAACTTAATCGTGATTAATCGTACTGTTAAACAATAATAGAATACTATTTATTTAAATATTTTTGATGTTTTCTACATTTTCAAATATATTGATTTCAATTACAACACAGAATACAAAGTGTGCAGTGCTCAGTTTATATTTATTTTTATTACAAATATTTGCACTGTAAAAAACAAAAGAAACAAGTATTTTTCCAATTCACCTAACATGAGTACTGTAGTGTAATCTTTTTATCATGAAAGTTGAACTTACAAATGTAAAATTGGGAACAAAAAAATAACTGCATTCAAAAATAAAACAATGTAAAATTTTAGAGCCTACATGTCCATTCAGTCCTACTTCTTGTTCAGCCAATCGCTAAGACAAACAAGTTTGTTTACATTTGCAGAAGGTAATGCTGCCCCCACATCTTGTTTACAATGCCACCTGAAAATGAGAACAAGCATTTGCATGGCACTGTTGTAGCTGGCATCACAAGATATTTACGTGCCAGATGTGCTAAAGATTCATATGTCCCTTCATGCTTCAACCATCATTCCATAGGACATGTGTCCAGGCTGATGATGGATTCTGCTTGATAACGTGGAGTGCGGACTGATACATGTTCATTTCATCATCTGAGTCAGATGCCACCAGCAGAAGGATGATTTTCCTTTTTGGTGGTTTGGGATCTGTAGTTTCTGCACTGGACTTCTGTATTTTAAAGAAGCCTTATTGAGGGCACAGAAACAAACCATCTCAATGTGCAGAAAGAATAATAAATATGGCAGGCAACCAGCTTGGCTTCACAGAGAAATCTTTGGTGAGCTTAAACACAAAAAGGAAGCTTACAAAAAGTGGAAACTTGGACAGATGACTAGGGAGGAGTATAAAAATTTGCTCGAGCATGCAGGGGTGTAATTAGGAAGGCCAACGCACAATTGGAGTTGCAGCTAGCAAGGGATGTGAAGGGTAACAAGAAGGGTTTCTACAGGTATGTTAGCAACAAGAAGACGGTCAAGGAAAATGTGGGACTCGTACTGAATGGAGGAGGCACCCTAGTGACAAATGATGTGGAAAAAGCTGAAGTAGTCAATGCTTTTTTTGCCTCAGTCTTCACAGACAAGGTAAGCTCCAGACTGCTGCACTAGGCAGCAAAGTATGGGCAGGAAGTGAGGAGCCCTCAGTGGTGAAAGAAAAGGTTAAGGGCCATTTAGAAAAGCTGGACATGCACAAGTCCATGGGGCCAGATGCAATGCATCTGAGGGTACTGAGGGAGTTGGTTGATATGATTGCAGAGTCATTGGCCATTATCTTTGAAAACTCATGGCGATCAGGGGAGGTCCCAGACGACTGGAAAAAGGCAAATATATGCCCATGTTTTAAAAAGGGAAGAAGGAGAATCTGGGGAACTACAGACCAGCCAGCCTCACCTCAGTCCCCGGAAAAATCATGGAGAAGGTCCTCAAGGAATCCATTTTGAAGCACTTGGAGGAGAGGAAGGTGATCAGGAAGAGTCAACATGGATTCACCAAGGGCAATTCATGCCTGACCAACCTGATTGCCTTCTATGATGAGATAACTGGATCTGTGAATATTGGGAAAGCAGTGGACATGATATACCTTGACTTTAGCAAAGCTTTTGATACAGTCTCCCACAGTATTCTTGCCAGTAAGTTAAAGTATGGATTGGATGAATGGACTGTAAGGTGGATAGAAAGCTGGCTAGATGATTGGGCTCAATGGGTAGTGATCAATGGCTCAATGCCTAGTTGGCAGCTGGTATCAAATGGAGTGCCCCAGGGGTCGGTCCTGAGGCTGGCTTTGTTTAACATCTTCATTAATGATCTGGATGATTGGCACCCTCAGCAAGTTTGCAGATGACACTAAGCTAGGGGGAGAGGTAGATATGCTGGAGGGTAGGGATAGGGTCCAGAGTGACCTAGACAAATTGGAGGATTGGGCCAAAAGGAATCTGATGATGTTCAACAAGAACAAGTGCAGAGTCCTGCACTTAGGATGGAAGAATCCCATGCACTACTATAGGCTGGGGGCCGACTGGCTAAGCAGCAGTTCAGCAGAAAAGGACCTGGGGATTACAGTGGACGAGAAGCTGGATATGAGTCAATAGTGTGCCCTTGTGTCCAAGAAGGCTAATGGCATATTGGGCTGCATTACAGGAGCACTGACAGCAGGTCGAGGGAAGTGATTATTCCCCTCTATTTGGCACCGGTGAGGCCACACCTGGAGTATTGTGTCCAGTTTGGGGCCCCCCACTACAGAAGGGATGTGGACAAATTGGAGAGAGTCCAGCGGAGAGCAACAAAAATGATTAGGGGACTGGAGCACATGGCTTATGAGGAAAGGCTGAGGGAACTGGGTTTATTTAGTCAGCAGAAGAGAAGACTAAGGGAGGGGGGAATTTGATAGCAGCCTTCAACTGCCTGAAGGGGGGTTCCAAAGAGGATGGAGCTCAGCTGTTCTCAGTGGTGGCAGATGACCGAACAAGGAGTAATGGTCTCAAGTTGCAGTGGGGAAGGTCTAGGTTGGATAATAGAAAACACTATTTCACTAGAAGGGTGGTGAAGCACTGGAATGGGTTGCCAAGGGAGTGGTGGAATCTCCATCTTTTAGAGGTTTTTAAGGACCACCTTAACAAAGCCCTGGCTGGGATGATTTAGTTGGGATTCGTCCTGCTTTGAGCAGGGGGTTGGACTAGATGACCTCCTGAAGTCTCTTCCAACCCATATCTTCTATGATTCTATGAAAGCATGCTCCACACCTCTTCCCTCTCATATTTTGAAAGGCACTTCAGATTCTTAAACCTTGGGTTGAGTGCTGTAGCTATCTTCAGAAATCTCACATTGGTACCTTCTTTGTGTTTTGTCAAATCTGCAGTGAACGTGTTCTTAGGACGAACAACATGTGCTGGGTCATCATCCGAGACTGCTATAACATGAAATATAGGGTTAAAACAGAGCAGGAGACATACAATTGTCCCCTAAGGAGTTGAGTCACAAATTTGATTAACACATTTTTTTAACGAGCATCAGCATGGAAGTATGTCCTCTGGAATTGTGGCCAAAGCATGAAGGGCATACGAATGTTTAGCATATCTGGCATGTAAATACCTTGCCATGCCAGCTACAAAAGTGCCATGAGAATGCCTGTTCCCACTTTCAAGTGACATTGTAAATAAGTGCCAGCATTATCTCCCATAATTGTAAACAAACTTGTTTGTCTAAGCGATTGGCTGAACAAGAAGTAGGACTGAGTGGACTTCTAGGCTCTAAAATTTTACATTGTTTTGTTTTTGAGTGCAGTTATGTAAAAAAAATCTACATTTGTAAATTGCACTTTCACAATAGAGAGCTTGCACTACAGCACTTGTAAGAGGTGAATTGAAAAATACTATTTCTTTTGTTTATAATTTTTACAGTGCAAATAGTTGTAATAAAAATAATATAAAGTGAGCACTGTACACTTTGTATTCTGTGTTGTAGTAGAAATCAATATACCTGTATTTGAAAATGTAGAAAAACATCCAAAAATATTTAATAAATTTAAATTGATATTCTACTATTTAACAGTGCAACTAAAGCTGTGATTAATCGCGATTAATTTTTTTGAGTTAATCATGTGAGCTAATTGCAATTAATCAACAGCGCTAATTTTTTTTATTTAGGGCAATCAAAACTTTTTGTTTCAACAATTCTGAAACATTTCAGTTGGATTTTGACCATATTTATTTTTATATTTTAAAAAACTATTATTAGCTAAAAGTTTGAACAGAAAAGTCATTTTGAAATGGGAAACTGGAATTTTTTTCTTTTGAAATTGTCAAAATGGGACGTTTCAACAATTTCATAACTTTTTTTTTCCACTTATTTTCAGGTCGAGAAATTTGTTGAAATAGTTTCCATTTTGCTGAAATGACATTTTTAATGGGAAAACACTTTGCTGAAAATTTCCTGACCCACTCTAGGCATTTCTGCAAACCTTTTAGCTGTCATTTACATCCCAACAGTGGCTGTTCCTTCTCAAAGTGCAGCTGTTTATTTGGGACTGCATGATGACCCTGTTGCTAAAGATGAAGCAAAGTGCCCTAGAGCTGGTATCAATCAGGTTACACGCCCCCACTCTAAGCCAATTTTCAATTATTTCAGGTGCAGGTTTTAACATGTGCAAGTAGCCCTCCCATTCTGCTTCCTTTCCTCATTAGCATATTAAGACCCCCCATCAGATGCCTAAAGGCATTTTGTAAACCCAGGGATTTTCAGTGTTCTGTCCTTCTCACAGCCATCATGTCATCTTTGTATTGCAGCCTGATTTATATGAATGGTAGCTTGAGAGTAATTATTCTATGAATAATAATAACTGGCCCCATCATGCAAAGTGCCGAGTGCCCTCTATTCCCACCGGAGTCAAGGATGTTTCTGCATTCTTATTATGTGTAGGCTTTCTAGTGTTATATCAATGTCTGGTGCCAACTGTTGACAATCGCTTTTAGATGTCTCTATTTTTATGTCAGGTAAGGATGTGTTCCGTAAGAGCTATTCTTACATGTGCAAACTGGCCAGAACTGTTTGAGAAAATCTAGCTCTTAAAGGAGCTATCTGTGCCAATAACATAATCTAATTTCCTTGTGTGATTAATATGATTTCTCACTAATGAGAACTCTGTATCCTTTGGTTTGGGATATATTTAGCCTGTTTGTTCTCTCTTTTTGTGACTTATATTTTACAACATGCTGTGATTTCTGGCCTATTGATTAATGGGTCTTTCCACAACAAGCAACCTTAATCTTTTCTTAATTGCTTTAATGGCTTTATGGTCTCTCTTTTATACTCTCCCTCCAACAATGTTGTTATTGCTAGTGCTTTTGTGTCTTAACTTCATGCCCATACTAAAGACTTATAGGAATCTGACTGTGAATTCTATTCTTGCTTTTGTTTTCTTTCCATTTTTAAAATTTTCCTTTTAATTTTTTATCTCCCACTTGATGTATGCCATTGTTTGATACAACTATGCAAATGTGCATAAATAAATAAAAGACAAACAAATGTCTGCAGTCCATGCACAAAGGACTCCATTTCTGATATTTTCATTGTGTATTGGTCTCCTAGGTCCAGAAATCTGCAATGCAGCTCCATAGGCTTGTGTTATATAAAGTATTCTGTCATTCAAACACCAGAAATATGTAAATTCATACTCAGAGTTTCAATTATGGCCATGGGAAATGCCCTTTTTAAAATCGTACAAGACTTTGGTATGAAGTCCTGCTGCTGCAATGCAGTACAGTATAGAACAAAGTATGGGAATTCCTCAAGGTTCCATTCACTTCAGCTGGTCTTGGATCAAGCCCCAACATGTATGGGGGCTTATTTATTAAACACATGCTATCTGGCATATCATGCATTTCCCAGGCAGGCCTCCACGCTCACGTCTTGGGGAATTTCCACAACTTATTTTGAGAACCAGGGTAAAGATGGAACTATGATTTCATTTTGCACTATGTGCCATTTAGCATCTAGCCCTTTATTGCCATGATTATCTCAGTGCTTCATTTTATTCATAGAATATCAGAGTTGGAAGGGACCTTAGGAGGTCATCTAGTCCAACCCTCTGCTCAAAGCAGGATCAATCCCCAGACAGATTTTTGCCCCAAATCCCTAAATGGCCCCCTCAAGGATTGAACTCACAACCCAGGCCAATGCTCAAACCACTGAGCTATCCCTCCCCCTTATTAAGTCAATCAAGTGAAAAACATCGATACAGAAGGAGGAAGAGGCATCCAAAGAAGTGCTTGATCAATCCACAGCCCTTAACCTAATTTTTAGTCCCCTCCTGTAAATAGAGATATACGAGCCCTAAGTAGTATTATCATCATAATACTTTCCTCCCATCTACGGCTTCCGGCAGGGGTTTGATTTATAGATGTCAGAACTCAATTGGAGTTGGAGGTGCTCAGCACCTCTGAGGTTCAGGCCCTTTCATAGGTTCATAGATTCCAAGGAGAGAAGGGACTATTATGAATCTGACCTCCTGTATAACACAGGCCATAGAACTTCCACAAAATAATTCCTAGATTTTAGAAAAAATCTAATCTTGATTTAAAAATTGTCAGTGATGGAGAATCCCCCATGATCACTGGTTAATTACTCTATTAAAATTTGTGATTTTTCCCAGTCTGAATTTGTCTAGCTTCAACTTGGAGCCATTGAATCATGTTATACCTC
Organism: Mauremys mutica; assembly: GCF_020497125.1. Taxonomy (NCBI): domain Eukaryota; kingdom Metazoa; phylum Chordata; order Testudines; family Geoemydidae; genus Mauremys; species Mauremys mutica. The sequence goes on along the minus strand of NC_059074.1, from coordinate 174,093,487 downwards.
CCTCTGCTCCTCATCTAGGTACTTATAGAGTATAATCAAGTCTAGCTAGCAAACAGGGGACCGTAAACAGGGGAGTTAAGAGGGGGAGAAGGAAATCCCCCTGCTGAACCAACAAAGTGCGAGTACTAATTTGGGGTGAGTGAGTTTGTTTGGCTATTTGTGTTTGTCCTTCTTTTTCAGGTTATTTCAGTTACTGGGTCAGTTGGGATTGTGTGTCTGGGGACTGTTTGAGCCTTTGTTCCATGGATCATCCTTGATCATCTTTGATCAGCTTCAATCAACCTTGTGATCACACTCCCGCTGTGTGAGTAATGAGGGGGTAGGGCTGACCTAGGAGAGAAGGTCTTAAAAGCCAGAGGCTGAGCAGCCAAGGGAGTTCAAGAGGGAGTTTGTGGGAGGGAGCTGTAATATAATCATTATGGTTAGGAAGGCTGCATCGCCAGTGCCAACGTTGCTCCTGTCTCATCCACTTGCGCCCATATCCAGACAAACAACCTAACTCTGGATGCCTCTACCCAGATCCTGGTGTGGATTTGCAGAGACTGTGGCCTGCATTTCCCACTCACAGAAAGCCAGGCTGGGGGGACCATCCAGTGTGAAAGGTGCCTGCTGGTGGAATCTCTCAGGAAGCAGGTGGGAGAGCTACAGGAGGAGGTGGCTAGGCTGAGCAGCATCCGTGCCCACGAGGAATTCCTCGAGAGTATTCACATGGAGACATCCAAGGCTGAGGAGGCTATCCAGCTACAGAGGACTGCTGTCACACCACCGAGGGAGGAGGATATTACTCTGTCACAGGGAGGACACTGGCAGCTGGTTACTTCTGGCATCAGGCAGTGCTCCACCCCTACTCCCAACTCACCCACCACAGTGATAGAAAATGGATATGCTGCCCTAGCAATAAGCGATGAGGAATCGCCCCCAAAGGTGGAGGAGGAGAAGCCATGTACCCCCAAGACTGGGAGGATTGCACCCATCACTCCCAGGAGGAAATGTAGGGTAGTGGTGGTTGGTGACTCTCTTCTGAAGGGGATGTCACCCTGATATGGCATCCCGGGAGGTATGCTGCCTGCCAGGGACCCATATCCGAGATGTTACAGAGGGATGGTTGAGGATCATCCAGCCTTCTGACTACTACCCCATGCTACTGATCCATGTGGGCACTAATGATACTGTGAGGTATGAACCTCAGCAGATCAGAAGTGACTACAGAGCTCTGGGAGTAAGGGTGAAGGAGTTTGGAGTGCAGGTGGTTGTCTCTTCAATCCTTCTGGTCAAGGGTAGGGGCCCAGGCAGAGACAGATGCATCCTGGAGGTGAATGCCTGGCTGAGAGGATGGAGTTGCCAGCAGGGCTTCAGCTTCCTTGACCATGGGATTCTGTTCCAGGAAGAAGAACTGCTAAGCAGAGATGGGGTTCACCTATCCAGGAAGGGGGAAAGCATATTTGGATACAGACAGACTAACCTAGAGGAGGGCTTTAAACTATGTTTGAAGGGGGCAGGTGACCAAAGCCCATAGGTAAGTCAAAAACATGGAAACCTGGGAGAAGGGTTGGAATTTGGGGGGAGCATGGGCTGTTATAGCAGGGATAAGGGAGAGACAAGACAGAACTGGGAGGGGGGAAATCAAATCAGTATCTTAGATGGCTGTATACTAATGTGAGAAGTATGGGGAATAAGCAGGAAGAACTCAAAATGCTAGTAAATAAACACAACTATGACATAGTTGGCATCACAGATGACTTGATGGGATAATACACATGACTGAAATATTGGTATAGAAGGGTACAGCTTGCTCAGGAAGGACAGGCAGGGAAAAAAGAGAGGAGGTGTTGCCTTATATATTAAAAATGTATACACTTGGACTGAGATTGAGCTGGAAATAGGAGACAGACGTATTGAGAGTCTCTGGGTAAGGATAAAAGGGGTAAAAACAAGGGTGATGTCATGGTAGGGGTCTACTACAGACCACCTAACCAGTAAGAAGAGGTGGTTGAGGTGGGTAGTGATCGATCTATTGGGGATCAATTTATCACGTCTAATGTAGACCTGATAAAATTGATCCCCGATCACTCTGCCATCGACTCCGGAACTCCACCGCGGCAAGAGGCGGAAGCGGAGTTGACTGGGGAGCCTCACGGCCAGGTAAATCGACCTAAGATACGCCGACTTCAGCTACGCTGAAGGGAACAAAGGGTAGGAATTAATGGTAAATTCTCAGAATGGAGAGGGGTAACTAGTGGTGTTCCCCAAGGGTCAGTCCTAGGACCAATCCTATTCAATTTATTCATAAATGATCTGGAGAAAGGGGTAAACAGTGAGGTGGCCAAGTTTGCAGATGATACTAAACTACTCAAGATAGTTAAGACCAAAGCAGATTGTGAAGAACTTCAAAAAGATCTCACAAAACTAAGTGATTGGGCAACAAAATGGCAAATGAAATTTAATGTGGATAAATGTAAAGTAATGCACATTGGAAAAAATAACCCCAACTATACATACAATATGATGGGGGCTAATTTAGCTACAACGAGTCAGGAAAAAGATCTTGGTGTTATCGTGGATAGTTCTCTGAAGATGTCCACGCAGTGTGCAGAGGCGGTCAAAAAAACAAACAGGATGTTAGGAATCATTAAAAAGGGGATAGAGAATAAGACTGAGAATATATTATTGCCCTTATATAAATCCATGGTACGCCCACATCTCGAATACTGTGTACAGATGTGGTCTCCTCACCTCAAAAAAGATATTCTAGCACTAGAAAAGGTTCAGAAAAGAGCAACTAAAATGATTAGGGGTTTAGAGAGGGTCCCATATGAGGAAAGATTAAAGAGGCTAGGACTCTTCAGTTTGGAAAAGAGGAGACTAAGGGGGGACATGATAGAGGTATATAAAATCATGAGTGATGTTGAGAAAGTGGATAAGGAAAAGTTATTTACTTATTCCCATAATACAAGAACTAGGGGTCATCAAATGAAATTAATAGGCAGCAGGTTTAAAACAAATAAAAGGAAGTTCTTCTTCACGCAGCGCACAGTCAACTTGCGGAACTCCTTACCTGAGGAGGTTGTGAAGGCTAGGACTATAACAATGTTTAAAAGGGGACTGGATAAATTCATGATGGCTAAGTCCATAAATGGCTATTAGCCAGGATGGGTAAGAATGGTGTCCCTAGCCTCTGTTCGTCAGAGGATGGAGATGGATGGCAGGAGAGAGATCACTTGATCATTGCCTGTTAGGTTCACTTCCTCAGGGGCACCTGGCATTGGCCACTGTCGGTAGACAGATACTGGGCTAGATGGACCTTTGGTCTGACCCAGTACGGCCTTTCTTATGTTCTTATGTTCTTATACGCTATTTGTGTAGCTGAAGTTACGTATCTTAGGTCAACCCTCCCCCCCAGTGTAGACCTAGCCAAAGTCACCCCTTAACCTTCTCTTTGTTAAGATAAGTAGAGAGAGTTCCTTGAGTCTATCACTATAAGGTATCTTTCCTAATCATTTAATCATTCTTGTGGTTCTTTTCTGAACCTTCTCCAGTTTATTAACATCCTTCTTAAACTGTGGACACCAGAACTGGACACAGTATTATAGCAGTGGTTGCACCAGTGTCAAATACAGAGGTAAAATAAACTCTCTACTCCTACTCCAGATTCCCCTGCTTATGCGTCCAAGGATTGTGTTATCCCTTTTGGCCACAGTGTTGCAGTAGGAGCTAATGTTCAGCTGATTATCCACCACAACCACAAAATCTTTTTCAGAGTCACTGCTTCCCAGGATAGAGTTCCTCATCATGTAAGAGTGTCCTACATTCTTTGTTCCTAGATGTACACATTTACATTTAGCCATATTAGAAGGCATATTGCTTTCTTGTGCCCAGCTTACCAAGCAATTCAGATCACACTGTATTAATGATCTGTTCTCTTGATTATTTACCACTCCACCAATTTTTGTTTCATACGTAAACTTTAACTGTACTGATTTTATGTTTTCTTCCAGGTCATTAGTAAAAATGTTAAATAGCATAAAACCAAGAACCCATCCGTGCAGAACCCCACTAGAAACACATCTGTTCAATGATGATGATGATGATGTTTGCAACTCCATTTTGAGTCCTATCAAATAGGCAGCTTTAAATCCATTTAATGTGTGCCATGTTGTTTTTATATCTTTCTAGATTTTGAATCAAAATGTCATGCAGTAGCAAGTCAAATGCCTTACAGAAGTCTATGTATATTACATGAAAACAACCACCTTTATCGACCAAACATGTAGTCTCATAAAAAAAAATCAAGTTAGTTTGACATATCTATTTTCCATAAACCCATGTTGATTGGCATTAAATCATATTACCCTCCTTTAATCCTTTATTAATCAAGTTCAATATTAACCAATCCATTTTCTTGCCCAAGATCAATTTCAGACTGACAGGCTTATAATTACCCTAGTCATCCTATTTACTGGGATGTTGTCATAACTTTAGCTTTCTTCTGGTGTTCCAAGACTTATTGAAAATCAACATTAATGGTCCCACAAGTCTCTGAGCCAACTCTTTTAAAACTCTTGAACCAGACTGGTACGTTCTATGACTTCATGATTATGGGGCTTATTTACAACCAGGCAGAATCTTGGCATCTCTGTTTTCAGGTGCACTTCACAATGGAAGTTTTGAAACATGTAACATGGCTGCAAAATTGTAATGAGAGGTGTAACTAACCAAAACTTGCATTCACAATTGTTCCCTGCACAAAAAATTCAGTCACAAATTGCACCCACAAAAGTGGGGACAACCTTCTTAAAAGAAGGCAAAAGGAAAGAAGGCAAAACTCAAGGGTAGATGTCACACAAGCAATATTTAGCACCAAAGTTATTCTTCTTCCAGTACTAATCCATTCCTATGTACTTCCAAATATAGATCTCTTCTAGTGACATATCTAATCTGAAGTATCAAAGATAAAGCAGTGAAGGCAGCAATATCTATGAAAAGAAATTCACTCTTCTGATTAGGGAGAAGGTAATGCACAATAACACATAAGTGGAAAACTGTCAGTAGTCACATGTGTCACTGTGGGACCATTGTAATTTTGGGAGAAAATATAAAATTTGAATTGGTAAAGAAACATACTTGTGGTAGATTTGTTTTTGTTTTTAAATAACAAAATGGCACCTGTTTGAAAGCTGCCCAGATATTTGCAAAGTTAGTAATAATCCTGGCTGACATTAACAGGCAGAGTGCATATGCGAAGATCAAAACTGAAAAATAAAAGCAGCCTGGCTCATGACTCCACACTTCACTTCCTGGTAGCAGAAAAAAAGGAGTAGACACTCCATATGCAGGCATCCAACATTGTACATGCAGTCATTCATGCTTTAAGAAAGGTGCCCAAAACTGATGACAACAAAGACCATGCTGACCATTTGCAGAAAGTCAAAGGATGCACCCTGAGCTAAATATTTAGATATAGATACAAATACAGCATTACAAGATCATTATTTACGTTGCAAAGACATACATTGCAAAGTTAGGAAATATCAGCTTTATGGTTGCCAATGTAACCTCACTTGAGTCCCCTTGTGTGTCCGTTCTGTGTACTGAATGAGGCAGAGGTACTGTGGGAAAAGTGTGAGCATGTAATTGAAGACTGCATTGTAAAGCATATGCACAAGGGGGCAAACTAAGGTTATTTCCTTATTTCAAGCGCTTGACTTTGCAACCCAAATAACATACCTGTAACACCCAGCATACATTATCCCCAAGGTTAGAACTTGAACCTTTGGCACTGCAACATTGACTACTGCTATTTAAGCTACAGAGCTAACACCATTAGCTAGCTTCAGGAGAAGGCAGTTTTCCCAAAAGGAGGAAATGGGTTGCTGAGTCCAAGGGGTGGCCAGGGAAGCCCAAACTAGCCTGCCTCTCTCTCGTCCTCCCTCATAATTGAGAGAGCTCCTGGTCTTGTGTTGCCCCCAGAGCAGGGACAGTGGCCAGTTGCAGTATGGGTTAGGTCTGAGGGATGGTTGGGCAGTGTCCAGCCCATCTCTCACTCTCTATCCCTACCGGAGTGTTTGGGAAGCTCCTGCCTCATGCAGTGCCCCCAGTGGGGGCAGTAAATGGGCCACTTGGGGCCTGGCTCTGTCCTCTCCACCCCAGCTCCCTGGTATAACCAGTGCAGTGTCTGTTACTGCTGCTGTTGCTGCTTTGATGGCAGCATCAGCCTGGCCTTTGGAAGGTTCAGTAATTTTGGCAGGCTGCCAACATTTTCCTGAAGAATGAAAGTGAGAGCAGGGAAGTGGAGATTTCTAATACTTTATATCTCAGCCTAATCTGAACAGAACTTCTTGGGACAAAGAAAAGGCACTTCTGTAGCCCAAGGGCATTCTCCCTGAGAGCTTCTCAAATAAAAAGCTGGAAGAATCCTTTGGAAAGGGATTAGACAACCTAAATATAGGAGTCACTACTGGCTCCCCCTATAATATATATTTTCCAAATGCAAGTGCTTGCTCAAAAACAAGATCAGTGAAAACCTGCAGTTGATTAGTTTTGAACTCACCTGACAAAGGCCAGATGGGGCATTTATTACAATTTAGTCTGACCACCTGCACAACACATGCCATATAATTTTACCCAGTCATTCCTGAATTGAACCTGATAACTTGTGGTTGAACTAGAGTAAGTCTTTTAGAAAAATATCCAATCTCAATGTAAAGATTCCAAATGATGGAAAATGTGTCTCACTTCCCGGTAAGCTGGTCTAGTGCTGATTACTCTTGCTAGTTCGAATATTTCTACCTGCAGTTTCCAGCCATTGGGTTTTATTAGCCTTTGCTAGTTTAAAGATCCAACTAGTATCAGAAATCTTCTCTCTGTGTGGGTACCTATAGAGTATAGAATGTGATCAAACCACCTCCTAGTCTTTTTGCCAACGAGCCAAATAGATTGGGCTCATTAAGCCTCATTGTAAAGCATGTTCCCTTACTTGAAGTAATTTTTGTAGCTCTTTTCTGAACCATACCAAGTTTCTTAACATACTTTTCAAAGCATGGACAATAGAACTGGATATGGTATTCCAGTAGGCGCCACCAGTACTCCTTCACATAGAGATAATATCACTTCTCTACTCAACATAATATTCTCCTGTCAATACACATCCAGATATCATTAGTCCTTTTTGCTACAGCATTGCACTGAGAGCACATGTTCAGTTCCTCAGGGGGGGCTAAAGGGTGGATTTCTGGAATTTGCAGGTGCCTTTTGGCCTGTGGTAACCTTCTACTATACCAAGATCCTGGGAAATGGACCTTTAGTTTGACCACTAGTGCAACAACCACCTTTGGAGTATGGAAAGCTTTACTGACAGCCAGTCCTTTGAATATGACTCTTTCCAAACCACATGGACTAAGAGACACTCACTGTTCTGTAGGGAATTCTTAAGTTTTTAATTACAACTTTTCTTCCTTCTCTTGTTTTCTTTCCCATGGAAAATTTCTCCTCAGCTACAAGAAAGGGAAACGGGAGGGAAACATGAAAAGGACTTACCAGCTGAAAGAAAGGGAAATACAGCCAGCAGCTACCAATTGCAAAATGGAGGCTTTAGGGCTGCAGCTCCTTTTCTGTACCATTTTTAAGGGGACAGCCCCAGAAAGACATGCTGGGAAAGAAATCCCTGTGAAAAGGAAACCCAGGCCTGGTGAGAGTTAGGGAGCAGGAAGACATGGGACTAGGGTAGACAGTGTGCTGACTGCCACTGTTAGAACTATTTGGAAAATGTTGACATTTTGGTAAAATAAATAAGCAAAATTTTCAATTTTTGACTAGTTCTAACTACTATATAACACTGTCCCCTTGGAGTTTGAGAGGAAGGGGCAGGGAAGGAAAAAACGGCATTTACGTCTGGGACTGTTGCACAGATACTTTCACCTCAGCACTGCCTTTCATCTTACAGATGTGAAATACATCTCTCTCATTACAGCCCATTGTAGTTCTGTGATATGATAATAGCAATAAGAGGTTCTCAAAATGATCTGTGGACCTGCATCGTTCTGTGAAGGCTTTTGGGGGAACTCCAAAGAGCCTGCATTTTCCACTTTTACAGTAGCAGCACATCTGACAGGGGTCTGTGACTTAAACAAAAACTAGACTCAGTGGGTGAAATCTCAGCCATACTGAAGTTAACAGGAATTTTGCCATTGACTTTAAGGTGGCTGGGATATCACCCAGAGTCCTTGATTTCAGAAAGCTTAAGCACTCGTGCTTTATCTAGAAGTGGCATATACACTGCTCATAATGGGATAGCCTAATTTTGGCAATTAATTGGTCTTTGACTACTAGTGGTGAATACGCCCAATGGCTTGTGATGGGATGTCAGATGGGGTGGGATCTGAGTTACTACAGCGAATTCTTTCCTGGGTGTCTGGCTGGTGAGTCTTGCCCACATGCTCAGAGTTTAGCTGATCGCAATACTTGGGCTTGGGGAAGGAATTTTCCTCCAGGGCAGATTGGCAGAGGCCCTGGGTTTTTTTGCCTTCCTCTGTAGCCTTGGGCACGGGTCACTTGCTGGAGGATTCTCTGCACCTTGAAGTCTTTAAACCATGATTTGAGGACTTCAATGGCTCAGACACAGGTTTGATACACGAGTGGGTGGGTGAGATTCTGTGGCCTGCATTGTGCAGGAGGTTAGACTAGATGATCATAATGGTCCCTTCTGACCTTAAAGTCTATGATTCTATGAATCTTTCAAGCAAACCGTGGCCAATTTACAGGGTCGGCCCACAACATTTTGGCACCTGAGGCAGGGAGCTCAAATGATGCCCCCATACCCCTTTGCTTGGGCCAAAACTTTGAAAGGTCTCAATTCTGCCTTCTTCCTGTTCTACTCCTCTCATGGTACTGCTCTGCTACCTACCTCAATAAAGGAGAACTAACAACTTAAAATGCCTTGTTCAAAAATTTTAAGTAACACTTAACTTTCAAACGCCTGAACAGCAAATGTAACTTTTCTTGTCTGCATAGTAAACTCTGGCATTTTTATCTGTTTGAATAATGGAAGTGGTGCTTTCCATGCCTTCTTGGTTGCAAAGATCTGAACTGCTTCCTGAAGATCCACAATCTGGGTCAGCTCATGCTCTATTTAGATGGTTGAAAGGCCGACCAGCCTCTCCTGTTTCATTGTGGAGCGTAGATGTGTTTTTATTAACTTCAGCTTGGAGAAGCTGCGTTCTCCACTGGCAACTGTTACAGGAAGTGTTATAAGTATGTGCAGAGCAACAAAAGCATTTGGAAAGAGGGTGGTCATCTTATTTGTGCACATATATTCCAGAACAGCCTTTGGAGTTGATCCTGCTGAAATGTATATTGAAAGGGCTTTCAGTTCATCACCTAAATCACTTGCATCAATATCGCACATGTCATCATGTGTCAACACTGTCCCTAGTGCCCTACATTGCTGGTGTAGGTCTTCTTCAGGTATAGTGAGGAGTTTTGGAATATCATACAACATCCCAAATATACTGCTGGGTTCCTTGAGCACCATGAAACGTTCTTCAACTGACTGTATTGCACAATCTAGCATCTGGTTAAAGAATTCAACTTTGAATTGTTGTTTGGGGTCTCTTATGGAATTATCCTGTGCCTCATAATCAAAATGTTTTCTTCTTCAGTTACTCTTGTATTCTTGAATGGGTGGGAAAATAGCTTCAGTGTGAAGTTCCTCTGCCAAATTCTGTGCACTCTTCAGAACATTTTGAAATCCCTCATCTGACCGGTAAGACTGTAGGTATGACTTTGCTTTGTCCAGTTGTTCCATTGCTCCAGATATATCAAGGTCAACACCCTGAAGTCTCTTGCTTACAACATTTATTTCAAACAGTATGTCATGCCACAACACTAAGCCACACAGAAATCTGAAGTTATGTATGTTTCTGGTGATTCCATGTCCCTCTGCCACTGTTCTCCCACGAACAGTTTCTGTCATAGCATTATCCTCGATAATGGCAACTAAGGCATCATCTATCTTCCCAATTTGGTGTTTGATAGGTTTTATCACCTCCACTTGACTTTCCCATCATGTGGCACTCAGTGGTTTCAGTGTCAGAAAGGATGTTCCCAGATGTTAATTCAAAATTTGCTATCAATGAGTTGATGCAGAGAAAAATACATAGATGCTTTGAATTACATTAAAAAATTCAGCAGCCTCACTAGAAGCTGATGCTGCATCACTGACCACCAAGTTCAATGAATGAGAATTGCATGGGACAAAAAAAGTCTGCACTCCTTTGTTCTTTCCTCTCATGTTGGCACCATTATCGTAGCCCTGACCTCTCATGTCAGCTATCGCAATTCCCGTATCTTTCAGCTTTTTAAGAAGCACATTTATCATACCAGCTCCTGTAGTATCATCAATGTCAATAAATTCTGGAAAATGCTCTCTGACAGTCACCATTGCAGGGACATTTTCACTAGGTTCTGTTGTTGTTACAAAATGCACCATTAAAGTTATTTGTTCTGTATGGCTGATGTCAGGTATGCAGTCCAGAATAACAGAGGAATATCTTGCTGACTTCAGATCTGCCACAATCTTCTGTTTGACTTTTGTTGCCAGTAACTGCATGATCTCATTGTTTTGCACATATAGCTGATCTGAAGTGCCACACAGTGCTAGGTTTTGGGTAGCAAGCATTCTCACAATGACAATGAGCCTTTTCAGAACATTTTGCCGAAAAAGAGACTCTGATGTAATCTTCTCTTGATGCTGATCATCTATGGTGGCCTTTAACCTTAGTCTCATCTCAAGCTCTTTCCACCTATGGAATGCTCTCTGGTGATTTGCTGCCTTCTCATGGCATGCCAGATTTCTAGACAGATTTTTCCAGTCCTTTGTTCCTGTAGAAACCAATTTGGCTGGAACATTAGACTGGAAGAGTTTGCAACAAAAACAGTATGCAGCTTTCTGGGGGTTTGAGTACATAAGCCATGGCCTCTCCACTTTGTCACCATTAGGGATTTCACACTAGTAATGTGTTGGATGGAAATTTCTATTTTCATTGTCTTTGGGGAACATGAAGTTTTTCACTTGCTGTGGCCCATGCAGTAGAAGGAAGTCCCTCGGCTACTGCTCAAGTGGGTCCACAGTCCTGGTTCATCTAGACTTAAGGAACTAAAGTCAGCAGCAGCTGTTTCTTGCACCTCCACCACACTCTTCTCTGATCTACACTTTTCTTCAGGAATGTGCATGGTTACATCCATTCAAGATGGAGATATGGATGCTGCAGTAGCTGCCAGGTCATCTGCACTCTGATCACCTGGAATATCAGGCATCTCCTCACCACTCACATCCTCACTGGGGCTGGAAGTCTCACCATCAACATTTGTGTCTATGTATCTCAGGAGAGCTCCTTCCTGCTTAGATAGAAAAGCTTCCTTTGTTGTCTTTCTTTTTCTGAATGCTGCCCAGAGGGGCATTTTCTTCTTTCACTCATGACTGCTGTTCTTTGCCAGCTATAGTGGCTCTCAACACTCAGTTGAAGGGGACAAATAAGCAGGCTGGTAGCAGGGCCTGACTGAGGGAAGATATCAGCGTCTTAAGTGCCTAACTGGCTCCTACTACTTCATCTGACTGCCTGTTCTCCTCAAGTGGGTTCAGGGAAGCAGCAGGAAACAGGAAGCTCCCTGAGAAGCTGGTGTTAATCAGTCCAGGCTCCTGGGGGTGCTAGAGAGATATATAAGAGGCTCCTCCTCCTCTCCCTCTCTCTGCAGGTCCTGCTGCTTTCTGTTATTCCCTCTCACCTTTTCTCCTGCCTGCCTGTTATGTCTCTTGTGCCCTCCTTCCTCCAGCGCAGCACTTCACCATCTCTGTGCATCTAGAGCAGAGAGAATACATATGCACCACCAGCAGACACAGTTTTCTACACTCTAAGTCCTAGTGGCGCCCCCGCCCCCCAGTCTGGCACCTGAGGCGGTCGCCTCAGTTTGCCTCATGGTAAGGCCAGCCCTGCCAATTTATGATGTTGAGTTATAAGCACAACTTCACCGTGCTTCAGTACCGAACTAGGAGCTTGTCTACATGGCAAGTTAGAGCTCAGCAAGCCAGGGTTTGAATCTACAGTCCACTAGCTTGCCACACATTAACTGTCACATGGACTATGCTACTGTGCACTAAAAGACCTGTTGTGTGCATTGATGTTTCAAACATCATTATATCACAGCAAACCTTGGAACTTTTAGTGCATGGTAGCAGGATCCACACAGCCAGTTACAGTGCTGCAAGCTGATACAATGTATTCACACACCTGGCTTGCCATGCATTAACTTGCTGTGTACATAAGACTTTAGAGAGAACTGGTGCTGTTGCTTTGAGATTTGGGTGTGGAATGAAACCACAGAAAATATTTGTGTGAACCCCCACAGAGTAAAATGAAGAAGTCTCCTAACTGCTCTTGATCCTGTCCCCTACTCCTTCTCCATGTACTTGTCATCTCTCATGTTGATTGTTGCAGCATCTTCTGTCTGATTTCAATGCCTCTTCTTATACTAATCTATACAAAATGCTGCAGCGGAAAGCTCCAATTTAGCACGGTGCATATGCATTGCTGAACACATGAAAAGTCTCATGATTTCAGTGAAACTATTTACATGCTTAAAATCATACACATGTATGAATACCCTGCTGAATTGGTGCCTATGTTGATTTCCTCTCTTCTTGTTCTGACCAAATCCCTGTTTTTGAATCCCTCCCTTGGCTTTCTGTCTCCTACCACTTGACATTTAAACTCATTATCCTCACCTTCAAGTCAATACAACATCCATGCCTCCATTTACCTTTCTCCTCTCATTTCCTCCTGCTCCCTCTCTGTTTCTATGTTCTTCTCAGACATTTTACTGCTCCCTTCATCTCTTTTTCTCACCCTTGGCTTTAAGCATTCTCATATGCTATCCCTTACTCTGGAAACAGTCTTGCCAAGTCTCATCCTTCACCCCTTTCTTCATATCTTCCTTCAGGTAAGCAGCCCCTATCCCCTTTTTATCATAATTCATAATATGTACACTCTATTCTTTCCTAAAAAGGAAAGATACAGAAGAAACATTCAGAGAGGTAGCCGTGTTAGTCTGGTTCTGTAAAAGCAGCAAAGAATCCTGTGGCACCTTACAGACTAACAGACATTTTGCAGCATGAGATTTCATGGGTGAATACCCACTTCGTCGGATCCGAAGAAGTGGGTATTCACCCACGAAAGCTCATGCTGCAAAACGTCTGTTAGTCTATAAGGTGCCACAGGATTCTTTGCTGCTTTTAGAAGAAACATTGCATGTGAATGTATCAGAAGAGTGAAGGCTCTTCAGAGAATGGGATGATATTAACTCTGTGCTTAAAGTTAATTAAATCACAAACATCTTCAGCATTTTTCAATGTCTTGTGGAATAAGAGCCTGATAAGCTATAGTGACGTAACAAATTTGAAGTAACTAGCTTAGAGGCTGGCCTGGGGGACATAGCACAGACAATGCTCTGTACTGCCTTGTATGAGAACTGGGCTCAGTTCCCAGTCCCTGTCTCTCAGTTTCCAAGTGAAGAGGGGTAGGATTGGCAACATCTAAAAATGGGTAGGCAAAAACAGACATGTAAAATGATCTTCAAGCCAGGGTAGATCAGAACCTACCCTGAGGAACTTCTATGCTACAATTCACATGAGAAAGAGACAAATACATTTGGTCAGATTCTGGGAATAGCCATCATTGCCAAAGGAAGTACAACAAAAATTCGTGGCTTTTTCCTTTCAGCAATTCATCTCTCTCACAAAAGGAGGCCAATGCCACCATTATGGTACATGGTTACTCCTCCGAAGGTTACGCCATACTTTTGATATCTCAGTCATGCTCTCTGAAATTCTCAGCTAGGTCTAACAGCATAAAATGCTACATCTTCAAATGGACAGGGGCATGGATGTGCCCATAGGCTGTTCTGCCAAGAGATTTCAGCCAGGTGACAGTTAGATTAATGGTTGGTCAACATCTTCTTACAGGTCAGTCAGTAAGGCCTCTACCCTGCCACCACTTATGCACGTGACTATATTATACACATGAGTAATCTCATTGGCTTCAAAGGAATTACTCACAAGTAAAGATCAAGATGTGTGTGTTTGAAGGATCAGGGCCTACCATAGCATCCAAGGCCTTTTAACCCTATTTTGAGTGCTGTGTTACTTCTACAAGGGGATAGGTTGGGACATTTGGCCAGTGGCACTTAGCAATAGCTTTTCTGTCAAATGAAGGCTACTTTCCAGAAAGTTTGGCTTAATCCCTTCTGAGAACATTTCAAAACACGAAAAATTTGGAATATTTTACTACCCCCATGATAGGAGAATGTATAATATGAAAACAGTGTACTGAATTTGCCCAACTATTCCCACTCCAAGTACATTCATTAATCATGCTGTTAAGAGCGATGAGCATATTTTAGAATATTCATATTTTATTTGTCAATACTAAATTTTCTTATTAAAACATATATAATGATTCTTAGATTAGGGTTTTTTCATATATTTAATACCCAAGCTAAATAACTAATCCACAGAGAACAAGAGGCAGAATCCGCAGCTGAGAGAAATTACAATTATAGGACATACTGTAGAGGACAACGGGAAATTTAGCTCACAGGTTTCTTATTAATATTCACCACATACTCATTTCTCTGTTACAAAAAAAGCTTTACCTGTAAACTAGGAAAACACACTCCAGGTTTGCAGAAATACTTCTTATAATCCATGAGCATTATTAAAAGACATGCTGCATCTTAAAAAGAAAAAGGTAGTTTTGTGTAAAACTTCAGGTAAAAAAATATTCAGCGTAGCAACATAGCACTCCAGTGATTATCACCATGCACTTGAAAAAGTTCTGT